>NC_067441.1:12167344-12889512 GCF_009764475.1 Pristis pectinata
GCAACTTTGTGGCACTGTGTTACTTTACAGCGGACAGAAGTGAGAACTTAATTTTGAGACAAACACACTGACCCTGAGCAACAATTACCTCAGATTACCTCCAGCTAGTAAGAATGTAACCCAAGTAAACTAAGAAACAATTCCATCTCCAAGCTCAGGTTCAGTACTCACCCAGACTGTATTCAAAAGGGGACAGAAGGAGACCATTGGACCCATCTGGTACATACCAGCTCCTTGTGGAGCAATCCCATCAGTCACATACCCCTCGTGGTGTTTCCCTTCAACCCCACAACTTATGTCTCTCACACATACTGTTCAACTCACTTTGATTCTTTTGCCATTTCCCAACAGTTAGAGGTAATTTACAGTGGCCAGTTAACCTAGCAACCCACAAGTCTTTCAGATGTGGGGAAAAAGAGGAGAACCAGTAAGAAACCACAGGCAAGTCCCCGAAATAACTCCTTGTGAGTAGACAGCTTGATCTATCACAGAAAAGCTGACATTCATACTAAAAAATCAAAAATAAAACTGATGATCTCAGAAATCTGAAACATAAACAGAAAATGTCAGGAATACTCAGCAGGGCAGGCAGAATCTGTGAAAAGAGAAACAGAACCTAAGTTTCGGGATGAAGAAACTTTATTCAAACAACATCAGCCAAGACCTTTGAGAACACTGCAGTGCATTGATTAACCTTTTCAGGAATGTGGAACTACAGTGATCAATTTCTGGAGAGCAATTCCCACAAACAATGAGCTGTCAAGAAAATGTGTTCAATAAACTAACTGAACAGTGCAGGAGCTCTTCCAGTTTTCCTGCAGCATGGCCAGGGACTTTAATACAGCACCCATCTTCCTGCACAATTGATTGGGTACAGCTCTGGAAATCAGCCTGAATTTTCAGTCTGGAATCTCTGACGTGCAGACCCTGGCTATCAATCAGGCATGGTGGTATGGGAGTACTGAGGAGACTGACCCAGTTGCAGCAGGGAGAAGGGCAAGAATAGATCTGGGTTTAGTGAATGAGCTGAAGGCAGGGACAAGGTGTGGTGCACGGAGGAAACAAGGACTGGGGCAGAGGGAAACAAAGACGATGAACTGAGTCCACATTTAGATGTGGGCATGCCTTAGTGTTGGGAGATAAAACGACCAAAGTTTCCTAATTACAAATTTCAAATGCGATAGGAAGTAAAAATGGGAGAGCTCAAGCCATATTTACTGAAGGTGTAATGTGAAGGGGACTGATGTGCAAGCAAGGCCGGTTGTGCTGAAGTTAAGCAGGATTGTTCACAGATCCAACAGAAATAAGCCTTGCACATGCAAGGCTGCACACCACACACTTTATTGTTAAGTTAAAACAAGTGGTGCTCATCTCAGAAGCGCGCCTGGGCCCGTTTAACTGCAGCGCCCCGTTCCAATATGATAACAGTGTTGGTCATGACCTAACCTGTGTTGGGCCCAAATCCAAGAGACCTCACCACCAGTACGCTCACCCTTTTATATTCTGGTCACTTCTCTCCACCCCAACCTGGGTCGATCCTTTGTCCAGGTCGACCCATCATGTAACCATTGCTTCAGGCACTGCAGGTTCATATCTGCAGAGACAATACCTTGGTTACCCAGAACCCAGGTCACCCTTCCCCCTGACGCACACACATACACATTTGATCCCAGCAGTTGTTCCCTGTGCTCTCTGCCTGACGTTTCGGGATTCATACTGCAAGGTCATGTCAGTTAAACCAGGAAACACAAAATGACCAAACACATTGTCGCATGCATGACAGGTTGCCCAACATCAGTGGAAGATCAAAGAACAAAAGTTTTGGAAAATTTCTGAGCTGTGTAAAGATGCCAAGGCAGTGATGATTGAGGATTTCAACTATTCTGTCACTAACTGGGTTAGGACCAGAGGGAAGGATGGAGAAGCAGAAGAGTTCCCGGAATACATTCTTTAATCTTTGCCCAGCAAGCCCAACAGGAGAGGTCGTGATTCTGGACTTGGGGATCAGCCTGAGCAAATGGAAAAGATGGTAGGCTTAGGGTGCACTGGGGCACTGAAAGGCCAACAGTTAATGTTCTTGATTGGAGTAAGACATAAGATTGATTCTCAAAACTCAATTGAAAACAACTACTTGCAAGCTATTATGACTTGGGGGGAAGTTGTGGGGCACATTTGAGGAGGACACAGTGAAGGGTCAGAATAAATGTTGTTTCCATGAACAGAAGTGGATGCTCCCAATCCAAGATCCACACAGCTGTACATGAACAGATAAGGTGGGATAAAGCAAACGTTGAGAAGTTCAGGACAGTTGAAAACTGAAGAAAGCCTGGAGGAGTGTGAATGAGGCAGGGATTAAATTATAAAGCAAATCACAAAGGTACAAAACATGCATGTAAACACAAACATTGGCAGACAAAATCAAGAATATGACTGTGATATTCAGTGAATACACAGAAAAATGAAAATTGGAAGGGAAATGTTGAACACCAGAAGAGCAGCAGCCTGAAGTGGAGGTGGAGGACCTGTGTGATGTTCTGACTGAATGCTTTGCACTGGTCTTTACAGAAGGCAGCAACAATAAAAGCTGTGGCATTAAGGTGGTAAATGAGAAATAATGGAGTTGATAAACAGGACCTGACAGGGGATTTTTAAATTTTTGCTGGTCACAGGTGAGGTGCCAGATAACCAAAGGACAGCAGTTTTTGTACCCTTATTCAAGAAGGGCAGCAAAGATAAACTGGTTAATTATAGTCTTGCAATTTCAGCAACTGTCGTCGTAAAGCGATTTAAAAAAAACTTCTGAGCAGCAGGGTTAATCCACATGGTGAGGTAGGTTTAAGCAAAGATAATCAGAGAGGTTTTATTATGTAGACATGCTGTCTGACCAACTTCACTGATTATGCTTAAAGAGGTAACAACATGTATTAATGAGAAATCGCAACTTATGTAGTCTAACTGGACTTCAGTAAAGCTTTTGATGTGGCTCATGAGGCTTGAGCCCCTCTGATCCAGGGCAAATTAGCAAATTGGATCTGAAATTGGCTTGGTAACAGGAGTGAGAAAGTGATGATGGAGGCTTTTCTCTGTGACTGGAAGCTTATAACACTGGTATATCACAGGGATCAAGACTGAAACCTTGCTGCTTGTAAAGGACCAGAGGTTTGGAGGGGGCCGTTTTCACCCAGAGTGTGGTTGCGATCTGGAACGCACTGTCTGAGTGGATGGTGGAGGCAGGTACTGTCATAACATATAGCAAGTATTTTGACAAGGACTTGAATCACCAAGGCAGAAAAGGCATCCAAAGTATGGAGGCAGACCAAGAAAACGTTCACCCAATCAATTCCTGAATGGAGAGGGTTGTCCTGTCATGAGCGGCTAAAGATGTTAAGATGTTTATTTATTTGTCACATGTACATCGAAACACAGTGAAATACATCTTTTTGCATTACTGAGAATGTGCTGGGGGTTGCCCGCAGGTGTCACCAGTCTTCTGGCGCCAACACAGTATGCCCACAGCTCCTAACCTGTCCCTCATTAGAATGTGGGAGGAAACCCGAGCACCCAGGGGAAACCCATGCAGACACAGGGAGAATGAACAAACTCCTTACAGACTGTGGCAGGAATTGAACCCAGGTTGCTGGTGCTGTAACAGCATCATGCTAACTGCTGCACAGTTACTGGTTGTAACTGCAGGCCTTGGAGTCTAGAGCAAGGAGTGGTGATCTTAGTGAAATATACAAGATCCTAAGGGGGTCTGAAAATGATATGCTGAGCTGTTTCCACTAGTGTGAGAGTCTTGAAGGAGGGGATGTAGTTACAATGTAAGGGGATGGTCATTTAAAACTGATGTGAATAGGAACTTCTACGAGAGGCTTGTGAATCTCTGGAGGTTTGTGGAATGTAAATCACTGGAGACATTTATAGGTGACATGTTGATTTCTGAAAGGCGGGGGAATTGAGGGCAATGAGAACCTCGCATGGAAGAGCAGTTGAAGGCTGGGAAAGATTGGCCATGCACAATTTGACTGGTGGGGCTGCTGAGACTCTAGATTGCATAGTCCTTCTCCAAATTTGTATTCCTGTAAATTTGTATTCCTGTGAACCCACACAGTCACAGGGAAAGCGTGGAAACTACGTACAGTCAGGATCAAACACACATCATTGGAACTGTGAGACTGCAAGACTCTTGGTCCTCTACACAGACAGTAACGTAAAACCTACTTCCCACTGTTTTACACAGTGAGTCATTGTAAATTACTCACTCAGGGAACACAGGATCAGCAGCAGAACCCTCGTTTCACCAAGTGACATTCTGCAAAGGAAAGCAATGAATAAACATCAGAGAAACGAGACACTGGGGCATCGGGGGCCAGGGCAAACTATAAAATCAGACATGAATTGCCAATCAGAAATATATTCTATTGTGTACATCACTCCCTCTCTGGAACCTCAAATGAGAAAGTTGAGATCACTGACTCTCCCTCACAGAGAAACAATAGACAGAGGTTAGATCTCAGTTGCTCCCTCGCTGGGATCTTTCAGACAGAGTGTGCTATCCCTCTCTCCCTCACAGGGATCCAACAGACCAAGGTGAGATCACCCTCTTTGTCCCTCAATGGGACACTACAGACAGAGGTGTGATTCCCTCTCTCCCTCACAGGATCTGACAGTCCTTATACAATGAGATGGACTATGACCTCACGATCTACCTTGTTGTGACCTTGCACCTTATTGCACTGCACTTTCTCTGTAACTGTGACACTTTACTCTGTACGGTGATTGTTTTTACCTGTACTACATCAATGCACTCTGTAATAACCCTATGTAACTACACTGTGTAATGAATTGACCTGTATGATCAGTATGCAAGACAAGTTTTTCTCTGTACCTTGGTACAAGTGACAATAAAAAGTCAATACCAATACCCCTTCTCCCTCACAGTGATCTGACAGACAGAAGTGAGGTCGCTCTTTCTCCCTCACTGAGATCCAACGGGAAGAGATGAGATCTTCCTCTCCTCAGCGCTGGAACCTACAGAGGTGAGATATCCCTCTCCCCCTCACGAGACTCTTCCGCAAACAGATGAGATCTCACCCCCTCACCTTCAGTGGGATCCTAAAGAGAGGCAAGATCTATTTCTTCCCCTTACTGAGACTCCATAGAGGTGAGATCAACCTCTCCCCTATACAGGTATCCTACAGAGAGGTGAGATCTCCCCTCTCTCCCTCACTGGGACCCACAAACACAGATGAGATCTCCCTCTCTCCCTCACTGGACACAACAGAACTGAGATCTTTCTCCCTCACACACTCACTGGGACCTGACAGACAGGATGACCCCCATCTCCTTCACATCTTTTTTCTTGCTCTCTCTCTCTCACACACACACACACACAGCTGAGTGAGTTAACTGAGACAAAATTCTGAGCTTGACACAAGGTCAGAAATGTCTGCTTACATGAATCTCCAGGCGAGGTGTTGATGTGTGAGATGGGAGATGGGACCACCTGCAACCTCCTCAGTCTCAAGGATGATCGGTTGTGAATGGTGTCAGGCTCGGTGAAAGCTCATCGTCTGCCTTCCACACCGGCTTCTTCAGTGAATGACACTGGAGCTTTATGGCAGCACAGCTCACGTATGATATGGAAAAACATGCAAAATAAACAAATCAGCACCTATTCTGGTCCTCTGCACTGAAGGGGCATTGTTTCCCATTGTATGAACTTCCTCTGACATTCACTGCATCAATGGAGGGTCTGCATTACCAGAAGGCTGCAATTATAATGGACATAGGTGTTAAGAATATAGAGGGGGAATATCCGTCCTGTACAAATCCCTGTGAAATAACTAATGGGCCAGTATTACACTCAGGGTTGTGTATACTGGAACAGTTATGGACAGAGGTGTTAAGAGAGGGATTAGTCACAAGGAGAATCTCTGCCAGAGCACTGGGTCTGTGTTCTGCACTGGGCTGTGCACTGGAACTATAATTGGACTGCTTTGGAACTTTAGGCTGGCAGAGTGGAGCAGCTGGTAGAGCTACAGGCTCTCAGAGCCAGACACCCAGGTTCACTCCTGACCTCTGGTGCTGTCTGTGTGGAGTCTGCACGTTCTCCTGTGGCTACTTTGGATTTCCTTGATGTGCTGTGGTTTCCTCAGAGATCCTGGAGACTTGTTGCAGGCATGGTAGTTTAGCGGTTAGCATAACGGTTTACAGCACCAGCGACTTGGGTTCACTTCCCACTGCTGTCTGTAAGGAGTTTGCATGTTCTCCTTGTGTCTGCTTGGCTTTCCTCTGGGTGCTCCTGCTTCCTCCCACATTCCAAACACGTACGGGTTAGGAAGTTGTGGGCATGCTATATTGGCGCTGGAAACATGGCGACACTTGCCGGCTGCCCCCAGAGAACTCTACGCAAAAGATGGATTTCACTGTGTGTTTCAATGTACATGTGACTAATAAAAATATCTTAAATATCTTATCTTGGCAAGTTAATTGCCCAGTGCAAAGTGTCCTGAGTATGTGGGTGAGCAATAGAAATGGAAGGAGTTGATGAGAATTTGGGGAGAATTCAAATGGTGTTGGTGTAAATGGGTGGTTGATGGTTGGTGTGGATGTGTTGGGCCAAAGGGCCTGTTTCCATGCTGTACCTCTCTTACTCTATATTGTACCTCTGTTACCTTATAAAAGGGGCATGATTGGTGAGGGGCCAGCCACAGGATAAAGCATTGCCACATCAGTGCTGGGTCAGTATTTGACAGTGAACTGTGTATGGGACAAATGGAATGGACAAGGAAATTTGTGTGAATGTTATCAGTTCGCAGAGACAGGCCAGTCAGCTCCACTGGACCACATCAGGGGATAGATCAGCACTGCTCAGGCAGAGTGCGTGTGCTACTACCACTGCCAAATTGAATTCAGTGCAGGAAAATGTGAGGTGATGCACTTTGGTAAGAGGAATCAAACGCAGACTCTTATCTAAATAGACTGCCAATGCACATGATTAGAGCATACTGGGACTGGGATATTCTTGTGCAAGGTTTCACAGAGAGACATACGGCACAGAGGCCTTTTGCCCAACTGGGTTCACACCGAATATCCAGCCGTCATCTGCACCAATCCAACATTAATCCCATTATTTTATTCTTCCCACATCCTCATCAACTCCCCAGAACCTACCACTCGCACACACACTAGGGGCAATTCACAGTGGCTGATTAACTTACCAACCTGCATGTCTTCAGGATGTGGGAGGAAACGCCAGTCCCCAGAGGATACCCACGTGGTCACAGGGAGAACATGCTGCAAAGAGGTGGAGCGGACTTGAGAGGTAATTCGAGCAGGGGACTTGATTGTCAGTGCTGGAGGATTTAAATTCAGGAGGATCAATGGGGCAAGGGTGTGTCAGCAGAGATATCTGAGGGGGGAGTAAGGTCAGAGGAAATGTCCACCCTCTCCCAGTCCCAGCTCCTTCCCTCACCTCAGCCTCAATGCCTCTGTTGGTCAATGCTCCCATGTGGTTTGTCACCAGATGTTGTCTCGGCCTCTGGCACAGAAGGTGCATCGTTCTCAGTCTGTCAGCTTCCTGCAACAAACACATCGGTAAGTGGCATGGTTCAGCAGGGGACTTTGAACGTTGGAACTTTAATGGGCAGCGGGCATTGGAGAACATCCACAGGACAAACCCCACACCAGACCAGAAATAGACCACTTTTGGCAATGGCGTGTACCAACTTGAATTTTAATGGGCAAGGAATTTATAATGAATTAAATTAAACTGTCTGCCAAAGGTACAGCCCATTCAAAGCAACAGTACACGGCCTGTGCATGTGATCTGCACCAAGTCCTCTGCTCCATTGCAACTGGCCCATCACATTCACCTCCTTTTCTGGACAGCAAATGCTTTAATGCAGCCTCCCTCTGAATGTTAAAGTATGCAAACATTGGAACTGCCTCCCAGATCAGTGCTGTATCAGTTTGGACAGAGGGTTCTGTTTGCAGGAATGTAATAGACAGAGAGGGTGTGAGAGGGACTATCGACAAGATAAATCCCCCCACACCAGTACTGTGTCAGTGTTGGACACTGGCTGTGTATACAGGAATATGATGGACAGAGAGGGTGAGAGAGGGACTATCCATGTGATAAATCCCCCCACACCAGCACTGTGTCAGTGTTGGACGCTGGGCTGTGTATACAGGAATATGATGGACAGAGAGGGTGAGAGAGGGACTATCCATGTGATAAATCCCCCCACACCAACACTGTGACGGTGTTAAAAGGCACTGGGCTGCGGATACAGGAATATAATGGACAGTCATGGTGAGAGAGGGACCACCCACAGGATAAATGCCCCCCAAAACCAACTCTGAGTCAGTGTCTGTGAATTCCAGCTCCCTTTCTCACATCCTGATTGCATCTGTTCATGAAATTTCCCTGTGGTTTTTCACCAGATTATATCTCTCCCTCTGACACAGAGAGTCCATTGTTCTCAGTCTGAAAGCTTTCTGTCACAGGCACTTCAGAAAGGGGCAAGAGAGGGCACTGGGCTCTGACTACTGGAACTTTAACAGGCAGGGGACATGCCCGACACATGATCAGAAACAGATGAATTTCGGCAATGGAGGCACCCTAGTATTGGGATTGATAATGAATTAAACAGACCTGCTCACCCGGACAAACCAACTGTAAGACCTGCTCCTACCCCTCTTCAACTGGCCCCAGAGTAACATTTTATACCTCTCCCCTGTCATGTATTTATCAGGCATCTCACTGAGTAATTAATGAGGGGTAGTTAGAGAGATTATCTCCAGAAGATAAATACGACCACAGCATCACTCTGTGAGTGTTGGGCACTGGTCTGTGTATACCGAATGGTCAGACAAGGTGAGAGAGCGATTGTCCAAGGAGGACTCCCTCAACAGCGGAACTGTCTGAGTGTTGGGCGGTGGGTTCTGTACAGAGAAATATAATGGACAGGGAACAGCAGGGAAGTACTGCCCACAGGACAGATCCCCCACTGACATGAGCACTCTGTCAATGTTGGCAATTGGCACTACAGGATTGTAATGGACAGAGAGGGTGACAGAGGGACCATCCACAGGATAAATCCCCCCACACCAGCACTGTGTCAGTGTTGGACACTGGCTATGTGTACAGGAATATAATGGACAGAGAGGGTGAGAGAGGGACCGTCCACAGGATAAATTCCCCAACGCCAGCACTGTGACAGTGTTGGATACTGGGCTGTGTGTACAGGAATATAATGGACAGAGAGGGTGAGAGAGGGACCGTCCACAGGATAAATGCCCCCACGCCAGCACTGTGACAGTGGGCTGTGAATATGGGAACTGTAAGTTAGAGAGGATTGGGAAGTAACTTCCACAGGATAATTTGTTCCCTATGTCCAACCTGGACATTGATCCCTGTGCTCTGAAACTATAACTTCACACGGGACCTTTGCAGTTGTGGCCCAGCTGCCGGTTGTGAAGCCACTGTATTTGTGGACAATGGAGAGGCCAGTATTAGTGGATCTCAGATAGTCAAACACTCAAAGGTTTCGGGGGGGCTTTGCTGAGATGGGGAGGGAATTTAAAACCAGAAAGTTTCTAACTGGCATGGATTTTCTCTCTTTTTCCCCCAGCAACACCTCTTCCCACAATCTCTCCTCTACAGTCTTGTATATTTTTGTCTCCTAACACTGCTCAGCCCACATGTCCAGTCTGTTATTTGTGCATTATTCTCAGTACATAAGTCGGTTCAGAATTTACAACACTGAAATGGATAATTCAGGTCAAATTCACACTCAGACTGTCAGTCCCTCCTCCATTCACTCCTCCTGCCCCAATCAGCCACCATGTCAGGGTTGGACAATGAGGTGTGGAGAGAAAAACTAACGTTTGCAGAGGATGAGATAGCAGCTGTCCACAGGATAAAATCCCCCTCACCAGCCCAATTTTACTGCTTGAGCACCAGGCTGTGATTACTGGGACTTTAATGGACAGGGAGCAGCAAGACCAGTGAAATGATTGAAAACCAGGATGAGAATTCTGTGAGCAAGATCAGCACAGAGGTGAGGGGTGAATGAGAGTTGGGGCAATTTTGGGAAATGTGGAATTCTGTCTGATCCATCAATCTGACATGGATACTCTCTCTGTATCTATTGGGCACCATGATGACAGAGCGGCAGTGCTGCCTGCCTCACAACTGCCAGCGACCCAGGTTACATTCTGGCCCCCCACTGTTATCTGTGCGGAGTTTGCAACTACTCATTGTGACTGATTGATTTCTCTGAGATCCTCTGGTTTCTCCACATCCCAAAAAGTCAAGAGTCATATTCCATAGAAACAGGGCCACTTGGCCCATCACATCCACGCCGAGCCCTGGGCACCCATCCACATCAATCCCATCTTCCAGCACTTGGCCTGCAGTCTTCTATGTCTGGTCCATTCAAGTGCTCATCCAGATGCTTCTTAAATCTGGTCAGCGGCTCTGCTTCCACCACTCGCTCTGACAGTGTATTCCTGGTTCCCCTCAGATCCCATCATGATCTCTTACATTTTACCCTAAATATATGTCCTCTAGCTGGTGGGTACTATAAACAAGCCACTATAAATTGTCCCTTGTGTGTAAACCGGTTGTAGAATCTGGGGACAATTGATGGGAATGAGGAGAGAATAACATGTGATCAGTGCAGCAGCAGGACACAAGAGTTGGGACGTCATGTTATAGCCGTACAAGGCATTGGTGTGACCGCAATTGGAGAAACTGTGTTCAGTTCTGGTCACCACGATACCGGAAAGGTGTGACTAATCTAGAGAGTGGGTATGAAAGATTCGCAAGAATGCTTCCAGGACTTGAGTTATAAGAGCAAACTGGATCGGATGTCCCCTTGAGCATAGGAGACTGAGGGATGACCTTACTTTGGTATTTAAAATCATGAGAGGTACATAGAAATTGAAAAGTCACATTCTCTTTCCCAGCTGAGAGGAGTGTAATACCAGAGGGCAGAGGTTTAAGGTGTGAGAGGAAAGATTTTAAAGAGGGTCAAACAGGCAAGTTTTTCAAACAGAGGGAGAGGGGCAGATGGAATGAGCTGTCAGAGGTGGTGGGAGAGGCAGGTACAGTTGCAACATTTAAAAAGACATTCAGATAGGTACATGCACAGAAACCTATGAGTGGGATATGGGAGGAAAGGCAGAAGGGAGGAGTTCAGGTAGTCACCTTGGTCAGCGTGGATGAGTTGGGCGAAGGTCTGTTTCTGTGCTGTGTAACGTGTTGCCTCTGACTGCAAATGGATGCTTGATCGCATGGACTCTGGAGGCCAAAGGGCCTGTACCAGTGCTTTATAATTGTCTCTCTCTCTCAATCCCACTCCCCACCCCACTATCCCCATCTCCACCAATCCCCCTTGTTTGCATCATCTGTTAGTCACTTTGCATGTGAACGTTCAGCTGTGCCCCTGGAGCTGGAAGGTACGTTGTCCTCCCTGTTAGTTTCTGTTACGTGCGGCATTGGAATGGGGCAGAATTGACCAGTGGGAGCTCACCACCTCCCCAGCCCCAGTCCACAAACCCCTCTCCTGCTTCTGTCCCCACCCCCAGTCCACATTCACCTCTCCTGCTTCTGTCCCCACCCCCAGTCCACAGACACCTCTCCTGCTTCTGTCCCCACCCCCAGTCCACAGATACCTCTCCTGTTCCTGTCCCCACCCCAGTCCACAGATACCTCTCCTGCTTCTGTCCCCACCCCCAGTCCACAGACACCTCTCCTGCTTCTGTCCCCACCCCCAGTCCACAGACACCTCTCCTGCTTCTGTCCCCAGCCCCAGTCCACATCTCTGTTCTGTCCCACCCCCGGTCTGCAGACACCTCTCCTGTTTGCCTCTGTGAATTTGCATCTGTGAAATTTCAACAAATGTTACCTGAGTCACAGTGATGCAAAGTCCTTTGTTCTCATGCAGTGTTGATTCCTTTCCAAACAGAGCATCAGAACGGGGCAGATTAACCCATGGATCACTGCTCAATAACTGTTATTCAGATCCTCGCACAGAAACAAACTGTTCTGCCCAGCACTCAGTGTGTTGGCTGAACTTTTAGTGAACAGGCAGGACTGGAAAAGGAACATCGTTACTTTGAACATCGAAAACGAACATGGACGTTGCTCTCCATGTTCTGGAACTATAAACGGGCAGACAGCCCATGGGCCTGTGGGCAGATGAGGGAACAACCGCACGTTGTGAATTGTTACAAACCAGCAACAAAAGAAACACACTGAGTCATGATTCAGTGTTAAAAACTATTTGATTAATCACTACTTATAATAATATGAAAAATAGAAGTAAAACTGTTAGTATGTTAGAATTCAAAAATGTTAAACCTTGAACATTAACCCCAAAAAACTAAACTTTTCGTGTGTGTGTGTGTGGCAAAGTCCCAAACTCCAAGTCCAGGAATGGTTATTATAAGGTGAAACATGAGCAAAGGCTTCTTCAACAACCACCGTTGTCTGAAGACGTAGATGTAGAGAACATAGAGAGAGTAATTACAAATCCAAATGTTCCACGATGTAACCCAAACAACACCTCAGTGTTGACTCGGTAGTGACTTCCTTACCCCGAAAAGCAGCTAAATCGCGGTTGGCCACACAAATACCTGTTTCCCTCTACAGGTCAGCAACAAAGTGAACTCCACCGGATTAATTCCAATTTCCATACATGGACTTCAATGGCAGACACAGTTATTGTTTCTCATCCATTGATAAGAAACTAGCAGGCTGGTGTCTCTCTCCCTTTTCTCTCTCTCTCTCTCCCTTCGACTTCGACTGACCTCTTCAACAATGTCATTATGTCCTGTCTTTCTTCTGTTGACGTAAGCACGCCACACACACACACAAACTAACTCTATCTTTAAAGGGGACATTCACTGAGTCCCGTAACAGAATTCACTAAATTTGTGCATAATGGAGCAGGCAGAATGAGAGGAGGTCAGACAGGCAGACACTGAATGGATCAGAGTGGATGGCAGAGATGGGACGAGAGCATGGTGGGAATTTCAAACTGGATAATTTCATGACAAGGATTTTCCCTCTTTCTCTCACTTTTCCCACAATCCCTCCCACCCAATCTTGTATACTTTTGTTTCCTGAATTGTTCAACAGACATCTCCAGTCTGTTACTTGTGTCCCAAATACGGGAAAGCATTTATTCTTTGTATGTCAGCTGCCTCTAACAAACTTCCTCAGCAATGGGCCCAGGATCGTTTAGAGGAGTCAGACTGTTGGTAGGTCACCTAAAAGTAGTTAGAACAATTCAGAATTTACACATTGAAAAGGACAATTCAGGCCAACATCATGGGAAGACTCTCAGTCCATCTGCTGCCCTGTCCAGTCATACCTCTTGCCTGATCTGCACCATGTCAAGGTTAAATAAAATTGAAAGAGAGGGCAAAAGAGGGCTGTTCAGGAATATAATGGACAGAGAGGACCATCCACAGGCTAAATCCCTCCACACCAGCACTGTCAGTGTTGGACACTGGGCTGTGTATCCAGGAATATAATAGGCAGGAGGATATGCGGAACAGCTGTAGGATAAACTGTTGCCTGTTGTGCACTGGGTTGTTTGTACTTCAATTGCAATGGACAAGAAATGTATTAGTGGGTGTAGTCACATGATAGCCCCCTGTCCTGTCAGTACTAGGTCAGTTTCAGCAGTAAACTGTCTGCATGGTAATGGACTGGACAAGGATGTTCAAGAGAATTTTATTGAATTTACATTACAGAAATGGGAGGTTCAGAAACACTGAGGCTCAGGCTTGCTGATGGGTTCAGATAGAATGATGGGCAAAAGGTGGTCAGAAGCACATTGGCACACTGGCATTTAATGCATGAGGGATGAAATTTAAAAATACTTATTCCAACTGCACAGATTGTTGTGGGGATCGTACCTGGAGGACTATACACAGTTTAGTCCCATTCTTTAAGAAAGGATAAACCAGCATTCATGGAGGCATAGAAGATATTCAGTTTGCTATTCACTGAGAGAAATTCCAGGAAATTAGATTTATATTCTATGAAGGAGTGGGAGAATCTCGATGTAGGCCTCATAGTCACAAGGATGAGGGGGTGGACACTTAAAACTCAGTTTCCTTGTGGTACGTACCAGCAACAATAGAAACACAATGAGCAATGTTTAAATGTTAGAATCTATTTATTGATAACTACTTGTAATAATAAGAGAAATAAGAACAATAGATCTCAGACATTGACCAAAATAACCCAAAGTGTGTGTGTGGCAAGTTCCCAAACCCCAAGTCTAGGAACAGTTCTCAAAGTTCAGTTCAGCAAGTCTTGAAGCAGAACGATGAAGCTTCTGAAACCACTATCAGAATGTAGAGAGAAAAAGAGAGCAGGCAGTTTACAAATTCCATAAGTTCCACGTTGGAACCAGTACGATGCCACAATCACCGAAGATCTCCATTGGTTTGGTCAGAAATATCTGCCACACCGATAGCACTTGATACGTGGCTGCCCCACAGATATACCTGATTCCTGGTACAGGTTAACAACAAAGTGGACTCCACAGATTGCTCCAAAAATCCATGTATGGATGTAAAGTGTCAGTCACAACGATTGTGCTTCACTCATAGATGCAGAGGCTGGCAGTCAGTGCTACCAACTCTCACATCTCTCTCTCTCTCTCTCTCTCTCTCTCTCTCTGTGTGCAGTTGCCAGCACTTCAGTGAATCCACCTTCAGACACCTGCAGCATTCCAGATATAGAAGCTTTCGCTCCCACTCGCAGCAGACAAAACAGCTGACACTATCGTTCAGGTTCTTTAAAGCAACCTTCACCAAATGGAAACCTGGGATTTGTAACACTTGGAAACTCTTCAAACTGGTATGTGGCATGATTTGGAATGAGCTCTGCCCATTGGAACTTTAATGGGCAGTGGGCATTGGACAACATCCTCGGGATAAACCTCACACCAGACCAGAAACAGATCACGTTTGGCAATGGGCGTGTCCACTGGAATTCATTGGGCAAGGAATTTATTGAATGAAATAGAACTGGTCACAGCAACAACTTATGCAAACCACTGTGCCCAGCCTGTGCTGTGATCACACCAGCTCCCCCAACTTCTTCAAATAACCACAGACCTAATCTCTCATTTCTTTACCCACCTCTCTGTGAATACATGTTCAGGAAATGGTAGATGAAACACAGTGCACAGAAATATAATGGAAATATGGTGTGAGAAAGGGATCGACCACAGGAGAAATCTCTCCACACACCAGCACTGTGTCAGTGTTGGACACTGGGCTGTGTATACAGGAATATACTGGACAGAGAGGGTGAGAGAGGGACTGTCGACAGGATAAATCCCCCCACAGCAGCACTGTGTCAGTGTTGGACATGGACCGTGTATACAGGAATATAATGGACAGAGAGGGTGAGAGAGGGACCATCGACAGGATAAATCCCCCCACACCAGCACTGTGTCAGTGTTGGACACTGGGCTGTGCATACAGGAATATAATGGATGGAAGTGATTGGAAAATGACTTCCACTGAATAATCCAGTGCTCTGGCACTGTTAACAGGCTGACAACACAGAGGGGCCTTGGCAGCTGAAGGCACAGCTATCAGTTGTGAAGCCACTAAACTTTTGGACACTGGAGAGGCCAGACTGAGTGAAGGCAAGATAGTCAGGCACTCAGTGTAAGGGAAGGAATTACAGAGATGAGGGGGGTGGTGGGGTGTGTGATACCACGGAGGGAACTTAACCCAGGGACCACGTCCATCCCCTCAAGTTGACATGGAGTTTCTCTCCTTCTCACTTTTCCCAGTGACTCTTCTTCCCAGGATCCCTCCCACCCAATCCTGCATCGTTTGGTTTCCTTCCATTGCTCAAAGTACATCTGCAGTCTGATGTTTGTGTCCTTGATGTGAAAACTCCATTATTCTCAGTGAGTGAGATGCCTCTAACAAACATCCCTGGGAATGGACCAGGATTGATCGGGGGTGATGCTATTAGAACTTCACTGAAAATGGGAGATGAAAGAATTCTTTACAATGTACATCACAGGGAGAGATAATTCAGGCCAGCACGAATAATGGACAGAGAGGGTGACAGAGGGACTGTGCACAAGATAAATCCCTTCCACCCAACCAATACAATGTTAATACAGGAATATGCACAGGATAAAGCCCCCACACCACACCAGCAAAACAGGAAGATAATGGACAGGCAGTGAAGTAGCAACAGCTGCAGGATAAATGGCTGCCTGATCAGCAGTGGGTCAATGTTGTTCACTGTGTTTTTTTGATCTTGAACTGTAATGGACAAGGGATGATTTGGGTGAGTAGTCACAGGACACCCTGTGCCCGATCAGTACTGGGCCAGTTTTGGCAGCAACTGTGTGTGTGGGAACTGGACTGGACAAGATGTTTGGTGAGAGACTTCACAGCACAGAAACAGGAGGTTCAGCAACACTGGTCCCCGCCAGGGTTCAGGCAGCATGAAGAGGCAGAAGGTGATTTGGAAAGAAAATGGCACATTGGCATTTATTGTGAGTGCCATGGGGTTTAAAAAGAGTAAGTATTATCACAACTGTACAGATTGGTTGGTGAGGGAAATAGGGATCATCCTGCAAATCATGGACTGGTGAGTCTCACATCAGTGACAGGGAAGCTACTGGAGAGGATTCTTGGGGATAGGGTTTATGAACCTTTGAATCATGGCCTAATTAGGGACAGTCAACATGGTTTTGTGTGGGGCTGGTCATATCTTATGAACAATTTTCAGGGAGGTGACAAAGGTGATCGATGAAGGAAGAGCTGTGGATGCTGTCCATATGGATTTGAGTAAGACATTCGACAAGGGCCCTCATGGTCGTCTCATCCAGAATATTATGATGCATGGGATTCATGGTAAGTAAACTGTTTGGAATCAGAATTGGCTTGCCCATAGTAGACAGAGGTCGATGGTTAATAGGTCTTACTCTTGTTTGATGTTTGTGGCTTGAGATGTTCCCCAGGGATCTACGCTGGGACCTCTGCTGTTTGTGATATACATGAATAAACATTGATGGGTGGGTAACTCAGTTTGCAGGTGACACAAAGATTGGTGGCATTGTGGATAGCATAGAGACTGCCAAATGATACAGCGGGACATAGATCAGTTGCAGATATGGGCAGATGGAGTCAAATCGGAGCGTGTTAACTGCTGCACTTTGGGAGATCAGATGTAAAGGGAAAGTAGGCAGTTAATGGCACAACCCTTAAGAATATTGACGTACAGAGGCATCTTTGGTTCCAAGTCCATAGCTCCCTGTAAACGGCTGCACAAAGTTGATAGGGTGGTAAAGAAGGTGCATGGCGTACTTGCCATTATTGATGAACGTATTGAGTTCAAGAGACAGGAAGTTAAATATTGCACTCAATTCTGGTTGCCCCATGAAAGGAAGGATGTTGAGATTTTGCAGAGGGTCCAGAAGAGGTTTACCAGGGTTCTGCCCAGATTATTGGCCTTGTGCAATAAGTTGAGGTTGTTCTCTCTGAAGGGGTGTAGACTGAGTTGTGACCAGACAGAAGTTCACAAAATAAAATATAACAGATAGCCAGTATCACTTTTTCCCACCATGGTCGAAATGTCTAATACATGCATTTAAGGTGATGGAGATAGGTCATGGGAAATGAGTGGGACAGGATATTTTTTATTACTACACAGAATAGTTTGTGCCTGGAATGCACTGCCAGGGGTGATGGTGGAGGCACATCTGAAAGTGGTGTTCAAAAGGCTCTTATATCGGCACATGGATATGCAGAGAATGGAGGGATAGGGCTTTGGGCAGGCAGAAGAGATGACTTCAATTAGTTCAGCACAACATTGTGGGCCAAAAGGCCTGTCCCTGTGCTGCACTGTACTGGGTTCCGAGCTCGCACCAGACCTTTGGCCAATTGGATCGGTGCACTTGCTGCATTAATGGGTAAGAAGTTTATCATGAATTAAACAGCTGTGGCCACACAGCGACAGCCCGGTCAAAGCAGCTGTTGCCAGTCCATGCCTGTGATCCACAAATGCTGATCTGTCCTCTTCAAATAAACCCATTGCAGTATCCTCATCTTCCTTACAGCCTCACGTATTTATCCACCTGCCCTTTGAAAAGGTTGAGGAAATGTAACATGAAACACTGGGCTGTGTACACAGGAATTTACAGATAGAGAGGAGGAGAGAGGAAGGAGCACAGCATGTTCCCCCACACCAGCACTGCATCTGTGTTGGACACTGGGCCATGGACTATGAAGGACAGAGAAGGAACATGTATGGTAGAAATCCACCCAAACCAGAAGAGTATCAGTGTTGGGCTTTGGATGTTGACACTGGAATACTATAGACAGAGAGGACTCATCCACAGGAGAAATTCTCCTCCACCAACACCAACTAGGTGTTAAACCTTGGGCTATGGATACAGGAATATAGTGCACAAAGAGGGTGAGAATGGGATTGTCCACAAGATTAATGCCCCCCAACGGCAGAGTCAGTGTTGGACACTGGGTTGTGTATCCAGGAATATAATGGACAGAGAGGGTGACATAGGGACACCCACAGGATAAATCCCCCCCACACCAACACTGTGTCAGTGTGAGAGCACTGGGCTGTGTATTTCAGGGATATAATGGACAGAGAGGGCAACCATCAAGAGGATAAATTCAGCCACACCAGCACTGTGTCAACGTCGGCAGGACAATATTGATGGGCTGTCTGGATTACTACTGCTCCTGTTCTGTTGTGTTCTTCTGTGAAGAGCTGGAAGGATCTCAGGTGACAATTGTAGAACAAAGGATCGAGGCACTGAGCGCTGGAGCATTTACACTGAGGATAAATGGGACAGTGGAGGGACAGCAGTGATATTGCAGTGGGCGATACGTCCTTAGGAAATGCACACCTCTCCCAATCCCAGCTCATATTCACATCGCCCTGATTTGCATCTGTTGATCAACATTCCCCTGTGCTTTTCACCAGATTATCTCTCTCCTTCTGAAGTGGAGAGCCCATTGTTCTCAGTGTGAAAGCTTCCTGTGACAGACACATCAGTAATGGGCAGGACTGGGCAGTTGGCTCTAATTATTGTAACTTTAATGGACAGAGGACATGCCCCAAATCAGACCAAAAACAGGTCAACTTTGGCATTGCAGGACATTATGGATTGGAATTTATAATGAATTAAACAGACCTGCCACACAGGAACAGCATCATCAAATCAACCATACCCAGCTCCTGCTCAAGATCCACACCAGCTCCCTCTCCCCCATTTCAGCAGACCCCAGAGAAGCATTTTATTCCCATTCCCCTCAAGTATTTACCAGGCCTATCTTTCAATAATTATTCAGGGTAAGTGAGAGAAAATATCTTCAAAAGACAAAATCAGTCACAGCAGAACTTTGTGTGTGTTGGGCAGTGGGCTGTGTATACAGGCATATAGTGGACCGAGAGTGAAAGAGGGACCGTACACAGGATGAGAGAAAGGGACCATCCACAGGATAAATGCCCCCCAAAACTGGCTCTGTGTCAGTGCCTCTGAATTCCAGCTCCCTTTCTCACATCAGCCTGATTTACATCTGTTGATGAACGTTTCCCTGTGTTTATCACCAGATTATATCTCTTCCTCTGACAAAGAGAGTCCACTGTTCTCAATCTGAAAGCTTTCTGTCACAGACTCATCAGTAAGAAACTAGAGAGGGCACTGGGCTCTGACTACTGGAACGTTAATGGACAGGGGAAATGCCCCACACATGACCAGAAACAGATGAACTTTGACAATGCAGGCAGCCTGGTATTGGAATTTATAATGAATTAAGCAGACCTGTTCACACAGGAACAGCCCAGTCCAACCAATTGTAACAGCTGCTCCTACTCCTCTCCAACTGACTCCATCGGAGTAACATTGGATACCTCTCCCCACTCAGTTATTTCTCAAACCTCTCTTTGAGAATTATTGAGGGGTAGTTAGAGAGATTATCTCGATAGGACAAACATGACCACAGCAGCACTGTGTGTGTGTTGGATACTGGGCTGTGTCTGCAGGAATATAATGGACAGAGACTGCGAGAGAGGTACTGACCATATGTGAAATCCCCCAGCACCAGGTCTGTGTCATTGTTGGTCACTGTGCTGTGGATACTGGAATATAATGGGCAGAGAGTCCGACCACCCACAGGATAAACCTCCGACAGCAGCTCTGTGTCATTGTTGGTCACTGTGCTGTGGATCCTGGAATATAATGGACAGAGAGTCCGACCACCCACAGGATAAACCCCCGACAGCAGCTCTGTGTCAAGGCTGGCAGGGCGATATTAAGGGGCTGTCTGGATCACTACTGCTCCTGTCCTGTTGTGTTCTTTTATGAAAAGGCGGAAGGATCCCAATGGACAATTCTAGAGCGAGGGATATTGGCACTGAGAGCTGGAGCATTTACACTGAGGATAAATGGAACAACAGTGGGACGGCAGTGATATCGCAGTGGGGTGTAAGGCCTGAGGAAATGCACACCTCTCCCAATCCCAGCTCACTGCCCCACATCAGCCTGATTTGCATCTGTTGATGAACATTCCCTTGTGGTTTCCATCACATTATATCTCTCCCTCTGACATGAAGAGCCCATTGTTCTCAATCTGAAAGCTTCCTGTGACAGACACATCAGTAACAACTGAGCAGCTGGTGCTGATTATTGGAACATTCATGGGCAGAGGGACGTGCCCCAAATCAGACCAGAAACAGATCAGCTTTGGCAATGGAGGGGACCGTGGCATTGGAATTTATAATGAATTAAACAGACCTGCCACACAGGAACAGCATCGCCAATTCAACCGTACCCAGTCCCTGCATCCAAAATGGTATTAGTAACAGGAGACAGAAGGCAAAGGTGCAGGGTTGCTTCATGACTGGAAGCCTGCTGCCAGTGCGGTACCTCAGGGACTGGTACTGGGACCCCTGCTGTATGTTTCCTACATTAGTGACTTGGATGCTAAGGTAGAAGATATGATTAGTGAGTTTCCAGATGCAAAAAGATATTTTTCAGCTGTGATGTTGGGTAGAACAATGGCAGATGGATTTTAATACTAATAAATGCTGTGAAATATTTTGGGAGGTCAAATAGCTACACAGTGAATGTTTGGGCCCCAGGGAGGTTTGAGGAACAGGGCGACCTCACTGCACATGTCCAAGTGTCTTTGAAGGTGGCACAGCATGGTAAAGGCGGCTCAGGGGAAGTCAGCCTTCATTAGCCGGGACATTAGAATACAAGGGCAGGGAAGTAATGGTGCAGATTTAAAAAAAATACCATCTGAAATACATTGTGCACTGTTGACTGCCAGTGTAAAGTGTAAAGAAGATGGCATCAGTTAAAGAGGGCACAGATTCACCAGGACATTGATTTGGAAGAAGTCACACTGCAGAGAAACTGGCCCACAGCCCAACTCATCCATGCCAGCTACATTGCCCAGTGAGCTAATCCCATCTACCTGAATTTGCCCATAGTCCCCTAAGCCTCTCCCATACATGTACTCTTCTAGATGGCTTTTAAATGTGCCTGCCTCAACCACCATTTCTGGTAGCTCATTTCAAATATGCACCACCCTTTGTGTGAAGGAGTAGCCCCTGATGTCCTACTTAAATCTCTCACATCTGATCTTTAATCTATGCCCTCTTGTTTGTAGCACACCCTCACTGGGAAAAAAAGACTATGTGCTTTTACCCTGGCTATGCCCGCAATATCTTATACACCTCTATCAGGTCACCATTGAGTCTCCCATGTTCCAGGGAATAAAGTTCTCACCAACACAACCTCTCCTTGTAACTCACACCCCAGAGTCCAGGCAACATCCTGGTAAACCTTTTCACTGCTCCTTCTTGCTTAATAACATGTTTCCTCTAAAAAGGTGACCAAAACTGTACAAAATATTCCAAGTACGGCCTCACCAACCTCTTGTATAATTGCAACATAACTTTCCAACTCCTGTGCTCAACGCCCTGACTTATGAAGGCCAGCTTGCCAAGCACCTTCTTCACCACCCGATCGACCTCAGACACTGCTTTCACTGAAGTTTTTCAGTTATGTGGAGAGACTGGTCAGCTGTTTTGTTTTCTTTCAAGCCAAGAGTCTGTTCCCACAAATTATCCTGGAGACACTGTTGTTCAGTTTCTGTTTCTCTGACTCCTCTCATTCCGTCCCCACCACCTGCCCTTCCACATTGCACAGACACCTCCCTTCTTTCCACGTGTCCATCTATTACTCACTTTGCATCTGTAACTTTGACCAAATGTGCCCCAAGATGGAAAGTCATTTGTTGGCAGTCTGTGAGCTTCCTGTTACTAACAGGACATCACATTAACCTCCCATTCCCGTCTTCCTGAAGTATTTACCTAACCTTCATTTCAACAATGCTTGAGGAGATTCGATAAAGAATATCCACAGATCAATCCCTCCAATACAAACACAGCGTTAGTGCTGGGCACTGTCTTCTGGTCAGTATGAGCCAGAGAGCATCAAGGAGACGCTCAACACAGGATGCTTCCAATACCAGGTTGTGTCAGTGTTGGATATTGTGCTCTCTACTGGGGAGAATAATCCCAATGTATATCCCTCCAGCATCCACAACATGGTGGAGTTGGGTAGTGATCCAGAATTTACCCCCTTGGGTGTGTCAGCCAACCTTTTTGCATGCTGAGGTTAAATGGAAATAGAGACACTGACACTCTCTTTACAGGCCCAGTGTTAGTGGGGGGGGGGGGGGGGGGGGGGGGAGTGATCACTCTCTCTGGCACCTTGGACATCTGCTGATGGAGACTTGACCTGGCCCAAGTCCAAGGCTGGAACAGGCAGAGGGGAGGATGGTGGTGGGAACGGTGGATCCAACTTCCATTCATGTGCCACCTCTGACCCAACAAAAACCCCCCTTCATGCTTCAGGATTCCTCGTTATGTGGCCCCATGCCAAATATTCTGTTCAAGCAGAGGCTGACAACCATGGACAAGAATATCAATTTGAAGGAGGTTCTGACAGGAGGAACGAGGTAAAGAGGCAGAGCAGTTTTCCGAGCAATTCGAAAGCAAAGGGGACTGAAGATTGGGTTGAACGGTGAGTGGAGTGACAAATGCCAGAGTGAGGAGATGGTGAAAAGTGGTGAGGAAGAGGGGGATTGATAGTGAGTGAGGAGATGTATGGAGGATATCAAACTGAAGGGAGGTGAGGTGGATGGTGGAGTGAGGAGAGGGGGTGGACGGCAGAGTGAAGAGAGGGGGCAGTGGGTGATGAGGAGGTGGGGTGGACAGCAGAGTGAAGAGAGGGGGCAGTGGGTGATGAGGAGGGGGGTGGATGGCAGAGTGAAGAGAGGGGGCAGTTGTTGATGGGGGGGTGGACAGCAGAGTGAAGAGAGGGGGCAGCGGGTGATGAGGAGGGGGGTGGATGGCAGAGTGAAGAGAGGGGGCAGTTGTTGATGGGGGGGTGGACAGCAGAGTGAAGAGGGGGGCAGTGGGTGATGAGGAGGGGGTGGACGGCAGAGTGGGGGCAGTGGGTGATGAGGAGGGGGGTGGCGGATGAGGAGGGGGGTGGACGGCATGAAGAAAGGAGGATAGTGCGTGAGGTGGGAAGGAGGTGGTGAGATGGACAATTGAGAGAGGAGATGGGTGTGGGGTCGGGCAGATGGACAGAGAGGGTGACCAGGGACCATGCACAGGATAAATCCCCAGCTCACTACACTGCTTTACTGTTGGGCATGAAGAGACCAGAGAGAATATTCACAAGATCAATCCCTCCATAATTTGTTGGTGTTGGGAAGTGATCCTGGGTTTACTCCCATTGATGGAGATCCAACCTTCTGCAAATTCACTCTCTGCACTTGTTGAGATTAAACAGGAACTGAAACCATCACCTATCCCCTCTGACTGTTCCATTCTTGGACTTGGGATAGGTCAGGCCTACATGAGTGGACGTCGATGCCAGAAAGAGTGACCCTCACTGACTAACACTGGGCCTGTAACGGGAGTGTCAGGGTCTCTGTTTCCATTTAACTTCAATGTGCAAAAGGTTGGCCGATGCATCCAGGGAATGTGTTCCACCTTTGTTGGAACAAATACAACCCTGGCTGCTTTATGGGAGTTTATTATATGACCCCATGCCATGTAACAATATGTTTGTGTGGAGGATCACGCCTTCAGACAGGGATGTGGATCTTTAGGAGAAAGAAGGCATCTGGTGCAGAAAGGTTTGTAGTATTGGAGACAGTGTATCAACACAGCTTGAGACTGGTTATCTCATGGAAGGCAGGAAGTTGAGATACTCAGATCTATTTCAGACTGGGAATATCTAACTCATGGTGTAAACCAAACATCAGTTCTGAATTATTTCCAACTCCAGGAATAACTTGGAAGAGTGGGCAGTATGCTGGGTGCCCAACCTTCTATTCCTCTCCTCCGCATGTATTTACCCAGCATCCATCTGCATAAATATTCAGGGGAAGGTAGAGAAAGTTTAAACACAGGATAAATCCCCCCACACCAGCACTGCATCAGTGTTGGACACTGGGCTGTGTGCTCTTTGGAGTTTAGAAGAATGGTGGGTGAACTCATTGAACCATATGAGACCTTAAGGAGCATGACAAAGTATATGGGGGAGATTCAGACACAGAGACAAGGAGCATGGAAACCAGCCCTTTGGCCCATTGACTCCGTGCTGACCACCAACACCCAATTTTAAACAAATCCCACACTAAAGCATTTCATTTTCCCCCACACTGTCAACAACACCCTCCCAGATTCTCCCACTCACTTACACAAAATTGGTAACTCAAACAGAAATTAAGGAAGCGCATTTACACACATTTTTGGGATGTGAGTAAAAACAGAGCACCTTGAAGAAATCCACATCATACAGGAGATGTGAAATCTCGAAATAATCCCCACAGTCCATCTGGGTTGAGGTGAAGATGAAGCTGGGTGTCTGGAGATGTGAGACAGCAGCTCCACAACCTGCAACACTGTGAAACATTTCTAGTGGTGGGGCAGTCTTGAATGACAGGACAAAGTTATTGGGTGATGGGTCAGCCATTTAAAACTGAGGTGTGCTGGAGTTTCTTCCCACAGCGGACAGTGAATGTCTGCAATTCTCTGCCGAGAAGGATGTGGAGGTTAGATAACTTGCAGTAGTTAAAGAGAAAGAAGGTCAACTTTTGGAAGATTGGGGAATTGAGATCCATGTGGGTCTGATACAAGATAGGACTCCTGGCCGGGGACAGACCCACTATAGTAGTATAGAATGGCAGGGCAGGGTTGAGAGGACTGCACCTGTTGTGTTCTCGGGTAAAGGGTGCAGTGATCTTGGGAGTTAATTCAAGAGTGAAGCATCTTAGCAGCTGGTGCTGTGTATTTAAATTCAGGAGGTTAAAGGGAGCAGTGGTGGGACAGCAGAGCTATCTCAGTGAGGTGTAAAGCCAGGGGAAATGCACACCCACTCCCAGCTCCCTCCCTCACCTCAGCCTTGCTTCCATCTGTTGCCCAAAGTTCCCCCGTGACGTTTGACCAGGTGTTGTCTCTGTGTCAGTCATGGAGTGTCCATCGTTCTCAGTTTGACAACTTCCTGTGACAAAGTTAACATCAGTAAGCGGTACAGTTGGGCAGAGGTCACTGTTCATTGGAACTTGAATGGGTATCAGGTGTATCACGGGACAAACCCCACATAAGCCTAGATCACCTTTGACCATTGTGTTCATCTACCACAATATAAATGCAAGGAATTCCTAATGAATTAAATGGACCTGGTTACACAGGAACAGCCCGGTCAAGCCAACCATACACACCCTGTATGTGTGATCTCCATCACTTCCTCCAAACCTTCTTCAACTAACCCCATCACATGACAAAAGCACAGATCAACTTTGACAATGGAGTCAGTTGTGGGATAGGAATTTTATCATGAAATAAATAGCTCTGTCCACAGAGGAATAGTTCATTCAAAACAAACATTCCCAGCCTATGCTTGTAATCCACACTAGCTCATCCCTCCCCTGCTCACCTGACCCCAGATATTCCTGACTCCCCTCATGTATTTGCACAGCTGACCTCCAAATAAATAGAGGTAATGTTCGAGAAAGCATCTCCTCAAGAAGCAGTGTTAATGTTGAACACTGGATTGTGTATACAAGAATATAATGGACAGAGAGGGTGAGAATGGGACCATCCAGAGGATAAATCCTTCACACCAGCACTGTGTCAGTATTGGACATGGACCGTGTATACAGGAATATAGTGGACAGAGAGGATGAGAGGGGGGCCGTCGACAGGATAAATCCCACAGACAAGCACTGTGGGAGTGTTGGTCACTGGGCTGTGTATACAGGAATATAGTCGACAGAGAGCGTGAGAGAGGCACTGTCCACAGGATAAATCCCACATACTAGCACTGAGTCAGTGTTGGACACTGGGCCGTGTATTCAGTGGAGTTAAGAATAATAGTAGTTGCTCTTACTAAACCAAGGAAGATTCTAAGGAGGCGTGACCAAGTAAATGGTGAGATTCAGAACACAGAACAAACTGCATGGAAATTGGCCCTTTGGCCCATTAGCAACACACTAACCACAAAGCACCCGTTTTTTAACTAAATCCCACCATACACCATTTTATTTTACCCATATTGTCACGAACACCCACCCAAATTCCACGACTCACATGCAAAAATCATATCTCGAAGAATTAGTCTCTGTCTGGCAGCTTCCTGTGACAAATACATCAGTAAGGAGCAGTTGGGCAGGGATCACTGATTATTGAAACTTTAATGGACATCAGGTGTTGGAAAACCTCTATGGGACACACCACACAAAAGACAAAATCACCTTTTGCTATTCCATGCACCCACCATATAATCAATTCCAGTCCCGCTCATGTATTTACCCAGCCTGCATTTGAACATATATTGAAGAGAATTCAGAGAAACCATCTCTCCAAGACAATTCCCCCTGCACCAACACTGGGTCAGTGTTGAACAGTGGGCTGTGTACACAGGAATATCATGGACAGAGAGGGTGAGACAGGGACTGTCCACAGGATAAATCCCCCCTCCACACACACCAGCACTGTGCAGTGTTGGCTACCAGGCTGTGCGGACAAGAATAAAATGGACAGAGAGGGTGAAAGGAGGACTGTCCACAGGAGATATTCCCCCCATACCGGCAATGTGTCAGTGTTGGCTATCAGCTGTGCAGACAGGAACAAGATGGACAGAGGATAAATCCCTCCACACCAGCTCTGTGACATGTTGGCAAGTTCGGCTTGAGAGGCTGGATGCACAACTCCTACAGCTATTTTCTTGTTTTCTTTTCTAAAGAGGGAGAAGGATGTTGAGAGGCAAATCTAGAAACAAGGGACTGGGCAGCCAGGGCTGGTGGACTTTTCAGGAGGATAAAGGAGGCCGGGTGGGACAGCGATGATATCTCAGAGGTCAGAACGGCTGGAGAAAATTCACATCCTCTCTCATCCCCAGCTCTCTCTCTCACCTTAGCCTTGTTTTCATCTGATGATCAATGTACCCGTGACTCTTCACCAGATGATATCTCTCGCTCTGACATAGAGGGTCCATCGTTCTCAGTCTGACAGCTTCCTGTGACAAACACAACATCAGTGAGGGGTATGTCTGGGCAGTGGGCTCTGACTATTGGAACTTAATGGGCAGTGAACAAGAAAACAAGAAAAATGATCAACCTGCCAAAGGATTCAATGAGGGTAATGAAGTTATAATGAATTAGACAGACTTGTCCACACAGGAACAGTCCATTCATACCAACCATACCATGCTTGTGATCACCACCAGCACCTAACCCCACCCCTCTTCAACTGACCCATAGCATTATCTATTCCTGTTCCCAACATGTATTTACTCAGCTTCCCACTGAATAAATTTATTCCTTAACACATTATTTCTTAGAGTGCAGGAGATTGAGGTGATAAAATCATGAGGTATAGATATGGTGAATCCACTCAGGCTTTTCCCCCAGAGTTGGGCTATCAAAAACTAGAGGACAGAGGTTTAAGGTGAGAGGGGACACACAATATTTATAAAAAAAAACATGAGGGGCAACTTTTATTTTTAGACAATGGGTGGGATCCATATGGAATGAGCTGGCAGAGGAAGTGGTTGAGGCAGGAACACAAACAACTTTTAAAAGACAATTGGACAGCAACATTGATTTGAAAGGTTGAGATGGTTATGGGCCAGACACTGGCAAACGGGACCAGCTTAGATGGGAATCTTGGGCGGCATGGATCAATTGGACCAAAAGGCTTGTTTCTGTGCTGTATGACTCTAAATATTCAGGGACCAGAGAAAGCATCTCATGACATAAATACACATAGCAGCACCGTCTCAGTGTTGGACACTGGACTGTGTGTACAGGGATATAGTGGACAGAGAGGGTGAGAGAGGGACCGTCCACAGGATAAATCCCACCACACCAGCACCATCTCATTGCTGAACTGGGCTGTGTTTTCAGGAACATAATGGGCAGAGAGGGTGAGAAGGGGACCGTCCACAGATTAAATCTCTCCCACTGGCACTAGGACCATCACAGAGTCATATGTCCACACCGACCACAGCACTCACCAAGCCAGTCCCATTTGCCTGTGTTTGGTCCATGTTCTTCTGAACCTTTCCTGTTGATGTCTGTCCTGTTGCTGCCTCAACCACTCTCTCTGCCAGCTTGTTCCACATCCCCACCACTGCCTGTGGAAGAAACGGTTGACCCTAAATGGCCCCTTTTTAATCCGTCATGTCTCACCTCAAAGCTTCGCCCTCCAGTTCCAAATTACCCAGCCACGAGTGCATTCACATCAGCTGCCCTCATTGACTTTCTACACGGGGGGAGAGGGGAGAGTATGGGGGGTGAGAGGGGAGAGTATGGGGAGGGGGGTGTGAGGAGAGAGGGAGAGAAGGAAGGGGGAGAGGGGGAGGGGGGGAGGGGGAGGGGAGGGGGGAGGGGAGGGGGGGAGGGGGGAGGGGAGGGGGGAGGGGGGAGGTAGGGGGGGAGAGGGGGGGAGAGGGGGGGAGAGGGGGGGGAGAGGGGGAGGGGAGAGGGGAGGGGGGGAGGGGAGGGGGGAGGGGAGGGGGGAGGGGAGGGGGGAGAGGGAGGAGGGAGGGGGGGAGGGGGGGAGAGGGGGGGGGAGAGGGGGGGAGAGGGGGGGGAGGGGAGGGGGGAGGGGAGGGGGGGAGGGGAGGGGGGGAGGGGAGGGGGGGAGGGGAGGGGGGGAGGGGGAGAGGGGAGGGGGGAGGGGGGAGGGGGGAGGGGGGAGGGGGGGAGGGGGGAGGGGAAAGGGGAAAGGGGAAAGGGGAAAGGGGAAAGGGGAAAGGGGAAAGGGGAGGTGGGAGGGTGAGTGAGGAGCGGGAGAAGGAAGAGTGTACGGAAGGGGGAATGGGGGAGTGAGGAGGGGAGGTGGAGGGGAGTGAGGTGGGGAGGTGGAGTGGGTGAAGGGGAGTGAGCAGGGAGGGGAGGGGGAGTGAGCAGGGAGGGGAGGGCGGGCGGTGATGGTGTTGGGGAGGGGGTAGGGGAGTGAGGAGAGGGGAGTACGGAGGGGGAGGGTATGGGGAATTGAGTCGGGAGAATGGAGAGAAGGGAGGGGGAATCGGGAGAAGGGAGGGGGAATGGGGAGAGGGGAGGGGGAATGGGGAGAGGGGAGGGGGAATGGGGAGGGGGGAATGGGGAGGGGGAATGGGGAGAGGGGAGAGGGAATGGGGAGAGGGGAGGGGGGAATGGGGAGAGGGGAGGGGGAATGGGGAGAGGGGAGGGGGGAATGGGGAGAGGGGAGGGGGCAATGGGGAGAGGGGAGGGGGCAATGGGGAGAGGGTACGGGAGAGAGCGGGGAGCGAGGGATGAGTGGGTAGCGAGGAGGGAATTGGAGGGAGGGGGATAGGGAGGGGAGGAGCGGGCAGTGAGTGGGGCGGCGACACCGCGGGCGGGTCCCCGGGATCGGGGAGTTCGGTGCTGATCCCACCGGGTTGTGAGGCGACCGGTGAACATCACACCCACATCCTAACCTCCCCCACCGCCGGCCCGCTCCCTCACCAGCGCCCTTTCAACCGGCCTCCTCCCAGTTCGCGGTCTCCCTGCTGTGTGACGTAGGGCGGAACTCGCGGTCCACCTGACGCGTGACTTAGGGCGGAGTTTGCGGAGGAGCCGATGCGTGACGTAGGGCGGAGTTTGAGCTCGACCTGCATTTTCAAAGGTAAAATCGTCAGTCGGTCCAAACAGCCCGGATGTCAAGGGACATCGAGGGTCACTGAAGGGGAAGCCTGATCAGTGTGTAGATGATCACCTGATGGTCAGCATGGACATGGTGGGCCGAAGGGGAGATGCAGGCACATTTGCAGTCTAATAAACGTGCACTCACAGATACGTGCGAGGCAGCACACCTAGAGGTGTTTACAGTCACATCGAAAAATGCATGTCCGTTGCTCCAGAAAGTGATACAGACAGACAAAAGGAGAGAGAGAGAGAGAGACCCAAAGACAGATGCAGAGACGCACATGTAGAAGTCATGCACACTGAGAGAGGGAGGCAATTTCACACACACGCAGACAGGTTCACTCACATACAGAGTCAAGCAGACTCAACAACAGACAGGCACACACACGGACAGCGGAGTAATACCTGGCCAAAAGAGAGGGAGAGAAAAGAGGAAGATAACAGATGAAGGAGAAAGTTACACACAGGGAGAGAGGATGGCACACACACATGTTGAGGCTGGAGCACAATCAAAGGCGGTCAAAGAATGAGGACGGCAGAGACACAGGCAGGAAGCCTCAGACTGAGGCAGGAGAACTCACAGACAGATTGAGGGACACTCACAGACAGGCAGGGACACTCACCGACAGAGGCAGAGTCACTCACTGACAGAGGCAGAGTCACTCACTGACAGACTGAGGGACACTCACAGACAGGCAGGGACACTCACCGACAGAGGCAGAGTACTCACCGACAGAGGAAGAGTCACTCACAGACAGAGGCAAAGTCACTCACTGACAGATTGAGGGACACTCACAGACAGGCAGGGACACTCACCGACAGAGGCAGAGTACTCACTGACAGAGGCAGAGTACTCACTGACAGGCAGGGACACTCACCGACAGAGGTAGAGTACTCACCGACAGAGGCAGAGTCACTCACTGACAGAGGCGGAGTCACTCACTGACAGAGGCAGGGACACTCACAGACAGAGGCAGGGACACACGGTCAGATGCAGGGACGCTTAGACAGAGGCAGGGACGCTTAGATAGAGGCGGATACACTCACCGACAGAGGGAGGGACACACGGACAGAGGCAGGGACGCTCACGGACAGAGGCAGGGACACTCACTGACAGATGCAGGGACGCTTAGACAGAGGCAGATACACTCACCGACAGAGTCAGGGACACACGGACAGAGGCAGGGACGCTCACGAACAGAGGCAGGGACGCTCACAGAGCTCACCGACAGAGGCAGTGACACCTACGAACAGAGGGAGGAATTGTCAAGCAGTGAGGTAGGTGCTGTCACGGGCAACACCACAATTCTGTTTTGCCGAATTTCTCTGGATGGAGCGCGCTTAGATTGCAGAGAGGGAGCAGTGAGGAGAGACTCTGAGCTGTCCTCCGTTTTCAGAGCACTGTGTTTGACCCGCTGATGGAGCCTTCGCCGGTATCTCTATTTCCCATGTTTCTGCCCTCACCCCAGTTTCCCCAGACAGAACAGGGATCGAGTTCCCTTGGTCGGTACCTTTCACCCCACCAGCATTCACATCCAGCACGTCATCCTTCGACATTTCTGCTTTCCGCAGGGATCACTCTCTCCCTAAGTCCTTGGATCGCTCATCCCTGCCCGCCCATCCCTCCTCCTCCACATGAACTTTACATGAATCGGCCGACTGTGCGACATTCTGAGGGATGACCTTCAACCGCACTCCCGCTGCCGCAATGCCTTGTCTATGCCCATGAAGGTGACCATGGCCCTAAAGTTTTACGCCACAGGCTAAGTTCAGGCAGGGGCCGGGGATTTCTACAACATTGCCCAGAGCACGGCGAGAGACTGCATTCAGGTGACGGAAGCCATCCTCCGACGGATGTCGCCTTCATACAGGTCGACACGTCTGCAGCTCAGCAGAAGAAGGACAGCTGCTATCCAGTGGATCGCTGGCTTCCCCACTGTGCTGGGTGCCGTCCGCCGGACCCACGTCCCACTGATACCTTGAGGAGGAAAGAAGGGCCCTGACCCATAAGGTTGACCGCCTGCTTCTCAACACGGATGTTGCCTGGCCTGCTGAGTTCCTCCAGCATCATAGAGCTTTTTATCCCACTGAAGCTCCGGATAATGAACCCCTTCCATTTATGAACGGGAAGGGCTTCCACTCACTGAATGTGATAATCCTCTGTGATGCCCAGCTGCAGATCCTGAGAGTGAATGCCGACCATTAGGGCAGAACTCCCGACGATGTTGTCCTGCGGCATTCCGAATTGTTGTGGAATGCAGCCGGGAACAGGTTGGGTTTTTTAGGATGGGACAACTAACCTCTGACCTCTTGGCTGATGGCACCCTACCGAAAGGAGAGTAGTACAGCAGAGGAGAAGTGCAACGTGCCCACGGGTGCACATGCCGAGTGCTGGAGAGGACAAGTCCCGCTGCAGGTGCCTGGATAGGTCTGGTCCGACCCTGAATGACTCGCCCGCCAGCATGGCCCGCATCATTGGAGCCTGTTAAGTGCTGCCCAGCTTTGCTCTGTGAGAAGGCCTGAGACGGCCTAGCGGAGGAGCTTCCTGTTGAAGCGGCCGCCGAGGACCGTGAGGGTTCTGCTGGCGGCTGGTCCCTTGGAGCAGCAGAGGGCGTGACGGCTGTAGCGGGAAGACCTTCCCGGGAGCAGCTGGTGGCCGTTACCTTTCGATTCTGAGCTGTGGGGAATGACCAGGGACAGATACCAACGCTCCTCTCTCTACAGCTGTGCAAAGGGGCTTCCGGCATGAGCGGGGTCCCAGTCTCCGTCCGGCCTCAGTGTCGAGGGCGGTTCGTCCTGGGGCAACGAGTTCTTATTTTACAAAGAATCAGGCAACATTCTTCTACTGCAAATGAATGCACGGACTTTGCGCACAACACAGCAGGAAGTTTCGAAACACTGCTCCTCCCGTTCACAACCCTGCGAGTTCAACTGCAATGACTGAAGCTCCATCTTCTCCATCCTCACCCGCCCGCTCCAGGTTTAAATCCTCTCTCCCTCCTGTTCATCACTGCATGCTCGGCCGCTGTTTGGGGTAAAATGCAAGTGAACATTCTCGACAGCGAGCCCTCCCCTGACCCATCCCGCATTCTCAACACACTCCCGCTTTGTCTCCTTTCTATTCGTCTCCCTTCTCTCTCCTCTTGATCCAACTGGCAGCCATCACGCCGTGTCGTTCCTCACCCCACCCTCTCTAGCCACCTGCCCATAACCCACCCAGTCCTCCCACCAGTTCCCCTTCCCACCTCCATCCCTTTATTCCGTGCCCCACCGCTCTCTCCGGTCCGATCACATCAGCTTTACCCTCAATATTCCTTTAGTGCTCTGGTTATTTAGTTTTGTAATTTATGGATTATGTCTCTTTGCACTTCACTGCTGCCGCAAAAGAACAAATTTCACGTCATATGTCGGCGATAATAAATCGGATTCTGATTTGTCACATCCACCAATCAGCTGCCAGCTTCGGACATCATTCCCGCCCGCATCTGCCACCACCCTTCACCCACATGCAGCTGTCATCTGCCCGCTCTTCCCCTCACCTCTTATTCCGCCCACCCCCCTCTTTCTTCTCGGCCCAGATGAGGGGTTTGGCATTCGTTCATTGCGGATTGGACATGTCGATTGTCCATTTCCATCCACAGATGCTCCCTGACTCGCTGAGTTCCTCCCGCGCTTATTATGTTGCTAGGAATTTGATTTATCCGAGCTCCCCTCACAGAGACAAGCAGCCGGTTTTCACTCTGTTAACGTCGACTTTCACTGGCCCTCCCTCCTGACAGGACACCAGTCACTGCACTGGCAATGAAGTCATCGGCATCGTGGCCCATTCGTCACATTCGACCTCACCAGCACAGCCCTGTTAGCTGCGGCCCTCGGACTCTCCCGGACACTGTTACCGGCTAGTGAACACACAAGAGATACAATTCACCGTTACCCGTGCCCTCAGGTGAACAGGGAATAAATCACTGGGTCAACTCAACTGGACTAAGGGTTGACACATGGCAAGGGTCGAAGTCGGTGGTGCTGGAGTGTGCGACCTGCGGCCGAAAACTCCTGGGGAATTCCGGAGGATTTTCTCTCCCTGGCGCAGCCGCTGGCGGTGGAGAGTAGACAGTTTCGTGCTGAACCAGGTCTGGGAGCCGCTTTCCGTTCTACATTGAACGAAAATATCGCTGAGGTTCAATCGCAGGTTCAGGAATCCGGACTCTCACTGCTGAGAGACACTCCTTTTAACCTCGTGATCTAACCCCGTTGTCCTGCCCTACTATCCGTTCAGTGCTTTATTCAACCTTTTACTCGAAGCTTTTTCACAGAATGCCGGCTGTGTGTGCATTTCTCAATCGCTATCCCTCATTTTTACCAGGGAAATGAACAGTACACTCTTTTCCGGCTTTCACTGGAGAGAGACATTCCGTCAGTTCACAGATTCAGACCTGAAAGGAGCCGCTGATTTACTGTTGGTCACCGGAGCGTCAGTGGGTGAGTCACACTGTCATCAGAAGGTTTGACAATGAAGGGAGCGCGCAGCTGGTGTGCCCGTTGTCGTATTGTGGTTAGTACTCTGCGTTGTGGCTGCAGCAACCTCTGCTCGAATACGAGTCACGGCAGGCCGCAGGTTATACATTTGACTTTCAGCAGCTGCTGCGGATACAACCCTCTCCTTTCGCTGAAGTTCCGTCCGCCGCTTCTCCCGGGGGCTGAGTTTCCTCTGTGACCATCAGCTTCCCCCTGGACTCACTCCCACTCGCACTGATGTACATGGAAGCAGTCGGTGCATTTCAAAACGAACCTTCTCGACAGATCAGCAGGCGAGGGACTCTCCGAAGGCTCTCATTTTCCAACAGTTAAATAACATGGATCACCGGCCGGGCCCGCGGAGTGCAAGAGGCAGAACCAGCCGGATTGCCTCCGCAACAGCGTGAGATTTCCTCCCTCTGACCCCGACACTGCCCGTGTAGAGCTGCCGTTCCCCGCAGCAGCGGTGCCTCGGAACCGCTGAAAACTGACTCTCTTTATTGAACGGTGCAGTTGTCGGTGGCTCTCATACACTGACTCAGGGCCAGTCTCTTCACCGACTCGCTCCGTTACATGTCGGCTGGTAAATTATTTCCCCGTCCCACCGCACTCGTTCTGTTGCTCACTGTTGTTTGATATAAAACGTTCAGTCCTGCGGATTGTAAACCGACTCAGATTGGACGGAAACAAATACTTTCAAAGTGGATATCAGTGAAGATGCATGAGATGAAGGGACGGGGTCGAACCAGAAATGAATTTCTGTTCGTCAATGGAGACCAGGGTAAAAGGAAAAACAGCATGTCTGTTTATTGGGCGGATGACTCCCCAGATCCACCCTCCGTGTCGGTGACTTCCGCGTTATCCGTCTGACGAAGTGACTGTCTCATTCTCTCGCTCTCTGTCGCTGAATGTGACGTCCAGGCACAACGCACTGACCAACGACCGGGAGTCTGTGAACGCTCAGTTATCGGAGTCACCGAACTTCTAACTTCCCACAGTGATGCTGAGTCCTCGGCTGCCGCTGTGTCCCGGGTTGTTTACACGCCCCCACCCCACTCTCCACCCCCTCCTCTGAGCACTGGACCCAGGGCTGGTTAGTCTGTACTCAGAACTTGTGCATCCCACTGACCAGGGAAGGAAGGTGCAGGTCACTGCCGCGTTACCGGGTGGTTACATTCTTAGGTAACCATACGAATCGCCATTTCCAGGAACACAAAACCTTTCCCCTTTGAATCCCATGTAATAAGTGAAGGTGCGTTCCAAAGGGATTTTTTTCCCAAATAAATATAAAATAACACACATATCAATGGAGAAACACAGACTTCTAAAAGCACATTAAATGTCGATAATTTAATAATGCCACTCAACAAATAGAAGTGAAACACAAAAATACCAAATACAACGCAGACATGTTGTGGAGTGTTGCTTGACGTGGCCGCTATGGAGCGGTGTTACATGGGGGGAGAGGAAGGCTCTGTTTTGCAGACAAGAAAAGCATCGAGAGCTGATTGTTGTTCGCGGCGCATTTTCTCCTTGTACATTTCCCTGCAACAGCCCATGGCATCATGCAGCAAGCGTACAGCCTTTAGACTACGTTCTCGGCTTGGATCATTAGTGCTAAGGATACCCACAACCCGGTCGATGTAAGATAAGGTATCAGACAGGTGGTGTATCGTTAGTTGAAGTGGGGTGGCTGGAGCTTCCGTAACGTCCGCCTCCTCTGATGCTCGCTCTTTCTCTAACAACATGAGGTCTTCATATGACAAATCTTCTTCATGTGAATCCAACAGTTGAATCAAATTTTCCTCGACGATGTCTTCAAACCCAGCATCGTTTGCGAATGTCACAATATCTCCAGTAACTTTCTCTGCAGGTCCTGCTGCTGGAACATCTGTAAAGTTGATGATACACCCTGGCCATATGTTTTGCCAAACACCGATCATTGTTGATACTTGCAGTTCATCCCACGACTCCGCGAAGTTGTCTATGTTAAAGTGTTTCCAAAATTCTCTAACCGTTGTTTCACCTCCTCCATCAGCTGCATCAACCGATTGCTTCAAAATTCTTCGTAAATAGAACCTCATGAACTGTGTTAACATTGAATCTAATCAACAGCTAAAGTCTCCTCCGAAAACTAAAGAACAAAGATTCAGATCAAGCAAGAGTGCAAAAAAATCTTTCAAAAAATCCTGGGTCATCCATATTTGGGGCATAAATATTTGCAAATACCGTTAATTTGTCGTCTAATTTTCCTGACGCTGTAACAAAACGTCCAGCTGTATGAGTTATCACCTTGTGTTGAACAAGTGAAACTGAACGCCCGGCAGATTTCGCTCGGAAAGAGGAATGAAATTGCAACCCTCTCCATTGGCTAAAAAAGCGCGAGTTATCACAATTACGTATATGAGTTTCTTTTTAAAGTAATTGGGGCCTTGAGTGTTTTAAATCTAGGCAAAGATCTTATTTTGTTTCACAGTGTGATTTAACCCTTTCACGTTAAAACTAAGTAAATTAATTTGATCCATTTTTAATATTCTTTGTGCAATTCCAAGAAAAGTTAACAAACTAACCATACTGGAATGTAAATTCAAACCAGACATCAAGCTTTTAGATAAGGTAACTAAGCAACAGACTTCTCTAAAAACCCAAAAACAGCTTCCAAATAAATCCTCCTCACACCACCCAAAGACGGAAAGCCGACCAATAGACAGTCGCCAGCTAAACCTTTCAGACAGCGTCTTAACCCAAGCAAGTCCTGCTCCCTATATTTTAAGGTTTGGTAATTCCAACCCAATCAAAACAGTAAATTGAAAAAAAACACACGATTCCAAAATAACAAAATAGTAAACATCCATTTTAAGTCCTGTTAATAAAGGAGAACACCAAAAAAAGTATAAAGTAAAATATATTCAAGGCATTAACTCTTTACAACCTTATTCTCTTAGTAAGACACTAAAAGATTCAAAAACGCGTTAGCTGCAAGGGGTTACCGAGAGTAAAAGCGATAAATGTTCATGCCGAAAAGTACAACGTCATTAGTCTTCGAATTGCAAAACACCTTGAGCCTCTTCATGCGTACGAAACCTCTTCTGCGAGTCACTTTTCAGAATAATTCTTAGCCCTGCAGGGTAACGAAGAGAAGGCTTGAAGTCCTTGTTAAAAAGCTCCGCCATGACCTTTTTTTAATTTAACGCGCTCATTCGTAACCTCGTAAGGCTCTTCAATCCTGTACTTGGTAATTAATCGTTCCTCTTCGACGCGAGTCACGAATTAGAAGCTCTTTAATTTGAAAGTCATGTAGAGAGATTATAACTGACTTGGGTCTGTCTTCCACAGGAGATTTATACAGCGGGGATCAACCTTGGGTGGAGCTGTTAAGCTATTAGGAAGTAATTGATCCAAAAGGATTGCAAAGAATTCCGTAGGTTATTTACCTTGAACCGATGCTTTAAGACCCAGAATACGTAGATTATTTCTTTTGCTTCTGTTTTCTGTTGACACGTTTCTGTATTAATTTTTCATTAGACTTTGCTTTCTACAAAGCTTTTCTAAATCATCCATTTTCCCATCCAGAATCGGAAGAGTTGCTTCATTCACTCTAATTTGGTTATCATGACCATTTAAGGTTTTTTGAATGGAGTCCAACTTGAAATTAAGCTGTTGAAGTTGCTCGGAAGAATCATCTGTATGTTTTCGAAGCAATTGTACCATAGATTCCAAAGGTGCAGGAGGATCATCTTCCTTGGTAATTTTAGTTGCTTTGGCAGCCCAGTAAAGTAATATCACGTTTGGTGAAAGGATTTCAAACCGGGTTGAAAAAGTTCGATAGAGAAGGAGCCACGGCAAACTGCTGTTACTCCATTAACGACAGGCAGGCCTCTCTCTTGTTTGCCTTGAATTCATTCACGAATGTATCTTGCCTCTTCACCGAGGTGCTTTGAGTTTTTCAACGTCTCTTATTTTATAGCGGTGTATTACTCCATGTCTTACCTGTAGTTCACTGTTTATATGCTTTCTTTGTGTGTGTCTGTATTGTGTTTGCGTGTTTCCACGTGTGACTGTGTGTATCGGTGTGCCAAGTTTATGTGTGTTTGCGTGAGCATCTGTGTGTGAATTTGTGGTGCGTGTGTCTGTGTATGTGAGTGTGTGCAAATTGTTTGTAATTGCGTTCTCAAGTGTGTGCGTATGTGTGGGTGGGTGAGCGTGTGTGTGGGTGGGTGAGCGTGTGTGTGTGTGGGTGTGTGCACGGACGCATGTGTGTCCTTGTATCTGGCGGGTTCGTGTAAGTGTTTGAGTTTTGGCGTCATTATCTGGTTTGCCGTCTTTGCCCGTGCCTCTGTCTGTGTGAGGTGACAATGGGTTTCCAGTTTGGTGGTGTGACGGTGTGCACGGGCCATTGTAGGTGGTATTACTGAGGGTGGGTGTGGCGGGTGCGTGTGGAAAACCGCGGTTTGCTCTGAGCGAGATTCTGGTCGGTGCTCCACAGACAACAACACAGAAAGATGGGCATTCTATCCTGCAAATACACTGCGGCAACAGCACATTTGACATCTTTTTTTTTCATCTCGAGCGAATTAGAGGCTGAAAAGAGGTCTGTTCAGACAGCAGAGTCACCGTTGTTTGGCCCAGAATCCAGAGGTCTATGAACAAAATCTTCCTGTGCTCTTTGTGCTCTCATTACCATTTTAACCCGGAGAACCCCCGGCAAATCACTTTCATTCCCTCACCGGCAAAACCTCCCGCTGTTGCAAACTGGCTCCAGCCTTGCGCCCCCTTCTGGTAACCATTCCCTCAGCGCCGCCTCTGCGCCACCGGAGCAAAACTTCACCACAGGGATACCCGGGAAATGGTCACAGCGAGGAGACCAGCAGCAGAAGCTGACGTCTGTGTACAAAATGAAATCTGTAGGCAGCATGGAATATTTTAAACAGCAAATTACTTTTCAGTGCAGTAGGTGATACATTTACCCAATCGGGAGTTCTTGCACAATGGTTAAAGTGTTCCATATCAGACACGCCATGAAATACAAACTTATGTGCTCTGCAAGGAAAATCTTGAAGCAGCGTTGTATATCTAAAACAGTAGTGAATATCGATACAAAGGAAAACTGTAGATACCTGTTGCAGTAAGGAGGGAGCTGATGGTGAACAGGGCCTGCGGTGTGCTGCACAGGGAAGTGCGTTGTCCGGGTCTGTTACCATTTTCTGAGGCTGGAAGTTGGGTGAGAGACCATGAGGGAGCTGAAGGACTGAAGGAAAGAGATACGCAGTTCTGACTGGAGAGACTGCAGAGGAAGAGGAGAGGGTCAGTTTGTGTCGCTGGATTCACGTCTGACTGGGGAGAAATTTGCCGCGTTTATAGATGAATAAGTTATCAAGATAACTGTATGAAAGTTATGACAATGTTTAGGTAATGCCGAGGACTGTGATGTATGTGTGTAAATCGTCCTTAGATTTCCCGTAGAAACAATGGTGTTGTTGCAATTTGTTTTTCTCGTGAATGTAAGAAAGGGCAATGACTTGGGTCCAACCGTGTCTCTGGAGATTCAGTTTCTGTATAAATCAGACCACATTGGAGAAGGTCAGCTCAGATTATCTGTCCGAGCTGAAGATTCCTGATCAACAGAAGTCACATCTTGTCAATGAAATGGGACATTCAGTAATCTGGCGGATAGAAGCAATTTATTATCCTGTTCTTTCAGCCGCTGGAATTCCTGGTAAGCCACTGTCTCAGCTGCCGTAGCTGGACATTGATGTCTCATTGCAATGCTAAGTATGGTTTCTTTCGCTGCTTGTTTCCGCAGCCTCCTGTCCAGTGCCTGCATTTCAAAGAATGGAATGGAGGAGCAAGAAACTGTAAATGCTGGGATTGGGAACAAGAATAAACTGCAGGAGGAACTCAGCGGGTAGAGCAGTTGGTAGATCACAGAGTTCTGGGAGCGGGTGTTTGGTTTAGGGACAGGAATCAGATCATCGGCAGGTAGTCATAGTTATGAAAATTTCCATGTTGTCGAACCAAGCCGTTGTGGAATATGCTGTTTTTTTAATAAATGAGTTTGCATTGAGTGAATATGAGATAGTTTCTGGAGAACTCAATGAAATACTCGGCGTCAGACATGATATTGCGGTTATCAATGCTGTAAAAGGTGCTTGTATTTTACCGGGATCTGACAGCGCCCCAGACTTCTGACTACGGCACCGAGATTGTTGCTGCCTGTTGAAATCCCTTCCCCATCGCTCTGTGATGCATTCAGTCCGGCCGTGGGACTGTGTCAGACCGCAATATATCTGTAGGGATCGGCGTTGCTTCTATTGTGAACCCAAACAGGTGGCAGATGATAGGATGTGAAACGAGAGCAGAAAATGCTGGAAGTCCTCAGCCCGGCAAGGAGTGTGTGCGGAAAGAGAAACCAGACTCGGTTCGGATCGGGGCCGCGCTCAGAAGTTCTGCGGAAGGGTCTCTGTCCAGACACGTTAACTGGTCTCTCTTTCCACAGATGACAGAATTTCCTGATTTGTTTCGTCCTTCTGCTGATCTGTCGCTGAAAGAGAGCGGCGGGGAAGTTGGAGATTGGTACATGGAACACCGCCGCCATCAACCGGCCGAGTTTATCCATTCCATTCACCAGTAGACGCGCACGGCGACGGAAAAGCTGACCCATCCCCTTTTGTTTCTGAGGCAACACATACCCACATGGTAATTCCCTGCTACATGGAAGTTCTGTCAACAGTAAGCAATCAGGAACCACCGCAACATGCAGCAACGAGGTTGAATTGACACGGACTCCCGTCAAACTTCTCACTTGGCTCCGAGACTGATCAGTAATTCCTCTACTTCCCGTTCTCTCTCTTCCAGAGAACTTGGTGTCGATTGTGATCCTCTCCCGGGGAAAGAGCGGTCTCTCCAAATGTATCTAGCTAGAGGGACGGCAGACCAGAAATGGAATAAATTTCTACAAGAAATAATGAAGGTTCAGTATAGGTACATTTCAAGAAAGAAGAAGGTGATGAATTGAGAAATAGCGCAAATGTAGCTAACGAGAGAGGTGAACTTAGAAGCATAAGGGAGGGCATACAAGGAAGCAAAAACTAGTGGGAAAATAGAAGACGGAAACTTTAAAAAACTTGCAGAAAGAAACTAAGAAGGTCATTAGGAAAGGAAATATGAATTATGAAAGGAAGTTGGCAGATAATATACTAAAGGATACTAAGATTTTTAAAAAATATATGAAGAGTAAAAGAGACACGGGTAGATAAAGGACCAATTGGAAACAGTGTGGGAGATATTTTAATGGGTAACAAATAGATGGCAGAGGAACTAAATGAGTATTTTGCCTCAGTATCCACTGTGGAAGGCATCAGTAATATACCTGATAGTCAGCGGTCTCAGGGGATAGAACTGAGTTCAGTCAAGATTACTCGAGAGAAAGTGCTCGGGAAGCTAAATGGACTCAGGACAGATAAATCTCCTGGACCGGATGAAGTTCACCCTGGGGTCCTAAAGAAGGTGGTTTTAGAGATTGTGGAGACATTGGAGATTATTTTCCAGGCATCACTTGACTCTGGCATGGTTCCCGAGGACTGGATCGTCGGAAATGTAGTTCTGCTGTAGAAATAACTTGGAAGCAGCATAAGGGAAATTACAGTCTGACATCGGTGTTTGGAAAGTTCTTGAAGTCGATCCTCAAGGACGAGGTTATGGAATACCAAGAGATACATGAAAAGATAGGTCCAAGCCAGCATGGTTTCACGAAGGGAAGATCTTGCCTGACCAACCTATTGGAGTTTATTAAGGAAATCCCAAGTAGCATGGTTAAGGGACAGGCGGTGGATGTTGTGTATTTAGATTTTCAAAGGCCTTCGACGAGGTGCCGCACGACAGGCTGCTTAACAAGACGAGAGCCCAGCGAATTACATGAAGGATAATAGAAGGGGTGGAGCATTGGTTGATAGGCAGAAGACAAAGGGTGGGAATAAAAGGATCTTGTTCTGGTTGGCTGCCGGTTACCAGTGGTGTTCCGCAAGGGTCGCTGTTGGGGCCGCTTCTTTTTGCACTGTATATCGATGATTTGGATTATGCAGTAAATAGTTTTGTGGCTAAGTTTGGAGATGACATCAAGATAGGTGGAGGAGTAGGAAGTTTTGAAGAAACAGGAATGTTGCAGAGATACTTAGACAGTTTACCAGCATGGGAAAAGAAATGGCAGATGAGATTCAATGTTGAGAAATGTGCGGTTGTACACTTTGGAAGAGGAAATAAACGGGCAGATTACTATCTACATGGAGATAAGATCCAAAATACAGAAGTGCAAAGGTACTTGGAGGACTTCGTGCAGGATACCCTCGAGGTTAAACCACCAGGTTGGATCGGTGGTAAGGAAAGCGAATGCTCTGTTGGCATTCATTTAGAGAGGTATAACGTATAAAAATAGGAACGTGTTGATGAGGCTCTATGGGGCACTAGTGTGACCTGATTTGGAATAATGTGTGCAGTTTTGGGCCCCTTATCTTCGGAAGGATATACTGATGTTGGAGACGGTTCAGAGAAGATTTACGAGGATGATTCCCGGAATGAAAGGGCTTACATACGAGAAGCGATTATCGGCTCTTGGGCTGTACTCATTGGAGTACAGAAGAACGAGAGGGGACCTCAAAAAACATTTAGAATGTTGAACGGACTCGACAGAGTAGATGTGGCCAAGTTGTCTTCCTTGGTGGGCGAGTCCAAGACTAGAGGGCACAGTCTTAGAATTAGAGAGTACGCATTTGGAACAGAAATGAGGAGGAATTTCTTTAGCAAGAGGGCCTTGGCTTTATAGAATGCGTTGCCACATACAGCTGTAGAGGCCTGATCATTGGGGGCGTTTAAGGAGGATATTGATAGGCATCTAATTAGTCAAGGTATCAAGGGATATGGGAAAAGGGACGGTAATTGCGGATAGATGGGAGAATAGTTTATTCAATGGCGAGGTAGCGAAGCAGACTCGATGGGCCGAATGGCCTACTTCTGCTCCTTTGTCTTGTGATATTGTGATCACTCACTACCTTCTGGGAACGGCTGCGGCCGATCTCCTGGTCGTTATCTTGAATCCCCTGCTGAGGTGGACTGTTCCGATTTATTTTCCGTGATTATTCCTCAGCATCACTCTCGTGTGCAGCATTCGTCTATGGCTTATTTTTGCAAGCACCGCCGTATCCGTCTGCCTGACGGCCGCTTTCGCCTTCGATTGATTTGTGGCCATTTGTTCTGAGAAGCTGAAGACAAAATATTGAACGGCGAGAACGGCGGCTGTGGATATATGCACAGTGAGTGCACTGAGCTGTTTAGAGACTGTTCCCTTGTACTTCACAGTCCAACCTTCGTTTATAATTGATCATGTCCCCTGGGACTGTGTCAATAAACGATCGTCTATACATCCCCCACATGAGCTGCATTTGACATTTTCACCACATTTTAACCCCTTGTGCCCCGCTCATTCCGATTTTGTTGCTCAATGTTCTGACGGTCAGACGGATTTTAGCGGCCGCAGCAATGGACAGAATGACAAGGACTCGGAGATGGAGAACAGAAGGAAATTCATCGTTTTACTCTTCAGTATAACCGGCAGTTTCTTGTTGTTGTGGGTAACACTGGTGGTGTTTTACATCTACCAGAGAATTTCAAAGATTTGCCACTATCCTGTCACAGGTCCCCGTTATATCTCAGAATACACAGTGGTAATGTTGCAGCTTCTCAGTTCCTGCACCGTCACGTGTGGTTACGCCGTGACTCAGAGCAAATTCCGACAGGAGCTGAAGAACGCGGTGAAATACCCGCTGATTCCGATTATGAGAATCATTAATTCACTGAAAGAAATTGTATGAAGCAGTGTAATGAATTCTACTTACCAGCCCCCTACCCTCCATCCCCGACCAGGGAGAAAGTGGGAATTTTGGTACCCGTTGACACTTACAAAGTTTCACGGATGCACCATCGAGGTATCTACCCAGATGCATCACGGCTTTGTATGGCATCTGCTCTGCCCAAGACCGCAAGAATCTGCAGAGAGTTATGAACACAGTTCAGTCCATCCCGAAAACCAGCCTCCCCTCCATAGACACTGTCTATACTTTGGTAGAGCAGACAACATAATCAAATATCCATCCCATCCCGGTCATTCTATCTTCTTGCCCTTCCCCTGAGCAGCAGATACAACAGTTGGAAAGCACGCACCGGCAGGCTGAAGGACAGATCCTATTCCACTGTTATAAGACCATCGAACGGACCTCTTTTCCCATAAAGATGTACTCTTGATTTCACGTTCCACCTCGTCGTGGCCCTTTCACCTTATTGTCTCCCTGCACTGCATTTTGTTTGTAACTGCAACACTGGGTTCTGTATTTATTGCCTTTCCCTTTGTACTACCTGAATGTACTGATGTTTTGAAATGATCTGTGTGGGGCACGCAGAACAAAGTTTTTTCCACTGTCTCTTTCAACGTGTAACAAAAATAAACCAATTATAACTAGAATTACACTTAACAACAGTTCTCTAAAGCAGCCATATGCAGCTGATCCCTAACTCACCCCGGCCTCACTATCCCAGAGATATCCCGTTTGCCTTTGTATATCCTTCCCCCACTCACCTCTCATCCTGGCACCAGCTAGTTACCACTGCTTTCCGGGTCTGACACAGAGTATCCGCCCTGAAGTTTATACCTGTTTACCTTTATGCACATGCTGCCTTATGTGTTGAGTGGCTCCGGTATTTTAAGACATTCTTTACCTTCTGCTGCTCATTTATATCGCCCTTTTCCCGCTTTCTCCCTCTGTCTGTCGTCCAACGGTCTGTCTCTCTCCCTCTCCCAATCTCTCTCCATGACTGCCCTTTATCTTCGCTTTCTCCCTCTCGCTCCCCGTCTGTCCGCATTACGTATTCTCCCGGTTTCCTTTCCTGTATCCTGACCTTGAGCCCTTCATTCTCCTTGCTCACGTATTTAGCGGTATTTGCAACATGCAATTGCATTCCTTGAATTAACTGTTGTATAAATGTTGATGAGCTGCCATTAACCCTCCCTGCAGCTTCCTCTGTTTCAGAGTAAAAAATAATCCCAGTATTTTAATTCTTTCCCACAGCTGGGATGTCTCAAAGCTGGAAATATCCCCATAACTCTCTTGCTCCGTCACTACAATCTCAGCTGTTCTGTAATAGGGTCATGGTCATAGAGTCACCAAGCACAGAAACAGGCCCTTCGGCACCCTGGGTCCACATTTCAATCACCCATTTACACCGGTCCCTTTTTATTCTACTCACATCCCCAGCAACCCCTTCCCCATCTATCTACCACTCACCGACACACGAGGAGCATTTTAAGGTGCCAATCCCCCTACAGACCAAATGTCCTTAGTAATACTCAGGTACAGAGGTCCTGGTTACTGATGAAAGTCAAAAGATTATCTGCAGCCGGCATGGACAAGATGGGTAGAATGGCCCGCTCATGAATTGTAAAACCAAAGCAGACCATGCTGGAAATATTGTGTTGGTCAGGCTGCATCTGTAGGAAGAGAAAGAGAGCCACTGTTTCAGATCGAACACCCCTCGTCAGAACTGAAAAGGGGACCGCAAATGCGTGGAGGGATTTGATCTGAAACGTTAACTCCGTTTCCCTTCCCACGGACGCGGCCTGGTCTTCTCAGTATTTCAACATTTCTGTTTTATTTTATATATCCACCATATGTTCTCTTTTCACTTACTTTTCGATATAACACTCGACAATTTGCTCCGGACCAGAACCTGTGAGCCGAGACTGTGTGAGGACCAATGGTATCACCTCTCATTCACTCATCTCCGGAGAATGTCGGCCCACGCTGCTGCTCTCCTCACAGGGCAGACCTGGTTAACATTTTACTGCACTCCCTCGGCCACAGCTGTATCCTCCCACAGGTAGGGGCCGGACCTGCAGACAGGAGGCCGGGAGTCTTTGGATCTCCCTATCTCAGAGGCTGTTGGAAGCAGAGATGTGAATATCTTTGAAGGCCAACATGGATACGTGCTCAATCAGCAAGGGATCACCGGGAGAGGCGGGAATGTGGAGTTCAGTATCCAATCAGATTAACCGTGATTTTACTGAATGGCGGTGCATACCCGTATGGCCGAGTGGCCTAGTCCTGCTCCTGATTCGCATGTCCGTATATTCCAGGTGCTGTCTCACCAGGGCCCTGTATCATTCCAATGAGTCGCGCTTGCTCCGAGACACAAACCCTCTGGAATAAAGATCAACACACCGTTCGCCTTCCCACTTGCTCACCGACCCTGCATGTTAATGTTCAGTGTTTTGTGTCCAAGGACACCAGGGTTCCTCAGAACAACAACACTGTTCAATCACTCGCCATAAAATAACATCCATTTTCCCAGCAGCAGAGCACCAGGTTCCACATTACATCCCACCCGCCGTGTCTCCACCCATTCCCTTCGCCGTTCGCTCTCCCACTGAATCCTCGTCGCATCCTCCACAACCCACATTGACACCCAGTTTTGTGTCATCAGCAAACCTGGATATATTGTCCGTAAAAGTCAAGCAAACTGCAGCTGCTGTAAATCTGAAGCAAGAACAGAAAATGCTGAACAGGCAGCATCTGTGAAAAGACAAACAAAGTTAATGGTTTATGTTGAAGATCCTTCACTTTCCGACCTGAAACGTTTACTCTGTGTCTCTCTGCACAGATGATGCCCGACTCGCGGAGAGTTTCCACTTTTTTTGTATTTTATTGTCCCTGACCCCCTGATGCAAACCATTGACGCATATTGTGAAAAGCCGGATCCCTGCCGCGATCCCTGCTTACAGTCTCCCAAGCCGGGAGCGGACCAATTATTCTCGCTTCCTTCGGGGTGTGCCTGTGGCGCAATCGGTCAGCGCATTCGGCTGTTAACCGCAAGGTTGGTGGTTCGAGCCCACCCAGGGACGCTGGCGATCTGCAGCTTTTGCTGTACGTGTCATTGTCAGCTGGGTAACACTGCGCTGTCGGGAGGCGGGTGCTCCCTGCTGCTGTTTCAGTGGGTTCAGTGGGAGTCCTCCCTGCGGGGTCTCACGTCGGGTGCCCCAATGTTCTGCTTCCTTTTTAGCCGAATGTACGGGATTCATAAAGCGATGTCCCTGGACATAACTCGACTGACTTTTGAGCTTCCAGACTTGCCGGGTCTGATGTTGTGACTTCATTTGACATTGGACCTGTGATCATTGACATTGAGTCTGAACTGATCTGATGACAGGTCAGCGACCTGGAACGTGAGCTGGAAATTTCTCCCCAACAACGCTACACGACCTGCTGAGTGTTTTCGCCGTTCCCTGTTGTTTTTATTTGAGGCTGACGTGCGCCGTTATGTTTGTTGGAAATATTAGCCTCATCCTACGCTGCCCCAACGTTTTTTAAACTAACACAAACCACCGGAAATCCAAAACTCGAGCCAGGACTTACATTTGGACCACCTTAAATCCAGAAGTCGAGACAAGACTTACAGGACTTAAAATATATAGTTCAGTGATGAGTGCGCCGCTGGACAGCGCTGCCCCTCTCCTCACCCGCACTGTCTCCCTCCCCCAAACCCTTGAATATATTCGAGAAGGAGACAGAAATATTTCCAGATACAAAAGTCATCGAGGGTCACCTCCTTCGAACTAACAGACAGGCCGGGTTTGAATACGTACATGTCGCAAATTGCATTTCTTTTGGAGGGTTTTTGACCGTTCACTTTGAGTCTAAATAATTTCTGCCCACGGAGGTTATCACGGGGTGTGGGAAGAGCGCGGAACAGGGGCTTGAACTTGGATGATCAACCATGATCTCACTGAATGAAGAGCAGGTTAGACTCGAAGGACGAATGGTCTGAGCCAGCTCCTATTCTCTGTGTTTCAATGTCTCTGTTCTGTGCGCAGCGTTAGAGAGACGGGAATTTACTTCGAAAGTTGCTTACTTGTGTCGGGGATGTAGCTCAGTGGGAGAACGCATGCTTCGCATCTATGAGGTCCCGGGTTCAATCCTCGGCATCTCCACCCTGGTGACCGTGAATTTTGACCAGTGCTGGGAATCACCCGGAGACGCTGTAAAATCCCGACCGGCTGAGAACTGACAGGGACAAACCACCTCCAATATTGCACACACACTTTATGCCTCAGTCTCACGCCGTCTGCTCACTGCACTGCCACTGGTGAGTTTTACCGACAGTCGACTGCATGGAAGAAGCTCAACTGGCCTTGGAACGTCATCGATACCACAAAAGCATTACAGAAATAATGTAACACTCGTTGGTGATATGTCGGGACCGAGGTATCCGACTGGGTCAGAGCAAAGAGCGTACAGGGATAATAACCGGTTGTGAAAGAAAGTGAGAACCATGCTGGGGGAAGAGAAATGTGTGAGAGAGAATGAAAGGAGTAAGGCAAGTAAGAAGGAGACGTCAGCGAGGGAAAGGATATGATGTTGGGGGGGGGGGGGTGACAAATAAAAAGAACGAAGGGAATGAGCAACACCCACAGCAGAGCAACATAACACTTCACTACTTTAAACTCTGCGGCAAGGTCCAGCTGTTAATAATCTCTATTTGGAGTGGTGGGTCCCTCCTTCCAATCAAGGAGAAGTTTAAACACAGTTTATTTTTTTTAAGTGAGGCACGTTTAAGTCCAACAAACAATTCTTAACAAGACTTGTAACTTACAAAGGATTCCCAAACACAAGTACAATTCTTCCAAGCAAAAAAGTCAGACGAACAAGTCGTCAGTCGCAAAACCCAAAGGCTGAGGAATAAATTCTAGGTCTTCCTTCTGTAACCACCCCCACCCCCTGTCATTCCCTCAACATTTATACTGTTTTTTTTTTGCTGGTCACCTCGTGAGACCTCATCTGCATGTGATGTTTACACAACTGTACTGATCAGGTCAGATGGCTGAAGCTTTCGTTTAACGTGGACAATGTTGTTTCTTCTGAGGTTGCAATCTCAGTCAAGTCAACAAAAGGCGTTCTGAACCTGGGTAGTGTTGTTTCTCAATAAGATGGCTAAATAATACCAGTTAAAAATTAACAATAGACATCTTGACCCTCAGACAATTTCTGCTTTTTTTTGCAAAAGGGATTTTAAATGAATGAGCAACCACTCCTTGACCTTTGGACAGGTCATGCTGCTGTGCTGAAAAGCTGAGGACAACAATGAACTATTTTTGCGGTTTCTGCTGTTGTGCTAATAAGCTGAGATAAGCAATTAACCCCTTGGGACATGGAAAGTAAATATCCATCACACAACAACGAGGGAGATTGGAAGATCAAGAGTGCATCTTTAGGGTATGAAATATCCGTCCAAGCGTCTGATAACAGCAAGATAGAAGCTGTACCTGAGTCTGGTGCAACATGCTCTCAGACTTCTGTATCTTCTGCCCAAGGGAGAGAGGAGAGGAGAGAAATATCGGGGTGCAAGGGGTCCTTAATTAAATTGGCTCCTTTATTCTGACATGAAACATTCTTCCAAATAACTCTAACAATCTGCTCGGGGAAGAGACTGCGCCTTGTGTAATAACGTCTCATCACTTTGTGGGTGTATTGTTTTAAGCAGGAAACAGGAGAGAGCGGTTAACACACTGAGAGAGAACGTAATGAATCGGTGGTAAAATGAACCTGGAGAAACTGTCCCGATGTGTGTACTGCACGTGAAGTATATTATTTGGGGAAAAGTTTTGCTGCAATACCAACTTTACCCAGTAGATGTCCCCCGCCGGAGATTGGAGCAACTTCCTCCCGACAGGAGCAGAGAATTTATTTATTTCATTGGCTCTGTACGTGAGCAATAGAGAGAGTGCTTGTCTCTGCTTTTCGTGCCTGTTGAAAAATATTTAGCTCCAGGAATTCACTGGAACACTTTCTGATCAAGGAGCAGATCGGTGGTTGGAACTGGTGGCCAATTTATGCAAAAATTGGTGCATTCTGGGTAATTTTACACAGCAGAAATTACGATTTTCTCCCTATTAATTCGTTCAGAAAAGATGAAAGGAGATTATTATTATAACATATTCCATCCATATTTAGGCTCCATGAATATCCGAGGAAAGGGTCGCGGCACACCGTGTTTTAAAGGTGTTTTGTTGTGGATGGAGAGCTGCGCAGCGGGAGGTCAGAAGTCAGACGATACTTTTAAGGATCATTTCTATAGTCTGTGACTCGAGAAATCGTATATCACCCGCGCCGTCTTCCGGTTCGTCTGGGGATCCAAGATGGAGCGGGTCCGACTGTTCACCATGCACAAATCTCTGGACAATGGGGGTAAAGGTGTCCCCCATGTCGCCCTCATCCTGATGCCCACCATCGTCTGTGGCTGTATCAGTCTGTGCGTGGAACTCAAGTATGTGAGCACCAAGTGCCACTATGTACCGTGGTTCTACCTGTCCCTGCTGTTGCGAAGGATAGGCCTGGCCCCGTGTTAATATGGCGTCCGAGTCAGTTGGACGCTGCCGCGCTACCTGTCCTTCGTGGAAAAGTTCTTCGTCCAACACCTTTGACCACAAGTCCATCAGGCAGCTGTCAGCACGGAACATCCTACAGGCACTGCAGGAGAAGGACTCAATGGATACTGTGGGGTAGTTCCCTGAGCAGACTGTCCAGACCATCTGGCAGAATTCCTCATCGACAGAACTCACCAACCAGCACCATGACCTCGCTTGGCTGGCAGTGAGAGGGGCCCTGCTAGTGAGATCCTTCCTGCATGGTTGTAACCTCATTCCAAGCGCACGCTACCCCCGGGAGGACAGTCGCCAACCTCCTTTCGGGCTGTAGGTTTGCGAGGAGGGTGTGGCGAAAAATGCAAGGGCCCTTGTCACGATTCATCCCCAGCAGCTGCGTAACAGAGGACTCTCTGATCTACGGGCTGTTCCCGGGGACACACACGGAGACGGAAATAAACTGCTGCTGGAAGGTCATCATCTCGGTGAAAGACGCCCTTTGGTCTGCCCGAAACTTGTTGGTCTTCCAGCACTGCGAGATGTCCGTAGGGGAATGCTGCCGGCTGGCACATTCCAAGCTGCAGGATTACGTCCTGAGAGACGCACTGAAGCTAGGTACAGCCAACGCAAAGGCTCGGTGGGGAAGGACTGCAGTTTAGGGTTCTTCTGCCATTGTCGAGGAAGGGGCGCGGTCAGGCGATAAAGCCCCTAAATATTGTAAATACAGGACTGTGTAGCCCCCAGGGAGCCACGCGTGTGGCATTGGTGCTTTTTTTATATAAGAAGGTAACACTAATGAATGATCTGTACAAGAATGTAAAGGCTTGTACTGTTTTATAATTGTATATAGTTTGTCTTTTATTATACATAAAGTTTATTTTGTTTAAATCAAAGTTCTGTCTCAGCAGCCGTGAGGACTAACTGTGGCGTTGTTTTCCTGAGCGCGAAGCGGTCCGCAAGCTTTGTTTTATACAATGATTTGCGGACATTGATGACCGTTCCCTTCTCCCTCTGCGGGAGCTGTGGAGGGAGGAAACGCTGTCTGAGCGGTTGATCTTTATTTTTTGGGGAAGAAAGAGAAGTGATACATTCTGAGGTCGTGTTTTATTTCTGTTTTATGTAAACCTATTTATTTAAATACACCATGAGTCGGGAAAGTCGTTCCTGGATCTATTTGGTGCGATGTGCTCTCAGGGATGCTCTATTTGGCGCCGGAGTGGCCTTTACTCCGTTTCCTCCACTTCAGTAATCACCTGAGCTGTCTTTTAGTTCATCTGGGAGTCCGTGATTGAGCAAGTACGACCGATAAGGATGCACAAGTCCTCAGAGAATGGGAGCAAAAGTGTACCCAAGGCTGTCCTCGTCCTGATCACCACCATCGTGCATGGTTGCATCAGGCTGTGTGTAGAACGAAAGTCCATGGGCACCAAGTGTCGCTAAGTTCTGAGGTTCTACCTGACCGTGGGATAGCCCTGGCCCATACCCGTACAATGTCCCAGTCAGCTGGACGTTGCCGCACTACCTGTCCTTTGAGCACATCCATCAGGCAGCGGTCAGCACGGAACGTCCGGCAGAAACTGTGGGAGAGGGATTCGATGAATACTGTCTGGTTGTTCCCTGAGCACACTGCAACAACATCTGGCAACATGGGTCTTTGCCAGAAATCACCAACAAATTCCGAGACCTGACACGGCTACCGGTGAGAGGGGCCCTCACAGTCAGGTCCATGCTGTACAGAGGAAAGATCATCGCCGACGCATGCTGTCCTCGGGGCGGCTGCAGTGGGGAAGAGACGGTCACCCACCTCTTTGCAGACTGTTGGTTTGCTGACATTGAAATGTTGAATCACCTCAGGGGGCTACATGCTTTCCAACCGCTCCATCCTACTCCTTCCCGACAGGAAACACTCCAATAGTCTCATTACTGAGGTTCATTCTTTGGTTCCGATCACGAACCTGTGGTTCCACGGTGCGTGAGGAGCAATGTGATCACTTTTACTTACTGAATTCCAGAGAGTGTCGGCTCACGCTGCTGAACCTGTCCTCACAGGACAGACCCGATAAACCATTGCTGCACCCCCTCGGTCACAGGTGTATCCTTCCTCAGGTAGGGGCCGCACCTGAACACAGGACGCCGGGAGACTTTGGATCTCCCTTCCGCAAAGGGCGGTGGAAGCAGAGTCTGTCAATATTTTAAAGGGAAAGGTGGTTAAATAGTTAATCAGCAGGGGGTGAAAGGTCACCGGCGGGATCCAATCAGATCAGGCGTGGTCTCAAGGAATGGAGGAGCTGACCGGAGGGGTCGAGTGGCATACTCTTGCTCCTGATTCGTATGTCCCAATATTATGGTCCCGTCTCACCAGGGCCCTGTGTAATTCCAGTGAGACGTGTTTACTCCGATACCAAAACTCTCTGAAATAAAGTCTGACGTACCCTTTGATTCCTGCTTGCGCACCGACCCTGTATGTTAATGGGCAGTGTTTTGTGTACAAGGACTCCCGGGATCCTGAGGACACCAACACCTTTCGGTCGCGCACAATTAAATAAAATCCTGTCTCTGAAGCACCTCCTAATGCTTTACTTTATTTCCCATCCGCCATACCGACGCCCATTCCCTTCGCCTGACGATATCTCCCTGAGGCCTCTCCGCATCCTCTTCACAGCCCGCACTGACACCAGGTTTTGTGTCATCAGAAAACCTGGACATATTGTCCGTGAAAGTCAAACAAACTACAGATGCTGGAAAGCTGAAGCAAGAACATAAAATGCTGGAAAACTCAGCAGGTCGAGCAGCAACTGTGGAGAGAAAAACAGAGTTAACGTTTAAGGTCGAAGACACTTCATCCGGCCACCTTAAACGCTACCTTTGTTTCTCTCTCCACAGATGCTGTCCGACCTGTAGAGTGTTTCCATCATTTTCTGTTTCATATTGTCCGTGACACTCTGATCCAAACCATTGATGCAGGCTGTGAAAAGCCTGGTCCCGGCACCGGTCCTTGGTCACCGTCTCCCAAGCCGGGAACGGCCCATTTATTCTCGCTTCCTTCAGGGTGTCTCTGTAGCGCAATCGGTTAGGGCGTTCGGCTGTTAACCGAAAGGTTGGTGGTTCGAGCCCACCCAGAGACGCTGGCGATCCGGCATCATTTGCTGTGCGTGTAATTGTCAGCTGGGTAACACTGCGCTGTCCGGAGGCGGCCGCTCCCTGCTGCTGCCTCAGTGGGTTCATTGGGAGCCCTTCCTGCGGGGTCTCACGTCCGAAGTCCGAATGTTTCGCTTCCCTTTCACCGGGATGTGCGAGTTTCGTAAAGCAAAGTCCCTGGAACTCGTTGGGTCTAATGTTGTGCTCTATCTGTTTGTTTTCTGGGCTTTGATCATTCAATGCGAATCTGAATAATATCTGACGTTAAACAGAGGGAGGTGAAAAGATGGAACAGGGAAGTGAACTTGGATGATCAACCATGAACTTACTGGACGGGGGCGCAGACACGAGGGACCAAAGACACGAGGAACCGAATGGCCTGAGGCAGCAGCTATCATTAAGTTTCAATAGCAATGCCCAGCGGTAGAAACACGGGTCCGCCGCGGGGTGGGTGTGGGGGGATTCTTTCTTCCAAAGCTACAACAACAAACAATCTGCTGCGGGAACTCAGCGGGTCCAGCAGCGACTGTGTGGGGAAAGAATTGTCGACATTTCCGGTCAAATCCCGCATCAAGTCCCCACGTCAGTCCTGATGCAGGGTTTCGACATAAAACGTCGATAATTCCTTTCCTCTGTCACAAACCAGCAACAAAAGAAACACACTGAGCATGATTTAGTGTTAGAAACTATTTTATTAATCACTACTTATGATAATACGTAAAATAAAAGTAAAAATGTTAGTATGTTAGAATTCAAAAATGTTAAACCTCGAACGTTAACACCAAAACTAAACTCTTCGTGTGTGTGTGTGACAAAGTCCAAAACTCACAGTTCCGGAATGGTTCTTAAAGTTCAGTTCCGCAAGACATAAGGTGAAACATGAGCAAGGGCTTCTTCAACAACCACCGTTGTCTGAAGATAAGATGTAGATGTAGAAAAACATAGAGAGAGTACATACGAAATCCAAATGTTCCACGATGGAACCCAAACGACACTTCAGTGTTTACTCGGTAGTGACTTCCTCACCCCGAAAAGCATCCGAACCGTGGTCGTCCACACACAAATACCTGTTTCCTTCTACAGGTCAGCAACAAAGTGAACTCCACCGGATTACTTCCAACTTCCATACATGGATTTCAGTGGCAAACACAGTTATTGTTTCTCATCCATCGATAGAGAAAACAAGCAGGCTGGTGTCTTTCTCCCTTCTCTCTCTCTCCTTCTTCTTCTTCTTACTTCTTCAACAACGTCATTACGTCCTTTATCTTCTATTGACGTAAGCACGCCCCACACACACATACACACACTCTCTATCTTAAAGGGACTTTCACTGAGTCCGTAACACCTCCCACCTAAAAAAAAATTTCCCAAGAAAAATTTAACCGCGCATACAGTTAGTAATGTTAATAATTATCATGCTACACAACTACAGACTATCAGATTAGTACAGATACATGTTTCCCATTTAACATCGGGAAAGACAATCAGCAATCACATTATCTTTGACTTTAATGTGAGTTATCATGAGATCAAACTCTTGCAAAATTAAACTCCAGTTTAACAGCCTTCTGTTCTTGTTTTTGACTCGGCTCAGAAACACCAATGGGTTATGATCTGTATACACAGTCAATGGTTTCTGAGCGGTGCAAACATATACACTGAAATGTGGCAAGGCTAAAACAAGCGACAGTAATTATTTCTCTATGGTGGAATAATTCTTTTGATGCTCATTAAATTTCTTTGATAAGTAAGCTACAGGATGGTCAATATCATCAAGGTCACCCTTCTGCAACAACACAGCTCCTGCAGCTTCATCACTGGCATCTACTGCTAATGAAAATGGCTTTTCAAAGTCAGGTGTTCTGAGCACAGGATGGTAGCATAAAATGGCTTTCAGTTTCTCAAATGCTTCTTGACAAGAATCTGTCCAAACAAACTTTACTCCCTTCTTCAGAAGATTAGTTAGGGGAAGAGCAATATCAGCAAAGTTTTTACAAAATTTTCGATAATATCCAACCATTCCCAAAAATCTTCTAACAGTCCTCATACCTGTGGGAATAGGGAACTCAGATATGGCTTGAACTTTTGCCTGAACAGGAGCTTGCTTGCCTTGACCTACAACATAACCAAGATACGTCACAGTGGCATGGCCAAATTCACTTTTAGCCAAGTTAACTGTAAGGTTAGCCTTGGAAAGTCTTTCAAACAACATTTCTAACGCAGAGATGTGATCTTCCCAAGTATCATTCCCAGTCACTAAGTCGTCAATGTAGGCATCTGTATGTTTTAACCCATGAATCACTGAATTAATCATTCTTTGAAATGTTGCCGGAGCATTTTTCATTCCAAATGGCAAAACATTGTATTCATACAATCCAGAAGGGGTTACAAAGGCTGAAATTTCCCTTCCTCTATCTGTTAATGGAACACACCAGTACCCTTTTAATAGGTCAAACTTTGTAAGAAATTTTGCCTTTCCCACTCTGTCTATGCAATCATCCACCCTAGGAATAGGGTAAGCATCTGACTTTGTTACAGCATTCACTTTCCTGTAATCTGTGCAAAATCTAACAGTTCCATCAGGTTTAGGTATAATAACACAGGGCGAACTCCAATTTGAAGTAGAATGTCTAATAATATCATTTTCCAACATGTATTTTATTTCCTGATCAACAAGTTTACTTTTCTCTACATTCATTCGATATGGGTGTTGTTTGATTGGTTTTGCATCCCCAACATCAACATCATGGGTAATTATCGATGTTCTGTTTGGAACATCTGGGAACAGATTTTTAAATTTTAAAATTAATTCTCTCATCTGTTGTTTTTGTGAAACTTGTAAATGGTCCAACTTCGTTTCAAGGTTCTCTAGGATATTTTGGTTTTTTAGTTTCGATGGAACAATATTTGGTCTACATTGGCCTTCCTCAACATCAACATCAGGCATTCTAGAAACAACCTTTACACCATCCACCAAGGCCACAACAGAATCCCTCTCATAATAAGGTTTTAGCATGTTTACATGACAGAGTTGTGTTTTCTTGCGTCTATCTGGTGTTTTGATTATATATGTTAGATCAGTCACTCGAGATTCAATAAAATAGGGTCCAGAAAAACGAGCTTGCAAGGGATTATTTTGGCTAGGGAAAAATACCAACACCTTTTGCCCCACTGCGAATGTCCTAGGCCGAGCACGTCTATCAAAATATGTTTTCATTCTTATCTGGCTTGTTTTCAGATTCTCTCTCGCTAGCTGGCAATCTCTCTCCAACCGAGTTTTAAATTTTTGGACATAGTCCAACAGACTCAAATGAACTTCCTCATTAACCCACTGCTCTCTTAACAACTCCAAAGGTCCTCTCACCCTATGTCCAAATACAAGCTCAAACGGACTAAATCCTATTGACTCCTGGATCGATTCTCTAACGGCAAACAAAAGTAAATGGATACCTTCGTCCCAATCCTTGGTGTTTTCAAAGCAATAAGTCTTCAGCATATTTTTGAGAGTAGAATGAAATCTCTCCAGAGCTCCTTGAGATTCTGGGTGATATGCAGATGATACAATCTGCTTTGCTCCCAGCTCATAGACTATTTGTTGAAAGATTTTTGACATAAAATTACTACCTTGATCAGATTGGATTTCTTTTGGCAAACCAAACAAGGTAAAAAATTTTACAAGAGCCTTTGACACCGTCTTGGCCTTAATATTTCTAAGGGGTATTGCCTCTGGAAATCTAGAAGTGGCACACATGATGGTTAACAAATACTGATTTCCAGTCTTAGACTTTGGTAAGGGGCCAACACAGTCCACAATCACCTTCGAAAAGGGTTCACCAAAAGCAGGAATTGGCTTCAAATGAGCCACAGGGGTTTATTGATTTGGTTTACCTACCATCTGACATGTGTGGCAGGTTCGACAAAACATCACCACATCTTTTCTCAAACCAGGCCAATAGAATTGTTTCAAGATCTTCCCTACAGTTTTATTCACACCAAAATGACCACCCAAAGGCATACTATGGGCCAGGTTTAAAATCTCATCCCTATAAACTTTTGGAACAACAACCTGATGAATAACTTCCCATTCCTCAGTAACAGGAACATGAGGAGGTCTCCATTTCCTCATTAACACTCCATTTTTGACATAGTATCCAGTTGGCACTTTTTCAATCTCCTCACATGAGAGAGCTTTTTCTTTCAATTCTGTCAACTCAGGGTCCTTTGTCTGTTCCACCATAAAATCCTTCCTTGACAAAGACAAATCTTTAAATTCAGGCTCACTATAAGGATGTTGATCCTCCAGTGAAGACAGAAAAGTCTCAGATAAGGCATCATAGTTTTCTTCCTGTTTAGGACTGTCACAAGGAACTAAATCAGACTGCACCGGACTGTCTGTCTTGGCTAATTCTCTAGCTCTAGCTCGAGTCACCGCACATGATGGGTAAACATCTGGATCATTCTCAGACTCATCAATTGGTTTGGTTGTTAACCGTACCACAGGATCACTTTCTCCATCTGCAAGGTCATTTCCCAATAACAAAGAAACTCCTTCCACTGGCAAACTAGGTCTTATCCCTATCTCGACTGGTCCTTCAACGAACTTTGACTTTAAAATCACCCTGTGAAAAGGGACAGACATGGTCTCACCTGTAACGCCTCGCACTAGATTTACTTCACCAGTGTCACTTTCTTCACCAAAATTTAAAACACTGTCCAGCAAGAGAGATTGACTAGCCCCAGTATCTCTAAGAATTTTCACTGGCACCTGGGGTGACTCATCATTCAGTGAAACAAAACCCTCTGATACATACGAACGGAATTCCTTTCTCACCTCCTCCAACTTTTCCGCTTTTCCCTCTTGCAAGGACTGATCTTTAACAGCATCTCCTAAACCTTTTTGATTTCTAATTGCCTGAAAGCAAGCATTGGGCCCAGCTTCCTTCTTTTTCTTCAAAAGGGCACAATTAGATATCACGTGGCCAGGTTTCCTACAGTAATAACAAGTACGCTCAACAGATTTCTCCAGCCCTGGCTTCTTTTCATCTTTTCCTTTATGATTACCTCCCAATTTAATCTCTGGTTTACCTGGATTGTCTTTGTAACTCTTTTGAAAGGTTTTAGTTTGTCCCCATTTGGATTTATGGGTTAAAGCATAATCATCTGCCAACCTAGCAGTTTCTTGTAAAGTTTCCACTGCCTTTTCGTTTAAATATGTTCTTAATTCAGCTGGAACACATCTTTTAAAGTCTTCCACCAGTATCAATTCTGTCAATTTATCATAATCCCCATCTACATTTTTAGCCAGGCACCATCTTTCAAAACATATTCTCTTTCCATTGGCAAATTCCATATAAGTCTGATCTGCAGATTTCCTCAAGTCTCTGAATTTTTGTCTATAAGCCTCAGGGACCAATTCATAGGCCTTCAAAATAGCTTGTTTTACCTTGGTATAATCAGCTGCATCCTCAGCAGACAAAGCAGAATAAGCTTTTTGAGCTTTACCTTTAATCACACTCTGTACCATAAGAGCCCATCCTTTCCTTGGCCAGTTTGAACTCACAGCAACCTTTTCAAAATGTTGGAAATACTGATCAACCTGATCTTCTTCAAATGGAGGGACTAATCGAACCTCCCTGCTGGCTGAAAAACCATCATCAGAATCAGATTCCGAACTCCTACGCTTCATTTGTAACTCATGCTGCCTCAGTTTCTCCTTCTCCTCACTATCCAGCTCCATCCTCTTCAATTCCATCTGCTTCATTGCTAGATCAGCCTCTATCTTCATCTGAGTTAGCTTTTGTTCGGCCTCTAATTTCTTTTGTTCGGCCTCTAATTTCTCTCGCTCGGCCTCTATCTTTAACTGGGTTTGCTCTCGTTCGGCCTCTAATCTCTTTTGTTCTCGTTCAGCTTCTAATTTATTTTGCTCTCGTTCAGCTTCTATCTTTAACTGGGTTTGTTCTCGTTCAGCTTCTATCCTTGCCAGCTGCACCTGTGCCTCAGAAATTGCTATTTCACTGCCAGGAAACTGTTTTAACACTTCCTTCTCAAACACCTTATTTTCCAGATAATGGCCAGCTATCAGTCTCTGAATATCTGCCTTTCTCATAGACTGCTTTACTTCTGTAAGGTTTAGCCTTGTAGCAATCTTTATCAAATCATCCTTTTTCGCCACCTCCAATCCCTTTTGGGTTGGTGACTCCAAAAATGCCTTAATATCCATTGCTGCTGGTTTCCACACACACAAGCCAATTAAAAAGAATTTATCAGACCTCCCTCAAAAATCTTTGGATTGAATCCCGAACAAATCTCGTCAATCTGGGGAACGATCCCAGACGACACTCGTTAACCTTGGGAACTATCCCGGACGAGCCCCCAATTTTGTCACAAACCAGCAACAAAAGAAACACACTGAGCATGATTTAGTGTTAAAAACTATTTTATTAATCACTACTTATGATAATACGTAAAATAAAAGTAAAAATGTTAGTATGTTAGAATTCAAAAATGTTAAACCTCGAACGTTAACACCAAAACTAAACTCTTCGTGTGTGTGTGTGACAAAGTCCAAAACTCACAGTTCCGGAATGGTTCTTAAAGTTCAGTTCCGCAAGCCATAAGGTGAAACATGAGCAAGGGCTTCTTCAACAACCACCGTTGTCTGAAGATAAGATGTAGATGTAGAAAAACATAGAGAGAGTACATACGAAATCCAAATGTTCCACGATGGAACCCAAACGACACTTCAGTGTTTACACGGTAGTGACTTCCTCACCCCGAAAAGCATCCGAACCGTGGTCGTCCACATACAAATACCTGTTTCCTTCTACAGGTCAGCAACAAAGTGAACTCCACCGGATTACTTCCAACTTCCATACATGGATTTCAGTGGCAAACACAGTTATTGTTTCTCATCCATCGATAGATAAAACAAGCAGGCTGGTGTCTCTCTCCCTTCTCTCTCTCTCCTTCTTCTTCTTCTTACTTCTTCAACAACGTCATTACGTCCTTTATCTTCTATTGACGTAAGCACGCCCCACACACACATACACACACTCTCTATCTTAAAGGTACTTTCACTGAGTCCGTAACACCTCCCACAGATGCCGCTCGACAGCTAATTCCCTCCAGCAGATTGCTGGTTGCTCCAGACTCCAGCATCTGCAATCTCTTGTCTGTCAAAAACTGCTCCCTTGTATCCGCGATGTATCTGAGTGCGAGTGCGCATGCTTTGCATGCATGAGGTCGCAGGATCAATCCCCGGCATCTCCACGCTGTTGATATTGAATGTTGAATAATGAGCGGAAATACCTGGAGAAAAGCGATGTCGTCCAGAACCCCAGAGAGCTGGGAAAGTGACGTCAAATGATAAATCACTTCCAATCTTCCTGCCATCTCCCAGACATCCTCCTCCTTGGTTATTATCAACCTTTCAGTGACACATTGATTTCGGGATCTGAGCCTTACTGGCAAAGACACGGGGTGAGGAGAAAGTATCCCGGGTGCAAGAGTGGCCAGAGTGAAGCTTGTGGCTCTGGGCACGGGTAGGATAGCCACACGCCGGCCTGTTACTAAACCGACCGATGTGGGAGAGTCAGAAACTCGCCCTTGCTGGCATAGGTACAAAGCCTCGGCGGAACAGAGTACAGGTCAGAGGTCTGAGCGGGCAACAGATTGTGCAGGTAAAAGATCAAGAGACTGAACAGTCATTTGGAGAGGCGGAGCCGATAGAATTGACGAGACGGGCAGCAGCTTCAGTCCAGTTCTGAACGCTGAACGTCTCCGTTACGACAGGGGATAAAGGACATGCGGGGGATAAGGTCAGAACAAGTTGAATGTAATTCCAGGATTGACTGAAGACCAGGGAGACCGCGAACACCGTCCGCACCACCACATATTTTACAGTCGAATGTCCCACATTTGGGACACAGAAGGCGTCATCTCACCTGGAGTTCAGTGGGGATCCTCAGCCCGGGAGATCAGCCTTGTGATCTCCGTCACTCCCCTGCCAGATCAGTACACTGGACCCTGCAGCACCCCGCTTCTCCTCACTTGTCACTGCCCGGTCTGGCAGCGTTGCTCTGGGAATTGGTGCCGCCGTTAATTCGCCGACGGTTATATCCGGAACATGGAAAACACACAGGGCGAGATAAACAGAATGTTCAACAGCAGGGCCGCAGTAACAGGGTCAATGAAATAATGTAAAAGACAGCCTTTGCTGAAATGTCCGAAACGAGACATCCGACCGGGAGAGAGCACAGATAGCACAGCGATAGTGACCGGATGGGGCAGGAAGTAAGGAACAGGGAAAGGAAGACAGAGAGACAGGGGAAGCACAGAAGGGAAATGTCAGGTAGGAAAGGGAAGTCGGCGACCAGAGAGCGGAGAGTGCCGGACATTAACGAGGAGTGATTTGTTTTTCTTTCTTGCGTTCGGGATAGCGGCGAGTGACTGCGCAGGCGCGTGACGTCACTCGGAAGCGCGCGGGCGATTTAAATAGCAGACCAACATATCTAGTGGGCAGCGTCGGAGCGGGCAGCGGAATGAGACGGAGCAGAGTGGGTTGGGCTTTGGCTCAACGGGCTTTGGAAAGAGGCGGAACTAATAGAGAGGGGGTAAGTTATTAGTTTATTTGTTGAACACAGCGGTATTCAGCAAGATGCATCTAGGGTTGGTCTTATGTTTGGAGTGTCAAATGTGGGGACCCTGGGAGACTACCAGACTCCCCGATAACTACATCTGCGCAAAGTGCACCGAGATGCTGCTCCTCAAGGAACGGATTGAGAGTCTAGAGCTGCAGCTCGATGACCTTCGTTTGGTTAGGGAGAGCGAGCAGGAAATATATAGGAGTTATAAAGAGTTTGTAGACAGCACCTCTGTGGCGGTCCCCCTCAAAAACCGATATCTCATTTTAGATTCGGTTGGAGAGGATGACCTGATAGAGGAAGACCTCAGCAACCGGGACCTTGGCACCATGCCTGGTACTGTGGTCCAGCGGAGGAAGCGAAATGCAGTGGTTATTGGGGATTCTATAGCAAGTGGTACGGACAGCAGATTCTGCGATAGCGACAATGAGTCTCGGATGGTGTGTTGCCTCCCTGGCGCCAGGGTACGGGATATTACGGACCGGGTCCGGAACGGTGACGGGAGAGGGTGAGCAGCCAGAAGTCTTGGTACATGTAGGTATCAATGACATAGGTAGAAAAAGAGAAGAGGTCCTGAAGGAGGAATACAAGGCACTGGGGAGAAGGTTGAGAAGTAGGACCTCAAGGGTAATAATCTCAGGATTATTACCTGTGCCACGTGTCAATGATAGGAAGAATAGAAAGATCTGGCAGATGAATGCGTGGCTGAGTGACTGGTGCAGGGGGCAGGGCTTCAGATTTTTGATAACTGGGACCTTTTTTGGGGGAGGCATGACCTATTCGCTAAGGATGGGTTGCACCTAAACTCCAGAGGTTCCAATATCTTGGCGGGAATGTTTGATTTAGTTGTAAGGGAGGGTTTAAACTGATCTGGCAGGGGGATGGAAACCAGGATGTTAGGTTACAAGATGCTAAGGTAAAGGAGGGAGTTTATAGAAACAAGTCCAATGAGGATGGCAAGAAGGACAGACAGGTGAGAAGTCAGGAAAAATTTGCTGAATAATAGAAGTACAACAAGTCAGGATGTTAGGATACAGAATGTTAGGATAGGGGACGAGGTATATAGGAACATGTCTAAGGTAGTATGTAGTGAAGATGGTAAGAAAGATAGACAGGTGGAAAGCCAGGATAATCTGCTGAATAATAGAAGTACAACAAAATTAATAGCAGATACTGGACTAAACGTACAATATTTAAATGCACGTAGCATTAGGAATAAAGTAGATGACCTAGTGGCACAACTACAGGTTAATAAATACGACATTGTGGCAATCACCGAGTCATGGCTTTATGATAGATGTGATTGGGAACTGGATGTCCAGGGGTACACAGTGTATAGGAAGGATGGGCGGGTAGGCAGAGGGGGAGGTGTGGCCATGATGGTTAGTAGTGATATAAAATCAATAGAAAGGAAGGATATTGGGTCAGAGGAGGTGGAATCCTTGTGGGTGGAGCTAAGAAATAGCAAGGGTAAAAGGACAATAGTAGCAGTCATATATAGGCCCCCTAATAGCAGTCAGCAAGTGGACGATAAGTTGCAGTTTGAGATAGAAAATGCATGCCAGAGTGACAATGTGAAGATAATTATGGGAGATTTTAATATGAAGGTGGACTGGGAAATCCAGAATGGCGGTAGTACTCAGGAGAGTGAGTTTGTGGAATGTCTAGGGGACGTTTTTCTAGAGCAACTTGTTGAAGAGCCCACCAGGGTATCGGCTGTTTTGGATTGGGTGTTGTGTAATGAACCGGAGGTGATTAGGGAACTAAACGTAAAGGAACCACTGGGAACCAGTGATCACAATATGATTGAGTTCAGTTTCAAGTTTGAGAAGGAGAAACTGATAACTGGTGTATCGATATTTCAGTGGAACAAAGGAAATTACAATGGTATGAGAGAGGAGTTGTCCCTAATTGATTGGAAGAGTAAGCTGGCTGGAGCGACGGCGGAGGAGAAATGGAAGGAATTTCTACAGGAAATAAGGAAATTGCAGGATAGATATATTCCAAGAAAAAAGGTTTTTAATGGAAAAAGGGCACAAATGTGGATAAAGAGAGAGGTGAAGGCTAAAATAAAAGCAAAAGGGGCGGCGTACAAAGAAGCAAAAATTAGTGGGAAAACAGAAGACTGGGAAGCTTTTAAAAACCTGCAGAGAGAAACTAAGAAGGTCATTAGGAAAGAAAAGATGAATTATGAAAGGAAGTTGGCGGATAACATTCGAAAGGATGCTAAGGTTTTTTTTAAATACATAAGGTGTAAAAGAGAGACACGGGTTGATATAGGACCAATTGATAACGGTGCAGGAGCTATTATAATGGACGATAGAGAGATGGCAGAGGAATTAAATGAATATTTTGCATCGGTCTTCACCGTGGAGGACATCAGCAATGTGCCGGTTAATCAGGAGTCTCACGAAATGGAATTGAGTTCAGTTAAGATTACTAGATAAAAGGTGCTAGGAAAACTAAATGGGCTAAAGACTGATAAGTCTCCCTGACCGGATGAGGTGCATCCCCGGGTTCTGAAGGAGGTGGCTTCAGAGATAGCGGAGGCATTGGCGATAATTTTCCAGAAATCGATAGATTACGGCGTGGTTCCGGAGGACTGGAGGGTCGCAAATGTAGTTCCGTTGTATAAGAAAGGTGGGAGGCAGCATAAAGGAAATTACAGACCTATTAGTCTGACGTCAGTGGTGGGAAAGTTATTAGAATCTATCCTCAAAGACAGGGTTACGGAATACCTAAGAGGCGCAAGGCAAGATAGGTCCTAGCCAACATGGTTTTGTGAAGGGAAGATCCTGCCTGACCAACCTATTGGAGTTTTTTGAAGAAATCACAGGTAAGGTGGATAAGGGAGAGGCGGTAGATGTTGTGTATTTAGACTTTCAAAAGGCCTTTGATAAGGTGCCTCACTAGATACTGATTAATAAGATGAGAGGTCATGGAATTACGGGTAGGATAACAGAATGTGTGGAGCATTGGCTGGTTGACAGGAAGCAAAGAGTGGAAATAAAAGGACCTCGTTCTGGTTGGTTACCGGTTACTAGTGGTGTGCCGCAGGGGTCGGCGTTGGGACCGCTCCTTTTTACCTTGTACATTAACGATTCGGATGATGGAATAAATGGTTTCGTGGCTAAGTTTGCGGATGACACCAAGATAGGGGGAGGAGTAGGGAGTATTGAAGCGATAGGAAGGTTGCAGAGAGACCTAGACAGTTTAGGAGAATGGGCAAGGAAATGGCAGATGAGGTTCAATGTAGGGAAATGTGCAGTTGTACACTTTGGAAGCAGAAATAAGCGGGCAGATTATTATCTAGGAGGAGAGAAAATCCAAAGCACGGGAGTACAAAGGGACTTGGGGGTACTCGTGCAGGATACCTTAAAGGTTAACCACCAGGTCGAATCGATGGTAAAGAAAGCGAATGCTATGTTGGCATTCATTTCGAGAGGTGTAGTGTATAAAAGTAAGGAAGTGTTGATGAGGCTCTACGGGGCACTAGTGAGGCCTCATTTGGAATATTGTGCACAGTTTTGGGCCCCACATCTTAGGAAGGATGTGTTGACGTTGGGGAGGGTTCAGAGGAGATTTACGAGGATGATTCCAGGAATGAAAGGGCTTACGTATGAGGAGCGTTTGTCGGCTCTTGGACTGTACTCACTGGAGTACAGAAGAATGAGAGGGGACCTCATAGCGACATTAAAAATATTGATAGGAAAGGACAGAGTAAATGTGGTTAGGCTGTTTCCCTTGGTGGGTGAGTCCAGTACCAGAGGGCACAATCTTAGAATTAGAGGGTACAGTTTCAAAACAGAGATGAGGAAACATTTCTTTAGCCAGAGGGTGGTGAATTTGTGGACCTCCTTGCCGCGTACAGCAGTGGAGGCCAAATCAGTGGGGGCGTTCAAGGAGGAGATAGATAGATATCTAAATAGTCAGGATATCAAGGGATATGGGGATAAGGCCGGTAATTGGGATTAGAATAGTTTTTTTTCTTCTTCTTCCCCCATTCCCCATTTCTCATTTCTATTTCCCTTTCCTTGGAGCAGACTCGATGGGCCCAATGGCCTGCTTCTGCTCCCTTGTATTGTGATCTTGTGATCTTGTGAAAAGAAACGAGAACTACAGATAATGGAAGAGAAGGCGGAACATTCATAGCACAGCAACATCACACAATGTTTACCCAATAGCAGAGTGGCGCAGTGGCAGCAGGCTGGGCCTATGACCCAGAGGTCGATGGATCGAAACCGCTCTCTGCTATTTACTACGTCGTAAACAGCAATTTATCACTGAAGAGAGAATCCAGACTTCTTGCACACAGACACAAAAGATGAGAAACAAAACAAAAATCCAGGCTGGTCAGCCGTAAAAGTAAGATATTCTCGTCGAGCACAGGGAGTGATGGAAGCCCTATATGAACAGGAGAGGGTGCGGGGGAATCACCAGGATGATGTCTGAGGTGGAGAGCTTCAGTTATGAGCAGGAACTGAATACATTGTGGTGCTTTCATTGGAGAGGATGAGGGTGACGGGGACCTTGTAGAGTGATCTCATATAATCTGGGGCGGAGATGGTGAAGAACCTCTCCCCATTGCCGACATGCCTTTCACCGGAGGGCATCAGAGGAAGCAGTTCCCCACGAAGAGGGTGGTTGCAATCTGAAGCCCACCCCTATGAGTGGGTGCTGGAGGCAGGGACTCTCGCGGTGTTTGACAAGTATCCAGACGAGCCCTGGAATCGTCAAGGCACTGAAGACAACGGACTAAGTGCTGCAGGAGAGATTATTCTGGATTGGTACCATGGTCAGCATGGACATGATGGGCCAAAGGATCGGTTTCTATGCTGCAGAACCCTGTGAGTAGAGAAGAGCGGGTTAAAGTTCCTCTGGGAACGGAGGGGGACTTAGGGGAGAAATCCCACAGGGTAACACAGACAGAAGGGGGGGGGGTGAACAAGTTGACGTCACTTGGTGTGAACACGTCACCTGGGACATGCTGGGATGTGTCCTCGGTTGTCGTGGGAATCTGGGACAGAGTGACAGCAGGGAGCTGCACTGATGCGTTCAACCTTTCCCCCGGGAATAGGTGGGGGATAGGAATTCCTTCCCTGATCCACTGACCTGCCCACAGTGAATAATAATTAATGAATATGCAATGGGATGTCTCTTACACTCACTGAACGAACTAAATGAACCCAGGAAGCCTCAAGCGAGTTAGCGGCAGCAGACCGCTCGGCCCCTCGTGATCGGCACAGATCGTGTTCTGAGGAGATTAAAAAAACTATAACCTGCGATGGCTGGGGATCGAACCCGGGTCCACTGCTTGGAAGGCAGTTATGCTCACCACTATACCACCATCGCTCGATGATAGAACCATAGAACCATAGAACCATACAGCACAAAACAGGCCCTTCGGCCCACCATGTTGTGCCGTCCATCAGACCACCCTCACACTACCTAACCCCTTCCTCCCGCATATCCCCCTACCTCACATTCCTCCATATGCCTATCCAACAAGCTCTTGAACCTGTTCAATGTATCTGCCTCCACCACCACCCCAGGCAGTGCATTCCATGCACCAACCACTCTTTGGGTGAAAAACCTCCCTCTGACATCACCCCTGAACCTCACACCCATAACCTTAAAGCCATGACCGCTCGTCTTGAGCATTGGTGCCCTGGGAAGGAGGCGCTGACTGTCTACTCTATCTATTCCTCTCAATATTTTATATATCTCTATCATGTCTCCTCTCATCCTCCTCCTTTCCAGTGAATAAAGCCCTAGCACCCTAAGCCTCTCCTCATATTCAATATTCTCCAACCAGGCAGCATCCTGGTAAATCTCCTCTGCACCCTCTCCAACGCCTCCACATCCTTCCTATAATGAGGCGACCAGAACTGAAGACAGTACTCTAAATGTGGCCTAACTAGTTTTGTAAAGCTGCATCATCACCTGGCGGCTCTTAAACTCAATCCCACGATTTATGAAAGCCAACATCCCATTGGCCTTCTTAACTGCTCTTTCCACCTGTGAGGCAACTTTCAATGAACTGTGAATATGAACCCCCAGATCCCTCTGCTCCTCCACACTGCCAAGTACCTTGCCATTTACCCAGTACTCTGCCCTGGAGTTTGTCCTTCCAAAGCGTACCACCTCACACTTCTCCGGATTGAACTCCATCTGCCACTTGTCAGCCCAGCTCTGAAGCCTACCAATATCCCTCTCTAAGCTCCGAGAGCCCTCCACACTATCCACAACACCGCCTACCTTAGTGTCGTCGGCAAACTTACTAACCCAGCCCTCCACCTCATCTAAGTCATTTATAAATATCACAAAAAGTAGAGGTCCCAGAACCGATCCCTGCGGGACACCACTAGTCACTGCCTTCCAATCCGAGGGCACTCCTTCCACCACAACCCTCTGCTTTCGACATGCAAGCCAATTCCTAATCCACACAGCCAAACGTCCTTGGATCCCTTGGCCTCTGACCTTCTGAAGAAGCCTACCATGAGGAACCTTATTAAATGCCTTACTAAAATCCATGTAAACCACATCAACAGCACTGCCCTCATCAATCTTCCTGGTCACCTCCTCAAAGAACTCTATCAGGCTTGTGAGGCAAGATATTCCCTTCACAAAGCCATGCTGGCTGTCCCTAATCAGTCCATGATTCTCAAGGTGTTCATAAATCCTATCCCTTAGAATCCTTTCTAACAGCTTACCCACCACAGACGTGAGACTCACCGGTCTATAATTCCCTGGCCTATCCCTATTACCTTTTTTGAACAAGGGGACAACATTCGCAACCCTCCAATCCACCACCCCCGTGGACAACGTGGACTCAAATATCCTTACCAGCGGTTCAGCACTCTCCTCCCTAGCCTCTCGAAGCAGCCTGGGGAAAATCCCGTCAGGCCCCGGAGATTTATCTGTCTTAATATTATTTAACAACTTCAACACATCCTCTATCTTGATATCAACAACCTTGAGAACATTACCCATACCAGCACTCCCTTCCGCATCATCAAGACCCCTCTCCCTGGCGAATACCGAAGAGAAGTACTCATTTAGAACTTCTCCCACTTCCGCCGACTCCAGGCACATTTTTCCACCTTTGTCCTTAATCGGACCTACCTTTACCCTTGCCATCCTCCTACCCTTCACGTACTTGAAAAAGGCCTTGGGATTTTCCTTAACCCTACTAGCCAAAGCCTTTTCATGTCCCCTTCTAGCTCTCCTCAGCCCTTTCTTAAGTTCCTTCCTCGCTACCCTATATTCCTCACGAGCCCTGTCTGAACCTTGCTGCTTATACCTCACGTATGCTACCTTCTTCTCCCTAACAAATCGTTCCACCTCTCTCGTCACCCACGGTTCCTTCACCCTGCCATTCCTTCTCTGCCTCACCGGGACATATTTATCCCTAACATCCTGCATAAGATCCCTGAATATCGACCACATCCCCATGGTACCTTTTCCTTCAAAAAGGACATCCCAATTTACACTCCCAAGTTCTCTCCTTATAGCCTCGTAGTTAGCCCTTCCCCAATTGAAAAACCTCTTGTCCTCTCTGCACCTGTCCCTGTCCATGACAATTTTAAAGGTTATGGAGCAATGGTCACTGTCCCCCAAATGCTCACCCACCAATAGATCCTTCACCTATCCCGGTTCATTTCCTAAAACTGGATCCAACATGGCATTCCCTCTAGTCGGCCTGTCAACATACTGCGTCAGGATGCTGCAGGAGATGCAGGTACTGAACCGTCTCCAGTGCTGTTTGACTTCTGTGACCAAGACCCGCCATCCTACAGCAGACCGGAGTCACACAGCGTCCAGTAATTATTCAGCCGAGATCGGACCGAAGTGAGAGTCGACCCCTGAGATAGTCAAAGGGTAACAAATCGTTTCCTGCCTCACACATACCTCAACTAAAAAAATAATTCCTAATTATAAATATCCTTTCCAACCACACGCAGCTTGGCCCTAATGAGGGCCGCACCTCCGGCCAGTCCTTGAACACAATAAGTGACTGAATGGCTGGAGAATCCTGAGACCGCTCCGATCACACAGTGAGTTAACACACAGTGTCAGTTAACTATCAACGAACAAACACGGGGGTGATGTTGTGAACCCTCCGGTACACTGACATCGGCATGGAAGTCCACAGACACCTGTCGGTTCCTCGTTAGTATAGTGGTTAGTATCCCCGCCTGTCACGCGGGAGACCGGAATTCAATTCCCCCACGGGGAGATGGGTTGTCTGCTTTCAAGGTTAACTGGAAATACCGGAGAAATTTGAACAATAAAATGTAAAAGCGACAAAGAGTTTGGTGTCGCAGTGATCAGTTCATTTTATATCCGGAATGTGGAACAGGCGGGTCCGCAGTGAGCCCGGGACGGGACAGTTGCCCGAAAAGGGACTTCGTGTTCATCTTCATGAACAGCTGAAACATTTTGCAGAGAACGATCCCAAGTGGACGTGTTTTACAGCGGACAGGTCCCGGGTGTAAAGCCGCCCTGTCCCTCCCCCAGCCCCGGACTCTTCGCTCAGACTCTGATCAAAGTGAACTGGGGAAAGGTCCAGTTGGGCTTCGCTCTGTGACGTCAGGCGAAAAGGAGCGCATGCGCTGCTTAGCCCCGCCCCCGCCCCTGATTGACAGCAGGCTGCAGAACACATGTGCCGTGTGCTGCAGCTCCGCCTGTGTGCGCCGTTCCCTCAGCGAGCGGCGGGAGCGGGTTTGAAGTAGCCGGGAATGGAGAGCTCCCGGCCGGGGGGCAGCGCGCTGACAGTAGCCTCCTTCCAGCAGCGCATCGCTCTGGGAGCGGCTTCGCAGATGGGCTCAGGGACCGGCATGGAGTCCGGAACCGGGGCAGTGGAGGCGGCTGCTGGGGGGAAGAGGTAGAGGGGAGCAGCGACTGTGCCAGGAACATGGTGTGAGTGGGGAGGGAGAGGCCGTTCCCGGGATGGGGTGGACAGGGCGGGGGAGGCGGAGTGGGAAAGAGCTGCCGGTGACGGTCACTGCTGCTTCCTTCTCCCCAGACCAGGAGGGAAAGACCTCGGTTTGGTTCAAGTCTCTCCGTGTGTCTTGTTACTGGACAGTGTGCAGTGGACACAGAGCCAGGCACTCAGGGTGGGGGCTGTTTTACAAAGAGAGTCTGGGTGGTATTGTTTTATTATTATTACTTGTACCGAGGTACAGCAAAAAAATTGTATTTCAAACCGATCGTACAGGTCAATTCATTACACAGTGCAGTTACATCGAGTTAGTACGGAATGCATTGAGGTAGTACGGGTAAAAACAATAACAGTACAGAGTAAAGTGTCACAGCTACAGAGAAAGTGCAGTGCAATAAGGTGCAAGGTCACAACAAGGTACATTGTGAGGTCAGAGTCAATCTCATTGTATAAGGGAACCGTTCAATAGTCTTATCACGGGTAGAAGCTGTCCTTGTCTGGTGGTATGTGCCCTCAGGGTCGTGTATCTTCAACCCGATGGAAGAGCAGAGAAGAGAGAATGTCTCGGGAGGGTGGGGTCTTTGATTATCCTGGCTGCTTCACAAGACAATGAGAAGTAAAGACAGAGTCCAAGGAAGGGAAGCTGGTGTCCGTAATGCGTTGGGATGTGTCCACAACTCTGCAGTTTCTTTCAGAACTCCTGGTGAGAAGCGTGGGGGACACAGTTTAAACAGCGGCTGTTTGGCTCCGGTTGAGCGGCGAATCCGCCAGGAGGGGTGAGTGGAAATGCGAGCTGTGTAAATCTCCCTAATCCATGGACGGTCCCATTCCCGGATCCGTGCCAAGATGTGGTGGTGTGTGCGTCCCTCACTTGTTTCAGGGCTGCCGCCCTCTGCTGGTCGGCAGAAGTTGAGAGCTGCAGCCCTGCAGCGGCCTCACACACTGACACTGGCAGCACCGGCCGCTTCACACAGCCGTATGTCTTTTACCTCTCTCTCACTGATCCCGTTTCCTTTTCCTTCCCACAGGGAGGGACTTCAATCAACTCTGATGTTCCCCCCTCCCGAGGCACAAGGAACAGAGCAGCCGCTCCATTCTCACACACCAGGTACGTTACAGAGCACAGAGACACCGACAGCTCATCAGTCCCACAGTGTCAGACAGCAGAGACATTCAGTCCCACACTGAGCCCAAGAACCAGACACACATTTACAATACAACGTAATTAGTGGGAGTGAACAGGGCTCCTTAACGATCAACAAGGTAACAAATATGTGGAATCATAGGATATCGATGAGGTCCTGAACACATATTTCTCTTTTTTATTTACCGTGGAAAATGACGTGAATGACAGGGAACTCGGTACACAGATGTCTTGAGAAGAGACCACATGACAGAGGAGGAGGTGCTGGAGATCTTAAAATGCACAAAGGTAGATATGGCCCTGAGACCTGACCAAGTGTATCCTGGGACATTGAGGGAAGGTCGGGAAGACATTATGTGGCCCCTTGTGGAGATACTTGTTTCATCGAAAGCCACGGGTGAGGGTCCGGAAGACTGGAGGGAGGCTCATGTTGTGCTGTCATTTAAGAAGGGCTGCAAGGAAAAGTCTGGGAGCTACAGACTGGTGGGGCTATCATCAGTGGTGGGAAAGTTATTGGAGGGGGTTCTGAGAGACAGGATCTACCTGCATTAGGAAAGGCAAGAACTGAGTATGGATGGTCAGCATGGCTCTGTCTGTGGGAATTGTGTTTCTCGAAAATGGTCGATTTTTTTTTGAAGACGACCAAGAAGATAGATGAGGGAAGAGTGGTAGATGTTGTCTACATGGACTTCAGCAAGGCCTTTGGCAATGTCCCGCATGGTTGGCTGGTCTGGAAGTTGAATCACATGGGATCCAGGGTGATCTGGTCAAATGGACACAATATTGGCTTAATGGTAGGGGACAAAAGGTAACTTTTTAGAGTGGAGGCCTGAAACCAGATGTGCGCCACAGGGACCAGTGCTGGGTCTGCTGTTGTTTATATCTTAATTAATTATGTGAAAGATTTGGATGAGAATGTTGTTGGTGTGGTCAGTAAGATTGTAGATGATATTAAACTGGGTGGTATTGAGGAGGTGGAGGATTAGTCAACTATAACTGTATTCATATCTTAAAACAGATGACAATCATGGCTGCTTGAAATACTGATTTTAAGAAGTGTCCTTCAGGCCAGAACAGCCACACCACTGCTTTCCTGGGCTGGGTGCTGTGTAGTAATTGCTGTCTCTGGAACTTAATTGGTTATGTTTGACTATGGAGATGATGGTCAATCTTAACGGGAAATGGTAAGGTTGTCTCAAGGAATGAAGTTGATACCTGCCTTTGTCTCACCCGATTGCAAAACGATTAGCTGAACCTGGGGTGTGAGTCTGCTCTTTGTCCATCTGCAGTAGCCCTTTGTCCGTTTCCTGCTCAACCAAGAACTCCGGCGCCTGACTCATTAAAGTGTGCGTGACAGTGTTTGTATAAATTACTGTCTGGCCCCTCTGTACCTCAGAGAACCCCGCCGCGGACTCTGCTAGAGAGTAAGGAGGTTTCTCCCTAGCGATATATTGCTAAATAAACACGTTTGAATTAACCTGTGGCACTATGTGATTTACAGCAGACGGAAGTGGGACACCAAAATCAGGTTAACAATTTGGCGAGCCAACCAGGAATCCAAGATGAGGTTTAGCAAGCGGCGTGAGCGATCGACTGGAACAACGACAACCTGAGACGGTAGGGCCCACAAGGTGAACTTCACTGTGATCCCTGTCGGGTAGCCGGGCTCCTGTCCGATCACTTCGCTTATCGAAAGCCCTCTGACGGACTCCTCGCGACCGTGTCTGAGTGCCACAAGTAAGAGAACTGGGGTTAAAGTCAAGGTTATTCGAGGTTCATTTGTTGTTTGCCTTGGGCAACTTTTATATTATTGGGCTTGTGGACGCACCTGTTAACGTCAAGGGTCAATTTAAGGTTTGGGGTTCAAGTCCCCAGTCAGGATTAGGTTAAGTTCGCGAGTTTTAAAGTTTAGAGCTCTAGGTAAGGAGATCGGTTCTCCGGTACTACCAACCTGCCTGAGACCCGTTCTTAAGAGGGGAAATCCCCCACGGCAAGGTCAGGAACCTGGTGGGTTAAGGATCTGTACCGTACGTTTAAAGAAAAAAGGAGATATTGAGAGAGTGAAAAAATGGGACAAATTCTCAATAAGTCTGGGTCCAATACCCCACTATCTAAACTATGTAAAGACGATCCAAAAAATGAGTATAACTTCTCAAATTATCGGCAGGCCTCAATAAAAAAATGGGAAATGAAATATGGTCATTAGGGGGAACCTGGGGAACCAAAAGGCAGAAAAGGCGATTTGGGAAGGCAATACGGGGGAAAAATGGAAAATATTAATGTCTACTTGGAGAAAAACGGCCGAAGAGCTAACAAATAGGTCTAAACAGAATCGTTGGGAATATAATGCACGTAGAAGAGGGATTAGTGTATGTGATGAGAAAGGCAATCCCAAGAGTTGGGAAGTTCTGAGGTCTCAGTGCGGAGAGCACGATGCGGTGAGAAGCAGAAGGGAAAGGGAAGGGATGGATCAGAAGAATGAGGAGAAACGTAGAAATAGTAATAAAAGGAATAACAGCAAGGAGAAAGTGGAGGCACCTCCCGACATGTCTGGTGTGCCACTGCTGTTCTAAAATAATGATACGGACGAGAGTGAGGAGGATTGGAGGGTTTGACCCACATCCGCTATCTACCCCTCAATTTCACTGTCGTCGCTATATAATGTGGGTAGTCCGCAAACCATTAATGCCAGGCAAGTCCCGTCACAAGAACAGTCCCATGACCCGATTGCGTCCCGAACTAGAAATCAGTTTAGACAGAGAGAAGGACCGCCTCCGAACGGTTCTAAAACCACAGACATACGGCGGAACCTTTTGGTAGGGGACAGACCTATAATAGATCTTCAGTCGGACAACGATTACGACTCCGATTCTACCACTAATAGTGATGACCCTAGAGGTCCCGACCCATCACTTATGCCGAATAAGGGGAAGGGAATTAAGGCTAAAAAACAGCTCCACATTAGGAGTATCCCCAATCCCGATCCAGCCCGAGCGCCTACTAATCCCATGATCCAAATTTACACCCCTTGGAAACCTCAGGAGATGTGCCTAATCATGAGACAGGCGCCCTACCGTAAAACCAACCCGGAGGATTTCATAGATTGTATCATTGCAACAATTCAGACGTAACAGGCAACATCCCAGGATCTTTTTAGTCTTTGTTGCATGACCCTTACAACTGTAGAGGCAAATAGGTGGAAAGCGCACTTGGGTAACTACGCGGACTGGACAGCCTTCCAAACGGCCGTCCAGGCTTCGAACCAGGTAGACACCATTAGAGCTGCCCTGCTTAAGACCCTCCAACAGCCCATTGACATAGTTAAGGTTTTAGAATGCCGACCGAAACAGGGTGAGGACGGTCCAGATTTTTGGGATCGTTTCTGCTCACTTTACAGCACCTATGCAGGGGACGATGCCTATAACAGAGGCAATGCCTCCCCTCAGTTTAACGCCCTCCTACTACAATGTAACCCAGCTGTCCGCACTACTGACATGAATTGGCCTGAATACACGACAAAATATGAGAAAGGCCCTGGTCTACTTCTGGAACAAGGGGCTCGATTCGAAAGCCACAAGGGTAAAACAGGAGATGGTCCAAAGACCCCCTCGGCCCCCACCTACCTGTTCCAATAATACAGAATACCAAATGGAGCCGCAGTTTTGCTCTCCAGGATGGGTTGACCGGTCCGATAGAAGGTATGCAATGCGCCCTAACGGCCCAAGAGCCCCAGCATACCGACCCCTCAAGCGCCACCACCGCACCCTCGTAATTACCCAGGACACAGGGGACCCACAACAACCCGCACCGGCAAGTGCTTCAGAGTGCTACCAGTGTGGAGCACCTGACCATTGGTGGCGGAATTGCCCCCACTACCAACGACAGGCCAGACCCTCCGGCACACGGCAGCCTTTCTCAACTAGAAACCCATTCTCCGCCTGACTAACCATAGGAAGTAGCCACTCCATGTACCCTGCCCTCACCGATAACCCAGACGATGAACCCATCGTCAATTTATTAGTCGAAGGGAAACCGATCCCCTTTATGATAGATACAGGGGCCAATACTTCGATCCTTGAAGCTACCTGCATGGACCACCATGATTTTAAACTTTCCACGGCCACGATCTCATTGAGCGGGCTGGAGGGACAGGAGAGGTCCTACCTATTAACTGAAACGTTACGAATGAAATTTGGGAATCAACAATGTCTGATCCAATTCGCAGTAACCCCAGACTTAGGGGTTAACTTCGCCGGGAGGGACCTGCTCTGCTCCCTCCGACTCAACATACAATGCCTGGATGAAGGATTTACCATTACCGGCCCTAAACCTTATAGGATCCTCTGGCTTCACCAGCCCCCTCAGTGGTGGGCGGTGGACTCCACGAACAAAGATTTTGAACTAAGCTTGAAGGCCACGACCCACATGTTACGCTTCTTTATGACCCCACAGGGCTCTCAAGGGAGCAGGAAATCTTGTATGCTCCCCTCCTGGATAGCATGGTGACGGTTACTGTTTTAGGGGAAGTAGCGGGCAAGGAGGGTACAGCACTTCTAGTTCAAGTGCCTAATGAATTGTGGAATCAATCAGGCCGAGTGTCCCCTCATATTACCCTGTCAGTTAATGAGGGTCATAAGCCGAAGTAGCTGAGATTCCGGGAAAACCGACTTGAAGTGCAGGCAGACGCAGGCTTTTACGGGGTTCCGCGGGTACTACCAGAAGGGATCCTGACTTACTACCCCACCACTTTTTCGGTAACAGGCCGTTAACACCACCATCAGCCCCACCGACTCCCTTTGGATGCGCCAAACCCCGATTTATGGGCCGCGTCGAAACCTGAGGTAGGGCTCACCCCAGTCACCCCGATCCAAATCCGCATAAGGCCGGGAGCACAATTGCCTTCCGTCCAACACTACCCCCTCCGGAGAGAGGCGGTTGAAGGAATAACACATTTAATAGATTCCTTCTGTAAACAGCGCATTCTGGTTCCCTGACAGTCACCTTGTAACACCCCCATCTTACCTGTCCCAAAACCCGGACGGGTAGAATGGCACCTGCTCCAAGACCTGCGTAAGGTCAATGACATAGTGGAGCCACTGCAACCCGTGGTCACGAACCCCGCTACCATCCTCAGTAAGTTCCGGGCCAACTCCTGTATTTTTACACTCATAGATCTCCAGCAGGCATTTTTTGTAATTCCCTTATCCCCCGAATCGCAGTACCTATTTGCTTTCACATTCCAAGGTCAGCAATACACCTAGACGCGTCTCCCGCAAGGTTTTATACACTCCAGGTCTATTTTCTTCCAAGTTTTGCATAAAAAAATCCAAGAGTTACAACTTTCTGACGAATCATTGTCCAGTATGTCAATGACCTTTTATTAGCAAGTCCCTCGGAGCCCGCCAACATCACGGACACCAACAAGTTACTTAACTCGTTAGGGATACATGATACCTCCACAGAAAGTAAAACGAACACAGCGCCAGGTAAAATTTCTGGGCACCCTTTTAAGCGCCACTGAGCGGCAGCTCACCCGTGAACGTATTGCTCCCATCATTGCTACCCCACCGCCCGCTACCCCGAAGGGTATGCGCGCCTTCTAAGGTTTAGTAAATTTCTGCAGGCTGTGGCCACGTAACGTGGCCCTCCTTACTAAACACCTCACACCCCTGGCTTCAAGCCAGTCTGTGGGACCTTTTGAACTTACGGAAGAACAAAAGGAGGCCTTTGATAAGCTCAGACAGGCCCTTGCCAGAGCCCCATCCCTGGGACGACCCCTATATGATTGCCCATTCTGGCTTTTTGTGTATGTTCTGGAGGACTGCGCCACAGCCGTCCTTACTCAAGCACATGGGGATAGAAAAGGACCAGTGGCATATTACTCTACTCGGCTGAACCCGGTAGCTAGGGGACCTCCACCGTGTTCTCAGATGCTTCCATCAATCTACTCCCTCCTAACAGCGGCCTCCAATGTAACCCTGCAACGGTCCGTGGTTGTTTATTCTTCCCATACCGTAACGGCAATCTTGACCTCCCATCAGACCCAACACCTTACCCAGGCCCGCTTAAACAGATATGAGATAGCTCTCCTGAATAACCCGCTCCTCTCCTTTGCATACTGTACCACCATTAACCCTGCCACCTTCCTAGAGACCCCACCTGAGGATCTTGAAGACCCACCACATGACTGTTTACTGCGTAACCACTTTTTGACTACACCCCGTCCGGACCTTTCAGATAAAGCCTTCCAGTCAGCAGACTTAAACCTGCATGTCGACGGCAGTTCCTCCATTTCGGAACAGGGAATCTGCCTTTGGGCTACGCTATAGTAGATGAGTTCCAAGTTGCCGAGTCTGCATCTTTTCAGCCCCCAGTCTCTGCCCTAAAAGCAGAACTTTTCGCCCTTACCAGAGCCTGTATTTTAGCCAAGGACAGAGTAGCTACTATCTTGACTGATTCCCGCTATGCTTTTGGAGTCACCCATGATTTCGTCAACTATGGGCGCACAGAGAATTTCTGAAGTCTAAAGCCAGCCCCATACAGAATGCGGCTTACGTGAAGAACCTCCTCCAAGCCATCCTTCTCCCTAATAAATTAGCCATCATCAAATGCTCAGCCCACCTCTCAGACGCCTCCCGAATATCACAGGGCTATAACAGGGCAGATGCAGAGGCAAAATTGGCAGCACACCGTGGGAATAATATCGTTTCGACTGCGGAAAAACAGGTGGTTGTTTATTAACCTACAACAGCAACACAGGACACCCCAGACATGGTTGCTGTGGAGCACTTACAGGGGGACGCCCCGGACTTAGAAAAACATGTATGGAAGGAGCACGGGTGTACCCACTCTACGCCACATGGCCTCTGGACCACTCCAGTCGGTCTAGTATGTCTACCTGATTTTTTGTTACCAATGCTTATTGACTGCCTGAATTCTGACACCCACCTTGGCACGGGGGTGGGGGGGGGGGAATGAGTAATATTTTATTACGTACTTGGTGGCACCCCAGATTGGAGGAAGCAACACAGGCAAAATAAGATCATGTTTAATATGTCAACAAACCAATGCTGGGAAAGGGGTGAGGTGCTCCGCAGGAAGAACCCCCTTGCCAGGGGGATCTTTTGAATGTATGCAAGTTGATGTTATTGAATTACCGCGTGTACGTTGCTATAACCAATGTCTTATTATTGTTGACGAATTTAGTAGATGGATTGAAGCTTTTCCTACCACTAACATTAAGGCCTCAAAGGTGGTGAAATTATTGCTCACGGAGATCTTAGCAAGGTTTGGGATACCTCGACACATTAGTTCAGACAAGAGTTCTCACTTCATAGGGAAAATAAATAAGGAGTTGTGTGAGGCACTGCATATCGAACAGCAGGTGCATTGCATATACCACCCTCAGGCAGCGGGCATGGTAGAATGAGCCAACGGCACCCTGAAGAATAAATTGACTAAATTAGTCTCAGAGACAGGTCTAAATTGGCTGAAGGTTCTCCCATTAGCTCTCTACCACATGAGAATTACTCTCCACTCAGCCACCTGGGTGTCGGCTGCCGAAATTGTCTATGGACGCCCGGGAAGAACCCAGTGGGATGCTGACACCCAGCTCTCCTACTCATGGTGACCTTAATATCATGGGGAATAAACTATAAAGGTATTTCAGGCAACTTACGACCTCGTTAAAGTTCCTTCATTCACAGGTAAGAGCACATTTACGCAGCAGGAGGGAAAGGATGAGGAGTTGCCTAACCTGGAAATTGGAGAGTCGGTGCTGATAGGGGACTAGGAACGACCTAATCTGGGACCTCGTTGGAAAGGCCGCTTCCAGATACTGCTCCAGACCCCTAAAGTGGTGAAAATACAGGGTCAGGAACGCTGGATCATCTAAGTGACTGTAAACGATGGCCACCAGAGGTAAAATGATGCTTCTTAAATTTGGACTCTTCATCATTATCGGTACTCGTGTGTGGGAATTAGAGGACAATTTACTTTACAAAGCCCATATACAACTGCATGGCAATCGCACCGTTTGCTACCCCTTGGTAGAATCAGTAAAAGGTCTTTTTGTAGCCACACCAAGCTGGAACCCCAGGGCTCTCTTAAGATATGAATACTCGAAAACAAAGTACATTGGGCAGACGGGATCTTAAGGAAGGGTGCTGCCAGGTAAATGTTTGCAAGGAGCCACCGCAGACCCTAGCAGCACAACGAACCACCAGTCCTTCCCCACTGCTTTAACGGTAAGGGACGGGGTTGTGGGCTAGCGATAGTACAGCACACGCTATCATGCGCCACCACCACTTGTAGAGAGAGAGAGTGTGCATTAAGGGCAGGATGGTTCAGGTGTGAGTGTGCCAACACGGTGTTTTGAACTACTTTCAGGGGAGCTATGTGTTTCTGGGGAAAGGAAAGTTACTCATGCGAAAGTGTCAAATGTCTCTTTGGAATGGCTAACGAGAGAAAGTTATCTGAGAATTCTTGGGAGGAGAGTTGCTGGAATCACTTGGTATTCTCAGATGCCTAGTCCACAGCAAACGGGCAATATTACCTGTTACGGGCCAAGGAAGGGTATGTGCTCCTTTTCAATGGTACCTATACCACCGCCACCCCCACTCTGCCAGCCTGGTTCGCAATAGGAGTGATTGGGCTAGACACTGTCCCCTGCCCCCAGAAAGATCGTATCCAACGAAGACTTGTAGCATGGTCAGTAAGTAAGGAATTCTGCGAAGAATGGAGGGATCTTGCGGTAGTGGGATCATCGTTAGGCTATGCGTTCCTGAGTGCTCTCTCTCAAGGGTATACGGCAAAGAACATGGCCGCAAACAATCGGAACTACTTCGTCTGCAGATTGACCGTGCTGGGAAACAGCACCATCAAGGGCCTGAGGTAGTGAACCAGGCAATGGCGGAACTTTGACTTTATGCCCAACAGACCCGGTACGCTGTGGACTACTTGTTAGCTCAGAAAGGGGGACTATGTGCCATAATAGGGGATAAATGTGTCACCAATGTTAGGGATGAGTCCTACAAAATTTCCCATGACATTCTGGATATTCAGAAGCAAGGAGATAACTTTGGGCAGGGACTTGCAGGAGGCAAGTTTTGATTAGGGTGGCTGATGGGAGGGTCAGTGGCATCATACCTGCTGCATGGAGCAGTAGGGCTTATAGTTATTATTCAAATATGCTGTGTGGTGCTGACCTGCTTGAATACTTGTTGCAAAGTCCTTATTAATAAAATCTCGACCCCGTTCTAAGCACGCCTCTAGGTTATCATGATATTATAAATGAGGGGAATGAGGTGTAGGATTAATAAACTATAAATGTATTCATATCTTAAGATGGATGAGAATTATGGCTGCTCTAAATGCTGATTTAAAAAGTTTCCTTTAGGCCATAACAGCCACAGCACTGCTTTCCTGGGCTGGGTGCTGTGTAGTAATTGCTGTGTATGGAACTTAATTGGATTCCCATTATGTTTGACTATGGAGATGATGGTCAATCTTAACGGGAAATGAGAAGGCTGTATCAAACAATGAAGGTGATACCTTCCTTTGCCTCACCCGATTGCAAAACGATCAGCTGAACCTGGGGTGTGAGTCTTCTCTTTGTCCATCTGCAGTAGCCCTTTGTCCGTTTCCTGATTAACCAAGAACTCCGGCGCCTGACTCATTAAAGTGTGCGTGACAATGTTTGTATAAATTACTGTCTGCCCCCTCTGTACCTCGGAGAACCCCGCCGCGGACTCTGCCAGAGAGTAAGGAGGTTTCTCCCTTGCGATATATTGCCAAATAAACACGTTTGAAATAACCTGTGGCACTGTGTGATTTACAGCAGACGGAAGTGGGACTTCAAAATCAGGTTAACAGGTGTATGTTATTTACTTGGACTTTTAGAAGCGTTGGACAGGGTGCCATACACAGGACTACGATACAAGATAAGAACTTATGATGTTGCAGGCACAGTACCACCATGGACAGAAGATTGGCTGACTGGTAAAAGCCAGGAGTGTGGAGAAAAAGTGGTAGTTTTCAGGATGGCTGCCTGTGACTGGTGGAGTTCCGCAGTGGTTAGTGTACGGACTGCAGCTTCTCACTTTGTACGTTGAAGGAACTGATGATATTGTGGCCAAGTGTGGGAGCGATACCAAGATAAGTGGAGGGAGAGGGAGATTCGCGGAGGCAGGGCGTCTGAGAAAGTCTTGGGCAAATTCGGAGAGTGGGAGGAGAAGTGACAGATGGAGTACAACGCATGGAAGTGTGGGGTCATGCACTTCAGAAGGAAGAATTTGTTGGCTATTTTCTGAATGGGGGGGTGAATAATTCAGAAATGAGACATTCATTGGGAGTTGGGAATCCTGGTTCAGGATTCCCTCAAGGTTAACTTGAAGGTTGAATCGGTAGCAAAGAACACCAATACGCTGTTGGCATTCATTTCGAGAGGACCAGAACAACAGAACCAACGATACACCGCTGAGGCTTTAGAAAGCGCTGGTCACACGGCATTTGGCACTTGGTGAGCAATTCTAGGCCCCGTATCTAAGCAAGGATGTGCTGACCCGGAGGGGGTTCAGAGGGGGTACACAAAAATGATCATTGGTCTGTAAGGCTTAACGTATGAGGAGCGTTTGATGTCCCTGGGCCTGTGCTGGAGAGAGTTCAGAAGGATGAGGAGGGATCTCATTGAAACCTACAGGATACTGAAAGGAGAGTCTTGGAACCGAGGGCAGAGTCTCAGACTAAAGGGACGTCACTTTAGAAATGAGATTAGGTGGAATTTATTCAAGCAGAAGGTAGGGAAGCTGTGGAATTTATTGACACGGACGGCTGTGGAGGAAAAGGTTCTCCCACAAATTAACTCTGAAGACCAGACAGGATTTATTCAGAATCGTTATTTACATTTTAACATTAGAAGATTAATGAATATTTATTATACTACTTCACCCCAAATTCCAGAATGTGTTGTTTCACTAGATGCTGAAAAGGCGTTTGACAGAGTCGAATGGGAATATCTATTCACCACACTTCAAAAATTTAATTTTAGCCCTAAATTTATATCTGCGATTAATATGATTTTTTATACATCTATGGCTTCAATACTTACTAATAATAAAAGATCTCCTTTGTTTAGGTTTTTTCGAAGTACTAGACAAGGTTGTCCATTAAGGCCTTTATTATTTGATATTGCTTCAGAACCCTTGGCTATTGCACTCCGGGACTCTTCAAATGCATGTGGCATTACTCGCGGACAGAAGATTCATAAGATACCTCTCTACGCAGATGAACTGTTACTTTATATTTCTAATCCGTATGAATCTATCCCCGCAGTACTATCGCTACTAGATCAGTTTCGCGTTTTTTTTTCTGGCTATAGATTAAATCTTAATAAGAGCGAAGTTTTCCATTGAATATGCAAACCCCAATTTATGACCAATTACCTTTTAGATTGGTAATTGACGACTTTATGTACTTATGTGTTAAAATTACCAAGAAACATAAGGACTTACTGAAAGCTAATCTTTTGCCTCTAATTGCCCATGTTAAACAATTATTTACTAAGTGGTCTCCACTGTCTTTATCATTGGTAGGCCGAATTCATGCGATTAACATAAATATTTAACCAAAACTTTTATATTTATTTCAAGCGATTCTAACTTTTGTCCCGAATTTTTTTTTGACATTATTGATTCTAAAATTCTTTCATATATTTGGCAGAATGAACACCCAAGGTTTACAAAATATTTACAAATACTAAAAAACAGGATGGTGGTATGGCCTTACCTAACTTAAGATTATATTATTGGGCAATTAATATCAGGTATTTAATTTTTTGAATACAAGATTTAGATGTAATTCAATGGCCCAAATGGGTACACCTTGAGCACCAATCAGTACTTGAATTTTCATTGGTTTCTATTTTAGGAGCTTCAGACCCTTTTGCACTTACCAAATTAGGTAAACATATGACTAACCCAATTGTTAAACATACAATAGGAATATGGTTTCAATTTCGTAAATATTTTGGATTGAATAAATTTAACTTGTCAAGCCCCATTCAATCTATTTTTTTCTTTCATCCATCCAGAGTTAACTCAGCTTTTTCCATCTGGAAAACGAAGGGAATATTATGTTTTCGCGATCTATTCATTGATATCTGTTTTTCATCTTTTGAACAATTGCCTAATAAATACAATTTGCCTAGATCACACTTTTTCGATATTTGCAGATTAGAATATTTTTAAAAGCTGCTATACCCTCTTCTCCGCCACCTTACAGAATTGAAACTACGGGAAAAAATTTAGGTTTTAATCCTTATCAGAAGGGCTTGATAGCAATAATCTATGATTTAATTATGAAAATACGTCCAGAATCATTGAACAAAATTAAGAATGAATGGGAAAGCGAACTCCAGACATCTATACCTACAGAGACTTGGAAGAAAATTCTTCATTTAGTTAATACATCTTCAATGTATGCCAGACACTCGTTGATACAGTTTAAGGTATGTTACGGACTCAGTGAAAGTCCCTTTAAGATAGAGAGAGTGTGTGTATGTGTGTGTGGGGCGTGCTTACTTCAATAGAAGATAAAGGACGTAATGACGTTGTTGAAGAAGTTAGAAGAAGAAGAAGGAGAAAGAGAGACAGAGAGAGAAGGGAGAGAGACACCAGCCTGCTTGTTTTCTCTATCGATGGATGAGAAACAATAACTGTGTTTGCCACTGAAATCCATGTATGGAAGTTGGAAGTAATTCGGTGGAGTTCGTTTTGTTGCTGACCTGTAGAAGGAAACAGGTATTTGTGTGTGGACGACCACGATTCGGATGCTTTTCGGGGTGAGGAAGTCACTACCGAGTAAACGCTGGAGTGTCGTTTGGGTTCCATCATGGAACATTTGGATTTCGTATTAACTCTCCCTATGTTTCTCTACGTCTACGTCTTATCTTCAGACAACGGTGGTTGTTGAAGTAGCCCTTGCTCATGTTTCACCTTATGGCTTGCGGAACTGAACTTTAAGAACCATTCCGGAACTGGGAGTTTTGGACTTTGTCACACACACACACGACGAGTTTAGTTTTGGGGTTAACGTTCGAGGTTTAACATTTTTGAATTCTAACATACTAACATTTTTACCTTTACGTATTATCATAAGTAGTGATTAATAAAATAGTTTTAACACTAAATCATGCTCAGTGTGTTTCTCTTGTTGCTGGTTCGTGACAAAATTGGGGGCTCGTCCGGGATAGATCCAAAGATTAACGAGTGTCGTCTGGTATCGTTCCCCAGATTGACGAGATTTGTTCGGGATTCAATCCAAAGATTTTTGAGGGAGGTCTGATAAATTCTTTTTAATTGGCTTGTGTGTGTGGAAACCAGCAGCAATGGATATTAAGGCATTTTTGGAGTCACCAACCCAAAAGGGATTGGAGGTGGCGAAAAAGGATGATTTGATAAAGATTGCTACAAGGTTAAACCTTACAGAAGTAAGGCAGTCTATGAGAAAGGCAGATATTCAGAGACTGATAGCTGGCCATTATGTGGAAAAGAAGGTGTTTGAGAAGGAAGTGTTAAAACAGTTTCCTGGCAGTGAAATAGCAATTTCTGAGGCACATGTGCAGCTGGCAAAGATAGAGGCTGAACGAGAGCAAAATAAATTAGAAGCAGAACGAGAGCAAAAGAAATTAGAAGCTGAACGACAGCAAAAGAAATTAGAGGCCGAACAAAAGATTACTCAGATGAAGATAGAGGCTGATCTAGCAATGAAACAGATGGAATTGAAGAGGATGGAGCTGGGTTGTGAGGAGAAGGAAAAACAGAGGCAGCATGAGTTACAAATGAAGCATAGGAGTTTGGAATCTGATTCTGAAGATGGTTTTTCAGCCAGCAGGGAGGTTCGATTAGTCCCTCCATTTGAGGAAGATCAGGTTGATCAGTATTTCCAACCTTTTGAAAAGGTTGCTGAGAGTTCAAACTGGCCAAGGAAAGGATGGGCTCTTATGGTACAGAGTGTGATTAAAGGTAAAGCTCAAAAAGCTTATTCTGCTTTGTCTGCTGAGGATGCAGCTGATTATACCAAGGTAAAACAAGCTATTTTGAAGGCCTATGAATTGGTCCCTGAGGCTTATAGACAAAAATTCAGAGACTTGAGGAAATCTGCAGATCAGACTTATATGGAATTTGCCAATGGAAAGAGAATGTGTTTTGAACGATGGTGCCTGGCTAAAAATGTAGATGGGGATTTTGATAAATTGAAAGAATTGATACTGGTGGAGGACATTAAAAGATGTGTTCCAGCTGAATTAACAACATATTTAAATGAAAAGGCAGTGGAAACTTTACAGGAAACTGCTAGGTTGGCAGATGATTATGCGTTAACCCATAAATCCAAATGGGGACAACCTAAAACATTTCAAAGGAGTTACAAAGACAATCCAGGTAAACCGGAGATTAAATTGGGAGGTAATCAAAAAGGAAAAGATGAAAAGAAGCCAGGGCTGGAGAAACCTGTTGAGCATACTTGTTATTACTGTAAGAAACCTGGCCATGTGATATCTAATTGTGCCCTTTGAAGAAAAGGAAGGAAGCTGTGCCCAATGCTTGCTTTCAGGCAATTAAAAATCAAAAAGGTTTAGGAGATGCTGTTAAAGATCAGTCCTTGCAAGAGGTAAAAGGGGAAAAGTTGGAAGAGGTGAGAAAGGAATTCCGTTCTTATGTATCAGAGGGTTTTGTTTCACTGAATGATGAGTCACCCCAGGTGCCAGTGAAAATTCTTAGAGTTACTGGGGCTTGCCAATCTCTCTTGCTGGACAGTGTTTTAAATTTTGGAGAAGAAAGTGACACTGGTGAAGTAAATCTAGTACGAGGCGTTACAGGTGACACCATGTCTGTCCCTTTACACAGGGTGATTCTAAAGTCAAAGTTTGTAGAAGGACCAGTCGAGATAGGGATAAGACCTAGGTTGCCAGTGGAAGGAGTTTCTTTGTTATTGGGAAATGACCTTGCAGATGGAGAAATTGTTCCTGTGGTACGGTTAACGACCAAACCAAGGATTGAGGAGTCTGAGAATGATCCAGATGTTTACCCATCATGTGCGGTGACTCGAGCTAGAGCTAGAGAATTAGCCAAGACAGACAGTCCGGTGCAGTCTGATGTAGTTCCTTGTGACAGTCCTAAACAGGAAGAAAATTATGATGCCTTATCTGAGACTTTTCTGTCTTCATTGGAGGATCAACATCCTTATAGTGAGCCTGAATTTAAAGATTTGTCTTGGTCAAGGAAGGATTTTATGGTGGAACAGACAAAGGACCCTGAGTTGACAGAATTGAAAGAAAAAGCACTCTCATGTGAGGAGATTGAAATAGTGCCAACTGGATACTATGTCAAAAATGGAGTGTTAATGAGGAAATGGAGACCTCCTCATGTTCCTGTTACTGAGGAATGGGAAGTTATTCATTAGGTTGTTGTTCCAAAAGTTTATAGGGATGAGATTTTAAACCTGGCCCATAGTATGCCTTTGGGTGGTCATTTTGGTGTGAATAAAACTGTAGGGAATATCTTGAAACAATTCTATTGGCCTGGTTTGAGAAAAGATGTGGTGATGTTTTGTCGAACCTGCCACACATGTCAGATGGTAGGTAAACCAAATCAAAAACCCCCTGTGGCTCCTTTGAAACCAATTCCTGCTTTTGGGGAGCCCTTTTCGAAGGTGATTGTGGACTGTGTTGGCCCCTTACCAAAGTCTAAGACTGGAAATCAGTATTTGTTAACCATCCTGTGTGCCACTTCTAGATTTCCAGAGGCAATACCCCTTAGAAATATTAAGGCCAAGACGGTGTCAAAGGCTCTTGTAAAATTTTTTACCTTGTTTGGTTTGCCAAAAGAAATCCAATCTGATCAAGGTAGTAATTTTATGTCAAAAATTTTTCAACAAATAGTCTATGAGCTGGGAGCAAAGCAGATTGTATCATCTGCATATCACCCAGAATCTCAAGGAGCTCTGGAGAGATTTAATTCTACTCTCAAAAATATGCTGAAGACTTATTGCTTTGAAAACACCAAGGATTGGGACGAAGGTATCCATTTACTTTTGTTTGCCGTTAGAGAATCGATCCAGGAGTCAATAGGATTTAGTCCGTTTGAGCTTGTGTTTGGACATAGGGTGAGAGGACCTTTGGAGTTGTTGAGAGAGCAATGGGTTAATGAGGAAGTTCACTTGAGTCTGTTGGACTATGTCCAAAAATTTAAAACTCGGTTGGAGAGAGATTGCCAGCTAGCGAGAGAGAATCTGAAAACAAGCCAGATAAGAATGAAAACATATTTTGATAGACGTGCTCGGCCTAGGACATTCGCAGTGGGGCAAAAGGTGTTGGTATTTTTCCCTAGCCAAAATAAACCCTTGCAATCTCGTTTTTCTGGACCCTATGTTATTGAATCTCGAGTGACTGATCTAACATATATAATCAAAACACCAGATAGACGCAAGAAAACACAACTCTGTCATGTAAACATGCCAAAACCTTATTATGAGAGGGATTCAGTTGTGGCCTTGGTGGATGATGTAAAGGTTGTTTCTAGAATGCCTGATGTTGATGTTGAGGAAGGCCGATTTAGACCAAATATTGTTCCATCGAAACTAAAAAAACAAAATATCATGGAGAACCTTGAAACGAAGTTGGACCATTTACAAGTTTCACAAAAACAACAGATGAGAGAATTAATTTTAAAATTTAAAAATCTGTTCCCAGATGTTCCAAACAGAACATCGATAATTACCCATGATGTTGATGTTGGGGATGAAAAACCAATCAAACAACACCCATATCGAACGAATGTGGAAAAAAGTAAACTTGTTGATCAGGAAATAAAATACATGTTGGAAAATGATATTATTAGACATTCTACTTCAAATTGGAGTTCACCCTGTGTTATTGTACCTAAACCTGATGGAACTGTTAGATTTTGCACAGATTACAGGGAAGTGAATGCTGTAACAAAGTCAGATGCCTACCCTATTCCTAGGGTGGATGATTGCATAGATAGAGTGGGAAAGGCAAAATTTCTTACAAAGATTGACCTATTAAAAGGGTACTGGTGTGTTCCATTAACAGATAGAGGAAGGGAAATTTCAGCCTTTGTAACCCCTTCTGGATTGTATGAATACAATGTTTTGCCATTTGGAATGAAATATGTTCCGGCAACATTTCAAAGAATGATTAATTCAGTGATTCATGGGTTAAAACATACAGATGCCTACATTGACGACTTAGTGACTGGGAATGATACTTGGGAAGATCACATCTCTGCGTTAGAAAGGTTGTTTGAAAGACTTTCCATGGCTAACCTTTCAGTTAACTTGGCTAAAAGTGAATTTGGCCATGCCACTGTGACATATCTTGGTTATGTTGTAGGTCAAGGCAAGCAAGCTCCTGTTCAGGCAAAAGTTCAAGCAATATCTGAGTTCCCTATTCCCACAGGTACGAGGACTGTTAGAAGATTTTTGGGAATGGTTGGATATTATCGCAAATTTTGTAAAAACTTTGCTGATATTGCTCTTCCCCTAACTAATCTTCTGAAGAAGGGAGTAAAGTTTGTTTGGACAGATTCTTGTCAAGAAGCATTTGATAAGCTGAAAGCCATTTTATGCTACCATCCTGTGCTCAAAACACCTGACTTTGAAAAGCCATTTTCATTAGCAGTAGATGCCAGTGATGAAGCTGCAGGAGCTGTGTTGTTGCAGAAGGGTGACCTTGATGATATTGACCATCCTGTAGCTTACTTTTCAAAGAAATTTAATGAGCATCAAAAGAATTATTCCACCATAGAGAAAGAATTACTGTCGCTTGTTTTAGCCTTGCAACATTTCAGTGTATATGTTTGCACCGCTCAGAAACCATTGACTGTGTATACAGATCATAACCCATTGGTGTTTCTGAGCCGAGTCAAAAACAAGAACAGAAGGCTGTTAAACTGGAGTTTAATTTTGCAAGAGTTTGATCTCATGATAACTCACATTAAAGGCAAAGATAATGTGATTGCTGATTGTCTTTCCCGATGTTAAATGGGAAACATGTATCTGTACTAATCTGATAGTCTGTAGTTGTGTAGCATGATAATTATTAACATTACTAACTGTATGCGCGGTTATATTTTTCTTGGGAAATTTTTTTTTAGGTGGGAGGTGTTACGGACTCAGTGAAAGTCCCTTTAAGATAGAGAGTGTGTGTGTATGTGTGTGTGGGGCGTGCTTACGTCAATAGAAGATAAAGGACGTAATGACGTTGTTGAAGAAGTTAGAAGAAGAAGGAGAAAGAGAGAGAGAGAGAGAAGGGAGAGAGACACCAGCCTGCTTGTTTTCTCTATCGATGGATGAGAAACAATAACTGTGTTTGCCACTGAAATCAATGTATGGAAGTTGGAAGTAATTCGGTGGAGTTCGCTTTGTTGCTGACCTGTAGAAGGAAACAGGTATTTGTGTGTGGACGACCACGATTCGGATGCTTTTCGGGGTGAGGAAGTCACTACCGAGTAAACGCTGGAGTGTCGTTTGGTTTCCATCATGGAACATTTGGATTTCGTATTTACTCTCCCTATGTTTCTCTACGTCTACGTCTTATCTTCAGACAACGGTGGTTGTTGAAGAAGCCCTTGCTCATGTTTCACCTTATGGCTTGCGGAACTGAACTTTAAGAACCATTCCGGAACTGGGAGTTTTGGACTTTGTCACACACACACACGACGAGTTTAATTTTGGGGTTAACGTTCGAGGTTTAACATTTTTGAATTCTAACATACTAACATTTTTACCTTTATTTTACGTATTATCATAAGTAGTGATTAATAAAATAGTTTTAACACTAAATCATGCTCAGTGTGTTTCTCTTGTTGCTGGTTCGTGACAGGTAGTTCAAAGGACCCATATGTCTAAAGATAAACTAGCTTATTTTTATAACCATATAAATCCTATATGTGATAGATATAATTCGAATGTGGCTTCTTTGACACATATGTTTTGGTCCTGTCCTCTTTTGGAAGAATATTGGAAAGGCATTTTTAACATTATTTCAAAAGTATTGAAGATTTATTTACAACCTCACCCTATCACTGCAATTTTTGGATTACCAAGGATAGAGTCTGGCCATTTATCTGCTTCCGCTAACCGTACGATTGCTTTTGTTACATTAATAACCAAACGATCCATTTTGCTTAAATGGAAGGATACAATACCCCCTACTACTTTTCAATGGTTCTCTGAAACTATATCATGTTTAAACGGAAAAAATTAGGAGTGGTACTGTTGATCCTTCGCTTAAATTTGAAGATATTTGGAGTCCATTTATTCAATATTTTCACATGATGTCGACCCCTTTTCAATAACATTCCAACTTAAAGGAACGGAGTTGACGACATAATATTGCTCTGTTTCCACTGAAAAAATGTAACCCAGTTTTTTTCATCTCTTTCTTTGTTTTTTTTTGCTATTTTTCTGTTTAGTTTAGTTTATATTGTTTATAATTTTTCTTATTAATTTGTTTTATTAAATGTATATAATAAATCTTCTTTCCTTTATTTTATTTTATATTCATTTACTAAGAGATCGTTGGATCCACAGATTTTTTTGAATATTTTATTGTTGTTTATGATGATCTATGCCATGATTGTTCTCCTGATCTCCATGTATTACATGTATAAACATTGATGCTATATATCAATCTGTATTAATTTGAAAACTAATAAAAAGATCGAAAAAGAAGAAAGACACTGGTATGTCGGTGGCCTGTAGCAAGGGGAGCGGCGGAGAATGAAGCGCCGACGGGAGTGTGGAGGAAATAAAATAAAAGGAGAGGTTTAGTTGAGAAAGCGTTGTTACCGGTGGGGCCGGCCTACGTGTACCGAGGTGTCCGATCCGGTGTTGTGTCTCTCTTAGGGCGACCCGTCCCTGGGTGGAACTCAGATATTTTGTTTGTTTATAAACTGAATAATTAAGGTGAGCGGATATTTCGCTGCGTTGATGAACTGCTCTCTGAACCTGGCCTGTGTCACTCCATAAATAAACTTGTTGGTGCAACAACTTAAAGTCATCAGCATGCCACCAGACTGTTGCCAAATGTATCGAGATTCGTCGGAATTAATAAGATCCACTCCGGCAATGGAGTAGTAAAGGAAATCGACAACGGTCACCGACCACAGGAGGATGAAACTGCCGGATATGGTGAGGAGTAAGATCACAGACCGCCTCCTGCTCTCCATCTCCGGGTCACTGCGGTTCTCTCCCTTGTTCTGAGCCCTCAGCCCCTTACGGACACGGCTGGCTACTAAAATGTGTCTGACTGTCAGAACGTTGAACAACAGGATTAACACGAATGGCAGCAAAGGCGTTAGAACAGTGTCCAGCCATTCATATGCCACCCATCCGGGATCAGTATAGTAGCTCGTTTTAATACTACAGTCCCAGGGGACATTGTCGATCACCCTCCCGGGTTTATAAATGAAGAAGAAGGGGACATTTTTGAAGCAGAACAGGACGCCAGTTGATATAAGAACCACATCCGCAGTTTTCCCAGTGCAATATTTTGTTTTCAGCTTCTGGCAACAGATGGCGACAAACCGATCAAAGGTGAAAATGACGGTGAACCAGACAGAACAGCCGGTGGCTGCGAATCCCAGGGCAGAGATACAACTGCACACGGGGGTGATGTCCAGGAAAGTCCCAGGGAAATAATAATAACTGATGCGCCACAGTATGACGTCAGTGACGATGGTCAGTAGATCTGCCGTTGCCATGGCCACCAGGTAGCGAATGGTGCAGGTGGAGAGGCCGCACTTTCCCCGGGACAGGATCGCAATCGCCACAGAATTCACTGGGAGAACAGAGTAAAGAATGCCGGAAATTACTGACTTACCGCTCTGTGCGACACAGGGCAGAGAGTTGAGGGGGAAATGACAACCATCGCACTTTGGTTTGCAAATAACACAGCCCTTGAGATTCAAAATGTTTGAAACGCGAATCGCAGACGGCGGAAACGCGCGTATTAGAGAAGAAACGGAACGGTACCGGGAGGCAGTAGGGTTTGGGGCAGAGGTATTTTCAACGGATCAGAGCGAGGAGTTTGAAGAAGACTTTGTAAACTTCCCATCATCCGCTCTCCGACTATTCGTGGAACACGAATGTTCCGCACCTTGCTCAACGATAGTCATTATCGCGTTCCCTTCCAGCCGGGTTAAAGCACACACCCCATCCTCCGGAGCCCCGGTACCACAGCTCCCTCTCCATTTAATGGTTCACCGGAAACGTGGTCTCCATATAATCCTCGAATCGCGGGTTCCCACGTTTCCCGCACCCACCGGGGTCCCAGTCCCTGCTCTTCTTTCAAACTCCGCAACTTCAATTGGTTGCGCGTTATGGAGCCACGGAGTCACAGAGCAAGACAAAACGGATACAGCCCTTCGGGCCAAAGTGTCCGTACCGGACACAGTGTTGACTCACTCATTCCCAAATTATGCGTTCAGCCCTTATCCCTCTCAACACGGCCCCCCAATGTACCTATCCAATTGTTTCTTTAATCATATCCTTGTACATTCCGATACAATTCAGCTCCGGGAATAACAAATAACAGGGGTCTCAACAGCGACCACAGCTTCACCCCACTAACCACATGCCATCATTCCAAGAATCAGCCTTCAACCACCACCCTCCGTGGTTTCCCTACTCCGAGTCAATCTTGAATCCACCGAACCAGTTCTCCCTGGATTCCATGGGACCAATCCTTCCAGATCAGCCAACAATGCGGTACCTTGTGGAAGGCCATGCTTAAGTCGAAATACAGAACGTCCACTGACGTACATCATCTAATATTTCGTTTACCTGTTCAAAAAACTCAACATATTTCGACAGGGTCGACTTCCCACGCTATAAGCCATGCTGACTCCTAATCAGACTCTTTCATTCCAAATGTTGGTAGACCTTGTCCCTCAGAACTCCTTCCATTAACGTCCCCACTACCGATATCAGGCTGACCAGCCTGTATTTCATTGGCTTGTCCTTGTTCCACTTTCAAACAACTTCCTTGATACTGAACTGTTACAGCTTTCCGCTATCTCTTTGGATTTAGGATGTCAACAACAAACGAGAAACAAATTTACTTCACTGTGTATCATCTTCTTCAAATACTTTATGTCGGCAGTTTGTTGTGAGATTGACAGAAAGACTTCGGACGGTCGAGACAATCTGTTCGATATCACCAATGCCCGAACCCTGCCGGAGTAGCGGAACTTTACTGGTACAACGTCCATCTATTCCACCATATACAAGACCCGGAATTCAAAGGAAGGGAAACAATATCAAGCGGCAAGAACACCACTGAATATTATTACAAAACTACTTGCTAACGTTGTTACGATTTTAGCCACGCTTGTGCTGTGCTCCTTATAAGCAATGTATTCTTCAGTCAAAAACAATAGGGTTTTGCAGGCCGGATACCGACTCACAGTCAGCACAATCCCTCCGTGACAGATGTCTTGAGCCAACATCTGCTAACGAATGGGTGAGGGGAGCGTAACGCAGAGGATGGACCGTAGGGTGGCGGCCTCTGTCCTTGACCTGTGATCCTCAGACACGGCATCACTTGTGTTGAAGGGTTCCGGATCAGATACGTTGCACTTTTCACTTTCCACAGATTCTGCCCGATGCGCTTAGTGATTCAGGTATTTTCCATTGAAGTGATAGAAGTGTTCAAATTACAGTCGAAGTTCGGTGCCGATAACTCAAACACCTGCCTTTCTTCGGGGTTACTCTAAACTACTGCAGCATTATTGAGGATGATTTGTTGCTTGCTTTTCCAGAGCGGAACATTGCCGTCCTTTACCGCGTCTGACGACAAACGGAGAGCCGGCAGCGTTGGCTTTTAATTCCCCTCTCTAATAGGGTGTGGCATCAAACCCTGCTGCCCTAAAACTCACACAGTCCCTCACTTGAATGTTCGGATTTGTCGATATTTCGACATCTGCCTCAAACGTGATGATTTCCGTGCTTCCCCGAAGCTCACTGTGCGTCTGTTCCTTCGCTCACTTCAAACTTGCTGGGTGACTCCTTAAAATACTCTGGTACCTCTTCAAAATTTGAATTTAAAGCATGTTGTGGTATTGATAATGAACAACAACAAATCGCCTGGAAAGGTCCCGAGCGCGCTGGTCAATCGGAGTTTTATTTGACAGCGGGATTTCATTAAATCAACAAGGCGTGCTATCAATCCAAAAGTCAATCCGTCTCCCCACTCACCCACTCTGCATCTGTTTCAAATGTGGGTTTATATTCAGCCGAGGCCACAGACTAAAGGGCAAAGGAAATTGTGAACGAACAGGGAAATTAATCCAATTTCTGCATTGCACTCATCGATATACCCGCACCACGACGCTGTCGGTTGCTGAACGAATTAAATACAGCGCAGACAAAATTGCAAACGTTACTTTGCCTTTGTTCTTACCAGGAACACCAATAACGGCAATGATCAAGTAATATATTTTCCTGACACTGTAAAATGTGGCAAGCATGTTGTGTGAGAATCAGTCGTCTTCCAGCTGCCCGCGATCTCTCTGAAGAAAACTCTGAGCCGATGCATCTCCACGGCCATTAGTTTATACGCTGACGTGCTTCAGCTCCAACACACTGAGAATTCAAAATCGTTCAATGAGCTGCACTTTTAACACCTGGGCAAACACAACATTATGTCATTGGAGTTAACTCCCAATTGCGATGAAGTATGCACAGTTTGTGCCGAAATTGCAAAATCTCAAAGACGAAGCAATGACGATCCGAGAAGTCAGTGCAGGTTGTTGCGAAACCGTCTCAGACTCACATCGCGAAATCATATTTGATTCTTGTTGACGGTGTCCATTACTCTGCTCTACTGACCCTGTCATCAGATTCCAATACCACGCTGTCCTCACAAGGCTGTTCCATTTCTCTCTGGAATCGTCCTCGGTTGGAGATCACTCCAATACAAACTAAAAAAGAACGGGTAGTCTTTATGTCACTGTCTTTTCCTGAAGAGTCTCAGACGAATGGAGGATCCAGTCCTACGCAGACCCCAAACGAATGCAAACTGTCAATGCAATTGAGATGCATGCAGTCGCTGAAATAATAAGCCATCTCCCATCAAAAGCCACACCGGTGAAAGAACCTAAATCTACCACCATATACAAGACTCTCGAATTGGTGCATCTATTTCAACCGCCAGAGCATCTACGATAATAGCGTTTGCTCCAAACATTTGATGTATATCTCAAAGGTTTGCAAATGAACACAATTAGTGACGTTGTTGACAGTGCGGTAAATAGTCTTATTTGACCTATTTCACCACTTGAATTGCACTCTCCCGCAACTGTAACACTACATTCTGTTGTAGTTTCTCCTTTGCCACTACCTCGAAGTGTTTATGAATAGAACGTCTGTACGTGTGACGATAGTAAACCATTTGGTCATCGGTTAACTGATGACATTTATCAGTTTGTAAGATGGGCAGAGCAAGGGCAGCTGAACTTCAATATTAATGAACGTGCTGATTACCTTTCATGGACGAGTAAGGCGAGCATATTCACAAGTAATAATGGGGTTCTCGGGAGTTATGATGAAGAGAAAGCCACAGGCATGGAAGTTTCAAGGAATCCTGAAGGTACCAATGCAAGTCGATATGCAGAGTTCAATTCATTCCCTATACTTGCCTTCACTGGCAGGAAAGGTCATGACACAATAATATAAACGAATGGTTAGACTGGAGTAACTTCTCTGGTTCCAAGAAAAAAAAAGGACGTGATTGCACTGGAATGATGGAGAGGAGATTCACAAAGAAGGTGCACACGATAGATTATTTTAAATATCAGGAGGGAAGCTTGGATTGTTCCCATGAAGCTCAAGAGGCATACAGGGTTTGCATCGAAGTTTACAAGATTATGAGCAGAATACATGCGTGGAAGTGGTGAATATTTCTCAATAAGAGGTGTATCTAATGCGAAGGGCAGAGGTTATGTGTAACTGCAATGATCATTGTAAGTTAAAGGATTTGCCTTTGTTCATTTCATACTCATGTAATAAACTGAAGCAGCGAGTCACGTGCATTTGTTCCAGTCTACTGCACTGCATTCGGTGTTCACTATGTTTTCTCTCCTACATTAGATAAATTAAACGCAACGTGGGTGATCGCTCTGCGGAACACATAGGCTCAGTCCGCTCGGTTGATTCTCAGCTACTTGTTGTTTTACGCTTCAATGTTTAATCCACTGACATTACGAATATTTTTTTTTTCTGTTTAGGGCCAACGCCACTGCCAGCGTGAAGCACAACATAAATTAGAGGAACGGAATTTCATCTGATCTGTCTTAATCAATCTCTATACCGTTTTTATCTTACACCCTCCCCCAACTCTGATATGAAACGAGGCGCCCTTAAACTCTTGACCCTGTTCTGAAGATGGCTGCTAATTTTCCCCTCACATATTATTCTTTACTGGATGACTTCTTCCAGCAATTTATGCTTATGGTTCACATATCATGAGGATAACGGTGGGAAATATAATGGGGTTAAAATATTCAAGTCACAAGGTACCAATCTGTGCGTCAGAAGCTTTGAGTGACCAATTGTCGGGCGATTCTGTATCCCGAGCTTGAATAATCATTATGATGGGATTACCTGTACAGGAATGTTTTTCTGAGGTGCAAATATTATCTGTAGAAAGGCTGTCGATCTGACAATCTCTACCATTGTAAAAATGTAACAGTGATCGTGATGTCTTCCTGCCCCTATGAATTTTGGATCTCGTTGTTTCATACCTGTTCCCGTGCACAACCTGTATCTCTCCTTGAATTGGCAATTGGTAATGGGTTTATTATTCTCACATATACCAGAACACAGTGACAAACTTTGTTCAACAGGCCATCCTTGTAGATCATTTTACATCAGTACATAGAGGTAATACTCTGCAGGCAAGAGTCCGCCATGTGGAGTACAATGTTGATCGATGCGAGGTCATCCACTTTCGAACGAAAAATAGAAGATTAGATCATTATTTGAATAGTGAAGGATTGCAGCATACTGTTGTGCAGAGGGACTTGGGAGTGCTTGTGCATGAATCGGAAAAGGTTGGTTTGCAAGTGCAACATGTCATACAGAAAGCAAATGCAATATTGTCCTCCATAGCTGGAAGTAGTGAATTTAAGAGCAGGGAGGTGATACTGCATCTGTACAGGGTACTGTTGAGTCCGCACCTCGAGTACTGCGTGCATTACCGGTTACTGACTAGGAAAGGTATGCTGGCTTTGGAGGCTGTGCAGAGGAGTTTCAGCAAGTTGATTCCGGAGCTGAAGGTGTTATCGAACGAGGAGAGATTGAGTCGCCGGAGACTATAAATTCCATGAAATTCAGAAGAATGAGAGGGGATCTCATGGAAGCATATGAAAGTATGATAGGATGGATAAGTTGGAGGCAGGAAGATTGTTTCCACTAGTATATGAGACAAGAACCAGGACACGTATACACAAGTTTCGGGGAATAGATTTTGGACGGAGATGAGGAAAAGCTGCTTTTCCCAGACAGCAGTAAACATGTGGAATTCTCTGCTCAGTGATGCAGTGGAGGCGATATTATTATATATATTTAAAGCACAGTGAAATAGATTTTGCATCGTATGGGATTTAAGATTTATGAGAAAAGGCAAGCTGGTGAATCTGAGTCCACGGCCAGATCAGCCATCTACTTAATTGAATGGCGGAGCAAGATCGACGTGCCAGATGGCCGAATCACACTCCTGACTCTAATGTTCTTATGTACAATGGAAAAGCAATAACACACTGCAGAGCATCGCGTTGCAGTTGCAGAGAAAATGCATTGCAGGTTGAAAATAAGGTGCAATGATCATTGCAAGATTGGTTGTGAGTTCCAATGTTCATCTTTGTCTCACAGGAGGCCTGTTCAATAGTTCTATAACAGTGGGACTGATGCTGACCTTCAGCCTGGTGCTGTATGCTTTCCAGCTTTTATATCTTGTGCCGGATGGGATGGCCGAGACAAGAGAATGTCCGGCGAGGGAGCGGTCTTTACCGAGGCTGCTTTACTGAGGCAGGTAGAAGTATAGATGGACAGAAAGGAAACGCACATCAGGCCAGCTGCATCTGTAGAGATCGGAACGGCGTTAACGAATCAGATGAGTGTATTTTCCGATAATTTGAGGAAAAAGATTTCAAGTGGCAGATGGAAGTTAATTCCGGTCGATGAAAGGTGTTGCATGTTCTGTGTCTAATCATGGTAGGGCTACAGGGAATGCTGGAGAATACACTGCTCCAGGTGTGAACGTCCATAGATCCATGAAGATGGCTGCAGGAGTAGAGTAGTTATAGAGTCATCAGCCATAACTCCGGCCCGCAATGTCATCACTGAACTTCTTTCCCCATCCACAGTAATAGCATTTCCCGCACTAACACCGTGTCCTCCAATTTCTTGCCTAATAAATTGTCTGCCTAAATCCATCGTGAACGTAGTGATTGCATTTGAGTCCACCAGCTGCTCTGACAGCGCGTTCCAGCTATCAACATCTCTCTGAGAGAAGAACTGTGCCCTCTGATATTCTTCAAATCTTGTTTCTCTAATCATAAACCAATATATTCTTGCTTCTGTTTCACCTAACCCGGCGAAAGGTTTCTGACTGTCTGTGCCATCTGTGCCTCAATTAAATTTTCGACGTCGATCATTTCATAATTCAGTCTCCTTCGCTCCAGGGAAAAGAAGCCCCGGCCCATTGAATATTTATACAAACCTCAAGTCTTCCAAATCAGGTGAAGAAGGCAAATGGGATTCTTAGCATTACCTGACAAGGTGCAGGTTGTAGAAACAGGGAGATTCATTGTTACTTTTGATGCATTGGTTCGCCCACCGCTTCTTATTTCGTGCGCATTTCAGGTGACTGCTGTGCACGACAGCCGTGACTGCACTGGCTGAGAGTGCAGTCGTGAGACATCAGATTGTTGTCTGGGAAGGAACGTTTCAGTTTTAAGGAGATACTGGAATGGTTGGATTTGATTTCCTTCGAACGGAACAAACAAAGTTGGACATAATAGAGGAATGCTGAGATATAGGAGGAGTGGCTGGACTTGATACCTAGCAACCTATCCCCGTGGTAGAATTGTCACGAACCAGTGGGCATTGGTTTAACGTGAATGCCAACAAGTATCCAGTGAAGTGTTTACATCCTGTCGGTTAACGCCATAATGAATATCCGTAGGTGAAGGCAGAGACACTGACAATAGTTTAGAAGCAGCTGGAAATGCGTTTAAATCGCCAGGGCAGAGATGTTTCCGACAAGTGCTGGTGAATGGGATTCGTACAGACAGATGTTTGCCCGTCGACATCTCATGGTAGGACGAAGGGTCTGTTCCTGTGTTCTATACCTCCAGGACCATGATTTTCTGACATGCGAAGTTGCAGGTAGGGGATGCGACTGATGGGGTGAGCACCAAAAGGGAGCCGTGAGGGATTGATAATCGCAGTTGATTAGTCTGAAGAACGTATAAAAAGAGACGAGTGGCGGAACTTGTCGGACTGGAGAGATGTGAGGCAAAGGTCACAGCAATTGTTGGTAACCTGACATGAAAGGAAATGCTGGAATCCCCAACATGTCAGGAAGCATCTGTGGATACGGAGAGGGCGCCCAGACCTCTACACGGTGCTCAGTCTCAAAATGAGGATCTGTTCCCTCAGCTGAGGATGGGCTTCCTTGATGTATTGTAGAAGGGCAGAATGAGAAAGGACAGACAGCAGCGTATTGCCTGAACAGTTAAACAGCAACTAATCTTTCGAAACAGTCATGAAAATGGAAGGTGCGCTGAGGAAGATTAACGAGGATGTTGCCAGGAATTGAGGGCCTGAGTTATAGGGAGAGGTTGGTCAGGCGAGGAATTTACTCCTTGGACCGTGGGAGACTGAGGGGTAATCTTACAGAGGATCAAAGAGAGTGTTGTTAGGAGCCCAGGTTACTACTTATTGAGTGTCCCTCCAAGGCGCTGAATGGTAGAGTGTGTGGTTTTGTCTGACCACTGTGAATGGGAGTGCGGAGCTTCTATAACTGGAATGCTGCACGTGTCTGACGGAGGATTTAATGGAGCGCTGGCAACTGCAGTCTTGTCTGAAGCTGATCTCCGAACTCGGCCACAGACTGGAGAGAGAGAGAGAGAGAGAGAGAGAGAGAGAGAGAGAGAGAGAGAGAGAGAGAGAGAGAGAGAGAGAGAGAGAGAGAGAGAGAGAGAGAGAGAGAGAGAGAGAGAGAGAGAGAGAGAGAGACATGTCCACCCTCCCAAAACCCTCCACAGACAGTTACATCCCTTTCAATTTTTCTCTATTATTCACACGCCTTTTGTTTATTCCCGCACGATTCTCCACATCTGCCACATGCTGAGATATAACAAAATTATTTAATTACGCTCAACAAACAATCAGGTTTTGTGCCTCAGAAACCTCTTTGCCAATATGTTTCTTTAACGGTCGGAAGCAGCACATGAAGTGAGGTTCACATTGCCGTAAGCCACAATTGGTAAAGTAAATCTTCGAGAGGACGCAAGTATGATCTCTCGGAGTGTGTGTGTGTGTGTGTGTGTGTGTGTGTGTGTGTGTGTGTGTGTGTGTGTGTGTGAGAGAGAGAGAGAGAGAGAGATGATAGACAGATAGACAGATAGATAGATAGATAGATAGATAGATAGATAGATAGATAGATAGATAGATAGATAGATAGATAGATAGATAGATAGATAGATAGATAGATAGATAGATAGATAGATAGAGAGAGAGAGAGCGAGAGAGAGAGACAGACAGACAGACAGAGACAGAGACAGAGACAGAGAGAGGGAGGGAGGGAGGGAGGGAGGGGGGAGAGAGAGAGAGAGAGAGAGAGATGGAGTAATATTATATGCCAGTTCTTGCAGTCTGTGAGGGGAAAGTTTCCATCTGCTCTCTACACTGACCTGTCAATCTGTTTTCCACCTTTAGTCAAGTCTGGAGAGTGGCCGCCCAAGTCTATATGTTTGTGAATATTGCTTGGTCCTCTATCAAATGCTGGGTATTTGACTTCCCAAAAGGCCTCACCTTTCTTTTGTCGGAATCAAATTCTATCTGTCAACGCTGCGCAAGTATCCCCAACTGATCTACATGGTGTTCCAGAATGAGACCGCCTTCCTCGCTTTCCGCAGCGCCACTGATCAGAATCAGGTTTATCATCACTGACATATGCTGTGAAATGTGTTATTTTGTGGCAGCAGTACAAAGCAAGAGATAAGAATTGCTCGAAGTTGCAAAAATAGCACAATGATGCAGAGGGGTAATAACAAAATAGTGGTCATGGGTTGATGGACCGTTCAGATATCAGATGACAGAGGGGAAGAAGCTGTTCCTGCAACATAGAGTGTGGATGTTCAGACTCCTGTTCAGACTCCTGTAATGTGAAGAAGGCATGTCACGGGTGGTGAGCGTGCTTAATGATGTCTCTGTGTCACCCGCAATCTTATCAAACGCACATTACCTCTGCATTCTATTCCAAATGCTGAATTAATATCACTCACAGGACGGGGGCCAGCACCTGTCCCCGTGCACCAATGATCACAAACCGAAACAGAAGGCAAAACGTTGTTTCCCTGCAACAATCGACATTCTACCCCCCAAGGTATTGTCCAATTAGATCGTTCACATTGAATATTGACACTAAATCATTGGCAAGGAGTGCTGTAGTATCAGATGATGTGGAACCTTTGTGAGAGCTTTTGAGGACCCACAAAGGTAAACAAAAATCCAAAATGGGAGTTATGTGCAGGCTTCAAACTAGTCTTCAAGATGTGGGGTACACACTACATCAGGAGATTAAAAAACACTTTAGAAAGGCAATGTTACAACGATCATGGGTGACTTCAATATGCGGGCTGGCTGGGAAAATCAGGATGGCTGTGCCTGCAAGGAAAGGAATTTGTTGACTGTCCACGAGATGGGAGTGTAGAGCAGCTTGTGCTGGAGCCCACCACGGAAGAGGCAATTATGGATTTGGTGTTGTGCATTGAAGTAGACTTCAGATCACTCATTAGATAATACCTTCAGGAAGCTTAATGTGAAGGAACCCATTGGATGGAGTGACAAAAATATCATAGAATTCATCCTGTAGTTTGAGAAAGAGAAGACGAAATCTGATGTATAGTTATTACAATTGAGTTGATAACTAGAGAGGCATGAGGGTGGAGCTGGCCGGAGTTTATTGGAAAGGGAACACAGCAGGAAATATAGCGCAGCAGCAGTGTCAGTACTTTGTGGGAGTAAGTCGGGAGACACGTCAGAATTTCATTCAAAGGAAGCAAAGGCACGCTGAGGGCATGACGAGGCAGCCATGGCCGACATGAGAAGTGTGGGATAGCATGAAAACAAAAGAGAAGGCATGAAATATGGGAACGATCATTTGTAAGTCACGGGATTAAGAAGCATTTAAAAGCCAACAGAGAACATAGAAAAAACTATAACGGAGGAGAAGATAAAATATGATGGTAAAGCAGCCAATACATGAAAGATAATAATAACATGAGGCAAAGAGTTTGCAGATGGTTTACACAGCTTGGGCGAGCGGGTAAAGAAAGCGGGAGATGGAATGAAGCGTCCGGAAGTGTGTGGTCATGCACTTTGGAAGGAAGAATAAAGGTGCAGACTACTTTCTGAGAGGGGAAAAAATTCAGAATTTCGAGACGCATTGGGGATTGGGAGTCCGAGTTCAGGATTCCCTCAAGGTGAATTTGTACATCTAATCGGCAACAAGGAAGACAAAATCCATGATATAAAGAGGACATAAATATAAAGGCAAGTAGATATTGCTGATGCTTCAGAAGATGTTGGTCAGACGGCACTGGCAATATTGTGAACAGCTTTGGGGTCCGTATCTCAGGAAGCATGCGTTCGTCCGGAAGAGATACACAGGCAACATCTCATGAATGAAAGGCTTAACATATGTGGAGCGATTGATGTCCCTGGGCCTGTACTCGATGGTGACTGCATTGATGACACGCATTCCCTGTACGGGTGAACACTTCACAAAGTTGTCTCCTACTCACTAGACACAGGTTCACTCGACAGTGGAAGTCAGAATCTCTGTACACGGGGATGCTGGCTGGACATCGGGTGTTAAAGTACGTACCGGTGTTGGATGGAAAAGGCCAAACCCTTGGCGAAGCTGCTGCCGCACCGAGCTCATGACCCAGGGCCGATTCCGGCTTCCTGTGAGGTCTGTGTGAAGTCCGCACCTTGTCCCCGTGACTGCATGTTTTTCAGCTGGAGGCTCCGTTTACTCTCCATGCCCAATATCAACGGGTTGGTCGGTTCATTGAAACATGTACATAAGACAGAGGGATATAGGTGGCATGCAAGAAGGAGAGCGGTAGAGAATGGAGCTCCGACGAGAATGTGGAGGAAATAAAAGAAAAAGTCAGGTTTAGCTTTAAAAAAGCGTTGTTGTTGGTGGGCGCGGCTCACGTGTGCCGAAGGGTCTGCTCCTGTGCTGTGTCTCTCTCAGAGCGACCCGTATCTGGGTGGAACTCAGATATTTTGTTTGTTAATTAATTGAATAATTAAGGTGAGCGGATATTTAGCTGCTCTGATGAACTGCTCTCTGAACTTGGACTGAGTCACACCATAAATAAACGTGTTCGTGCAGCAACTTAAAGTTAGCAGCATGTCGCCGGACTGCCGACGCATGTATTGGGAATCGCTGTAATTACTGGGATCCGCTTCGGAAAAGGTATAGTCGAGGAAATCGACAACATTCACCGACCACAGGAGAATGAAGCTGCCGGATATGCTGAAGAGTAAGATCACAGACCTCCTCCTGCTCTCCATCTCCGGGTCACTGCTGTTCTTCCCCTTGTTCTGACCCCTCAGCCCCTTACGGACACGGCTGGCTACCAAAACGTGTCTGACTGTCAGAGCGTTGAGGAACAGGATGAACACGAATGGGAGTAAAGGTGTTAGAACGGTATCCAGCCAATCATATCCCACCCATCCGGGATCCGTGTAGAAGTTCGGCTTCGTAATACAGTCCCAAGGTACATTGTTGATCACCCTCCCGGGTTGATATGTAAAGAAAGAAGGGACATTTTTGAAACAGTAAAGAACGCTGGTTGATACGAGAACCACAACCGCAGTTTTCCCGGTGCAATATTTTGTTTTCAGCTTCTGGCAACAGATGGCGACAAAACGATCAAAGGTGAAAGTGACGGTGAACCAGACAGAACAGTCGGTAGCTGTCATTCCCAGGGCAGCGATAAAACTGCAAACGGGGTTGATGTCCAGGAACGTCCCAGGGAAATAATAATAACTGATCCGCCACAGTATGACCTCAGTGACGATGGTCAGTAGATCCGCCGTTGCCATGGCCACCAGGTAGCGAGTGGTGCAGGTGGAGAGGCCGCACTTTCCCCGGGACAGGATGACAATCGCCACAGAATTCACTGGGAGATCAGAGCAAAGAATGGCGGAAGTTAGTGACTGACCGCTCTGTGGGTCTCAGGGCAGGGAATTCAGGGGCATCCATCGCACTTTTGTATGCGAACAGCACAGTTCTTGAGGTACAAAATGTGTAAAACGCGAATTGCAGACTTTGGGAACGCGCGTATTGGAGAACAAAAGGAACGGTACCGTGAGAGCAGTAGGCTTGGGAACAGAGGCATTTTCAACGGATCGCAGCGGGGACCTTGGAAAAATCATTGTCAAATTTCCATCATCCGCTATCAAATTATTCGTGGAACCCGAATACCCCGCACCTTGCTCAATGATAGTGATTATCGCGTTCCATTCCAGCCGGGTTCAAGCACACTCTCCATCCTCATGAGACCCGTTACCACCGCTCCCTCTCCATTTAATTGTTCTCTAGAAACGAGGTCCCCGTCTTCTACTCGAATCCCCGGGTTCCCGCGTTTCCCCACCCAACGGGGTCCCGGTTCCTGCGCTTCTTTCAAATACCGCAAGTTCCATTGGCCGCGCATGATGGATCCAGGGAGTCACAGAGCAACACACCAGGATACGGGCCCTTCGGACCAAAGTATCTATGCCGGACACAGTGTCGACTCACCCAGTCCCAAATTATGCATTCAACCCTTGTGGAAATGGCTGTGGAAGGCCTTGCTAAAGTGGAAATAGACAATATCCACTGCCGTGCCATCATCTAGCATTTTGGTTACTTGTACAAGAAATTCGACAGGCAAGACGTTCTCACGCACAAAGCCATGCTTACTCCTGATATTACTCTTTTATTCCAAATTTTGGTAGATCCTGTCCCTCAGTACTCCTTCCAGTAACTTCACCACTACCCACTACTGATATCCGGCTGACCAGCCTGTAGTTGCCTGGCTTGTCCTTGCTCCACTTTCAAACAATTTCCGTGATACTGATCTGGTACTGGTTTCCGCAATCACTTTGGAATTAGAGGGTCAAAAATAAAAGATAAACAAATTTATTCCACTGTGTATCATCTTCATAAATTAAAAAAAAAACGTCAACATTTTGTTGTGAGATTGACAGAACGATATCGGCCAGTCGAGAAAATATTTTCAACATCACCAATGCCCAAACCCTGCCGGAGTAGCGGAACTTTACTGCTGCACCACCCATCTGTTCCATCATACACAAGACCCAAAATCAAAGGAAGGGAAACGATACCCAGCGATATGAATACCACTTAATATTAATACAAAATTACTTGCTTCATTCGTAGTTACGTTTTGAGCCATGTGTGTGCTATGCTCCTTATAAGCAAAGTATTTTTCAGTCAAAAACAATGGGGTTTTGCAGCCCGGATACAGGTTTACAGTCAGCACAATCCCACCGAGACAGATGTCTTGAGTAAACATCTGTTAACGAATGGGTAAGGGAAGCGTAACACAGAGGATGGACCGCCGGGTGGCGGCCTCTGTCCTTGAGCTGTGATCTTTGGACACGGCATCACCTGTGTTGAAGGGTCCCTGATCAGATACGTTCCCCTTTTCGCTTTCCACCGATGATGCCTGATCCGATGATTGTTTCAGGTATTTTCCAAAGGAGTTATTAACGTGTTTAAATTCAAGTCCAAAGTCGGTGCAGATAATTCAGACATCTGTCTCCTTTTGACGTTATTCTAAATTACAGTATCATTATTCTGAATGATTTGTTGCTTGTTTTTCCTGAGCGAACAACGCCCGCCCTTTATCGTGTCTGACCAAAAACGGACTCTACAGCCAGCAACGTTATCTTTAAACTCACTCTTCACTTGACAGAATCAAACCCTGCTGCACTAGAACTCACACAGTCCCTCATTTGAATCTTTCGATTGGCCGATATTTCGACATCTGCCTCAAACGTGAAGTTTTCCGTGCTTCCTTTCTGAATCTTACTGGGTATCCTTTCATTCGCTGACTTCATACATACTTGCTGGGTAATTTATTAAAATATTTTGGGACCTCTTTAAAATTTGAATTCAAAGAACAACACCAAATAGCCTGGAAAGGTCCGAGCACGCTGTTTCACCGGAGTTTTATTTGACAGCGTTTCATTGATATTTCAACATTGCGTGCGATCAATGCACAAAATCACACCGTCTCCCCCGTTTTCCACTGTGCATCTATTTCAATTGTCGGAATATTTGCTGCCGAGGCCACAGACTAAGGCGCAAGGGAACATGTGAACAAACAAAGAACTTACTCCCGATGTTTTCACGGCATACACTGATATACCTGCATCACGACGCTGTCGGTTACTGAAGGAATCCAAACACCACGCACAGAAAATTGCAAATGTTACCTTGCCTATGTTCTTACCAGGAACACCAATAACGGCAATGATCAAGTAAGATATTTTTCTGACACTGTAAAATGTGACGGGCATGTTGTGTGAGAATCAGTCCGTCTTCCAGCTTCCCGCGATCTGTCTGAAGAAATCTCTGAGACGCTGCGTCTCTACGGCCATTAATTTATACTCTGATGTGTTTCCGCTCCAACACAGTGGAATTCAAAATCGTTCAAGGAAGCTGTCTCTTTAAACACCTAGGAAAACACATTATGTCATTGGAGTTAAATCCCAATTGTGGTAAGATTTGCACAGTTTGTGCCGAAATTGCAAAATCTCAAAGATGAAGCAATGACGACCAGGAAGTCAGTGCAGGTTGTTACGAAACACTCCTAGGCTCACAGCGCGATTTCATATTTGATTCTTGTTGACGTTGTCCATTAATCTGCTCTGCTGATCCTGTCGTCAAACAAGGATTGTTGTCATTGTCATCACAAGGATGTTCTGTTGCTCTGTGGAATTGTCTTCGGTTATAGAACACTCCAATAGAAAGTAAAACAAAACGGGTAGTTTGTATGGCACTATCATTTCCTGAAGAGTCTCAGGCGAATGGAGCATCCAGTCCGACGCAGATCCCAAAGGAATGCAAACCGTCAAAGCAAGTGAGATGCATGAAGTCTCTGAAATAATCAGTCAGCTCCCAAAAAAAGCCACACCGGTGAAAGAACCTAAATCTTCTACCATATAGAATACCCTCTCATTGGTGCATCTATGTAAACTGCCAGAGAATCTGCGATAATCGCATTTGCTCCAAACATCGGATGTATATCTCAAAGGTTTGCAAATGAACACAATTAGTGACGTTGTTGACAGTGAGGTAGATAGTCTTATTTGCCCTATTTCACCACTTGAACTGCACTCTGTTGCAACTGTAATACCACATTCTATTGTTGTTTCTCCTTTTCTACTACCTCGATGTGGAATAAACAAAGCTCTTTATTGTACCTCTGCACGTGTGACGATTATAAACCAATTGGTCGTCGGTTAAGTGATGAAATTTATCAGTTTATCAGAGGAAGGGCAGCTGGACTTCAACATTGATAAGAGTGCCGATTACCTTCCATGGACGAGTAAGACAAGGATATTCACAAGGAGTAATGGGGTTCTCGGGAGTGTTGATGAAGATAAAGGCACGGTCATGGAAGTTTCAAGGAATCTGAAGGTAGGAAGGCAGATCGAAATGGGGTGTTAAGTGCATTCCCTATACTTGCCTTCACTGGCAGAGAAGATCATGACACAATAATATAAAAGAACGATAAAGACGATTAGATTTGAGTAACTATTCTGCTTTCCAAAAAAAAAGAGGGTCGTGATTTCACTGCAAGGATGTAGAGGAGATTCACCAGGAAGGTGCACACGATAGAGAATTTTAGATATCAGGTGGGAAACTTGGATTGTTTTCTTGAAGCGCAGAAGGCATACGGGGTTTGCGTCGACTTTTACAAAATTATGAGCAGAATACATGAGTGGTAGAGGTAAACATTTCTCCATAGCAGGCGTATCTAATACAAAGGACAGACGTGATGTGTAACTGCAATATTCAGCGAAAGTTGAAAGATTTGTCTTTGTTCATTTCACACATGTAATAGACTGAAACAGCGATTCACTTGCATTTGTTCCAGTCTACTGCACTGCATTAGGTGTTCACAATGTTGTCTCTCCGAAGTTAGAGAAACAGAAAACAAAGTGGATGAGCCCTCTGCGGAACGCATGTGTTCAGCCCGCACGGATGATCCTCAGCTACGAGTTGTTTAACACTTCAATATTTAATCCACTGACGTTCCGAATATTCTTTCTGTTTAGGGCCAATTCCACTGCCACCGTGAAGCACAACATAAATTAGACGAACAGAATTTCATCTGAGCTGTCTTAATCATCTGCATATCGTCTTTGTCTTACACCCGTCCCCCAACTTTGATTTGAAAAGAGGCGCCCTTGCACTCTTGACCCTGTTCTGAAGATGGGTGCTAATTTTCCCCCACATATTATTCTTTACTGGATGACTTCTTCCAAAAAGTTCTGCTTCTAGTTCGTATTTTATAACAACCTGTATCATGAGGATGACGGTGGGAAATATAATGGGGTTAAAATATTCAAGTCACAAGGTTCCAATGTGTGCGTCACAAGCTTTGAGTGACCACGTGTCCGGGGAGTCTCTCTGCCGAGCTTAAGTTATCATTCGGAAGGGATCACCTGCAGAGGAATGTCTTTCTGAGGTGCAAATATTTTCTGTAGAAATCCTGCCGATCTGACAACATCTCCCATTGTAAAAATGCAACCGTGCCCATGGTGTCGACCTGCCTCTATGAATTTTGTATTTCCTTGTTTGACGTTTGTATCCGTGCACAACCTATGATGCTTCGCAAGCATCATTTTCTTAGTAATGTTTTTTTTTTGGAACAGTAAAGTCACTTCACGTCTGCGACACAGCGGCTCTTTCTGAGTTACAACGGACTAACACTGTCCAAGTCCCTACCCTTCTGTCCACAGACTCCTTCTGCCCCAATTTCTGAGACACCTTGGCGTGACCCTTCATATCGATAATGCCTCTGGTAGAGTCCATTGTATTGTTCGGTTTGCGTTGTTAAGGAGAGACAAAATCACTATTGACATGCAGAAGGCGCTTTCCATCACTGGCTCACTCCTGAGATCAGTTGAGCTCATCCCGACGAGAAACAGGCAACAAATGAAATATTTCATTCCGTAGAGACTGGGAACCGATCCATTGGATGGATTTTGGAGAGGACCAAACTGTCAATTTTAATCGGATCCAAGGGAAACAGCAGCGACATATGATGCGTTTCGGCTTCACAGAAGCATACACCGATAGTTGAGTCACGTGTGTGAAAACATATTTGTTATCATTGATTAATCAGAGAGTACCACAGCAAGGAAATATCCCCTTCGGCCCGACTGGTCCATGCTGACCATAGCATTCTTCCTGCTAGTCCGAGTTGCCTGCGTTTGGCCCATATGACTCCGAGCGCCTCCACCCCATGTACCTGTCCAAATGCCTCTTGAATGTTGCAATTGCACCCGCATCGACCACGTCTTCTGACAGCTCACACCAGATACTCACTGCACACTGTGCAAAGAAGCTGCCTCTCAGGTCACTTTTTAACCTCTCTACTCTTATATTGTATCTGAGCCCTCTCTATTTGATCTCCAAAACCTGGGGGACAATACTGCGACCGTCCATCTTATGCATACACCTCGTGATCTTCTAAACTTCTGTGAGGTCACCTCACATTCTCCTGCGCTCCAATGAATATAGATCCGGCGTGGAGAAATCTCTCCCAATAACTCAGGCCGTCTCGTCCAGACAGCATCCTCGTAAATCTCTTCTTCAGCCTCTCCAGCTTGACGATGTATTTCCTATAACAGGATGACCAACATTGTGTACAATACACCAAGTGCGGCCTCACCAAGGACCAATATAATTGCAACATAATGTCACTACTCCTAACCACGAAGGACTGACTCATGGTATTCGTTTAATATTTTCTGTTCCAGTTGTTAACCCTCCAGTTCCAACCCACAATGTCCGCACATTTCGCATGCTGAGGGCACCATCTTGTGTCCGCAGAACGTACTTGAATGCATCACAAGTCTCATCTCTCCGTTGGCTTAATAATGATCATTGACTCATGCAGCATGTAGTCAGGTCCTTCAACCCACCACATCCATGCCGACCAGCAAAATTACACTCAACTTCGTCCTGCACTGATCCAATTTTATTCTCCAACAGTCCCATCAACTGACCCGATTCCAGACCATTGGCTCTAACCATATCCCACATTGCACCAATGACAATAAAATAGACACCTCGTAACTTCCACAAACCGCGTGTTCCACGCTGGTCTGGCTCGTAGAATCAGACAGAACCATGAGCAGTACTTCGGCTCACTGTGTCTCCGCCAGACATCGTTCAGAATTGAATCCTAATCTCTAGACTTGTGAAGCAGCAGGTCTTCTTGCTGCGTTAATGTGCGTTCTATATTGCTTCTCCTGTAACTCGGCGGCTGCAGCGGCTCACTGAACCTTGCAGGTGAATAGATGTTGGCAATTGGCTCCAATGCTGAATTTTCATAACAACATAGAACAGTACAGCACAATACAGGTCCTTCGGCCCACAATGTTGTGCCGAACTTAAAACCTCGCCTAAGACTACCGAACACATCCCTCCCACATATCCCTCTATTTTAAATTCCTCCATATGCTTATCTAGTAATCGCTTGAAATTGACCAATGTACCTGCTCCCACCACCGCCCCAGGCAGCGCATTCCTTCCCTCAACCACTCTCTGGTAACAACCTTCCTTGATATCTCCCTTGAACTTCCCACCCATTATTTCAAATCCATGTCCTCTTGTATTGAGCATTGGTGCCCTGGGTAGGAGGCGCTGGCTGTCGACTCTATCTATTCCTCTCAATATTGTGTACACATCTATCATGTCTGCTCTCTTCTTCCTTCTCTCTGAGGAATAAATCCCTAGCTCCCTTAGCCTCTCCTCATAATGCATACTCTCCAAAACAGGCAGCATCCTGGTAAATCTCCTCTGCACCTTTTACAACAGTTCCAGGTCCTTACTATAATGGGGCGACTAGAACTGGACACAGTACTCTCGGAGTGGTCTAATCAGAGTTTTATGAGCTGGATCATTACGTAGCGGCTCTTAAACTCGATCGCTCTACATATGAAGGATGACACCCCATAAGCTTTCTTAACTACTCAATCCACCTGTGAGGCAACTTTCAGAGATCTTTCTATATGAGCACCCAGATCATTCTGCTCCTCCACACTAACAAAAATCCTGCAATTAACTTTGCCCTCTGCCTTGGGATCTGTCCCTATAAAGTGTACCACCTCACCCTTCTAAGGATTGAAGTCCATCTGCCACTTCTCAGCCCAGAGCTGCATCCTATCAATGACCCACTGCAATCTTGGACAATCCTCTAAACTATCCAAAACACCACGAATCTTTGTGTTGTCTGTAAATTTGCCAACCAACCCTTCTGCCCCTCATTCGTCATTAATGAGAATCACGAAAAGCAGAGGTCCAGGAACAGACCCTTGTGGGACAACGTTCGTCACAGCCCTCCAAACTGAATGCAGTCCCTCTACCACAGCCCTCTGCTTTTCATAGGCAAGTCAAATCTGTTTCCACATAGCCAAGCTCCCCTGAACCCCATATCCTATGACCTTCTGAAGAAGCCCACCATGCAGAACTTTGTTAAATGCCTTACTAAAATCCACATGGACCACAACTACTGCACTATCATGGTAAATCTATCTGGTCAAATCTTCAAAGAACAATATCAGGCTTGTAAGATATGATCTGCCCTTCACAAAGCCATGCTGGCTGTTCCTCATCAGACCATGATACTTGAAATGCCCATAGATCCTATCTCGAAGAAACCTTTCCAACAGTTTGCCCACCACAAACGTAGACTCACTGGTCTATAATTCCCTTGACTATCTCTACTACCTTTTTATTGAATACGAGGATACATTTGCCACCGTCCAATCTCCCGGTACCATTCCCGTGGAACACGAGGACTCAAAGATCCTTGCCTCGCGAAGCAGCCTGGGGAATATTCCGTCAGTCCCCGGGGACTTATCTATCCAAATATTTTCTAACAGCTCCAACACATCATCTCTCTTGATATCAACTTGCTATAGAACAATAACCTTATCAACCTCAACGTAATCAAGGCCCCTCTCCTTGGTGAATTCTGAAGAAAAGCATTCATTTAGGACCTCACCCACTTCAGCTTCCAGGCATATCTTCCCACCTTTATCCCCAATCGGTTCTACCTTTACCCCCGTCATCCTTCTGCTGTTCACATGTGAAAAATGCCTTGGGATTTTCCTGAACCCTACTCAGCAAGGCAGTTTCATGTCCCCTTCTTGCTCTCCCTAGCCCCTTCTTAAGTTCCTTCCTTGTGACCCTATATTCCTCGTGACCTATCTGAATATTGCTGCCTATACCTCATGTATGCTGCCTTCTTCCTCCTAACTAGCTGTTCCACCTCTCTTGTCAACCATGGTTCCTTCACCCTGCCATTCCTTCTCTGCCTCACTGGGACAAGTTTATCCATAACATCGGGCAAGGGATCCCATCTCCATCGTACATGTCGCTTCAAAAATGTCATCCCAATTCACTCTCGCAAAGTTCTGGCATTCTGGCCTCATAATTTGCCCTTCCCCAATTAAATATTTTCCTTCTTCTTTGCTCCTATCCTTGTCCATGACAATGCTAATTGTTAGGGAGCGGTGGGCACGGTCCCCCAAATGCTCACTCACCGAGGTCTGTCTCCTGACCTGGTTCATTACCTCATACTAGATGCAATGTGGCATTCTCTCGAGTCGGCATGACAACATGCCCTGACAGGAATCCGTCCTGGACACACTTAACAAACGCTGCCCTGTATAAACCTTTGGTCCTAAGCAGGTGTCAATCAATATTTGTGAATTTGAAATCTACCATGATAACGACCTTGTTATTTTTGCACCTTTCCAAAATCTGCCTCCCAATCTGCTCCTCAATATCTTTGTTGCTACCAGGGGGCCAATAGAATATTCCCAGAAGAGTAACTGCTCCTTTCTTGTTCCTAACTTCCACCCATACTGACTACATTATCCACCCTTTCTGCAGCTGTAATAGTATCCCTGACCAGTAACGCCACCCCTACTGTTATTCTCCCCCACCCCATCCCTTTTAAAACACTGAAATCCAGGAATATTCAGTATCCATTCCTTCCCTGGTGACAGCCAAGTATCTGCAAAATAAGACGACAATATCATAGTTCTATGTATTTATCCAAGCTCTCAGTGCATCACCCTTATTCCTGATGCACCTTGCATTTAAGTAAATGCACTTTAGCCCATCCACCTTACTACTTTTATACCCTATTCTCTGCTTTTCCTTCCACAAAGCCTCTCCATATGTTAGATCTGGCCTTAATCCATCCACTTCTTCCCCTGACCTGTCTCTCTGGTTCACATACCCCTTGAAAACTAGATTAAACCCTCCCGAACCACACTTGCAACACTGCCTGTAAGGATTTTGGTCCCCCTCGAGTTCAGGTGTAACCCATCCAATCTGTAAAGGTCCCACCTTCCCCAGAAGAGATACCAATGATCCAAAAATCTAAAACCTTGCCTTTGCACCGACTCCTCAGCCAAGCATTCATCTGCCATATCCTCCTATTGTTAACTTCACTACAATGTGGCACTTGCAGAAATCATGAGATTGCTTCACTTGATGTCCTGTTCTTCAGCCTTCTGCCTAGCTTCCTAAATTCACTTCTCAGGACCTCATCCCTCTTTCTACCTATGTAGTTGGTACCAACATGTACCACGACATATGGCTGCTTTCCCTGCCGCACAAGAATGCTGTGTTCCTGATCAGAGACATCCTGGACCCTGGCACCTGGGAGGCAACATACCATCCGGGATTCTCGCCCATGTCCACAGAAACTTCTGTCTGTTCCACTGACTATCAAGCCCCTATCATTTTTGCCCTCCTCTTCTGCTCCCTTCCCTTCTCAGCAGCAGGGCCAGTGCCAGTGTCAGAGACCTGGCTACTGCCGCTTGATCCCTGTAGGCCACCCCCCTCAGCGGCATCCGAAGCGGTATACCAATTTTGAGGGGATAAGCCTCTGTTCATTCTACCTGTTCCATTTCTCTTTCTCTTCCCTGACAGTAAACTATCTATATGCATCCTGGACCCTAGAAGTACCTGCTCCGGGGGACGGGGGGGCGTAGTGACTGCCTCCAGATGCACAGCATCTACATAACTCTCCCCCTCCCTGATGCTTCGCAGTGTTCGAAGCTGCGGCTTGAGCTCATCAATTCTGAGAAGAAGCTCCTCCAGCCTCAAGCACTTACTGCATATGTGATCACCGTGCACCACAGCACGGTCCACCAGCTCGCTCATCATGCAGCTGCAGCACATCGCCTTGCCCTCCATCTGAAATATTATTTTTCTTACTTAGCTGTAGTTTACTTAAAAGTTATAACAATAACAGTAAACCTTACATTTACTTACAGGCTACTCATCAGTGTTGTTGCAGACGTCTTCCACCTCTTGATGCCGAAGCTTGTTGTGTCAAAGCCACTCACTCTGACTCTGTCCACTCCGACAATAGCCGCTACAGTATGGCCGCTCCGCTTGACACGACCTCCTTTTTATTGGCCCTTCTAAATTAGCCCAGACCTGTGAGGGACCCACTGCTCCTTAGTATCTCAGCTCCTGATTCTCTCCTAAGTGAGAATTCTAACTAACAAAGGGTCATTTGTTCCTGTAATTTGTCCGCCCTGTGGAGGAGAGTGGCAGAATCGGGCAGAATTAATAGGAATTAATGTACAATTCAATGGCCCACGCTCGCTTTCGTGTCCAGCTGGGCACTTATTAGGTATTTGGAATCGGCGGGCCAAAGGGCTTGTTTCGGTGTTGTCACCTCTCCATAGTTCCATTGTTGCTTCAACGGGAAACTCGACATCATAACACGTGAGTTATGCCAACATGACCAATAATGGACTGTATCCCGAGCCTCACCATTGGTATGGCAGATTAAAACATTTGTTGTTCTGTCATTCATCAATGTGCATAATTTATCTTTGTCGGATTTGCTCCTGTTCAGTTCGGACTTCTGATTTATGTCGTGGGCTGGCAAACAGAGAAAGGTCCTCATTTACTCAAATGTAAACAGTCGTTTGAACTTCAGTTATGGGTAAACGTTTCGAAATATTTTTCGGAGAAGATTAGTAGTCATACGGAAGTAGATGAATTGCTTATGGTAACATAGCACCGATTTGTCAGGTCAAGTCGTGTTTAACATATTGTTGAAGGAGTTTTCAGTTGAAATAACAGAGGTAGTTGTTCCAGGTCATGCAATCAGTGTGGTTATACGGCGTTCCAGAAAAGCTTTGATCAGGTGCCACATAACAGGGTTATCGGAAAGGTGGAAGTACATGACTTAAATATACATTGATATTATGAGCACTGAAAGGGACGGGAAAATCGCAATTTAGCCTATCAACGGGTAGGAAGGGGGACATTGGTCTTCTTTGGGGATCGATGTTACTGTCACAAGCATTTTAGCCATCTGAAATTTGGGGCACTGGTCACAGAAAGGAGCAGGGCATTTCCATGGACATGCTGGGCAATGAGACCCATCTCTCTGCGGCTTGCTGGAATGGCTTGGGATGGGAGACTCTGCTGTGAGGGGTTTGAGATCAGGCACTGGCCATGGATGGGATAATACACACGACCGTTGCTCCTCTCAGATAAGGCAGTGAATTTGAGAGACTGCAGCCCGGTCTGGAGACTCTGCGGCCGCATCTTAGTTGCGCTTAGGTCGCGGCTTTATTTATGAACTGAAGCTCTGAGGTGAGTGGATATTTCACCGCACTCTTCATCTGCTCCCTGAACTTGCACTGAGTGACCGCGTAAATAAATGTGTTCGTGCAGCAACTGAGATTCCTCAGCAAAAATCAGACAGCTGAAGATCCATTGACAACTATGGAGATGTTCCTGCTCCTGTGACCTGATAATAGAGGACTTCCACACAACAGACGTCAGCCACAAGAGGATGAAGCTGCCGGGTATGGTGCACAGAAAAACCACAGACCTCCCCATGCTCTCCATCTATGGGTCACTGCATTTTTCCCCTTTGCTCTGACCCCGCAGCTCCTTACATACCCGACTGGCCATTTCAATGTGCCTGACTGTCAGAGCGTTGAGCAGGAGGATTAGAGTGAAAGGGATGAACGGAGTTAAAACCTTATGGAACTATTCAAATGCCACCCACAAAGGTTCAGATAATACCTGCCTATAATTGCACAGAAACACGGTATATTGTTGATGATTTCTCTGGGTTCCTATGTGAAGTTGAGGGGGAGGTTTTTCAGACAGAGCAGAATGCCGATTGCTGTTGGAACCGCAGCCGCAGTTTTTCCGGGTGCAATATTTTGTTTTCCGCTTCTGACAACAAATGGTGACAAACCGATCGAAGGTAAATAACTTGAATGGTCATATGTGCACGCGTGATTCGAAGATCTAATGACAACCACATATAGTATGCTGAAATATATTGAAGCACCCAAAAGGCGTTCATACCAGTGCCCGTAACATACAGTGCTGGCATGTCCAGATCCCGATACCTTACTAAAATAGCCCAGTCCTCTGTTCCCAGTGTTAGCCCTCGCTTCTCCCTCTTCGTTGAGACACTTATCTCTGTAGGTGCCGGGGTGACGCTGATCTCTATCAGTGCCGAAGTGGGTGCTCTCGCTGAAACTGCGAGAACTATGTAAAATAAACGCTTGTTAAATGAAGAGGAAAATCCTCCGGTGACACAATCGGCCCCACTGAAATGAAGTTAATTGTGTTCCATAAAATGACACTAACACGTCCTGTATTTGCAGATTGCCGGATCAACATGAATGGGGATAATGCAACAGGCTTGGTGTAGGCCGGACTTTACATCCAACGCTCAGAGCACTGGAGAGGTCTCTGATGGAAATTAACAAGTATTTGCAGTAGTACTTTGGTCTATGATGAAGGAGAAAGAGAGCACATTGTACTAACTCGAACAATGTTTCACCTGGATGGACTTCGACTGTATGAATCAAGTTCAGCGTCAGAATATCAAAAGTGGCTGTGGAGCAAAAAGTATCAAGCTAAGGTCAACGATTTAAGGACGGAAGAGGTTGCAAGAGAGGGCGAAGAAATGGTAGATGGAATACAGCGATAGGAAGGGTGGGGTTATTTATTCACAGGAAGAATAAATATGCTGGTTATTTTCTAACTGGTGAGAAAACTAAAAAATCAGAGGTGCCAATGGATATTGGAGTAGCTTAAGGTTAATGTACAGGTTAAACCGGTAGGAAAGAAGGAAAATACAATGTTATCATTCATTTCGAGAGGACCAGAACATAAGAGCAAGGATGTACTGCTGAGGTTTTATCAGGCATTGGTGAGACTGCATTTGGAATTTGCGAGCAATTCTGGACACCGTATCTAAGGAAGGATATGCTAACCCGGAAAAGGGTCCAGAGGGGGATCACATGAATGATCCCAGGAATGAAAGGCTTAACATCTATGGGGCGTTTATATCTTTGTGCCTGTATTCAATGAAACGCAGAAGGATGATGAGTTACTTTGAAATCTACCGGATACCGAAAGATCCAAAGAGTGGACGTGGAAAGATGTTTCGATAAGTGCGAGAGTCTATGATCCGAGGGCTCAACCTCAGATTGAAGGGACGTCCCTTTAAAACTGAGATGATGAGGAATTTATTGAGCCAGAGGGTGGTGACTCTGTGTAATTCGTTGCCAGAGAGGGTATGTTTAAGGCAAAGATTGATAGAGGATTCATTGGTAAGGTGATTAAGGGTTACGGGGAGAAGGCGGGAGAATGGGGTGAAAATGAGCCATGATTGAATGGCCGAGCAGACTCGATGAGCCGAATGGCCTAATTCTGCTCCTATATTTTATAGTTATGATCCGATACCAATTGCATGGATATTAGGCAGGAATGAGGGAGAGTTAATTGGAGACAGCTGTTCTGGGGCAAGTCCACATCTGACGCGTGGAGGATGTTCAACGACCAACTACACAGAGTACAGGAGAGGATTTTTCCTGTAGGAAGGAAGGACAAACAGGACAAGAATGGCAAAGGAACCTGGGATGATGAGAGAAGTGGTGAATTTATCAAGAAGAAAAAAGCAAGCATGGTTAAGTTTTGGGAAGCGAAAATTAAACTGAACGCTGGAGGATTTTCAAAAAGACAGGGAAAAATCTCAGATAGGGAAATAGGAGAGCCAGGTGGAGCCACAGCAGCCCTTGGCAAATAGCTTTAAAGAGGATCCCAAGGTATTTTATTCATGTATCAAGAGCAAGAGGATATCAGTGGAGTAGGCAGGGCCACTCAAGGATAAAGAAGGGAACATGTGCTTGGCAGGCGAAGGATGTGCGCGAGCTCCTGTATGAACACATTGCGTGGGTATTTACCGACGAGAAGAACGTGGAGAATAGTGAGATCAGTGGGAAGCATACTCATATTCTGAGGCATTTTCAGATAAAGAAAGAGGTAGCGTTGGGTATCCTTGAGAACGTTAAGTGGGGTAAGTTCAGAGGGTGAAAAAGTCTTTTACCAGGATGCTGCCTGGATAAGAGAGCATGGAGAACTTAGGTTCTTTTCTCTGGAGTGCAGGAGGTTTAGGGGAGACCTGACAGAAGTTTATAAAATTTTGAAAACCCCAGATAAAGCAGGTAGCTAGTAACTTGTTCTCAGAGCCGAAATGTCTAATACAAGACGGCATGCATTCAACGTGAGGGGGAGTAAGTTTAAAGGATATGTAGAGGGACAAGTTATTCACGCTGAGAGTGGAAGATGACTAGAATGCTCTGCACGAGGGTGGTGGTATCAAATACGACAGAGAAGTTTGAGAAGCTATTAGAGAGACACATGAATGTGAAGAAAATGGAGGGATATGTGCCCTGTGTAGGCAGAACTGATTAGTATTGTTGGGCGATTAATTGCTAGTTCGGTACAACGTCGTGGACTGAAGGACCCGTTCCTGTGCTGTGCTGTTATCTGTTATATAATCAAAGTTTTATATGCAGAATGTGATACATTTTATGAGGGGTAATAACGGTAGCACAAACGCCAAGAATGGTAAAGCCTTCGTAAATACTGAGAACAGATAGATATTTCTGTAAGGAGCCCCCCTTAAGGGAACAACGCTGAAATAGTCATACTGGATGCATGTATTTATAATAGAAGAGACTGTAGGTCATGACACATATTTAAAGGCATTTTGTTGGCAATAGCTAGGAAGCTGAGTGCTGTTCCGGTCAGCACACGAGTGTAAGGACGTGATTCTCTGGAGGGGTGGACAGAAGATTCAGTTGGATGTTGCATGGGGTGAAGCGTTTTAGTTATGAGGAGGGACTGCATAGACTGGGTTTGTTTTCCTTGTGGCGGACGAGGCTGCGGGGTATCCAAGGAACATAATGTTATGAATGGCACACATAAGGGAGGTAGTAGTACTCTTTTCCTGATAAAAGAGATGTCTGAGACCAGAGGGCATATATGAATGCGAAGAGTAGGAAGGTTGCAGGGTATCACACGATTTTTTATTCACCCGGTGAATAGTTACAATCTGGAATGCACCACTTAAGAAGGTAATGCAAGGAACGTATACTCTCAACATTTCAGACGTATCTCGACAAACGCTTGAATCGGCAAGGCACAGAAGGGTACAGAGTAAGTGCAACGAAATGGGAGAGTTTCAGATTGGTGATCGATAGTCGGCATTGGTATGTGGACTGAAGGGCCTTTTTGTGTGACGCATGGTTATTTGACTCAATGATATCGCCGAGGGCAGTCTCCTGCACCCGTGGGCTGTGTGACACATACAACGGACGAACTGTTCTGACAGTGGTCTGTGATACAGACATAGTGAGCGTTCCGCTTCAGCTATGATCTATGACACAGGTGCATTGTGCATGACCTCTGGTCTCTAATGTACACTTCGTGTGCCAGGTCTGCTTTTCCTCTGGTTACTAATATAAATGTGGTGAGGGAGCTCATTCTTCTCCGGCGCCTGTAAATCAGACAAACTGGAGACATTCGGCTCTCCTTAATGATCTGAAGGTGTCCAGCTGACGGACAGTTAACGAGCTCCCCCTTAAATGAAGATACTCGGAGACACAAACTCTTAGTTGAAACATAGAAGGCGCGGTTTATATTAACAGGATCACAGAACATTCGGTACAGACTGCGGAACACTATCTACTGTGCAAATCGCCGCTGCTTTCAAAATAAACGTTGCTTATATTCAGATAAATTTACACATGGTGCATCAGTCTTGCTTTCCGTACACTTCACAATAACAAAGGTCATTCGGCAACCAAATACATGAAAAAGAATGCTATCCTATCCCGAGAAAGAAATATTCAAGGACTGATTTCAATATCGATGGAGTAAAGGAATAGCAGAACAATTAAATAATTAATTTGTTTATATCTTCACCACCGGAATTGTCAACAACGTCAGTATTGGTATTGCTGTGAAGATGGGAAAAGATTTGGTTAGCCGACATTTGCAACGGTATAGCCATAGAGTAGCCACTTGTGGAATATATTGAGGAATTCCGATGGGCGCATTACAGGACGGATGTGGAGGCTTTGGAAAGACCACAGATGGGGTTCACCAGGAGAGAGTCATATCGTTAAATAGCACGGAATCAGAAATCAGAACCAACTCATCCATGCCAATAAAAATGCCGCCCAAGCCAGTATTATATGCTTGTATTTGGCCCATAATCCTCCAAACCTTTCCTGTCCATGTACCTGTCCAAACGTATTTTAAGTATTGCAAATGTACAAGACTCTACAACATCCTCAGTCGACTCCATGGACCCACCCCTGCTGGTGTGAAAAAGAAAACACTTCTCTCACGTCCCATTCAAATACTTTCCCTCTCACCTTAAATCTATGTTCTCTCGTTTCAAATTCCTCTTCACTGGGAAAAAGACTGTGACCATCCAACTTATCTATCACTTCATGATTTTATGAACACCCAGCCTCCTGCACGCCACAAGAAAACGCCGCAGTTTACCGAGTCTCTCCTTATACTTCAAACCCTGCAGCCCCATAACATCCTCTGGAATCTTTTTTGCATGCTTTCTAGTACAAAGACATCCTCCTGAAACATGGGTGAAGAGAACTGCACACAATACTCCATGTGTGGTCTCACTAACGGCTTGCACATTTTCAAAATGACCTCACACCTCCTGTACTCGACGCCCTGACGAATGATGTCAAGCCCTTTCAGGGAACTATATTCAATGGAATGCAAAAGTTTGGGCACGCCAGTCAAAATTTCTGTTACTGTGAATAGTTAAATGAGTAGAAGATAAACTGATCTCCAAAAATCATAAAGTTAAAGACGAAACATTCTTTTCAACATTTTAAGCAAGATTTAGTCTATTATTTTTGTTTTGTACAATTTTAGAGTGAGAAAATGAAAGGAACACCATGCAAAAGTTTAGGCACCCCAAGAGATTTGAGCTCTCAGATAACTTTTACCAAGGTCTCATATCTTCATTAGCTTGTTAGGGCTATGGCTTGTTCACAGTCATCGTTAGAAAAGGCCGGGTGATGCAAAATTCAACGCGTTATAAATACTCTGAATCGTCTAATCTTGTCCCAACAATCAGCAGCCATGGGCTCCTCTAAGCAGCTGCCAAGCAGATGCCGACAAAGCAGGAGAAGGCTATAAGAAGATGGCAAAACGTTTTCAGGTAGCCATTTCATCAGTTCGTAATGTCCACAATGGACTACCTCAACAGGAAAAAGCTGAAGGTTTGCCATGGGCCTCACAATCCCCCGACCTAAACATCATGGAAAATCTGTGGATAGACCGCTAAAGAACAGTTCATGGAAGACGGCACAAGAATCTCACGGAACTAAAAATCTTTTGCAATGAAGAATGGGCTAAATGTCCCCCCCCCCCCCAAAACTAGAGTTGAAAGACTCTTAGCTGGCTACAGAAAGAGTTTACAAGCTGTAATACTTGCCAAAGTGGGTGTTACTAAGTAATGACCATGCAGGATGCCCAAAATTATGCTTCAGGCCATTTTCGTTTGTTTTGTTATTTTGAAACTGTAAAAGATGGAAGTAAAAAAGTAATCTTTCTTAAAATATTACAGAAATGTGTCATCTTTAACTTTATGCCTTTTGGAAATCAGGTCATCTTTTACTCGCTTAGCTGTTCACAGTTCAGAAATTTTGACCAGGGGTGCCCAAACTTTTGCATGCCACTGTACCTATACCCCGAGGTACTTGTGCCTTGAAATACTCTGCCATGGCCTTGGCTTAAATTACCAAAAGGCAACGCCTCGCTCTTGCCCGAGTTGAGTTCTATCTAGAATCCCTTGGCCCACTTCCCAAGTTTATTTAGATCCTGTTGTAATGTTAGATATTCTTCTTCATAGTCCACTGCATCACCGAGTTTGGTGTCATCCGCACAGATATAACCACCGTAGCAACATTATATTCCAAATCGTCAAAGAAATGGCAAAGGACAATGGACCAAGCATCAATCTTCATGGCACACCACTGGTCACAGGCTTCCGATCCGAATATTATCCCGTCGGTACACCCCATCTGTCTCTTTCAAACAAGTTAATTGCGCTTACACTTGGTTCGATCACCCGTCATACCATGTGATTTAACCTTCCGAACCAACTTACTATGTGGGTACTTGTCGTGCCCCTGCAATCTGCTTCGATATCTTTCTAAATATGTCAATCAAATTTGTAAGGCACTATTTCCGAAGCACAAACCCATGCCGACGAATCCCGGATCAGTCCCTGCCTTTCCAAATGCCGGTAGTGACTGTCCCTCAGAATCCCCTCCAGTAACTTTCCCACAACTGATGTTCGGCTCAAACGACCTGCAACGTCAGGCTTCTCCGTGCAGCCCTTCTAAATTAAAGGCAATACATGAGCCACCCTCCAGCCTTCCCGGCCGGCACCCGTGGCTCAATATGATGCAGATATCACTGTCAAAGCCCCTGCATTTTGTTCCTCAGCTTCCTGCAATTTACTGGGATACACTTGATCACGCCCCGGGGTTTTTTCACCTTAACTTTCCTGATGATCGCCAGCATCTTCTGTATTGTGATGTAGATATCTTCCAATATATTACAATTTATTTCTCTTAATTGCTTAACTTCCACGATCTTCTCCGCAATTAATGCAGACGAGAAATATTGAACAGCTCGCCCATTCCCTTTGGCTCCACACATAGACGACCACATTTATTCTTAAGGAGACCAATCCGTTCCCCAGTTCCCCTTTAGTCATGATATATTCTATATTCTATACCTTCGGGTTTTCCTTGACATGGTCCACCAAGTCTATATCGTCCTCTTTTTGTTGTCTTGGTTTCCTCCTTAAATTGCTTGGATAAGAGAGTTTTAGGTAGAAGGAGGGATTGGACAAACTCGCATTGTTTTCTCCAAAGCCGCGGAGGCTGTGTGACGTGAGCGGCTTTAAGATGAGGGTGGGGACGTTCAGCGGAGATTATCGAAGTAAATTTTTAACACAGAGAATGGCCTCGAAGACGTTGCAAGGGGATCTGGTGGAAGCAGATGAAATACCGATGTTTGAGAATAATTTAGAAAGGCACATGAACTAGCAGGAAATGGAACTGAGTTAGTCACTTACACCAGATTGGATTAGTTCTGATTGGCATCATGGTCGACGCAGAAATAGTGTGTCGAAGGGACTATTCGTGTGCTCTCCTGTTCTATGTTCTGAGTGTCGAGGATTTTGACAGGAGATAAGGCCAATGAATAATCAGAGCCGAACAACAGATCACTGTGGGTCCTGACCGAAGTCACTCCCAAAATAACAAATGCATTGTTGGATATTGAATAGAATATTGAACAGTAGAGCACAAGAACAGGCCCTTCTGCCCACCATGTGTGTGCCGAGATTTATTGTAATTTAAACATCGCCTCTGCCAGCACATGATCAGTATCCGTCCATTCTAAAATCCCCTTGAACGACATTATCCTATCTGCTTCACCACTGTCCCTGCCATCCCAATCTGGGCGCCCACCAATCCCTGTGTAAAAATCTTGACCCGCACATCTTCTTTAAACTTATCCCTTTCTTCTTAAGCTGCATGCCCTCTGGTATCTGACGTTTCTACCCAGGGGAAAATATGTTGAATGTCTACCCCATGTATGTCTCTCATAATTTATTAAACTTCAATCTGTTCCGGCGAAAACAACCCAAGTTGTCCAACCTCTCATTATATCTCATTCCCTCGAATCAAAGAAACATCCTGGCAAACATCTCCTGCGCACTTTCCAGAGCTTCCATATCCTTATTGTAACGGGGTAATGAGATTCTTATTATTTTCAGTCTGGCGCCTAGTATATTTTTCACTGCCTCTATTGTCCTTTATCTCCCATAATAAATTCAGACACATGTTCCACAAAGATCGTCTATTTGTTTTGTATTCGACTGTTGTCGCCTGGATTTTCCATGTTTGACATTGTTCCTTTTTTTCTGAATTCCTTCTCGGATTCATCTATTCCCTTCTCTTCTTGTTTAGCATTGCTAGGTTGTGTAACACTGTAATCCCTGAGCATACTTCATATTTGTGAAATTAGTACATGCCTCCGCATTAAAACAGATATTCGCATATCAGGAGAAAAAAGTCTCGGCGAGTGACAAAGAAAAGTCCTTTGATCGCGTATCATTGCCACGTCCTCCTCTTATTTCTCTCACTCACTCATTTATTGTGTTATTGTAATTTCTGCATTTCTTCTTGAACAACTTCAGATTGCACTACATTCTCTGCACCATTCCACTGATTTTTGCTCTCGTTGCTGTATTTATTATTACGATTTATGCTGTTTAATCTGTGAGTTTAATGCGGACAAAGACATTTCCTGCACCATCGTGTATGTGACAGAAACCTGATTTGATCATCTAATCTAATCTACTCTAATCTAATCTACTCTAATCTAATCTAATCTAATCTAATCTAATCTAATCTAATCTAATCTAATCTAATCTAATCTAATCTAATCTAATTTCATCCAATCTCTTCTCATTTTATCAACAATGTCACAGTTCCAATGCAAAGTTCGTTGTTTACAGATTGCCCGCCTGCTTGTCCTGTTACGTCACTTCAAATGGAGTAAAGTGAAACCGCGGACGCTGTGAGAAGGCGGCCTATGGTACCAAGCCACCTATGGTACTGCTTTCAGCATATTTCTAGGGACTCGTTGTCATGATGAAAATGAAATCAGAACATGCTGAAAATTCAACAGGAGATGGTAAGAAACTCGAGTTAAGGTTTCAGGCCAAAGACACTTGCTCAGATGGTGCTGACGTGCTAAGTATTTCCAGCATTTTCTGTTTTCATTCCGGATTACAGCCAAGTGTAGTTCTTTATTTTCACACCAGAATTGACCATCATTATTCACATTTTGAGATTCCAATAGCGTCTTCAATGCTCATTTCTCAATTTAACATATTTGCTTTGAATGGAGTAATCCCCCTCCCCCCCCCCCCCCCCCCCCAACAAAAATGTAAGGAACACAAGAAGAATTAAACGGATCATCCAACCATTTTTATTTCTTGGTAGAGCTGTTGACAGAGTTTTGTTTCTGAGAATGAATTGACAGCGTATCAAAAAGAAATGGAAGTTGACTCCCGTGGCGAAGGTGTCATTGGGTGGTAAGCGGTCTGCAACATACGAGCCTGTGAGAGCAGTATTCAAACTGGCACTCTATGTTGACGAAGTACTGAGCACAACGTGCACCTATCGAGCCGTAATTAACTGCAGATCACAAAAAAAAAAAACAACTTCATGAATAAGTGGTTGGATCATATTATTCACAATTGCAGAACAAAGAACGGTTCTCAATCTCTTTGGCTTTCGATGTCCACATAAATCCTGGGGCTCAAAGGTCTCATCTTCCTCCTTTTAATCTAATGATTCTATGATGATTAAAGCGGGGACTGTAGAAAGGAATGCCAGTAGTTATACAGAGTTTTCAAGTCACATAGGTGAGAGCGACTGGGCTGTTGCATTAAATAAACTTGGTGCAACAGTCTAACGTGCAGGCATGGAAAGATGATTAGCTAATCAAAGGAGATGAGAATTAGGGACAAGCGTGTCAGTTCAGCATCGCAAACGCAATCAGAGATATACCACAGGAATAAGCGCTGGTCCCCAATTGACTTACAATGTACGTTCATGACCGAACAGGCAAGACTAGTGCGATCACTTTGGCTCACGGTGTAAATGTAGGTGTGGGAAAAGTGGGAAACACGTTGGAAGCAGTTCAGGGAGCGTTGCCTGCCTAAAAATCTGCAGAAGGACTGTGGTGCAGATGAGCCGGTACTTCACAGACCAACTACTTGCGAGTTCATCTTCCCCCATTGGACTGAGCTCGCTTCCGAGTCACCTCTTCAAAGAATCCTATCAGGCTTTGTGAAGGACATAACATGTCTTACAAGCCTGATAGGATTCTTTCAGGAGGTGACCAGGCAGATTGCTGAGGGTAGTGCAGTAGATGTGGTCTACATGGATTTAAGTAAGACGTTTGACAACGTTCACATTGTAGGCTTCTTTAGAAGGTCAGAGGGCATGGGATCCAGGGAGGCTTGGCCGTGTGGATTCAGATTTGGCTTGCCTCTAGAAAGCAGAGTGTTGTTGGGGAGGGAGTGCATTCAGATTGGAAGGCTGTGATGAGCGGCGTCCCACAATGATCGGTTCTGGGACCTCTGCTTTTCGTGATTTTTATTAATGACTTGGATGAGGGGGTGGAAGGGTGGGTTGGCAAGTTTGCAGACGACACAAAGATCGGTGGTGTTGTGGATAATGTGGACAACTATCACACATTTCAGAGGGATATTTATAGAATTCAGAGCTGGGCTGAGAAGTGGCAAATGGAGTTCAATCCGAAGTGTGTGTGAGGTTGTAAACTTTGGAAGGACAAATTCCAAGGCGGAGTACAAAGTTAATGGCAGGATTCTGGGTAGCGTGAGGGAGCAGAAAGATCTGGGGGTTCATATCTATAGATCACTGAAAGTTGCCTCACAGGTGGATAGGGTAGTTTAGAAAGCTTATGGGATGTTAGCTTTCATAAATCGTGGGATCGAGTTTAAGAGCCGCGAGGTAATGATGCAGCTCTACCAAACTCTGGTTAGACGAGACTTGGAGTATTTTGTCCGGTTCTGGTCGCCTCATTATAGGAAGGATGTGGAATCGTTGGAAAGGGTGCAGGGGAGATTTACCAGGATGCTGCCTGGTTTGAAGAGTATAGATTATGAGGAGAGACTTAGGGCTTTATTCTTTGGAGAGCAGCAGGATGAGGAGAGACATGATAGAGGTATACAAAATATTAAGAGGAATAGATCGAATAGACAGGCAGTGCCTCTTTCCCAGGGCACCAATGTTGAATACAAGAGGGCATAGTTTTTAAGTGATGGGTTGGACATTCAGGGTAGATATCAGAGGGAGGTTATTTTACGCAGAGAGTGGTTGGGGCATGGAATGCGCTGCCTGATGTGGTGGTGGAGGCAGGTTCATTGGTAAAATTCAAGAGATTGTTAGATAAGCATATGGAGGAATTTAAAATAGAGGGATATATGAGAGGAAGGGATTAGATAGTCAGGCGAGGTTTAAAGGTCGGCACAGCATTGTGGGCCGAAGGGTCTGTATTATGCTGTACTGTTCCATGGTTCTATGGTTCAAATGAAAATTGCCTGATTCATTTCCTCTTTGAAATTAGTTCTGATTTTGACCTCTGCCCTCTATAAGTTCCTGGCACTTTCATGTTGTAAGATGGGCCTCCTTGGTTCTATTCTTGTATGCCCACATCTCTGAACTCCTGCTCCCCTTTAGCGGTGCAGTGAAACGTCACTAAATGGTGGGCATCCTCCTCAAGTGTGAGGCAGAAAGTGGAACACAATAGGCACGGTAGCATAGTAGTTAGCATAATGCTTTACAGCGCCAGCGACCCGGTTTCAAATCCTGCCACTGTCTGTTGGATAGGTTAGTGAAGAATGCATACGGGATTCTTACTTTCGTCAGACCGGTCATAAAATCTAAGAACAGAGAGGTCTCAGTGCAAATTGAAATAAAGTTACTTCAACCACAGCTGGAGCTCTTGAGAGCCGGTCTGGTCATCACACACTTGAAAGGACGTGAGTGCACGGAATAATTCTGATGAGATTCACAAGAATGTTGCTGGATAGGAATATGTTAGTTCAGACGAAAGACTGGTTTTGTATTTCTTACAGAGGAGGAGACTGAGGGGAATCAGAGACAGACAGAATTTTGAGTGTCAGAATAGGTTAGGCAACCAGTAGAATGCTCTCCGCCGTACATCTGTAGAAATTCGAAAGAGTATTTGGTGACATACAAATCTCATCAAAGTTCTAATGAAGGGAAGCCACTGGCCTGTCTTCTTCGTGATTGCAACATTGTTTTGGGTCCCGGATAGAACCTCTGAGATATTAATACCCAGGAACTTGAAGCTGCCCACATTTTCCAAAGCTGACCCCTCAATCAAGACTGGTGTGTATTTCCCAACTTCCGCTCCCTGAAGTCCACAATCAATTCTTGGTCTTGCTCGTTGAGACGTTGAGCGTGAATGTATTATTGAGACATAACTCAACCAGCCGATCTACCACTCTCCTGCAGGGTTCTTCATCACCACCTGATGAGGAAGCCTACAGGAGCCAGCAACAGTGGTGTCATCAGACAAGAAGGGATGATCAGTTTGGTGAGACTGTATTCTAGACATCCCCAATGGTCAGGGGGAATTAGAAGACCAGATGTGTTGGGAGTTCGCAGATATATTAATAATTATTGGTAGTGTTAGTGGGAGATTTTATCTTTCCAGAAATTCAGTATGTCACCCACAGAACAAAGGGTTTAAATGGGATGGAATGAATTATGTCTGTTCAAGCAAGCTTCCTTAATCAGAATCAGAATCAGAATCGGAATACGGTTTCTTACCACTGACTTACGTCGTGAAATCTGTTTTGCAGCAGCAGTATAGTGCAAGATATGAAGACATCAAATTTACATTAAGTTACAGAAGTAAATAAATAGTGCAGAAGAGAAGTTACGAGTGTTCATGGGTTCATTAAGAGTTCAGAAATCGAATGGAGGAATGGAAGAAATTGTTCCTGAAACCACAAGAAGTGTGGTTCCTCAGGTTCCTGTACCTCCTCCCCGATGGAAGTAACGTGAAGAGGGCATGTTCCGGGTGGTGTGGGTCCCTAACATTGGATGCCGCCATCTTGAGGCATTGCCTCCTGAAGATGTCCTCGATGGTGGAGAGGGTTGGGCCTGAGATGGAGCTGGCTGTGTCCTCTTTTGATCCTGCATTTTGGGGCTTCCATACTCGACAGCGATTCAACCAGTCAGAATGCTCTTCATCCTACACCTGCAAAAAAATGCAAGTCTTTAGTGATGTACCAAATCTCTTCAAACTCCAAATGAACTAAAGCCTCTTGCGTGCCTTCTTCGTGATTCCATCAATGTGCTGGGCTCAGGATAGATCCTCCGAGATGTTGACATCTAAGCACTTGAAGCTGCTCACACTTTCCACCGCTGACCCCTCAATGTGGACAGGTGAGTTTTCTACGAATTCCCCTTACTGAAGTCCACAATCAATTCCTTGGTGTAGCTGACGTTGAATGCGAGGTTATTGTGGTTGCACCACTCAATCTGCAGATCCATCTCACTCATGTACACCTCCTCATTGCCGTTTGAGGTTCTGCCAACAACAGTAGTGTCATCTGTAAATTTATAGATCACATTTAAGCTATACCTAGCCACACAGTCGTGAGTATAGAGAGAGTTGAGCAGTGGACAAAGTACGCATCCTTGAGGCGCGCCTCTGTTGATAATCAGCGAGCAGGAGAAATTAATACCGATCTGCCCTGATTGCGATATCCCGTTAAGGAAGTCGAGGAACCATTTTCATAGGGAGACAAGGGGCATAGGTTTGAAGATTTTTGGTTAGTAATGAGGGGATGACGGTGTTAAACGCTGAGCTGTAATCGATACCCAACCTGATGTAGGTTTCGCTGTTGTCTAGGTCTAAATCTAGGTATAGAGGACCCAACTAGAGAAAGCGCAACACTGGACTTACTCTTTGGAAATGAGGTAGGCCAAGTGACGGTCAGTGGGGGAGCAATTTACGACCACTGACCATTAGTTTTGAAACACATGGAAAAAGATAAGGCTGGTCCACAATAAGAAGTGAAATATGGTCAGGTTCAATTTTGGAAGCATTCCGCGGGAATTTGCAGGGGTAGTTTGGGTGAGACTGTTTGCAGATAAAGGGACGTCTGGAAAGTGGGAGGCTTTTAAGAGTGAGATATCTGGAGATCAGGACAGCATGTTTCTGTTGGGGTGAAGGTCAAGTCTTCAAGTTTAGAAAACCTCGGTTGACCAGAGATATTCAGGCTCTGCTCAGGAGAAGAAATTAGACATACATATATGTCATATTCTGGACGAACCTAATTACTTGCCGAGTACAAGAAGAGTAGGAGTACACCAGACGAAAATCGGGAGGGCAAAAAGAGGAAATGAAAAGGATCTGCCAGCCAAGGTCAAGGGAATTCTAAAATATTCTGTAGGTATATTAAGGGTAATAGATTTGACAGGGAGAAATTAAGTCCTCTTACGGACGAGCATAGCTGTGCATTTGTGCAGCAACATGAGGTGGGTGAGATTTTTAATGAATAATTTTCATCAGTTTTTACTGCAGAGATCATGGAAGCGAAAGGATTGACCGAAATGGGTAGTGATATCTTGGACCATGTCCGAATTACCAAAGACGAGGTTTTGGTAACCTTAAACCAAATTAATGCAGAGACTTGGCTGTCACCAGGGCAGGAATGGATATTGAATATTCCTGGTTTTCAGTGTTTTTAAAGGGATGGGGGGGGCGACAAGAGAGGGAGGGGTGTCGATACTGGTCAGGGATGCTATTACATCCGCACAAAGGGTAGATAATGTCGAAGGATCATCTGTAGAGTCAGTATGGGTGGAAGTTAGGAACAAGAAAGGATCATTTACTGTACTGGGAGTTTTCTATCGGCCGCCGGTAGCAGCAGGGATACTGAGGAGTACATTGGGAGGCAGAGTTTGGAAAGAGGCAAGAATAACAGGGTGGTTATCATGGGAGACTTCAACTTCCCAAATATTGATTGGCACCTGCTTAGTTCCAAAGGTTCAGACGGTGCAGAGTTTGTTAAGTGTGTCCAGGACGGATTCTTATCACAGTATGTTGACAGGCCGACCACAGGGAATGTCATATTAGAGCTAGTATTAGGTAATGAACCGGGTTAAGTGACAGAACTCTCGGTGGGTGAGCATTTTGAGGACAGTGACTACCGCTCCATAACCTCTTGCATTGTCATGGGCAAGGATGGGAGCAAAGATGACGGGAAGATATATAATTAGTGAAAGGCAAATTATGAGGCTGTAAGCCTGGAACTTGAGAGTGTAAATTGGGATAACTTTTTTGAAGGGAAATATCCTATAGAGATGTGGTCGGTGTTCAGGGATCTCTTGCAAGATGTTAGGGATAAATTTGTCCCGGTGAGGCCGAGAAAGAATGGCAGTGTGAGGGAACCATGGGTAACAAGAGATGTGGAACAAATAGTTAGGAAGAAGATCGCCTCATGGTCGCCTCATGATAGGAAGGATTTGGAAGCGTTGGAGACGGTGCACAGGAGATTTACCAGGGTATGCTTGGATTGGAGAGTATGGATTATGAAGAGAGACTGAGGGAGCTGGGGCTCTACTGGTTGGAGAGAAGGAGGATGAGGGAAGACATAATAGAGATAAACAAAATATTAAAAGGAATAGATAGAGTGGACAGCCAGCGCCTCTTTCTCAGGGCACCAATGTTCAATATAAGAGAGCATGGCTTTAAGGTAATGGGTGGGAAGTTCAAGGAAGATATCAGAGGGAGGTTTTACACCTAGAGAGTGGTTGGTGCATGGAATGCGCTGCTTGGGGTGCGTTGGTCAAGTTCAAGAGATTGTTAGATAAGCATATGGAGGAATTTTAAATAGGGGAATATGTGGTAGGAAGGGGATAGATAGTCTTAGGCTTGGTTTAAAGTTCGGCACAACATGGTGGGCCGAAGGGCCTGTATTGTGCTGTATTGTTCTATGGTTGTATCGTTCCATGGTAATGTGCATAAATCTTTAGGGCCTGCATCCTCGAATCTTCTGGAAAACTGGAGAAGAAATTCTGTAGGCCTTTGCAGAGATACTTACATCATTTTTAGCCGCAGGTGTAGTTCCAGAAGACTTGAGGATGGCTAATGTTGTACCGTTATTTAAGAAGGGTAGCAAAGACAAGCAAGGAAACTGCAGACACTTGAGCCTGACATTAGTGGTGGTTAAATTACTGGAGGAGATTATAAGGGACAGGATCTACCAGCATGTGCAAAGAGAAGAACTGATTAGGGATAGTCAGCACGGCTCTGTATCTTGGAAATCGTATCCCAAAAATCTGTTGGAACTTTTGAAGAGGATTGATGAGAGAAGTGCTGTGGATTTTGTCTACATGGACTTTAGCATGACCAGTCTGGAAAGTCAGATCGCATGGGATCTCGGAAGAGCTGGCCAATTGGATTCATTACTGGCTTGATGGCAGGAAGCACAGTGTGATAGTAGAAGATTGTTTTTACAGACTGCAGGTCTGTTATTCGTGGCGTGCCTCACTGGTCAGTGCTGGGACCACTGTTGTTTGTTATTGAAGTAAACGATTTCGATGATATTGTACAAGGAATGATCAGTAAGTTTGCAGATGATATTAAAAGTGGGTGATATCATGGACAATGCAGAAGATCGCAAAAATTAAACGTGAATCTTGAACAGCTTGGTGAGTGGGACAAGGCATGCAACTGGCGTTCATTCCATATAAGAGCGAGGTGTTGAATTTTGATAAATCGAACCAGGGTAGAAATTTCAGACTGAGCGGCAGGGCCCTGCGGAGGTGTTGTAGAACACAGTGACCTTGGAGTGCAAGTAAATAGTTCCCTGAAACTGTCATCACAAGCAGGCAGTGTTGTGAAGGCGGCGTTTGGCATGCTGGCCTTCATCATTCAGGGAATTGAGTTTAAGAGCTGGGATGTTATATTGTAGTTGTACAAGGCGTTTGTTAGGCCGCACCTGGAGTATCCTGTGTAGTTTTGTTCGGGCTGATTTGCCAGAACTGGACGACCTGAGTTTCAAGAGACGTTGAGCATGTTCGCACTTTATTCCATGGAGCATAAGAGACTGAGGAGAGTCCTTATGGAGGTAGAGAAAATCATCATCAGGGGCATAGATGGGGTGGATAAACACAGGCGTTTTCCCAGGGAAAGAGAATAAAACATTAGATTAGATAATTTATCTTCAATATCCACATGTATGTCAAAACACACAGTGAAATGCATCTTTGCGTCGCGTGTTCTGGGGGCAGCCCGTAAGAGTCGCCATGCTTCCGGCGCCAACAGAGCATGCCCATAGCTTCCTACCCGTACGCCTTTGGAACGTGGAAGGAAACCGGAGCACCCGGAGGAAACCATGCAGACACAAGTAGAACGTATAAACTCCTTACAGATGGCGGCCGGAATTGAACCCGTGTCGCTGGCGCTGAATAGCTTTACACTAACTGCTACTCCACCGTGCCTACCCGAAAGAGGAGAAATATTCAAAGTGAGAGGAGAAAGATTTCATGGAAAACTGAGAGCAAACTTCTTCACAAAGACGGTTCGTCAGTGGATGGACCGAACTGCCAGAAGGTGTGCTCGAAGCAAGCACATTAAGAGCAGTTAAAAGACACTTGGATTGGTACATGGATTAGCAAGTTTCAGAGGAAAATGGAACAAACGTGGATGAACTCTACTAATTGGATGAGTGCCCTTGTCGGCATGAACGAGTTGGGTTGAAGGGCCTCTTTCCGTACTGTATTCCTCTCTGACCCTGTGACATAAATGGTGGAGTCCCGAAGAGTACTGACGAACAGGGGGACTTTGATTTACAAATATTTAAAGGTGGGCACAGGTCGATAGGTCATACAGGATGCGTGAGTTCTTAGCAGGGTCACAGAATATCGGACCATGTAAGGATCGTACAGTTTTACAAGGCGATGGATAGGTCAAGGCTGGAGCACAAAGATAACTTGAAACGCCATAGCATGCACGGCTATAGAAGAAGGAGATATAAAGAAAATACAAGTGCAGTTGAGTACTTGATTGTCGGCATGGACATGCTTGGCTGAAGGGCCTGTTACTGCGCTGTATGGGAATATACTAGAAACTGTAGGAAAGTTGATCAAAAGCAGCAACCTTAAATATGATACCTGGGGAAATGATTAATGAATATAGTGGAGGAGTGGTTCAGTGGAGGAGACAATGGAATGGGCCTCATTGACCCGTTCATCGAATGAGCCAGTTCAAAGCCATGCTGCTTGCGTTGAAAATACACGTTGTTCGTGTTTACATCCCTGTCATGAACTTCTCCGGCTTTGTTCTGCCCTGCTCTCTAAGTTGGCGTTGTGCTCATTCTGTATTTGGATGCTTCTTACTCAAACAGGCAAGGAAATGGGATACAGGCAAATTGCCTGTATTCCATTTCCAGATCAAATTAGTTGAAATTCTTCCGAAGCGTACCAGCAAATCCCACTTGTTTGGCAAGAATGTCGGACCGGTTCCAGTTCATCTTCCCGATTAGGTTCATACATCCTATGTACATTTTTAACAGAAGGGGATTGGAATGTCACCACCAACCCCGAAACCAACCCACAGTCACCATTGCAGACGTAAGATCAGTCCTGAGGATAGTGAACCCGCGGAGAGCTACTGACCCGAATAGTGTCCATGGCCGTGTCTTTACATCCTGCGCAAATTACTGACGGGTATTTACAGACATATTTATTCTGACGCTGTTTCAACCTGAGGTTCCCATCTGCATTATTAAGACCACTATAATACCGGTAGTTGAGAAGAAAAACATAGTAACGTGCCTTAATGACTACCGCCCGTTGGCTCTGACGGCCACCATCATTAAGTGCTTCGAGTGGCTGGTCATGGAACGCATGAACTCCAGCCGCCCATTAAACCCCGACCCACTGCAGTTCGCTATCCGGCGAAACAGGTTTACTGCGGACGCAATCTCCCTGGCCCAATAATCATGTCTGGAGCAATTGGTAGTAAATACACCTGTGTTAGACTGTTGTACATTAACTACATCTCCGTCTTCAATGTTACCATTCCAGACAAACTCATCTCCAAACTGCTAAACTTGGGACTCAGCACCTCACTTTTCAACTGGATCCTTGACTTACTGGCAGACAGACCGCAATTAGTGACGACAGGCAGCAAAATATCCACCACGATTATTCTCAACACTGACGCTCGACAAAACTACGTCCTTAGTCCCCTACTCTACGCCCTGTACGCACATGACTGGGCGCCCTATACGTCCATGACTGGGTAATTCCATGCACAGGTTTGCAAGTGACACCACCGTTGTAGGCCGTATCTCAAATCGGAGTACAGGAAGAAGACAGAAAACCTACTGACATGGTGTAATGACGACGACATTTCCTTCAATGTTATCAAAACAAAATAGCTGGTTATTGATTCAGGAAGGGGGTGTTGCAATGCTCCTCTTTACATCAGTGATGATAAGGTCGAGAGGCGTTAGAGTTTCAAGTTCTGAGGAAGTGCATCACAGCTCGGTATGGCAACTGCGCTGCTCATGACCGCAAGGAACTGCAGACAGTTGTGGACACAGCCCCGCACATTACGGAAGCCAGCTTTGCGTACATGGAGTCCATTAACACATCTCGCTGCCTCTGTAAATCAGCCAGCACAATGAAAGACACCACATCCCAGATATTCTCTCTTCTACCCCCTCCCCCCAAATGGCAACCTGAAAACACGTACCAACAGGCTCAAGGGCAGCTTCTACTATACTTTATAATACTATTAAATGGTTTGGTACAACGATTACATTGGTCCTTGAACTCATCATTTAACTCGTTTAGACCTTGCACCTTACTACCTCCCGGCACTGCACTTTCTCTCAACTGTAACATTTTATTCTGCATTCTGTTATTTTTTATCGTACTATCTCAATGCCTTTTTGCAATGAATTGATCTGCGTGGACTATATGAAAGACTAGTTTTTCACTCTACCTCAGTACATGCGACAACAGGAAATAAATTTACCAATTTACCACTCCGGTTTCTGCAGTCTCCATCTTTGCCCGAAACATTCTCAATGAGATAGAAATCTTAAAATTCCTTCCTGCACCAAATTACCATACATCTATACATCTGAATCATTCTCCATTTACTATACACGCCTGCACATGGCAGCAGGGAATGTGGAGGTTAAAAGCTTAATGTTCAGCTTTTTAGCCTGCTGCCTCACAGCCAGAAGTTGCCTCACTGGACGTCGTCTCTGTTTCTCATGTGTGACTTTATGACTTGCAAACTCTAATTGATTACCCTCCCACGTTAACATGCGAAGCAACCGTTCTGTGGCACGTTTGACACTGGCACCAAGGATGCGACAAACCATTCCGGTTTTGCGGCTCCCGCCGCAGAAGTCTTTCACCACGATTAAATTCCGGCTCTTTCTCCGCCTTCCTAATCCCCCGTACCAGCGGTCTATCCTGGAGCGGAGCCCTCATAGAGTCGTGATCTTTGCTTTGGCTGCAGTCCTCCGATGAATACCACCCCATGGTTTTACGGTATTATTTTGAGACTTTGAATGGGTCTGTGCTGACTCTTTCCCGACACGTTGCTTATGCTTTCAGCTCTGTTTCCTTTTACCACATCATTGGCCTGAGATTCAGGATGATCTGCAGTGTTTTCTGTTTACGAGTTCTCCCCGTGTCTGAGTTACGTCACGAAAATTTAAATTGTTTTGAGTTCCTCTTTCATTGTGACCAGTGACATCACTCTGGTCTTCTGAAACCTTGTACATGTTTGAGCGTGAATCGACTGCTTTATTATAGGCATACCACAGTGCAACGTATGAACAGGATCTTTCCCCCACCGAGGTTCGTGGAGATTCATACAGCATAGAAAAAAGTCATTCGTCCCAACCTGTACACGTCGTTCAACATGCCTTTTTAACATATCCCATCTCCCTGCGTTTGGCCCTTATTCTTGGATAACTTTCCGAACCACTTTCCTTTCTAAATATATTTCGAACGTTATATCATGATGGTTCTGCCACTTTTGGCAGCTCGTTCCATTCTTCTACCACCCTCAGTGTGAAAAACATTCCCCGGCTCCCCTTTCACTCTTTCTCACCTCATCTTATGCCGATGTCCTGCATCTAGTTTTAGATTCCCCTACCCTGGGGAAATGATTGTGCCGATCTACCATATCTATGTCCCTTAGGATTTTGTAAACCTCACCGAGGTCACCCACCAGACTCCATCGCTCCATGGCAAATAGTCGCGGCCTATCCAATCTCTCCTTTTCGGAACACTCTCCAGCTTAATCTATCCTACCTTAGTATGGAGAAAAGAACTGCACACAATATTGAGAATGCGATCTAACCAACATTTTGCACAGGTAGAACATGACGTCCCAACTCTTGTACGCAACGCCACGGTCGTGAACACAAGCAGGACATATCTCTTCTTCACCATCCTGTCTACATGTTAACCACATTCATTGAACTATGTCCGTACCCAGAGACGTTTCCATTCAACAACCCTCCCCAGAGCCCAGCCATTCATTGTGTATTCCGTCCTTGTCTTGCTTCCCAATCTGCAATACCTCTTATTTGTCTGTGTTAAAATCCAGTCGCTATTCCTTTGCTTAATTTCCCAGCTGATGAATATCTAATTGGAACAACAACCTTCTTCAACATCCATTCTATCGCCAATTTTCGTGTCATATTCAAACCAATGGAACCTCTTCCATGCAGATCGTGATGCCTTGCTGCGCTTATCTCATTTTCCCGCATAAGGCTTGGATACCCCTGCGGCTTTCTTGGCCAGGTACCCACCAGAACGCCCTATGAGCGTTGCAATGACTTTGACAGTTTTAGTGACTCCGAGATATTCTGTAATTCTGATGTATTTTATCTGCTTAGCTGCTTTACTGCACTGATCCATACATGGGCAAGATGCTCAATGCTTGTTTCAGTGGCTTTTAGAGTGCGAGGTTTGAAATCATAGAATAGTTCAGAACAGAAACAAGCTCTCTTCTGACCAATTCTTCCTTGCCGACCGTCGTGCCGAACTGAGCGTATCACATTTGTCCGAATTCGGCCCATCCTTCTCCACTATTTTTTTAACCAAGCATTTGTTCAAATATATTTTAAACGTTGCAATATTATCTCCCCCACCCACACACACACACGCCTCGCCTAGATTTTTCCAAATATTCACCGCTCTTGATGTGAAAATTTGCCGCTTAAAGATGTGCTTTAAATATCTCCATGCTCACATCAAACCTGTACCCTCCAGGTTTCGATTGCCCTGTTCTGGGAAAAGCAGATTATGATTCACTGTTCTATCTCTGCCCCATATAATTTTAAGTTCTTTCAGATCACCCTATATGCTCTAATGGAATAAACTCTGCCGATCCGATCTTTCTTTAGAAATGCAGCCCTCCATCACAGCTGAATCTGTTCTGAACTCCATTGCGACCTCCTTCCTGCGGTGTGACGACAGCAACGATATACGATCTTCAAATATTGCTATAACTAATCTTTTGTACAGAGGAGTTAAATTATTTGTGTGATTGTTGAGAGTTTTCCAGCGATAAGCTCTGTAGGCGATAATTTCCAGTCTGATTCTGGCAAGTAAATTAACTGGGTCGTTGAACCGTAGATCAATGCAGCACAATGCAGAATCCTCAGTGGGACCGAGAGATGAAGCTGAAGAGGTGGAAACGAATGGGCATCAGGAACACACGGCGTATCCGTGGTACACAATAGAAGTACTGATACGGTGAAGTCAAGACGGAATGAAATCCGTAGAATGTCCAGCAGGGACAGGTTGACAGATGAACGCCAGGGAATGCAGGGAAAGGATGGCAGTCGGGAGCACTGGAAGAGCAGAGAGAGGAATATTACACGAACATAGCAATGTGGAAAAGGTCAACTATGACAGCACGGGTTCCCAATGGAGCAGACTGTGTCCACGGTGCTTCGGGTATGTGGGAGAAGGAGTCCGGCGAGGTGCAGCGGGGCCACGAATTACTCACGTCCTCTCAGCGCTGAGTACATTTTGCAATTTGAAGGGACGATTAACCACTTTCCTCAGCTGTTGCCTGAACGTCTCTGTTACGGCTTAAAGAGCGGTGTTGATGCAGCAGCTCAGGAGCTGCAGCATGTAAGCCCAGTTTTGGCACAGAATCTGGTAGACGTACAAACGCGGACAAGTCGAAATGCAGCCGGGCCCACATCAGAATAAACCGTAAACGGTGCCGCCAACAGGATGAAATTCACGGAGATAACAAACAGTAAAATGAGGGATTTCCTGCGGTTCTCCATTTCCGGCCCTCTGGGAAACTCCCCACTGCTGGGACACCGGAGTCTCCTGCGGGATCTGCTCGCCACTAGAACATATAGGCTGGTCAAGACATTGAGCAGGAGAATGAGGACAAATGGGACCACGGGTGTGAGGAGGTAATGAAGGAGGTCAATTGCTGGCCAGACAGATAAAGACAAAAAAACTAATTCGTGGACGGCAAAGCAAGTGTGCATTAAACTGGGAATAAGTTTCCGACAGACTAAAATTCCAGAAAATGTTGTTGAAACAGCTCAGCACATTCACTGTCCCCAGAACCACAGCCGCCTTTCTCCCAATGCAATATTTAGTTTTCTGCTTCTTGCAACAAATGGCCACAAATGGATCAAAGGTGAAAGTGAGGGTGAACCATACAGAACAGTCGGTGGTTGCATCAAGCAGGATGGCGTGGACTTTACACACGGGATGGACCATAGGAAACGGATCAGTCCCTCTTAAACTATCGGGATCTACCTCAATATCAGGTCCAGGATAACGTCCAGTAGATCCAGGTAGTGAGTGACACCTTAGGAGAGACCACACTTTCCCCGGGACAGGACCACAATCGTTAACAAATTCACTGTGAAAAGTGGAAATAAACAGAGGTCATAAACATCAGGATAGAAATGTTCTATGAAAATGCAATTATAATAGACACGTATTTTGATGTGTAGAGATATTGATAAAGTGTTGTAGATGGGAAAGATATTATCCGCAACGAATCCCGGTGGAATCAAACAGTAAATACAAATTAATGTAATATTTGGGATCCAATACCACAGGAGAAGCAGCAGTTGACAGGTCAGATAACAGCCTCTGATGATTGGGCAAGTGTTTACTTGCTGAAGAGAAATGGAGCTGAACGAGTTATCAAAGATTAACTTCGCAAGTGCTGAGCTTCCGTCGAATACGTTTCACTGCTATTGGCCATTTAGAATCAGCGCAAGTTCTTGCACGTAATTATTATCCAATCAGCGCAGGTTTTCAGTTGGATCCACAGTCCAATGTCCTCACGCCGTGACGGATTCACTCCGAGAGATAAAGATTACAACATTAACACGTTATGATCTTTCCGCACCACCTTTCGCGTCAAACAATATTTCGGCCATTCAGAGGAGAGGAATCTAATTTAACATTCACACCGATCCACAAAGTGATATGATTGAACTAACTCAAAATGAGGAGAAAGTCATAGATTCTCTGGAATTTTGCAAATGGGGAATTTGACGTCTGCAGACTGAGTCCTGTCGCGGAGAGACAATAAGTTCGGCGGAAAGCTGTACCTACAGCATTTCAAAGAACCTGTGCATACAGCGAGGGTTGGACGGTTGATGCCAAACATTTCAAGAAGACAAAACAGGTCCGCAAATAAATTAACGAAAATCCCGTGATCTTGCGATAGGTCAGAGGACTCAAACCAGGAAGCATTCATAAACCGACCGATATCACATTCATTTCCAAGCAACTGTAATGTTTCGTCCAATTCTCGGCGCTACGCCGGAAAGGAATGAAAGACTCGGAGAGACCATAGGCAGATTTCCTGCAGTGGACCTAATGATAGGAATACTGAGATAGAATAAAGGCGCTCAGTTTTCTTTCCTTCTGCTTAAGCGATCTAGGAAGAAAATGATGCAGAGAGTGTAAGTAAAGTGATTTAGCCTCCGTGGTTGAAGGCTAGAAACTCAGGTATAACTTTAAACTGAATTCAGAAGGTATGAGTATAACCATCTTTGAAGACGAGATGGTGACATTTGAAAATGCAACCTGATGGGGCGGTTGAAGAAAATGTAATTGCAGACGCAAAATGGACCTGAAGAATCAGGATATGGGGAACGGCACTAAAATGGAATTCATTGGATGTCTTTTCAAGGTAGTCGGGTAAAATTCGCTTGGACGAATAAACTTACCCAATGTTACATTATTCTATGTGTCACTGATATTCCCTGTCTGCAATGCATCAACTTCTGATCAAGATGTCAGCACAGACAATATCGAAAATGACGTCCATCAAATTAAACAGACGCGTATCGAAGAATTACAAAGAGGAGGAAAGCAGAGTGTATTGTAAGTTAGCTGTTTAAAACGGGTGGCAGGTGTGCAGAAAGACATCTAAGCCTAGGCATAAGAACACTGTTGTTTTGGTTACATCCCAAATGCCAGCGGCAGTGTCATGCACGACATCGATTAGAATTCCAAAAAGGTAGAAAGCAGCTATGGTTGTAAGGCCGTGTGGCTCTACTCCAACAAAAGAGACTACAACCTATTTCATTTATTTCACCGACAGAATTCTGAAATCTGTTGATAAACGGCGATGAAGAGAGGAACGGTCTCCAGGGAGTCGGAGACTCCGTGGTGAAATAGACAGATGAAGACGATGCTGCTTAACACAAAACATGAAATGAAATTTTAAGGCATGACAACCAAATGGTTCAATATTAAAGATGGACGCAAGATCTGAGACACTGAGGATAGGGGGATATCACACAGATACTTCAAGGCGCGCAGAAAAGCCAAAAGGTTGTTAAATTTCTCATAATTCAACACAAAATGTTCACTTTGTGAGGGACTTGTTCCGCTACACCGGTGACAAAGCAAAGGTTAACTGACTGGTTTGGTGTGCATTTCTGCTCAACCCACAAGCATGAAGCAAAACCCTTTCCTCTCTGGCTTTAATTCTCTTCTTGGCTGCTCATCCGGAACATTACAGACCTCTGACTCAGGAACTTCAGAACCTGATTTACTGTTCCAGTTTATAACGCCTCTAAATCCATATTCTGCTTCCTTTGCAATCCATCTCTATCTCCTTTCAGCCTTTCACAACCATCGTTATTTCTGCCAAGCACCCTGTTGCAGATGTTTCCACCCTCCGGCTCCGTTATATTTGTTGCCTGTCCATATTATTCCAAACCTGATTCCAGTTTAATCATCTGTAACAACAACCCTGTTGTTGTCTCCCAGTGCAATCTATCACAGTTAGCAGTTCAGGATGTTTAATTGTCTGTCAGATTTTTCTCTTGTGTTTTTTGGGGGGAGGGGTTTAGTAATGTCTGAATCATTACGATTATAAATAGGGACATCCAGTGACAGAAACTAGCGATGATGCATTATATTTTATAAATAATTTTTGAACCTTAATCTGAATATTGAATCCTGTTTCCAAGATGCAGAGAAAATGGGGAGGAGTGTGACCAGAGTGGGACCAAGGGTCGAGAACAAAACTTCTTGGACAGGATGCGAAAAAAAAACTTCAATGAAATTTAATGAAGAGTTCCAAACCACGAAATGTATTGGCGAATTTATTAATATTGATATTTAAACCAATGATGATTAAAAAGCACACACCAGAAGTAAGGCGCGAATAATCGCAATAAGACGGCTCTTTCTGCAAGAAGACTGATTATTAACCCTCTATATTTAACTTCCTTTGTAATTTCATTCTGCAACAGCTTGAGAGCGAGAATAGGAATAAAACATTGAGAAAAAGAAATTGAAAACCTGTCAAGCTGCGCGATGAAAGGGATAGGGAGTAGGTCTCATACGGAGAGGCCGAACCATTCATGCATCCGCCCATAAGTCGGCAAGTACGAAAATTAAGTTTTGCGCACCTAGCACCAAACTAAACCCTAAAGGCAGAAGCGACGGTTTCTCGAGACGTTCAGAGATTTAACGATCAGAAAAATCCTGTTTGGAGACATGGAAGGCATGCGCGAGAGTTTGAGCAGCAAATGGGCGGTGGTTCTGAGGAACGACCCTGTTTTTAGCTGGAAGGAGGAAGGGGATACTTGCGGGTTGGAAAAGGCAACAATGTACAGATAGTCATCGGAATGACTGAGAATCGGAAGTATTCGGATGTGGAAATCAAATTCATGTGAAACAGTCATGTCCAGCAGATATTTTTGTTTCGTGAATGGAATGGTGGGTGGGAAATAGTGTTTCTGAAAGCAATCTGAAGGAACCTGTGCAGTATAAAAGCTCATACATTGCAGTTTTGATGGCTGCATATGGAGAGTTCCCAGAGGCGCCGACAGCAGCAATGGTGGCTGTGTGATTTACAACAATGCAATGAGCAAAGGTTTGCTAAATCGATACCTGGGGTGAACGATGTACCAGGAACAGTAGCATCACATTGGATGTGAGGTTTGAATGAGAAGGAATAAACGAGAAGGAAGTTAAATATCATTTTCATAATTAGCCGCTGGATAAAGAGATTTAACAGGAACAACGATAATAGCGAGGACGGGGTAGTAATTCACTTGAATCGTCACAAGTGCATGTGTATTTTGGACATCTAACGTAATCCACTCATAATCTGCAAAAATAAATTGAACCAGCTGGAAAGCATTCTTCCCAATCCCTGTTGCATTCCGCGCTCCTGCTCCAAGATTCCGATGCATCACTGTGTCGGAAGTCTGATCTCTCTTCTCTCTCTCTGTAGTGCAACTGATCCCTGTCAGTTTTGGAGCAGCTTCTCTCACTAAACCTGCGAGAACTCGTCGAAAGCGAAGCTCATTAATCGTAGAGGGAAGCTCACTTTGATACAATGTCTCCATGGAAAAGACGTTAGTTATATTGGATGAAATGACACATGCAGTTAACTCTTTATTTGCGGACTGCCGGAGCAACATGACTGGGAAAATGACAGCAGAATTGATGGAGGCGGATTTTTCTACAAAGTTCACAGAACTAGAGAGGTCAGTGATGCAATTGTTCAAGTATGTCCAATAAATGTGTGGTCATTGATGAAGGAGAACGATAGGAGAATTAGTGCTCATCTGAATCGACGTGTCGGTTTTAGCGCATTAACAACATGAGATTTGTGGAACAGTAAGTATCAGAATGTAATAAAAGGGATATATTTACAATTTTTGTGAGCTCAGTGATCAAAAGGACAAGAGATTGCAGCACAAGGGCACTCATTCTTTGGCAGCAAATGGTCTTTGCTGGAGTGCCGGGGTCAGTAAGAAAGAATATCCAATCTTTCAACAGAGGAAAGTCGTGAGTGCACCTGGATATTCAGTGAGGAGACACTATAAACTCAGGCAACACGACATGCATCAAATGAGTAACTGGTAAAATACCGACTGTAGGAGGGTAACAGATGAAGTAGCAAATTAGGTGACATAGAAAAAGCGTTGGGCGTCAGAGATAAAGCAGGATGGGACCTACAGAAAGACCGAGGTAAATGATGTGGGAAGATAGCCAAATACAGCACAATAAAAAGCCATTGATCAACCAGAGGATGCATTTATAATGTAGCATCAGTGGAAGAAAACTATTGGTAGAAGAGAATACTCGGATCCAGGACTTCGCTTTCCCTCTCTGGTAGCAGGGTCAAGGAAGTCAGAGAAAGGCAGCAGGGCATTCTGAAAGGGAAGAATAAATGGATAGAGATACTAATGGTCCTGATGGCATGGGGTAAAATAGGGAGGAATTCCTGCAACATGAATTGAGATATCGAGTTTGCAATATTAGTAGAATTGGCAATATTCCGATATTGGTAGAACATAGATCATAGAACAGTATAGCACAGGAACAGGCCCTTCCGCCCACGATGTTGTGCCGAACTCATGAAACTAGTATTCAGACGCCTAATTAAACCATTCCCTTCTGTCTGCCCAGTCCACGTGTTCTCTGTGTATTCATGTGCCCAGTCTTAGAGCCTCTGAAACGCTTCTGTCATCTATCCCTCCACCTCTACTCCTGGCAGTGCATTCCAGGTACTCACCACTCCTTTTGTAAAAAGCCTGCCAGGTGAACTTATCACCTCTCACCTGAAATGAATGACCTCTAGCATTAGGCATTTAGACCCTGAGAAAAATACACCAGATGTCTACTCTCCCCATGCCTCTCATAATCTCGGATATCAGGTCTCCCCTCAGCCTCCGCCGCTCCAGAGAAAACGACGCAAGTTTGTCCAAGTTCTCCTTATAGCCCGTGCCCTCTAATACGGGCAGCTCCCTCTCCAAAGCCTCCACATCCTTCATATAATGAGGCGACCAGAATTGAATGCAACACTGTAGTTGTTGTCTTACCAGAATTTTATAAAGCTGCAACATAATATCCTGACTCTTGAACTCAAAACCTCGACCAATAACTGCAAGCTTCTCATTCGCCTTCTTCACTACCCTATCCAATTGTGCAGGTAGTTTCATGGAGCTATGGACTTGGACCCCAAGATCCCTCTATAAATCAACACTGTTAAGGATCCTGCCATTAACTGTGTACCCTCCCTTCACATGTGATCTTCCAAACTGCAACAGTTAACCCTTGTCCGTATCAAACGCCATATGCAATTTCTGCAACCATATCTGCAACTGATATATATCACGCTGTATCCTTTTAGACATCTTCTACTCTATCCCCCAACGACACCAATCTCTGTATCGTCAGCGAAAGTACTAACCCACCCATCTACGTTTTCATCCAAGTCATATGACAAAAATCAGAGGTCCAATACGGATCCCTACTGAACACCTCTAGTCACAGGCCTCCATCTGGAAGAATTCCCATTGGTCACTACCCGCTGTCTTCTATGGGCAAGCCAATTCTAAATCCAAACGGCAAAGTTACTGTGGATCTCATGCATCTTAATGTTAAGGATGCGCCTACCACGAGGGACATGGGCAAACGTCTTACGAAGATCTATGTACACAGCATCCACAGCTCTACGTTTATCAATCACCATCGTCACCTCAATCAAGTCAGTAAGACGTGACTAGCCCCACAGGAAGCCATGGTGACAGTTGCTAATTGGACTATGATTTCACAAATGCTAAAAATACTATCCCTAAGAATCTTCTCCATTCGCTTCTCCACCACGGACGTCAGTCTCAAGGGTCTATAGTTTCTAGGATTATCCTTATTTCTCTTCTTTAAAAACGTAACAACATAAGACAAGCCAGTCCTCCGGAATCTCGCCCGAAGCTAGTGAGGTCAGAAACATGTTGGTCAAGTTCCCAGAAATTTAATGCCTTGCCTTTTTCAATGCACTGGGGTATATCCCATCAGTCCGTGGGGACATCCACCTCAATATTCTTAAAGAGACCAAACACTATTCCTTCCTTAATCTCAAAAGTCCGAGTGTATTAGCAAGCTTCATATTGATCTCACTAGTCTCCACGTCCTTCCCCTTGGTAAGTAGCGAAGCAATGTATTCATTTAGGACGCCGCAAACGTCCTCCGCCTCCAAGCACATCTTTCCACATTTAGCCGTGCGTGATTCTACCCTCTCGGTCGTTATCCTGTTGCTCTTGATGTATGTAAATAATGCATTGTGATTCTCCTTTATCATATTGCCTGGTACTTCTCATGGACCCCAATTCCCCTATTGAATTCCTTTCCACATTCTTTATACTTAAAGGCTCTGTTGATTTTAGCTTCATAAATCTTGCATACGTTTCCTTTTTCTTCTTGACTAAACTCACTACCTCTCTCGTAATCCAATGATCTCTTACTTGCTATCCTCGTCTATCCTCTTAACTGGAAAATCCCTGTACTGTTACCCCTGTGCAGTTGGTCTTTCAACACCCTCCAAATGTCAGATGTGGACTTTCCCAAAAGTAACTGTTCGCATTTTACTTTTGTAATTCCTGCCAAGTAATTACGCAATTTATCCTGATCCAATTTACTACTCTCCCGCAAGGTCCACATTTATCTTTATTCATAACTATCTTACAACTTAATAAGTTCTTCCACTGTTACCCACTTTTTCTTCCACTGTAAGGCCAGGCACCTGGCCAAGCTCATTTCCCAATAACGGATACAGTATGACCTCTCTTTAAATTGGCTATTTTCATACTGATATAACAATCCTTATTGGATACATCGAACACATTTTGTTACACTTAATCCTCTTGAACTAAGGAGATCCCAGTCTATCGAGGTGATGTTTAAATCACCAATGAAAACAACCCTGATTTTTTTGCACCTTTCCCTAATCTGCCTGCATATCTGTTCCTCGATATTCTGCTGGCTATTGGGGGATATGCTTTATAATCCGTCAGAGTGATTGCACCTTTCATATTTTGGAGTTCTCACCATAATAGACCCAGTGGATGAGACTTCCATTATGTCCCCTCTCAGTACAGTTGTGATATTGAACCTGAATAATAGAGCAGTTTCCCCTTCCATTGTATCTCCCTCTCGATCATTTCTAAATCATCGAAACCCTGGGACACAACGCATCCAGTCCTGTCCCTCTCTCAACCAAGCCTATGTAATGGCCACAACGTCACATTTCCATGTACCGACCCAAGCTCCAAGATCGTCTCCCTTGCACTTAACACTCCTCGGATTAAAATAACCACACTTGAACACATCTGTCCATTGTGTCTTCCCGTGATCTTGCCTGTTCTTCCCTACATACTTACTGATCATGACATCTACATTCCTCACAATCCCTCCACTTTATGACCTGGTGCTCTGATTCCTATCCCTCTGCCAAATTGGTGTAAATCATCGCGAGTAGCAATAGCGAACCTCCAGGCCAGGATATTGGTTCCCCTCCAGTTAAGATGCAGCCCGTCCCTACTTTACATTTCAGCCCTGCCCCAGAAGAGGTTGCAAAGATCAAATGACCTATTATTTTCACTACAATATCGGGCTCTTTGTCGCTTTTCCCTTTGGCTCTCTCCTCTTCATCCCTCAGGCCCCCATCGCCCAATGTCTTTTCCCTCTCCAACCTCTCCATCTGCCCATCACCTACCAACTCCGCCCATTGATTACCCTCCCCATCATTTGTTCCATGCTCCAGCGTCCTCTCCTATCAGATTCCTTCAGCCCTTTGTCACTTCCACCTACTACCTCCCAACATGACATCATTGCCACTCTCCCCCTCCCTAAAGTACATATTACCCCTCACCTGGATCCACTTACCACCTGCCAGGTCTCTCTCCACACCTTCCCTTGGCCTTTTTTATACCGTATGCGTCCCTCTTTCATTGTGTCGGGATGAAGGGTTACATCCTGAACTGTCCATTTTCCTCCATAGATTTTACTGTCCTAATGAGTTTTGCATCGCTTTGTGTGTTGCATGAAAAATAGACTCATTGCTTGACAATCGATTGCTTCCCCCCCCCCCCAACTAATTTTTTGAAATAGTGGGGTTAATTCGGAAAGTATCCAACCACGGACATCTATTCCGATGCCTTGAGGCATCAGGGATCAGATATATGAATGGTGGGGCAGGCTTGGGGAGCCGGATGCCCCGAGTCTCGCTCCTTTATCGTTGCGTTCTTTTGTTTCAGCGTGTACAGAACTTTGACAAACAAAACAACCACGCATCTGATATCTGGGGCTACTTCCTTGAGTAAAAAGGGCTAAATGTTCAATGCCCTGCATCCTTATTCGTTATCTATCCCGTCAATGTCCTTTGCATCATTCCAGGCTAATGTTGTTTATTTAGTTTCTCCCTTTCACTGTGCGCTGCCGCCCAGAACATTATGGGTGTCTCTACCTCTCTCTTTGTGAATAATTAAAAAATAAAAAAAAAATGCATTTAAGTGGCCTGCTAGTTCTGCGCCCTGTTGAAAGTGAATGGAACGCATCGAAAGAGAATTTTTGTTTAACTTAGAAATACCTCTGTGGCCTACATAATTGGGCTTTCAAAAATCTGACTTGCCACCTGTAGAATGTCTCCATCTATGAGAAAATATCAATTTTCAATTTCTGGACGATTTGAACAGTAGAACGAGTTCTACAGAAGGTCCCACATGTTCTATAAACCTGCTGATATAAATCACGCTCTCCCACTAGTCCTATGTGTCTGGGTACCACTGCTTCTCTGAATCTATGCATATTACCAAAAGTGCATTCACTTCTTAATTCTGCCAGCCAGTGTGGTCATGGTATGCTTTCAACCATCACATGGGTCATTAATGAAGGCCAAATTTCTCCTGACTGCAGAGGCTCGTGAGAGTCTGTGTCACGACGTAGTGATGAAGCAGACCAGGATCAATAAGATTGCTTTATGGTCCTTAGACAATGTAGGCCATCGCATTATGTATCATAAACCACAGCGGAAGGAGACTGCCCAACAGGTGTGTCACAGACCACTGGCAAAACAGGCCACCACAGTGTTTTCTTCACAGGCCAGATGTAGAAGACTCAATAATAGTCATGGGGTCAAAGAACAGAAATAGGCCCTCGGCTCACTTTTTCCCTACCGGCCAGTCGACATTAATCCAAAGTACTCGCACTTGTTCAGAAGGCTTCTGTGTCTAGCCGATCCAAATAATCGTACAGATACTTGTGAACTGCTGTGTGAGTAACTGCGTCCAACACCTGCTCAGACAGTGCGTTCCAGATCGCAACTACTTTCCGGGTGAAAAATTATCGCCTCTCACCCCCTTATTCTTCGTGTAACCGCTATGTTATCTTTCTTTGGAATTCTCATTCAGGTGTAAAGGTCCAAAACTCCCTCCCCGAGGTTGCCACTCATAATTCTATCTCTACCATGTTCCCCTCAACCTCCTCTACTCCAATAAATTCAAACCCGGACTTCCAGCCTTTCCTCTGACTTGAAAGATTCCAGGCCAGGCAAAATCCTGGTGTATCTCATTTGCACTCATACGGTGTTTCTGAAACGTTCCAGGGTTGTAGCTTCCATTGCTCCACAGAGATCTCCAGCTGTGGTTGAAAGAAAGTCATATGAATGTGTATCTAGCTCAAAGATATGCTAAAGCCTTCTGTTTCTCAATTTTCCCCGTGGAAATGATGCATGTTCTGCTCATGTTCGACGTCCTAAAGTGCATCTCTATGCATTGATCGCGATCACATTTCATGCAGCCTTACTTCCGCAAATTTGCCAGCTGATACCTACAATTTTGCAGCTCACTTCTGCCCTCCTCACTCTCATTAACACAACGAATTTTCGTGATATCTGCACACAAACAAATAATACTATCTCCATTCACATCCACATCATTAACGTATGATGGAGAGCTTGGGTACTCTGAGCCCAAGTTCCTGTTTCTGTGCTGTGTGTTTCTTTGGCTCTGAATGCACAATACTGGGCGGACCAGCATTGCGATTGAGTTGAAATGCAAAGGCTTGATGCTAGATAGAATTTGCAAGTAGAGTGGGATCAGTGGCGAAATCTGATATTAATTTTAAATCTATAAATTAGGATCACTGGATGAATTGCAAAATACATTCAAAAATTAACTAAAACATGTCTGGAATGTTGAGACGCGAGCTCTCCCATTGTGTACTTGGCACAGCCTGGCATCTGCTTGACTATCATTATTTGTGTCATATTTTGTTGTTTAGAGTTTTTAATAATTTCCACATACTGGATTACTGGAAGCACGCCTGAGACCAACAGTGTTCTGGAAATTGACGTGAAAAAAAATAATGTAAAAGGAAGAGCGAAAGCATGAATTAGGTATGTTTAGAGATGCTTTCCATGTCAGTAATCAATTGAAAATCCCAGTTTTTTTCCAAAAAAAATCCTCTCACTAAGTATTGTTACATAGGTCCTACTCGAAACCTTCTGACTGCCCAAAGGCACCAGTAACATGGGATATTCCTTATCTATAACGTTCATTACATTGTCAAACATAGCAGAATATTTGTCAAATTCCGATGCATTCGTCAGGCATGTTTCCCCTTTCGTAAATCATGTTGATCTTTTCGAACCAGTCACTTCCTTCCAACTGTGGATGAAGGAAAGGCGTTGGACGTTGCCTGCATGGACATTAGCAAGGCCTTGGACAAAGAATCGCATGGGAGGATGGTCCAGAAGGTTAATTCGCTTGGAATTCAAGATGAAATCGTCAATTCGATTCAACATTGGCTTAGCAGGAGAAATCAGAGAATGGTAGTAGGTGGTTATCTCTCTGACTGGAGGCCTGTGACTAGTGGTGTGCTGCAGTGATCGGCGCTGGGTCCGTTGTTGTTTATCATCGATATTGACGATTTAGTTGATAATGTGGCTCAGCCAATTTGTAGATGAACAAAATTACGGTGGGGTGTGGTCATAGTAGACAGCGCGGAACGCTATCAAAACTTGCAACGTGAAATTGACCAGCTTGCAAAATGGGTTGAAATGGCAGTTAGAATTTAACGCAGACAAGTTTGAGGCGTTGAGCTTGGAAATTATCGTGGTTATGAGACTGTCTACATTGCTTCGATGTAGTTGTAACGAACTTGAAGGGGTGCAGTTTGTGTTCTGAGATAATAAAATGTATTCTGTGTTATTATTGCATTTATGTGTAGCCATGTATTACATTATAGTTTCGGTTGTTCACTTATTACTCAGACTGGTGCCTGGAAGTGTTGGAACATACTTGTGGTGAAATGTTAATACTTCGATGCCAAATGGAACAAATCACCATTCGCGCTATAATTAGCTGCAGCATGTTCACTTCTTGCTTATAAATAGTTGCAGTAAAACCGTCCATTTCAATGTTACCAAGGATATCAATTGAAGATGAAAATACCCTTCTTGATACTGAGCGTTCTCGTGTTGCTGCACGTGAAACACAACTTTCCTGGTGAAAATGCAGCGAGAGGAAGAGACTTTTACCAAGGTCAGTGTTTGGGCAAAAACATTTAAATATTCGTTTTATAGAAGCATAAATATCTTGTCGTTTCTGACTTGGCTCGGCGGAAGGAGTCAGTGGTGATGTTGGGAGTTTGGAGGTCTGTGACTCGTGGTGTGTCACAGGGATCCGTGCCGGCTCCCCTGTTGTTTTTTTTCAGAGACATGAACGCTTTGGATGAGCATGTAGGTGGCCTGATTAGTTTCTGTTGAGAGACTAGATAGGCTGGAGGTGTTTAGAGAATTCGCTGGAGAGGAGAGGTTGGACAAAAAATAACTTGCACTGTTTTATTTGGAGCATCGGAAGCTGAGGAAAGACTTACCAGAAATTCATAAAATCGTGAGAGGCATCGGTAAGATGGATGGTGAGAGTTTTTACTTCATATGGAAATGCAAAGTACTGGAGGGAATAGCTTTACAGTGAGAAGGGGAAAGTTCAAAGGAAATTTACGTGGCAGTTTGGTAACACATGAAATGTTAGTTACCTGGAATGGGTGGGTAGAAGAGTGATGGTGTCGTGATGTTTCCGAGACGGTTTGGCAGGCACATCAAGAGGAAGCGAATGGAGGGATACGGACAATGTACAAGCAAGACGGATTACTTTAATTCAGCACATGGTCGATGCAGTCATTGAGGGCAGTAGGGCCTGTTCTTGTGCTGCACTGTTCTTTGTTCTCTGTAAAATCGAAAGCAGGCCAACAGGTGCTCGAAAAATGAAACAGAATCAGAATTTTCTGGAAGTGCTCAGCACCTCAGGCAGCATCAGATGAGAGAAAACAACGGTAACATTTTCAGTCAAAGGCCGCCAGGCTGATCTTGCTGGTGTGTTTTATTGTATTGCTGATTTTGGTCTCCTCATTGAAAGGAAAATGCCAACAACTGATAATGTTTACTCGTAACTGGCAATGTTTTACATCGCGGAGAATATCTCTGTCCTACAGTTATGTCCGTGGCCAAAGACGCTGTACAATCTGTTTCTGGCACAGTACATAATGTCCTGGAAGAGGCGTTGAACGTTTAGTACAGGGAAGACGTTTCTCCTTGTGGAGTGCAGGGTGCACTTGCAGCCAGAAATCCACTGGTGACCATATTCCCTGGGAAATGTCGTCAGTGTAAACTAGTAGCGAGCAGGAAGGAAGTCGGGGCAGAGGTGATATAGCCTTGAGAATCGCTGGAGGACTCTGAAGTTGTGGAAAGTGCTTCTTTCTCCTGAGTCACCTCGCAGTCAGTTGGTCACAACAGACAAAGATAAAGCGATCCATGGACTGGTACAACACTGAAGCAGACCCTTCAGCCCAGCGAAGCTGTGCTGTCCATCAACCACACATTTGTACTAATCCTACTATCATACATTTTCCAATTCACCCCACGTTCCGATCGTCCCCACATCCTACTGCTCGCATCTTACAGTGACTGCCAAAGGGACAACGTGCGAACAGTTGACAATTTCGGCCCAACACAGCACCAGTGCTGAATGTCTGTTACAATCCTGATCCAATTGTTGCGGGTTTATGATCCACCATTACTCTGACGACATTCAGGGAGCATCCAGTTAAGCAACATATATAGTCAATGCATAGAAGGCTAGGGACCTACTAAGTGTAAATGGGACTCGTGTAAATCAGTACAACAGGCTGCAGGGAATGTCAGGCCGAAGAGACAGTTTCCCAGCTGACTCTATGAATCTACGATATTTTAATTGCCGTATATTCAAGATAATGCTGCTGAATTGGCAATGCAGTGTCTTGGCGAAATCGTTCCTGCAGATAAATTCAGAACTAACCGTGGCAGCTGGGAAAATCAAATTCAGGTAATTAAATAAACCTGAAGTTGAAATGACAAAAAAAAGAAAGAAGAAGGGACGACGGTAATAATATTCTGGGATTACAAGACAATGTCGTCCATTTAGTGAGGTCGGTTTGGAAGGAAGTTTGCCATTTACCTAGAGTCGCTCCGTGTCTCCTGTCCCCAGTAATGCGAACAAGATTTGTGGCATCAGAAGCATGTCATCAATTCACTCTAATGTACGATATCCATTTTTCTAAAGCAAAATCCAGGACCACAGGCTGAGGAATCGAACCATTTAACAACGATAGACACGGCACAGGTTTCTACCGATGGAACCAACATGATATCTTCACAGTGAAGTTAACCACGATGATCCTGTGCACAATTACCCATTAAACAATAAACAATGAAGATCCGCGAGGCACTCTGGCGAATAACAGTAGAGTTGAGAAGGGTCGGGTTTCAAGAACGAGGCCTCCAGGAGGAAGGAATTGTCCATATCCTGTATCAGGATTCCTTCCTGGACACGCCTATCGAACTCAACCTCATTTCTCCCCTTTTCAAAAAGGTGGTGCCAATCTCGCGGTTATCTGAATTATCCACTATTTTGCATTCACTTCCCCAGCTGATCAAGATCCCTGTTCAATTCCTGATAACCAGAGAACATAAAACGCTGAAAAGTGCAGCAGAGGAACTGGCCCTTCGACCCACCATATTGTGCCAAACTAATTTAGGTAATGACACTGAATTAAACAAATTGCGTGTGCTGCACATGGTCCGTATCCCTCCATTCTCTGCATATTCATGTACCCGTTTGCGAACCTCACAAGCAACTCCATCCTATCTGTGTCCGTCACTACTTCTGGCAGCAAGTTCCAGCCACCCACCAATCTCTGTATAAAAAATACTGGTACCGCACATCAGCCATCGACTTCCTCCCTCTACCTTTGTACGTTTTTCTGACTTCAGATGTTTTGAAAAGTCAAGCAACTCTTCTTCTGTAATGCAACTGATTCCAAAAACATCCGTTCTGCGGAGAACGCAAGACAGCGTTCTGTGCCGAACATAATGTCAATCTAAACTAATCACATCTACCTGAACATGGCGTATATGCCCTTCCATCACATGTCTGTTACGCTTGCTGTCAGAATGCCTATTAAACGTCTCTATCGCGTCTGCCTCCGTCACCTCCCCTCGAAGCATCTGCGTAAAAAAAAATAACTGGCCTGGCATGTTTCCTTTAAACATTCTCCTCTCAGCTTTCACCTCTGCTCTGCAGTATTTAATATTTCTACCCTGGGAAAAATGACACTGACTGTCAACCTTACCTGTGCCTCTTATAATTTTACAATCTTCAATCAGGTCACCCCTCAGCCTCCGACGCTCGAGGGAAAAAATTCCAAGGTGATTTCCACTTACCCTGCACCCTCTGTAAAACATTAACATCCTTCCTATGGTGTGTGGACCAGAATTGCACACCATACTTCAAACATGGGCGGACCAATGTTTATTTTGATGGAAAGAATCCCGACATGTATACTCAATACACAGCTGAAACATGATTTGCCGACACTTTTATTTCAGGAGCAGCGTTTTAGATGCAAGTACTGAACTTTGCTGGAACCACTCTCTGTTATCTTGTGATCAAAAGTTATAGTTGTTCAACACAACTATCTGTTGTCAATGCTGAACCGATACTGTCTCCTGGCATTCATTTGATTTTGGTCTTCATATGGCAGTTTTCAAATCATGTTCTTAGTATGTAAGCTCCAAATTGCTTGGGTCATTTTAATGTTGGTGGGAATGTTGTTACATCTTACGTCGCCTTCCGGTGACTACAGCTCTGAAGTAGTCTGTTTGGTCTATATCCTGTTGTTCCCATCTCTCTAATGCACATAACTAAAAATCAGTGAATTTTCTCTCTGTTTATTTCAGATATCGGGAAATATGTAACAGGTTCGGTGGGATATGCCGTATATACTTGTGTGAGAGGAAAGAGTTCACTGTAAGGGGTGTGTGCGGCTGGTTGCACGCCTGTTGCTTCTCAAAGTAAGCGGATGGGCATATCCGCCTCATATTTCACCTCAAGACTAGCTCCATGATGGCAACAGAAGACAATGTTCCTGAAACCCCCCAATGTAGGATGACTAATGTTGTCCATTGTGGTAAATAAAGTTCGCTGCATTGAGCGAGTCCTCTTTTCATTGTCTGCTGATTATGGAAGCAGAATCGATTTTTACATCCCTTCAGCTTATCTCTCCGTGGGGAGTTTCAACAAAACTGGAGAAAACATCGAGAAAATTGAAAGGAGCACATTACTCACGGATAGATACAGAGAGAGAGAACGCGAGCCATAGTTATAGAGAGGAAGAGAGGTTTGTGGGTAAGTAGGTGGATGGATGGATGGATGGATGGATGGATGGATGGATGGATGGATGGATGGATGGATGGATGGATGGATAGGTAGATGATACTTAGAAAGACAGATAGATAAATAGGGAGGTAGATAGATAGATAGATAGATAGATAGATAGATAGATAGATAGATAGATAGATAGATAGATAGATAGATAGATAGATAGATAGATAGATAGATAGATAGATAGATAGATAGATAGATAGATAGATAGATAGATAGATAGATAGATAGATAGATAGATAGATAGATAGATAGATAGATAGATAGATAGATAGATAGATAGATAGATAGATATAGATAGATTGATTGATAAAAGTAAAAAAGAGGAAATGGCCTTTGTAAAATCATGCTGTGACAAACTTACGTCCTTCATTCAAGTCCAATTCGTTGATATGTATTTCATAACGCAGGGTCCAGCGCCAATCCCAGCGCTACATCACCAGTCATAGATAGTGAAGGAAACATCCTTACAACACTACACCCTGCCGCCGATCACCAAACCATGTTGGACGTCATTAGCCAGCTCGCAATGGATCTCAAGTGTTTTACCTTCCTGAAACTGCCTGACTGAATTCCATAACAAACAGCTACCGTTCGACCTTCGTCATACTCGGAGTTATCCACGGTAAATCTCAGCTTATTAGTAACATTGTTGTAGGGAGCAGTATGGTCACCTGAAATGAGAGGGCGACTCCTGACAATGCCGGATGAAACTTACACTTCATTTATCATTTGCTACAAATCTAACGTGTCTTCTGCCGGCCCTTGGGTGATAGTGGTTTGAGTATCATTCGGTTTACCGTCTTTAATTTTCTCTCTCTCGTTCGTCCTGTTTCTGCTTCTCTCACTCTCCCTTTCTCTATCCATTTATATACTTCTGAGTCTGTCTATCTCTCAATATATACACCACCGATGGACCGACCGATGTCAAAGAATAGTCCCATTTTGTGTGCATGTGAATTAATTTCTTACCTGCATCTTCGTATCATCACCCTGTGCCCACCCGCATCCCCTCTTCTTTCCACCTATCGCTGCTCTACTTTCCGCTCTTATATATTGGGCCTTCACTTTTCTTTTCTTCAGTCCTGAAGGAACGTTCCGAACCGAAGTATTGACCGCCGGCTTTTCTCCACAGATGCTGTCCGGCCTGCTGAGTTCCTCCAGCATCGTCGTGTTTTTCATCTGGTTTCCAGCTTCTGCAGTCCTTTATTCCCCTCATCTCTCACCCTTTCTGCCCTTTGCGGCAATCATCCCTCCCTCTCTTGCTTTTCCCTCTGCTCTCACCCCTTCCTCTGAGAACCGTGTGGAACATTCCTCTCTGAGCCTTCCTCCAGGTCCACACCTGCCGGCTGCCATTTTCCTTTGCAGCTACTCCCTCGCCTCACTTTCTCTGCCCCTTCAGCTTATACGCTCCTCTGTGCCATGCCTCCTATCTTCCACCGTATGCCTTTCCCCTTCCACTGTCTCCCATCGTTGTTTTTCCCTGCTGTCCTGCTCCTCTCTCTCCCCTCTTGGTTCGACAGCTCTCTGGCACCTCGTTTCTCCTACTTTTCCCACTCTTCTTGTCTTATTAATTCAGAACTCTCTCTCCTCTTTCACGAACCGGCTCAACCGTGCATAAGATCACCTTTCAGAATCTATACTCTGCGTGTGGAAGTCATTGACAACTACCTCACACTATTTTCTCCAATATGTGTTCTGGGTTTTTGATTTCATGTTATCACGTATCTTCTTAATGTTTGTCATGCATTTGACAATGCAGTCGTCCTTCTAATACTGTTGTATAGCAAGATCACGAAGCACATCCATCACTCAGTGAATCTTGGAGAAGACATCGTTTGTGTTATACACCTTGAACATAACGATCGCAGAAGTGGTTTCCGAAGAAAGAAACATGACTTGGACACTTGGGTTGCCAGCGTCTGAAGCCTCGTGGTACATTATCATGGACGAGAAGGATCTTGAATCCACACCCTCCTCTTGATATGTTTGTTTTTTTTCCACACGAAGCCCTTATTTGACCAATCCATAACCAGTACTTCAGAAACCAAAGCATCCTATTTGACTGTGTAACACAGGTAATATGGTGTAACACAGGTAATATGTTGATATTCACCCTTATCACCTCGGGATTTGCGGCTTGCATCAACGTAGCTTCTGAAAGTTTTCAGCATTACCACTGAGGAGAGTCTTATATCCAGGTTCTCCGTTGTCTTCCTGTGAAACACACAGGTGCGGGAACATTCGTTTTCACCATGAGCCAGTCTCATCGGCAATGACATTTGTTGGGTGTACAGCCCCTTCTTCAATGAGGTTGCAGGTTCTTGGTCGAAGAATTTGCGTCATTTGATTTTACGTTGTGAAATTCGGCACTCTTGAATTTATGCAAACAAACTTAAAATGCAACAATGTTGAGGGTTGTATCACCATATACGAAGGTACTGGATCGTTTAAAACCGCTCATGAAAATTAATTGTTTTTTGGGGCATTATATTCTGATGCATGGGAACCATTACCAATGCCCTTCAGATTTTCACCGTATCTTAATCTATATAACATGCAAATCTCCCGCATTTTAGGTCACTATAAGGAATAATTACCATTTCTTTTAGAAAGACTAGCAGTTGATATTTTTTCCACGAATGGTGGAAACACGCATAATCACTTGAACGTTTATCTAACAAATCAACATTGAAGTAAATACTTAATATAGACTTTGAATAATCAAGGCGCTACTGAGTGAGGGCGCTGCTGGGTGAGGGCGCCACTGGGTCAAGGGGCTACTGTTAAGCAGATTTTGGGTCTAGGCGCTACCTTATTAATGCCTACCTGGGTGAAGATGCGACTGTGTCAAATATCTATTGGTGTCATCGCTAGTTCAGCGCGCTCCGGGTCAGGGCATTACGGGGTTAAATACGTATTTGTTCAAGGCGCTGCTGTGGAAGAAACCTACTGGACCAACTATCTACTTGTTCAGAGCGTTACTGGATTAGTGCACAACTGCGTCAAATCATTACTTTTTCCGGACTCTACTGGTTCAAATAATTCCTTTGTCAATGCACTACTAGTTCGGTGATTACGGTTTCGACACTGCTGGTTCAAAAACTACAATGAAGGCACACCTTAGTTAAATACCTGCTGATCAGGGTGCTACTGGTTCAGATATCCACTTGGACAAGGCGCAAGACGGTCAAAGAACTGTATTATCACGGCGCGACTGGGACAAATAACTACTGAATCAGGGCGCGGCAATCCGGTTTTGAATTCGTTCCCTGTTTCATGGGTGACTGAGTGACTTGAAAATGATTTGGAGAGATAATCACACGGGAGTCAGATCTCAAATGTCGTGCAGTCTGGGTCAGGAAGGCGGAATGTCTCTCTGAAGAGCGGTGGGGAACCAGATGCATTTTTACAACAATCTGGTAATTTTGACTGTCCATGTATTTCCCTACGCACTGCCCCAATCCCAAATTGTCATCTGAAGTTAAGTTCCACAGGTATGTTGTGGAGGTGACACACCCAATCTCCTTCCAGTTCTCCCGGGTTAGAGTTCATCTGCTCTGTTGGAACGAGGACAACTGCAACTTGTTCACGTGACCATAGTCCCGTTTGCCCCTCGTAACAGATGAAGGAGCATCGACCTGAAGCTTTGATCCAGATTCAATCTCCGCAGAATCTCTGGTACTTCCTAGGACTTCTCAGATTTCCAGCCTCTGCTTTCCGTTCCTTTTCCCGTCCCAAATCTCCAGAACCCTGACACGGTGTAACAAGCATTTGGCAGGTCAATTATAAAAGCAAACCGAAAATCTTATTCACTACCCCCGTTCCACCCTGACTGGGCTTCAGCCGTCGAATGAGCTCCCGTGTCCCTCATTGGCTACGGGAGGGGAAGGCAACCTCAACAGCGGACACACAACATGACCTTGGGTTTATACAGTACAGTGAAAGAGACAGGACATCTTCGATCACACCCTAGGAGGATCATACTGTACATTCTTGAGACTTTGAACCGCCCGTTTGCTATATCCTTCCGGTGCTTGACTGAAACGAAAGATTTTAAGGGACATCCCAAAGTTGGAACAAACTGTACTGAGTCGGCAAGGATTTGGGTGTTGGGGAGGATGACGCGCTCAAGGCATTTGGTCTTAGTTACTCAGGGCACGTTCGCCCATCACGGGGTGATCAAGGGGGAAGATCTGCAGAAAAGCTCATTTATCCGGTCAGCGGTTTTCCTCATTGCCTTCTGCCTGATGAACGTCTCTCCGTGAGGAATCGTTGCTGCCCGCACCTCAGGGAGGAGTCGACTCCACAGCCAACCACCCCAATGAAGTGTGAATTCAGTGCTGAAGATTGGATCTGGGGTCAGTCTTTCATTGTTGTCATTCATGCAGAAGCTCCAGCGGACACGGCATTGTCTGACCTTGTCACCACCTCCCGCTCATCCCCTCACCATCAATTCACCCACGGGGCGCCGAGTGACAAATAAACAGATACTGGCCGGAAGAGATTTTATTCATTTATTTTGAGGCTCAATTAACATGTTTCTATTTGATTGACAGACGTTATGAAGTCACAGCGCGCTCTTCTTGGATAAACTACATGTCTAGAATCTCCTCATTTCACAACATTGTGGTGCTGTCGTTTGATGTGTACTCCTGTGAACAGCTGATTGTATTTGGCGATGAATGGGATGTATATAGGCACTCGCGGAGAATCCGCTTCAAACGCAGCTGCAACTGGTGAACATCTGGTAAGTTATCGGGTGTAATTATTATCAGCTCTGTCTGGGGTTGTCTCTATGATTTGACTGATTTCATAATGAGCTTCATGGGATATTTCACCGCGTTCTTTAGCTCTTCTCGGAACTTGCTCTGTATCAAGACATAAACCCCCGTGTTGGTGCAGGTGCGGAGAAGCTGAAGCATGGCTGCGACTGAATATAAGTCAATGCCTATGCTGTTCTGAGTGCCTAGAACACGCTGAAACGTAATATATACAACTAAAGTACTCCACAACAGTCTGAAACTGCCGGATATGCTGAAGAGTAAAACGATGGATTTCCTTCGGTCCTCCCTCTCCGGGTCCTTGTCATTCTCTCCATTGCTGCGCTTCACGAGCCCTCTGCGGATTCTAGCAGATACTAAAATGTACCTGCCGGTCAGTGAATTCACTACCAATAAAAAAAAAACGAAAGGAAAACAAGGGTTTAGAGTAAACATAAAAAACTCAAATGACGCCCACGAAGGTAAATTTAGGAATATCCATTTCAGAACACACCCTCAGGGTACATTGTCCATGATATATGCTGGGTGCAATGTAAAATACCAGGGTATACTTATTAAACAGCTCAGCACAATCACCATTCCGATGACAACAGTCGCCGTTCTCTTGGTGTAATATTTTGCTCTCAGCGTCTGGCAACAAATGGCCACAAACAGATCAAAGGTGAAACCCACGGTGAACCAGACAGAGCTCACAGTGGCTGCATACGCCAGAACATAGTTAAGGGAGCACACGGGGGTGACGGTCAGGAATGAAAGTGGGAAATACATTTCAACGATGGTCAGTGATGACGACCAGGAGGTAGGCCGCTGCCATTCCCACCAGGTAGAGAGTGATACATTTGGAGAGACCGCATTTCCCTCGGGACAGGATCACAATCGCCACCAAATTCTCTGGAAGAGAGAGAAAACAATAAATAATGTTTTCCTGAGATCAACAACAATAACTACTGAAATTATTCCCTACTGACACTAAGAATGGAGTTCTCAGAATGAAAGTGGGAATGCAATAATTCATACTTGGAAGCTTTGGAAAAACAACACCGTCGTTCCGCACAACACTAGGAACCCGGCTTCGATCCCCTCCTCGGATGATGTCTGTGGGAGTTTCCACCTTCTCCACATGACCGAGTTGCTTTCTCGTGGGGCTCCGGTTTTCTGCTGCATCCCAAAGACGTTTCAGTGTGTTAACAGGCTGCTCTAAATTCCCCCATAGTGCAGGGTGATGGCAAGAGGACCACCACGGAGCGGTGGGTCTGTGAGAGGGAATAAGCTGCTGTACTGAGGTAAATAAGAGGGGCAAGTGGCTGACGGGACTCTGCTTTGGGATAACGTGGTGTCAATGGACCGAATGGCCTCCTTTTATGCCGTAATATATACCGAAAATAAAATTTCTGAATACAGGCACGGGTTGGAGCAAAGAACTAAACGCTCCAACCAACACATCAAGTTTGTGGAGCGCAGGAACCGTAAATGAGGCAATAACTGTACCGATAACTGGTTCCATGTGCGGTTCCATTTGAAATCGCAAATCCTTCAATAGTTTGACTAATTTCACAAAATTGTTCACAGGATTGTTCACCGCGTTGTTCAGCTTCTTTGGGGATTAGCACTGGGTCAGGACATAAATCCCGGTGCTCGTGCACGTGCACGCGATATGAGCGCCAACGTACCTGACCCCCATTGTGTGAAGTGCGGTGGGTGAGACAGAGGAAAGAACATCAAATATCCCTCTGCTGCGTTTCAGGAAGAAGTAAAACCTCAGCCGCTTTCACTCCAGGGAACAGTCCGAGTCGATCCAATCCCTCAAACCCTCCAGTCCAAGCAACATCCTTGTGAAGCTTTTCTGCACCCTCCGCATTTAAATCACATTCTACTGATAACATTGGACTGGAACTTCACACAATACTTCACACCAACGCCTTGCATAACTGTAACAAGACGTCCCACATCCAGGACTGACTGCTTCTGTCCATGAAGGCAAGCATGTCATGTGCCTTCTTCAACCCCCTGTCTACCTTTGTTGCCACCTGCATGGAAATATGTACATATACCTCTAGGTCTCTCTGTTCAGCAACACCAGCCAGGGCACTGCATTCACCATGAATGTCCCGGCATGCTTTAAATTCCCTAAGAATGCATCACTTCGCACGTGTCCGAGTTAAATTCCACCTGCCATTCCTTTGCCCACTTTACCAGTTGTTCAGTATCCTGTTGTAACTTTAGACAACATTCCTCACTGTCCACGACACCACCAATTGTGGAGTCATCTGTGAACTTACTGATCACGCCCCCAACATTCTTCTCCAAACATGAATATAGATGAAAAACAACAGGAGAGCCGCACCCATCCCTGCCACACATCACTGGTCACAGGCCTCCAATCTGAAAAACAACCCTCCCCTACGACCCCTGCCGCCTTCCACCAAGTCAGTGTTGTATCCATTCAGTAACTCACCCTCTGTCCCATGTGATCTCAACTTCCTGACCAGCCTACCAGGCAGGATGTTTCCAGGGCCTTGCCAAAGGCCATGTGGACAGCTTTTACCACCCTGTCCTCATCAATCTTCTTCGTCACCTCTTCCAAAACTCAAGCAAATCCGTGAAACATTATTTCCCATGCACAAAGCAATGTTGACTGTCCTTGACCAGTCCTTGCATTTCCAAATGCTTGTAAATTCCGTCCTTCAGATTCCCCTCCTGTAACATTCCCACCACTGATGTGAGGCTCACCTCCCTATAGTTATCTGGCTTGTCCTTGCAACCTTATTCAATAAAGCACAACATCATCCATCCTCCAGTCTCTGGTAGCTCACCAATGGTTAAGGACGATATAAAAATCTTTGGTAAAAAGATTTACCAGAGTCCCAACAATGTCCTCACCTACTTCCAACAACATCCCATACAGGCACCAGGGATTTGGTCAGATCGTCCGCACGTGCAATTTCGTTTTATCATTGTGTTTTCTGACATCATTATCCTCCACTTCACTCAATAACTCTCATGCCTTTCTCTGTAGTCAATAAAGATGATTAGTATCGATGTAAAAACTCACCCATATCCTGAGGCTTCACAGATGGAAAACAACACTAATCCTTGAGGAGACCTATTCCTTCCCTAGTTGCAGATTTGCTCTTCATATACTTATAGAATCCTTCAGGATTCCCCTTTACGTGATCGGCCAGGGATACCTCATGTCATCCCTTTGCATTTATAACTTACTTCTTAAGTATTATCCTCTATTTCTTATACTCCTCAAGGGACTCACTTCAGCTGAGCTGCCTAAACTTGACATAAGATAAGATAAGATATCTTTAGTAATCACATGTACATCAAAACACACAATGAAACACAACTTTTTTTGCGTGGAGTGTTCTGAGTGCAGCCCACATGTTTACGTCTTTGAGACTGTGGTAGGAATTCCTTATGTTTTGCTGACCAGATCCTCAGTATCCATTATGAATCTAATTCACTTCCCTTACACTGCCAGCCTTGCCGTTCAATCGAACAGGGAGACTTTGGTCCTGAAGTCTTCCTATCGCAAGTTTCAAAACTCCCACTTGCTAGAAATCCTTTCACCTGTTAACAGACGCTCCCAATCAACATCGCAAGTTCCTGTCTAATGACATCGAAATTTGCCTCTCCCTAATTTAGGATTTTAATTCATGGACCAACCCTATCATTTCCCATAACTATTTAAAACATAATGGGATTATGGTCACTGGGGCCACAGTTCTCCCCTACTGACACGTCAGTCACTTGCCTAGCCTTATGTACCAGGAGGAGGTTGAGTGTTGCCCCCTCTCTGGAAGGAACATCTTTACGTTGCTTAAAAACATTTCCCTGGACTCACTGACATATGTTGCCCCATCTAATCCTTTCACACTGTGGCCGTCCCAGTCAACATTAGGGAAGATAAAATCACCAACTTCTACCTGTTTATTTCCCTCCACAGATGCTGCCTGACCTGCTGAGTTCCTTCAGCACGTTTTGTGTAGTACTGTCACAGTCTATCATTTCGACAGCTATCTGCGATCTCCCTACACATCCCTCCTCTAAATCCTGCTGGCTATTGGCAGGAGGAGGGGGGTGGAAGTGGGCATGGAATGGGTATCTCATAATCACCAAAGTGAGCGCACCTTTCTGATTTGGAAATTCTACCCATTTTGCTTCGTTAGATGTTCTGGATTATCCTCGCTAAGTCCGCTGTTCAGTTCTCCCAATCAAAACTGCAGCTTGCCTCCACCTCTCTCATGCCCCAAGCATCTGTACCCCAGCACATTGAGCTGCCTGTCCTGCTCATGACAGATGTAATACCATAATCTCATGGGCCACTCCATGCCCTTGGTCCATCTGCTTGCCCTGTCAGGTGTCTTACATCAAGATAAACGCAGTTAACCCCATCGGACCGTTCTCACACCCTGCCTTGCCCCTGTCTGTCCCGTCTCTTTGTCCTGCTCACTGTAACTTCCAGATCTGCTTCGTCATTATCATCTGCCACATTCATACCTTGGATCCGATCCCCGGACAAGACCAGTTTAAACCCTGACAGCAGCACCAGCAAATCCCCCCGACAGATTATTGGTCCCCCACCAGTGCAACCCGTCCCTCTTGTACACGTCACCTCTGCCCCAGGAGAGGTCTGGTCAAAGAAACTGACCCCTTCCCTCCTGCACCAGCTCCTCAGCCACACACTCACCTGTCCTGTCCTCCTATTCCTCCCTTCACCAGCAGGTGGCACCGTCAGTGATCCAGAGATTTCAGCCCTTCAGCTCCTGTTTCGGAACATTCAGCCTAACTCCCTATATTCTCTCCGCATGACGCCATCTCTTTTTCTCCTCATGTTTGTCTGCTCACAATGTGTACAAAGACCTCTGTTTCCTCACTCTTCCACTTGACAATGTTCTTTAACAGTTCAGAGACGTCCTTGACCCTCGCAGCTGGGAGAGAACTCACCGTCCTGGAGTCTTGTTCACGGCCACAGAAACGCAAGTATGTCCCTCACACTGTGGAGTCACATTTCATGACAGATCACCTTGTATCGACTATCTCCTGCTGTACATCCAAGCCAGCTGTTGTGCCATAGACCTGGCTGCTGTTACTGTGTTGACCCACATAAACACTTCTCCGTAGATCCGCTCGTGAACCCATCTCTGTGAAGGACGACGTACACACTTCTCTGTGGAGCACCACGTAGAGCTTTACCTGTGTCGCCACTCATAAAACCCTCTGGGTGTTTCCCTACATGAACCCCTCTGTGCAGCCCTAAATGAACACTTCTTGCGCAGCCCCACATAAACTCTTCCTTGTGTAGACCCAATAAACCCTTCTCTGAATAGCCGCACATAATGCCTATCTGCGTAACCCCAAGTTAACTCTTCTCTGTGTAGCCTCACATAAACACCACTCTGTGTAGACCCACATAATACCCTCTCTGTGTAAACCACATAAACCCTTCTCTGTGTAGCACGGCATAAACTGCTGTCTGTGCAGGCCCAAATAAATCCCTCTCTATGCAGGCCAAAATAATACCCACTCTCTGTAGACCGACATAAAACCATCTCTGTGTAGCCTCACATAAACGTCTCTTTGTGTTGCCCCACATCAACACCTCTCTGTGCAGCCCCACAGAAACTCCTCTCGGTGTAGCCACACATAAACCCGTCATTCAGGAGCCCCATGTAATCCCTTCTCCGTGGAGACCCAAATCAAACCTTCTCTGTGTAGCCCCACATAAACCCTCTCTGTGTAGCTCCACACAAACCATCTTCTGCGAAGCCCTACTTAAACCTCTCTCTGTGTAGCCCCACATAATCCGCTCTCTGGGTAGAATCACATAATTCCCACTCTGTGGAGCCACACATAAACCCTTCCCTGCACAGATCTACATAAACCTCTCTCTGCGAAGGACCACATCAACCCTTCTGTTTTTAGACCTAAATAAACCGCGCCCTGTGTAGAACCACAAAAATCTCTCTGTGAAGCAAAACCTCGCTGTGTAGCCCCACATAAACTGCTCCCCGTGTAGCCAGACTTAAACCCTTCTCTGTGTAGCCCCACTGAAACACGTCTCTGTGTAGCCCCACTTAAACCCTTCTCTGTGTAGCCCCACATTAACTCCTCGATGTGTAACCCCACTTGAACACCCCTCTGTGTAGTGGAACATAAATCGCTCTGTGTATAGCCCCACAGAAAATGTGTCGCCCCACATAAACACTTCTCTGTGTGTAGCTCCACAGAAAACCTTCTCTGTGTAGTCCCACATAAACCCTTCTCTGTGTAGCTACACATAAACCCTTTGCTGGGTGGCCCCACAAAACCCCTTCGCTGTGTCGCTCCACATAAACCATGTGACATCTGTGTGTAGCCCCACTTAAACCGATCTGTGTAGCCGCAAATAAACCCTTCTCTGTGCAGTCCCACCTAGTTTCTCTAACGAGACTCACAGGAACCCCTCTCTGCGAATCCCTATAAAAGACTTTCACTGAGAAGCCACTCATAAAAGCTTCTCTGTTTAAACTTTTAAACTTTATTTACAGCACGGTAACAGGTCCTTCCGGCCCAATGAGTCCGCGCCGCCCATTTAACCCACGTTAATCCACCCTTACACCTTTGGAATGTGGGAGCAACTGGAGCACCCGGAGGAAACCCGCACAGACACGGGGAGAACGTACAAACTCCTTACAGACAGCGACGGGAATTAAAACCCGATTGCTGGCGCTGTAATAGCGTCACGCTAACCGCCACAAAAACCCTTCTATGTGTAGACCCACATGAATCCTGCTCTGTGTAGCTCCGCAGAAAACTCTTCTCTGTGTAGCCCCTCATTAACCCCTCTGTGTAGCCCCACTTAAACCACACTCTGTGAGCCCCACATAAACCCCTCTCTGTGTAAACCACATAAAACCTTCTCTGTGTTGTCCCACAGAATCACTTCTCTTTGTAGCCCACAAAACCCCTTTCCGTGTAACCCCACATAAACCCTTCTCTGTGCAGCATGCCATAAACCGCTCTGTGCAGGCCCAGATAAACGCCTCTCTATGCAGGCCAGCATAATACCCACTCTCTGTAGACCCACATAAACCCCTCTCTAGTGTAGCCGATATAAACACCTCTTTGTGTTGCCTCATTTAAACACCTCTCCGTGCAGCCCCACATAAACTCCTCTCTGTGTAGCCACATATAAATCCGTCACTGAGGAGCACCATATAATCCCTTCTCTGTGGAGACCCACATCAAACCTTCTCTGTGTAGAAGCACAGAAACTCTTCTTTGTTCAGCCCCATTTACACTCTTCGAAGTGTAGTCCCACAAATTCCCTACTCTTTGGAACCCCACATAAAACCATATTTGTGTAGCCCCACATAAAACCTAATTCATGTAACCCCACATTAACCACACTCTGTGAGCCCCACATAAAGCGCTGTCCGTGTAGTCCCACATCAACAGTTCTATGTGTAGCCCCACATAAACCTCACACTGCGTAGCCCCACATAATCCCCTCTCTGAGTCGCCCTGCACACATACAAATTTCTCTGTAGCCCCACCGAAACTCTTGCATGTGTAGCGCCACATATACATCCAGATGTATAGCCCCATATAAACTCCTATATTTTCCGTCCCACAGAAACCATTCTCTATGCAGCCCCACATAAACCCTTTTTCGTGTAGCCCTACATAAAGCCTTTTCATTTTAGCCCCACATAAACCCCCCTCTGTGTAGCGCCACGTAAACCGCTCTCTGTGTAGCCTCACAGAAACTGTGCTGCATCGCAGAAAATCCTTCTCTGTGTAGCCCCAGATTAACTCCGCTATGTGTAGCCCCACTTACCCCCCCGTGTAGCACCACATAAGCCGCTCTCTGTGTTGCCCCACAGAAACTCTTGTCTGTGTCGCCCCACATAAACACACCTGTGCAGCCCTACATAAATCCCACCGTGCAGCCCCACATAAACCCTGTGTAGCCCCATACATACACTTATCTGTGTACCCCAGACCAACTCCTCTCTCTGTAGCTCACATAAATCCATCTCTGTGCAGCCCCACATAAACCGCTGGCCGTGTAGCCCAAAATGAACCCGTGTCTGTGTAGCCCAACGTAAACCGCTCTCTGTGTAGCCCCACAGAAACTCTTCTCTGTGCTGCACCGCAGAAAACCCTTCTCTGTATAGACCCAGTTTAATTCCTCAATGTGTAGCCCCACTTAAGCTCCCTCTGTGTAGACCCACATAAACCGCTCTGTGTATCCCCACAGAAACACTTCTTTGTGCAAACCCACGTAAACCCTTCTCTATGTAGCCGCACATAAACCCCTCTCTGTGTAGCTCCACATATACCCTTCTCTGTGAAGAACCACATAAACACCTCTCCTTGTCCCCCCATAAAAACCCTTCTCAGTGTGGGCCCACATAAATCCTTCTGTGTGGAGCCGCTCATAATACCCTCTCTGTGTAGTCCGACATTAACTCCTGTCTGCGGAGCCCCACATAAAATCATCTCTATCTTGCGCAACAGAAACTTTTTTCTGTGTAACGCCACATAAGACCTTATCAGGGTAGCCCCACCTCAACCATTCTCTGTGCAGTCCCACATAAACCCCTCTATGTGTAGCCCCACATAAACTATTCTCTAAAGCCCCAAATAAACACCTATCTATGTAGCCCAACAAAAACTTATCTCTGTGCAGCCCGACATAAACCCTTCCTTATTAGCCCCACAGAAACCCTCTCTGTGTATCCCCACATAACTCCCTCTCTGTATAGCCCACGTAAGCATTGCTCTATGCAGCCACACATAAACCCCTCTCTGTGCAGCCTCACATAAACTCCTCTCTCTGTAGACCCACACAATACATTCTCTGTGTAGCCCCACATAAATCACTTTTTATGTTCCCCACATAAACCCCTCTCTTTGCAGCCCACATAAGCCCTTCTCTGTGTAAACCCATATAACACCACTCTGTCAGACACCCGGTGGTCCAGGCTGGTCTCTCGGTGGTCAGTGACATTCGGTGGTCGGGGTGACACTCCAGGTGGTCAGGGGTGAGACTCCCGGTTGTCTGAGGTAAGACTCCCGGCTGTCAGGGATCAGACTTCCGGTGGCCAGGGTTGACAATGCCGGTGGTCGGGCGAGACACTCCCGGTGGCCACAGTTCGGACTCCCGATGGACATGGGTGAGACTCCATGTGGTCAGGGCTCAGAACCCGGTAGTCAGCGGTCAGACTCCGGTTGGTCAGATTTGACACTCCCGGTGGTCTGTGGTGGAACATCCAGTATCAGGGGTCAGTCTCCCGGTGGTCAGGGGTCAGATTCCCTGTGGTCAGGGTTCAGACTTCCGGACATCAGAGGTCAGATCACCGGTGGTCAGGTGTCACATCCAGTATCAGGGGTCAGTCCCTCGGAGGTCAAGGGTGAGACCACCGGGTGTCGGAACCGTCACCACCGGGAGCGTCAACCCTCACCACCGGGAGTGTCACCCACGATCATCGGAAGTCTGACCAATGGGAACCACATGTCTAGCACCTGGTCACTAGGATTGTCACCACTGGCCACCCGGATTCTCAATTCTGAATACAGGGAGTCAGAAGGCTGACCACCGGGACACTGACCCCTGACCACCAGGAGTCTGAGCCCTGAACACAGGAAGTTTCAACTCTGACCAACGGGAATTTCACCCCTGACCACCAGAAGGGACAACCGTCACACACCGGGAGTGTCACCCCGGATCACCGAGAGTCTGACCCCTGACCACCGGGATTGTCATCCCTGGACTCCATGAGTCTCAATCCTGGCTACCGGTAGTCTGAACCCTGACTACCGGTTGTGTCACCCAAGAAAACTGTGATTGTGACTCCTGATCACCGGGAGTTTCACCCCTGAGCACCAAGAGGCTCACCCCTGACCGGCGGCAGCATCACTCCTGACCACCGCGAGTTTAACCCTTGACCATTGGTATTGTCACCCTTAACCACCGGGAGCCTGACCACTGACCAGCTGGAGACTCACCCCTAGCCACTGGGAATGTCATCCCTGACCACCACCAGTCTCACCCCTGGCCACCAGGACTGTCACCACTGACCACAGGGAATATGACTCCTGAACACAGGAAGTGTCACTCCCGACCAACGGGGCTGTCACCCCTGACCACCGGTAGTCAGAACCGTCACCACCGGGAGTGTCATCCCTGATCCTTGGGAGTGTCACCCATGACCAACAGGAGACTGAACCATGGGAACCGTGTGTGTGACACCTGACCACAGGAAGTTTCACCCCTGGCCACCGGGTGTGTCACCCCAACCACTGGGAGTGACATCCCTGACCACCGGGAGTGTCACTGCTGACCTCGGGGAGTCTGACCCCTGATCACCGGGATGGTCACTCTTAGACACCCTGAGTCGCAACCATGGCCAACGTGAGTGTAACCCCTCATCACCGGGAGTTTCACCCCTGAGCACCGGGAGACGCACACCTGACCGCCGGCAGTGTCACCCCTGACCACCGGGAAAGTCACCTCGGACTAACGGGTGTCTGACAGAGAGGGGGCTATGTGGGTTACACATAGAAGGTCTTATGTGGGCTACACAGAGAGTGGTTTATGTTGGGCTCCACAGAGAATGTTGATGTGAGGCTACACAGAGAGGGGTCATGTGGGCGACACACAGAGGGATGTATGTAAGGATATACAGAGAGGGGTTTATGTGGGGCTACAGAGAAGCTTTTATGTGGCACTGCACAAGAGGAGGGTTTATATGGGTCTGCACAGAGAAGGGTTTACGTGGCCCTACACAGAGAGAGGTTCATATGGGGCGACACAGCGGTGTTTAAGTGAGGCTGCACAGACTAAGGATTATGTCGGGTCAAATAGAGATGGGTTTATCTGGGGCTGAACAGAGAATGGTTAATGTGGGAATACACAAAGGGGTTTATGTCGGGCTACACAGAGAGGTTTTATGCGGTGTTACACAGAGATGGCTTTATGTAGGGGTAAACAACGAGGGGTTTCTGTGGATCTACACTGAGAGGGTGTTATGTGGGGTCTAAGAGTGAGGTTTATGTGCGGCTACAAGGATTGTGTTTATGTGGAGATAGTGGGTTTTATGTTGGGCTACAGAGAAGACGGTCTGTGTGGGACTAAACAGGGAAGCGTTTATGTGGGGTACGCAGAGAAGGGTTTAGGTAGGGCTAAACAGGGCCTATGTGGTCCTACGCTGAGTGGGTTTTATGTATGACAGCAGAAAAGGGGTTATTTGGAGCTAGCAAAGAGGTTTTTCTGTCGGGCTACTCAGAGAAGGGTTTATGTGGGGCGACACATATAGGGGTTTATGTGGGGATAAGCAGAGAGGGGCTTTTGTGGTCCTTCACAGAGTGGGGTTTATCTGTGGCTACACAGAGAGGGGATTATGTGTGGCTGCACAGGTAAGGGATTACTTGGAGCTGGAAAAGAGGTGTTTAAGTCGGGCTACACAGGGAAGATTTTATCTGGGGTACACAGAATGGGGTCTATGTGGGGCTACACATAGAGGGATTTACGTGGGGTACACTGAAAAGGCCCACAGAAACTACTCTATGTGTAGCCCCACATTAACTCCTCTATGTGCAAACCCATTGAAATCCCCTCAGTGCAGCGCCATATAAGCCTCTCTCTGTGTAGTCCCACAGAATCTCTTCTCTCTGTATCCCCACATCTTCTCTCTGTATAAACCCACATAAACCCTTCTCTGAAGTCCTACATAAACACCTCTTCGTGTAGCCCCACTTAAACACCGCTCTGTGTAGCCCCACAGAAACCTTTTCTGTGTAGCCCCTCATGAACTCGCTCTGTGTAGCTCCACCGACAAATTTGTCTCTGTCGCCCCAGATAAAGCCTTCTCTGTGTCGTCCCACATAAATGTCTTGCCGTGGAGCCTCACATAAACTCTTTTCCCAGTTAGACCCACATTAACCTCACTCCGTGTAGCTCCAAATAAACACCCGCTGTACAGCTCCATAATACACACATTTTGTTTAACCCCACATAATCCCTTCTCTGCTTAGCCCCACATGAACCCTTCTCTGTGTCGCCCCACAAATAACCTATCTGTGTAGCCCAATATAAACCCTATCTTTTTAGACCCAGATAACCATTCTTCACTGCAGCCCCACAAAAAACACTTTGTCTGGAGCCCCACATAAAGCCTTCTCTTTGTAGCCCCACAGAAACCCCTCTCTGTGTAGCCCCACTGAAATCCTCTCTGTGTAGCGCCATATAAACAGCTGCCTGTATAGCCCCACAGAATCACTTCTCTCCGTATCCCCACATAAACACCTCTCTGTAGAAACCCACATGAACCCCTCTCTCTTTTGCCCCCACACACATATTTCTCTGTAGTCCCAGATAAAACTTACACTGTCACCCCACGTAAATCCCTCTCTGTGTAATCCCACATAAGCCCTTCGCTGTGTAACCCCACATAAAGCCTTTTCCGTGTAGCCCCACATAAACCCTTTTCCCTTTTAGCCCCACATAAACCTTTCTACGTGTAGACCCGCGTAACCCATCTCTGTGTGGCCGCACGTGAACTCACCTCTGTGCAGCCTCACATAAACCCACCTCTTTGAATCCCCACATAATCACGACTCTGTGTAGCCCAAGTAAACCCTTCTATTTGTAGCCCTACGAAAACCCTTTTCTGTGTAGCCCAAATAAACCCCTGTCTCACTAGCCCCACATAAACCACTCGGTAGAGCCCCACATCAACCCTTCTCAGTGTAGCCCCACAATAACACCTCTCTGTGTGTACACACATAAACCCTTTTCTAAGGAGCTCCACATAAACCCTTCTCTATGCGACTCAGAATGGTTCAGGGCAATGGGTGATCTCAAAATGGGTTGGGGAAATGGTGACAACGAGAGTCTCACATCTGTCCACCGCGAGGCTCACCACTGAACACCGCGAGTCTCATCCCTGACCACAGGATCCTGACGCCTGAAGGCCGGGAGTCCCACCCCTGGCCAATGGGAGCCTGACCACAGGGAGTGTCAACCATGACCGCCAGGAGTCTGACCCCTGACCACCCGGAATGTCACCTGCGGACCACGGGTATTCTCACCACTGACCGCGGGAGATTCTGACAGCTGACCACCGGGAGTGTCATCCCCTGACCACCGGGATTGTCACCACTAAACGACGGGTGTCTGATCCCTGACGGCCGGGAGGGTCACCCCTGACTAGCGGAAGCATCAAACCAGATCGCCGGGATTATAACCCCTGACCACCAGGAGTCTGACCTCTGACATCGGGTGTCTGACCCATGAACAACAAGAGTCTGACCACTCACCAAGAGGAGTCTCACTTGGCCACTGGGAGTCAGATCTCTGACCACGCGGGCGTGTCATCCTTGACCACCGGGAGCGTCACCCTTGATCACGCAGGAGCCTGACCACTGACCACCGGGAGTCTCACAACCTTTCCACGTGGAGTGTCACCCCTGACCACTGGGAGTCTCACCCTGGCCACTGGGAGTCTGATCCCTGACCACCGGGAGTGTCATCGCTGAACACTGGGAGTGTCACCATGACGATCGGTACTGTCACCCCTGACCACTGGGAGACTAACCACTGACCACCATTAGTCTTACACCTTGTCATTAGGAGTGTCACCCCGACCAACGGGAGTGTCACCCGTGACCACAGGGAGTGTCATCCATGACCACCGGAGGTCTAACCCATGCCGATCAGGAGTCTGACCACTGTCCACGGGGATACTGAATCCTGACCACCGCGACTGTTACCCCTGACCACCAGAAGTCTGACCCCTGACCACTGGGAGTCTCACTACGGACAAACGGGAGGGTCAGCCCTGACCACCGGGAGCATCACCCCAACACTACCGGGAGTGTCACCCCTGACAACAGGGAGACTCACCTCTGATCACCGGAAGGGTCACACCTGACCAGCGGGAGTCTGACCCCTGACCACCAGGAATCAGACTCCTGACCACCGGGAATCTCAACCCTGACCACCGTGTGTGTCACACCTGACCATTTGGAGACTCACACGTGACCTCCGGGAGGTTCAACCCAAACACCGTGACACTGACCCCTGACAGCCGGGACTCTGAACTCTGACCACCGCGAGCCTGACCCCTGACGACCGGGAACCTCACCTCTAACCACTGTGGTCTCACCACAGACCACCGGGAGTCTGACGCATAATACCCGTGAGTTCCACCCCTAAACAACGGGAGGGTCACCTCTGACCACCTGGAGTCTGACCCATGACCAACGGGAGTCTTATCCCTCACCACCAAGAATCTCACCCCTGGCCAACGGGAGTCAGACCCCTACCACCGGGAGTGTCATCCCTGACCACCGGGAGTATCAGCCCTGAACACCGGGAGTCTCACCTCTTACCGCCGGCAGCGTCACACATGGCCACCGGAGTGTGACCCCTGACCAGCATGAGCCTGACCACTGACCAGTGGGATTGTTACCCTCACCACCGGGAACCTGACCACTGATCACCAGAAGTCTGTCCCCTGACCACCGGGATTGTCATCGGTAACCAGCGAGTGTGTGACCCGGGACCACCGGGAGCTTCACGTCTGGCCACTCGCAATCTCACCACTAACCAACGGGATTCTGACCCCTGACCGCCGGGAGGGTCACCGCTAACCACTGGGGGTGTCATCACTGACCACCAGAAGTCTGACACCTGACCACCGGGAATCTCACCCTTGACAGCTGGGAGTCGTACCCCTGATCACCGGGTGTGTCACCGCTGACCGCCGGGAGTCTCACCTCTGATCACCGGGAGTTTGACCCTCACCTACGATCATCGGTATTCTGACACCTGAATACCTGGAGTGTCACCCCTGAGCACCAGGACCCATCACCAGCGGGAGTCTGACCCATGACCAACGGGAGTCTGACCCCTCACCACCAGGCGTCTCACCCATGACCACTGGAAGTCATACCCCTGAACACAGGGGATCTGACGTCGGACCAACGGGAGGGTCATCACTGTTTACAGGAAGTCTGACCCCTTACAGCTGGGAGGGTCACCACTAACCACCTGGAGCCTGACCACTGACTAACGGGAGTCTCATACCTGGCCATTTGGAGTGTCACCCTTGACCACCGGGATTGTCACACCTGACCGGCGGGAGTGTCACATCTGACCACCGGGAATTTCTCCATTGACAACTGGGAGTGTCACCCATGACAACCAGGGGTCTGACCCCAGACGACCGGAGAGTGACCCCTGACCACCGGGAGGGTCACACCTGACCACTGGGAGTGACAATTTTGACCACCGCGAGTCTCATCCCTGACCACAGGAGCCTGACGCCAGAAGGCCAGGAGTCCCACCTCTGTCCACCGGGAGCTTGAGCACCGGGAGTGTCACCCCTGACCACCGTGTCTGATCGCAGACCACCCGGAATATCACGCTTGACCAAGGGGAGTCTCATCACTGACGACAGTGAGTCTGAACGCTGACCACGGGGAACTGACCTCTGACCACACGGAGCCGCACCGCTGACAACAGGTATCCTAACCCCTGACCTCGGAGTGTCTGACCGCTGACCACCGGGAGTGTCACCTTTGACAACCTGAAGATCACCACGAAACAACGGGTTTCTGACCACTGACCACCGGATGCGTCATCCCTGACCACAGGGAGTCTGATACATCACCACCACCAGTCTGAGCCATGACAAACGGGAGTCTGACACCACTCTATCAGGAGTCTCACCCATGGCCACTGGACGTCAGACCCCTGACCACCGGGATTGTCATCGCTGAGCACCGGGAGTGTCACCATGACGACCGGGAGTGTCACGCCTGACCACTGGGAGACTAACCACTGACTACCGGGAGCGTCAACCCTGACCACCGGGAGACTCACACATGATCTCCGGTAGTGTCAACCCACACCACAGTGAGACTCACCCCTGACCAGCTGGAGTCTGACCCCTGACCACCGTGTGACTCACCCCTGACCACCAGGAGTCAGACCCCTGACTACCGGTAGTCTGACCCATGACCAGCAGGAGTCTCACCCCTGGCCACTGGGACATAGACACCTGAACACGGGGAGTGTCCCCCCGACCACCGGGACTGTCCCCCGTGACCAACGTGATTGTCAACCTGACCACCAGGAGTGTCCCCTATGACCACCGGGAACCTGAGAACTGACCACCGGGAGTCTCACACCTTGCCACCTGGAGTGTCAGCCCTGACCACCGGGAGCCTCACCCCTGACCACCGGGAGTCTGACCCGTAACCACCGGACGTCTCAGATCAGACCATCGGGATTCTGACACCTGGAGTCCCCATGACCACCAGGAGTCTTACCCAACACCACCAGCAGTTTGACCCATGACCAACGGGGGTCTGACCCCTCACCACCAGGAGTCTTACCCATGTCTACTGGGAGTTATACCCCCTGACCACCGAGAGTGTCATCCCTGACCACCAGGAGACTAACCACTGACCAACGGAAGAGTCACTTCTGACAACCCGGAACATCACCACAGACAACCGGGCTTGTCACCGTTGTCCACCGGGAGTCTCACATCTGATTACCGGGAGTCAGACCCCTGACCACCGGGAGTCTCACCCCTGACCACCGGGAGACTGACCCCTAACCACCGGAGGTCACACCTCAGACCTTCGGGATTCTGACACCTGAACACACGGAATGTGACCCCTGACCATCAGGAGTCTGACACCTCACCACCAGGAGTCTCACACATTGGCCACTGGGTGTCAGACTCCTGATAACCTGGTGTATCACACATGACCACCTGTAGTCTTACACCTTGACCGCCTCGATTGTCACCCCTGAGCACCGGGAATGTCACCCTTGACCATCCGGATTCTGACCTATGACTACAGGAGGTCTGACCCCGAACAACGGGAGCGTCATGCCTGTCCATAGGGAGTCTAACCACTGACTGCCGGGAGGGTCACCCATAACCACTGGGAGTGTCAACCCTGACCACCCGGAGTCTCACCCCTGACCGCCCTCAGCTTCACCCCTGACCACCAGGAGTCTCACCCCTGAATACCGTGAGTCTGAAACCCTGACCAACGGGAGTTTCACATTTGACCACATGGAGTCCCACCCGTGACCACCGGGATCTTCACCCATGACCATCAGTGGTCTGACCCCTGACGAACTGGAGTCTGACCACTGACCACCGGGAGACTAACTCCCGACCACCGCGATTATCACCCCTGACCAGCTGGAGTCTAACCCCTGACCACCGAGAGACTGAACCCTGACCACTGGCTTTCTCGCCCCTGACCATCCGGAGCCTCACAACTGAACACCGGGAGGGTCACTCCTGTCACCGTGTTCTGACCCCTGACCACCGGGAGATTGACCTTGACAACTGAGATTGTCACCACTGACCACCGGCAGTCTCACACCTTGCCTCTGGGAGTCATACTCCTGACCACCGAGTGTGTCATCCCTGAGCACCTGGAGTGTCAACCCTAACCACCGGGAGTCTGACCCCTGACGACATGGAGTGTCACACCTGACCACCGGGAGTCTCACCTCTGAACTGCGAGAGGGTCACCCCTGACCACCATTAGAGTCACGCCTGACCACCGGGAGACTCACACATGACCTCCGGGAGTGTCAACCAACAGCACCGTGAGACTCACCCCAAAACACCGGGGTTCTCACCTCAGACCATCGGGACTCTGACACTTGAAGACCCGGGAGTTTCACCCCTGTAAACCAGGATTCTGACCCCTGACCAGCGGGAGCCTGACCCCTGACCACCAAGGGACCGACCCCTGACCACCGTGAGTCTCGCCCCTGACCACCTCGAGCCACACCCCTTACCTCCGGTGGTCTGAACCCTGATCTCCGGGAGACTGAACCCTGACCACCGGGAGTCTGCGACCGCTTACCACCTGGATCTCATACTTGAAGTCTCACCCATGTCCAGCGGAAGTCCGACCCCAGGCCACCGGGAGTGTCACCGCTGACCACCAGCCGTGTCATCCCTGGCCACCCGGAGTCTCACACCTGACCACCGGGATTCTGACCCCTGACCACCGAGAGTCTCACCCGTGTCCACTGGGAGTCTCACCCTGGACCACCGGATGTCTGACAGAGGGGTGTTATGTGAGTTTACACAGAGAAGGGCTTATATGGGCGACACAGAGAGGGTTTTTTGTGGAGATACACGGGTAGTGGTTTATGTTGGGCTACACAGAAAGGTATTTGTGTGGGAATACACAGAGAAGGGTTTATGTGGGTCGACACTGTGGTGTTTATGTGGGGCTGCATAGAGAGGGGTTTATGTGGGCCTACGCTGAGAAGGGTTTGTGTGGGGATACAGAGAAGAGTTTATGTGGGACTACACAAAGTGGGGTTTATATGGGGCGACACAGCGGTGTTTAATTGGGGCTGCACAGAGTAGGGATTATGTGGGGCTAAATAGAGAGGGGTTTATGTGGGGCTGCACAGAGAATGGTTGAGGTGGGGCAATATTGAGAAGGTCTTATGTGGGGTTACACAGGGAAGGGTTTCTGTTGGGCAACACTGAGATGTGTTTATGTGGTGCCTTCTCTGCCGCGATTCAAGTGCTCCTGTCGATATTTCTTCAGTGCTACCACGCTTCTGCTTCCACCATTATCTCAGGCAGTGTATTCCAAGTATTCCTCAATGTGTGGGTGAAAAATACTGTTCGCCTCAAATCCCACCTAAATCTCTTACCACTTATTTTAAATTCCTTTGCTCTCAGTTCCTCTGTCTTTATTACGGAGGAAATTTGTTTCAGTCCACTCTATCTATATCACGCATCATTTTATATACCTTCATTATTTCCCACTCTTGACCTCTTCCGCTTTAGGGGAAACAGAGCTAATCTCTCCAGACTCCCATCGTCACTCAGACGATCCATCACAGGCAACATCTCGATGAATCTCCTCTCCCCTCCCCCCCTCGCTTGCACGATCATGTGCTTCCTATAGTGTGGTTAGAAGAAGTGCACATGGTACTCCAGCTGATGTCTGAATGTTGGAGCAGAACCACCCTGATCTTGTCTTCAGTGCTCTGACTAGTTAAGGCCAGTAGACCAGATGTATGCATGACCACATTATCGGCTGTTGGACGTTCAAGGATCTTGGAATTGAAACCCACAGTCTCTCTATTTCTCTACACTCCCTCGGACCTTACCATTCATGGTGTCGTGCCTGGCCTCATCAGTACATGCGAAATGCATCACTTCAAATTTATCAGGATTAAGATCTTTCTGTTATTTCTCTGTCATCTTTCACCTCACTTGTAGCCAGCGAAGATGTATCGAAAATCAACTAGACCACTAGCAACCTCTTCTGTTGCCCACCATAGCAGCCTGGGATAAAATACATCCGGCAATGGCGATTTCTCCCCCTTGAAGCCCACTAAGGTGTTGCGTACCTCCTGTTTGTTTATGAATTCTATTCACTACAATCTCATCTTTCTCTTCTCAGAGTTCTTCTACAATGTCCTTCTTCTTTGTGAATATCGTCGATGTGTATTCATTTAGGATCTCGCTTTCCTCTTCTTTCTTCACGCCTACTTTGTCCCTGATGTCCATAATAACCCAACGTTAACCCTCCTTATTCTTTTTTTTCTTTGATTCCAACAGAATGTCTTTGAATTTACCTTAATCCCGTCATTTGTAATGTTTTGTGACCCCATTTTCGCGCCTTCGTAATTTGCTCTTAAGCGCCTTCTTGTATTTGTTATCTTCTTGACTTATCTCTGGTTATTTGTACCCACTATCTGCTTGTTCTATTGCACGACATGCATGATTCCCTGCGTTTGTTACCATTGGCTTTCGCTCTTACGGGAATAAGACAATTTTGCAATCGTTTTCTTTCTCCTTGGATCGCCTCCCACTGGAGAAGTCGACTTACTTGCAAATAGATGCTCCCAGTCCATCTTATCAAGGCCCTGTGTAATTTTAATGAGAATAGCCTTCTCCCTGTTGAAGCACTTTACCCTGAATCTATCACTAATCGTTTCCATAATCACCTTGAAAAGTATCACATATCACTGTTTCTTGCCTGTGTATCTGTTCCTGGAACTCCTGTTGCCTCTGATGTGGTGTGTAATGCACACTCACAAAGTGCCGATTCCCTTTAAATTCCTGATTTCTAACCTGATGCCCTCAGTTGAAGAGCCTTCTCGGGCATCCTTCAAGAATATTCTCCCTCAATACTGAAGTAATACATTCCTTGACTAACCGTGTAATGCCACCTCTCCTTAAACTGCCGTTTGCTGTGGAGATAAGCTCTGAATTGGATCATCCGGTGGAGGTCAGGAGAGAAACTGCAGGCAGCTATCGGCTGTGATTTTATTTTCTTGAAGTCATTCATACCCTCTTCTGTGTTAACTGCTGCCAGTTACCTGATTCCTGCCGCCGAGCCAGCCACCAGATTCCAGTATGTTTACGAACTATTTTCACGCTTCAGTCCTTGGGCTGAATAAACAACAGTGAAGCTGCTCAGAGACCCGAACATTCAATTGTTGAAATACTGGGACTGGACAGATGGTTGTGGACACAGACAGAGACAAGAGCAATTCCTAACATTGGAATTAAACGTCAACTTCCAGCTACGGCAACAGAGGTGGTGGCTTACCGGGAATTCAGCAGCTTAAATAAAGGGAACTTGAATGCCCTCTGTTCACGATCCCACTGAATGGTGGGGCACATCTGAGCAGCCACGTGGCCAACTCCTGCTCCTGCTGTCTGATGTTCTTGTGGATGCAGAATGGAAAGGGAATATCTGTGATGAGGCGAAGACAGGATTGCTGGAACAATAAGTTGTAAACGAGGTCATCAGGTCAATGCGGGTAATGCGGGATGTTGGAACGTGGTATTACAAAGAAAGGGTCATACATTTGCAAAATCCAGGACTGAAGGGCTGCCAAAGTCAGGCTTCGCTGAACAAAGGAGAAAAATTAAGCCAGTATCTAAAATAACACAGCACTCACCGAGTGGCTGATGCGAATGGAAGAGTAGATGGCAACATGGTGAAAGGAACAGTCCCTTGCAGATGCTTATATGGGAGATGGCGGTATTTCGTGCCGGTCCCAATCAAACCACCAGCGATCAAAATCATTCGCCTAGACGAATTCGTTAGAACTTTCAATCACTGCTCTTTCATCGCCGCTCATTTTCCACAGGTCAAAGATGCACCTTTACGAACTGACATGGGCCAAGCCACACCTGCCTTTTAATGGGGTATGTGGAATACTCATGGTTCGACTCGGGCACCTCCCTCAGTTCTTTGGAACATTCATTGGTTCAGTCCTACTCGGGTGTCCTCCGTCAGTGTTTGTTTTTCTGATTCATCGACAAATTTTGCTTCCTGTATTGAGACATAAGAGTTGTATTCAATCCGCAGGAGCAATGCTGAACTTCCAGTAGTCCGCCATTTTAAATATCCGTCACTTGACCACTCTCACCAACTTGGCGCGTGAGACACAATACCGGTTTCCGCCTGCGCGCATTGCAGATTTCATAATTAACTGTCATGCAAGGTGGTGAATCATAATATTTCAACGCCTGATTTTTAAAGGTTGCATATTTCATACACGTATAGATAAAACTGGAAGTGGATTCTGCGAAATCCTAAAGCGAATATGTGCACAGAATGTCCTCAATGTATTCTTGAAATTTTATCACACAACTCAGCACGAATGAAGATATTCACTGGGACCAAAACAGAAGTCAGCGATGTCGTGTGCTGAGGGTCATCGTTGCCTTTCATGGTCTGGCGACGGTTCTGTTTCAAACTACATTCCACCCACTCCCTCTCAATATGTACAACGGTAAGTTTACTGGTTAGACAAGAACTCTGTTTCAGCTCCCCACACTTCTGTGGTATTAAGTACGGCGAGTGTTCTAACAACACAGATGCGATTCCATAACATTTCAATTATTCTTATGTGGATCAAATAGATTATCAGTCTCTTTAACAGACCCCATCTTTTCATTTCTGTGTTAAATTTCTCTATCGACACGAGACTTTTCGTGCGGGGTATTGAGTATGAGAATAAGGAAGTTATGTTGCAGCTAGGTAAAACTTTGGTTGGGCCGCACCTGGGGTATTCAGAATCAGGTTATTATCACTGACTTACATGATGTGAATTTTGAGTTCAGTGAGCAATCCTGGTCGCTCCATTACAGCAAAGATGTGGAAGCCTTGGAAACGTTAAAGAAGAGGTTTACTTGCTGCTTGGATTAGAGCGTATGAGTTATAATGATAAGTTGGACAAACGTGGGCTGGTTTCTCTGGAGCGGCAAACGCTGAGGGAAGACATAGGAGTTTATAAAATTATGATAGGCATAAATAACATAAATGTTCAGAATCTTTTCCTCAGAGTAGAAATGCCATCTACTAAAGAACATGCAATTACGGTAAGGGAAAATTTTAAAGGAGATATGCGGAGTAAGGATTTTTTTCACATTCGTCGGTGCCTGGAACGGGCTGCTGATACTCTGGGAGGTGGTGGTGAAACCAGATGCAATAGTGACGTTGAAGGGGCGTTTAGATAGGCACATGATTATACAGGGAAAGAAGGGATATGGAACATGTACAAGCAGAAGATAATTAGGTGTTCGGAGTCGATAGCTTGGGCCGAAGGGCCTGTTACTATGTTGTGCTGTTCCCTGTTCTATGTTCTATGAGATAGAGTTAAACCCATAATAATCTTTAATCTATGTTTCTGCAATATGTCTTCGAACTGAACAGGTAGATCGCTGGTATCTAATTAGCACTTTCAGTTTTCCGCACTTGATCATTGATTATTTCGCCTGATTTGGGAATTGCCTGTTCTTTGTCGTCAAACACGTGGATTTGGGAAATGCACGCGAATCCTAAGAAGGTTTTGGAATATATATTCGAAAGTTCAAAGAAGTTGCAGTCAGATTTATGTGTTATTTACAGAGCTGCCCGTTTGATGTAAACAGATATTTCACTCCATTCTTCAGCTCCTCCCTTAATTCCCTCTGCGTCAGACCATAGATATACATATTGAGTTCAGGACCTGAGAAGCTTCGCATAAACCCAAACTCCTGTGCGATATTTACTGGGCTATTGAAATACCTGTTTGTTGAAAAATAATTTTCCGGTTGCCAGTACATGCAATGTATTATATATGGCATCCACAGTAATATGAAGTTCGCTGATTAGGCGAACAACCAAATCATTGAATTTCTCCTGTTCTACATCTCCAGACCTTTCTGATTCTCTCTGGTGTTCCTGAGTCCCTGGCGCTATTTGCCACAATAATATGTCTAACGGTTAAAACATTGGATAACAGGATTGAACAATTTGGTAATAAAGGTTTCGTGATACTGTTAAATAACTCGGAGGCTTTCCACATTGGCGAAGTAAAGCACTCAGCTCTTTGGACGCAGCGCCATGGAACTCGGTTAATTATATCGTAAGGCTCCACTACAACCACAAAGGAAAACGGAATGAACCTCACACAGCTCACGGTCCCCACTATTACTGTCACTACCGTCTCTGCTCTCTCTATGCAATATTTTTTCAATATTTTCTCGCAGATTTTGACAACAGATAGCGACGTATCGATCGAACGTGAAAGCTACCGTCAACCAAACGGAACAGTCCGTGGTTGGAGTTCTCACAACAAGTGTCATAGCGCATACTGGTGTTATGAGTAAGAAATTAACCAATATTTTGATATTGTTGATCTGCTCCACCATAACGACAGAGGTGAAGGTTAAAATATAAGCAAAAGGGACGGCGTACAAAGAAGCAAAAATTACTTGGAGAACAGAAGACTGGGAAACTTTTAAAAACCTGCAGAGAGAAACGAAGAAGGTCGTCAGGAAAGAAAAGATGACTTATGAAAGGAAGTTGGCGGATAACATTCGAAAGGATACTAAGAGCTTTTTAAATATATAAGGACTAAAAGACAGACACGGGTTGATATAGGACCAATTGATAACGGTGCAGGAGATATTATAATGGACGATAAAGAGATGGCAGAGGAATTGAATGAGTATTTTGCATCGGTTTTCACTGTGGAGGACATCAACAATGTGCCAGTTAGTCAGGAGTCTCACGAAATGGAACTGAGTTCAGTTAAGATTACTAGAGAGAAGGTGCTAGAAAAACTAAATGGGCTAAAGACTGATAAGTCTCCCGGACCGGATGAGGTGCATCCCCGGTTTCTGAAGGAGGTGGCTTTAGAGATAGCGGAGTCATTGATGGTAATTTTCCAGGAATCGATAGATTCCGGCATGGTTCCGGAGGACTGGAGGGTCGCAAATGTAGTTCCGCTGTATAAGAAAGGAGAGAGGAAGCATAAAGGAAATTACAGACCTATTAGTCTGACCTCAGTGGTGGGAAGTTATTGGAATCTACCCTCAAGGATGGGGTTACGGAATACCTAGAGGTGCAAGGCAAGATAGGTCCTAGCCAACATGGTTTTGTGAAGGGAAGATCCTGCCTGACCAAACTATTGGAGTTTTTTGAAGAAATCACAGGTAGGGTGGATAGGGGAGAGGCGGTAGATGTTGTGTATTTAGACTTTCAAAAGGCCTTCGACAAGGTGCCGCATAAGAGACTGATTAATAAGATGAGAGGTCATGGAATTACAGGTAGGATAACAGAATGGGTGGAGCATTAGCTGGTTGGCAGGAAGCAAAGAGTGTAAATAAAAGGATCTTGTTCTGGATGGCCCACCGATTACGAGTGGTGTTCCGCAGGTGTCAGTGTTGGGGCCGCTTCTTTTCATCTTGTACATTAACGATTTGGATGGTGGAGTAAATGCTTTAGTGGTTAAGTTTGCGGATGACACCAAGATAGGTGGAGGAGTAGGGAGTATTGAAGAGACAGGGAATTTGCAGAGAGACCTAGATAGTTTAGGAGAATGGGCAAGGAAATGGCAGATGAGATTCAATGTAGAGAAATGTGCAGTTGTACACTTTGGAAACAGAAATAAACGGGCAGATTATTATCTAGAAGGAAAGAAAATTCAAAGTACAGAAGTACAAAGGGACTTGGGGGTACTCGTGCAGAATACCTTAAAGGTTAACCACCAGGTCGGATCGGTGGTAAAGAAAGCGAATGCTATGTTGGCATTCATTTCGAAAGTTATAGTGTATAAAAGTAAAGAAGTGTTGATGAGGCTCTACAGGGCACTAATGAGGCCTCATTTGGCCCCATATCTTAGGAAGGACGTGCTGATGTTGGAGAGGGTTCAGAGGAGATATACGAGGATGATTCCTGGAATGAAAGGGCTTACGTATGATGAGCTTTTGTCAGCTCTTGGACTGTACTCACTGGAGTACAGAAGAATGAGAGGGGACCTCTTAGAGATATTTAAAATGCTGAAAGGAATGGACAGAGTAGATGTGGCTAGGTTGTTTCCCTTGGTGGGTGAGTCCAGGACCAGAGGGCACAATCTTATAATTAAAAGGTACAGTTTCAAAACAGAGATGAGGAGAAATTTCTTTAGCCAGAGGGTGGTTAAATTGTGGAATTCCTTGCGAGGAACAGCAGTGGAGGCCAGACCATTGGGGGCGTGCAAGGAAGAGATAGATAGATATCTAAATAGTTGGGGTATCAAGGGATATGATGATAAGGCCGGAAATTGGGATTAGAATAGTTTTTACTTCTTCCTCCCCCCCCCCCCCCATTTCTCATTTGACATTTTATCCCTTTTCCTTGGAGCAGACTCGATGGGCCAAATGGCCTGCTTTTTCTCCCTTGTTTTGTGATCTTGTGAACAACAATGACAACGACCAATAGACCAGGTAGCGAGTGATGCATTTGGAGGACCACATTTTCCGCGGGATAGGATCACAATCGCCGTTAAATTAACTGCAAGATGTAAAGAAAAAAGAATATTGGTTCAGAAACGTTAAATATGACTAATTATGATGCATGTCAAAGCATATATGAGTCTGACCCCGCTGAAATCAAACCACCTTCTGGAACTACCGTCCACGGTATCAGCACGCTTGCCTTTACCGAGACAGGATGCTGATGGTCACCAGCATTACCAGCCATTCCAGGGGTTGGGTGGGGAATTGTGGGAAAGAATCAGTGGCAAGAAGCCCTCAGGCGATGTGCGTTTGACATTCTGCCGAGCGGAAACCTGGTAGCGACTGAACGGATGGCGAAGGAAGAGGTGGATCTTTGTCATCTGCAGCAGCATCTGAGTTTTCATAGGTTTGAAGTCAACCTCTAATATTTGGTAAATGTAAAACCGTTAAAATGTGTGTCAACGCTCTTCATAAATAGTATTTAAATTTAAGAAATCGACCATTTACCTTCATAAGACTCTCATAGATTACGCCAGAAAACGATTGAAGTGTATAGATTACAGGTCTAACCGACATGAAACAGAGAGGCTTATTTCCTCTGTAAACCTCAGGAACCGCAACGAGAATGGAAAGTGGCGGCAAATGCCGCGACGTCTACTGTTTAATAAATGTGTGATTGCATGGGATCCACACAAATCCACACATGCATGATTTGGAAAGGCTGAACATCCACGGCCAGCGTCATACGACCCAGAGTCCTTATTCTTCCGTCTTTGACCAGGTCGCATTGGTTTCACTGACAGCAGCGAACATCTCAAGAGTGCGGCACAGGGAAATGCGATGGAAATGATTAATGGGCATTGCACCGCGAGGAAGCCATCAGGATTTTCAAGAGACAGGGCATCACGTTGCGCAACTTTGAGGTTAAGACGTCCCGCCCTGATCGACCCGTGTCCTGGCCCAGACGTGATATCGAGACTTTGTGAAAGAAGAGAGCCGTGCTCAGAGAATTACTGAGACGACCGTGGGCGATTTGCGCTAGGTAAATACAAGGCGTGGCCCTGTAGAATTATTGTAGGGATCAATTAAACAAGATTCCTTCATAGGAAGAAAGTTATTCAATGAAAGTACATACATCAGTGGAAAAGAATGTCCCAGAAACAAATAGGAAGGAAATTAGAAATAATTTGCTGAAGAAGGAAACAGAAGAAACCGACTGAAGCGTCAACCAAAGATCTCGACCATTATTACAACACAGCACAGGTTATGCTAATTATTCAGAGAAGGGCAGAGAACTGAAGCCCGCCCATTATCGACAAAGAAACTGCCAGAGACATTTTTGTTTGTAAAACAAAAACGAAGAACAGTTAGTTGCTAAACGCCTCAGTGGAATGAGCTGATAGTTTCTGACAAGAGGCAAGTCTCGGGCGGATCCTTACCTCCTGCCATCGTCCGCGAGCACTGCGAAAGTAGTTATGCATTTCTGGCACAACAGGCATTTATAAACCTCAAACCTCTTATATATTAAAATAATTCATTTATAGATACAGATTTCAAATACACTCAAACATGATGCAGAACAATATCATTAAAATGACGTAATTTACAAAGTTGGGAACTATTTCCCAACTCCCCAGGTTTAAACCTGCACACAAAGGAGGAACGCGTCAGATCACGCGAAATGGCTGGCACCGCAGGAAGCACAGGAGGCAGAATCCAGCAGCTCCGGATACTCTGTTGCCCCGCCTGGGTCAAAACAGCGGACCGGAGAGGCAGACTCACCGGCACTTTTCCGTCGGATTATAAAGGGTTTGCATAAATCCACTACCGAATTAGTAACGAGCGGCTGAGCGGCTGGAAAGGAACAATGACCGACAACTTGTCTATTATTGGAACCGAGCTGTTGAAGGAAGAACTGATGGCAGTACCAAAGCGATGTAAGCGAGACTGTTATATTTCATGAAAGCATCCGTCAATGGGAGGCACACAATTAAAATAACTGTCAAAAAGAAAACAACATGGAGAAAACAAACAGAGTTTCCACGATCTCACGGACATTTGAAGAGACATTCGCAGAAGTATTTCAGGAGGCCTTCACGGAGGATAATTCGCAGTGTAATGGCCAAAATAACTTTTTTCTCCGGATGTTAACGGGAAAGCTTTTAGAAATAGCTGCAGGAATGTTCTAGTCTGTTATGGCGACCTTCAATGAGGATCTTCTGCAGCCAACGGACGTACACCAACATTTACCAGAGCTCACAGGGATATATAGATGATGTGCGGATTCAAACCAAACGGGTATCTTTGGTGGACAATTACAATTTTCTACATTGATGCAAACTCAGACATAAGACAGTGCAAGCTGATTAATCAGCACAATGTCGAGTAAGGAGAAATGTTGACAGTAAACCCGATATCACCACTAAATGAAATAATGCACTGAAGTGAGCAACCAGAAACAAAAGGATAGAGGCGGCTATTCCTAGTTGCAGCATGTGTAACAGCAGAAAAGGAACAGCAGAATTTAGCAGCAAAATCCAGTTTATGACCAATGATGCCAACGTCTGCAAGTATAGGATAGTAAATGCTTGCAATGTAATAAACTGCCGGATATCCCATTTCTCCTGTGAAACAGTTGTATGAAAAAATATTCAACTTCCGTGGCGGTTCGCTTAAAAAGACAAGGGGACGTGCATTGAGCCAATGAGAGGCAACCCTTCCTAAGTCACCTCAGTTACAAGCCACTGAACAAACACAAAATAAATTATTTTACACATTGTGACACCTTGCAATACATTTCACTCATCGAGGAATATAGCACACAATTTGCGTCATTATTCTTCGTATTATTTTTCAGAAGGGAACGCTGCAATTTCAAATTTGAGTCAAGTTTGATCTTAAACTAGACACGTGGAAACATACTCATATCACGCGCTTATTTTCTTCAGATGAAAATCAACCACAATATTCGGATCAGCTTGTGGTCGCCTATTTTGTTGTGGGCCCAGAGGCACGGATACACCAGATCAGGCAAATGACAACGGAGTTTCTTCCTGGAAAAAAAAGCATTTTTCAAACAGAACTGAACAATGAAGAAGATTAACTTTCAGTCCCAACATTACGAAATGGAGCTTCATTGTGTAGGTACAATGAAAGATGTAACATGCTGTAACGGGAGGAATATTGCCTTTCAGCTGGTTTTAGTGGTGCAAGCGATAGTTGCGATTTAACATGATAGACAGTGACCTCATTCACTGACCTCCAATGACATTAACAAAACCGAACCAGCGTGCGATTGTCCGGTTGTGATTTAATGCAGAGAAATCAAAGCAGCATTGTAAAATCGGCTGAGAGGTAGCAAATATCATTCGCGCCATAACGATGTCAAATAATGACCATGTTGTACAAAGGAGAACCGAATCAGCTATTTCTCCTGTTCAATGACAGTACCACCAGCCAGTCCTCCACCAGGAATATTGATGAGGAGGTATTGATCTGTTACAGGCGTGGATCTAAATTATCGATAGCTGGAAAGCCCCCTGCTAATAGTTAACTATTGACCTCATTCATTTTTAAGACAGATGTTCCATTTCTTCTGCTCTCCACACGGTGGAAAATTGTCCTGGTTTCGTGCCCACAGAAATGGGAACAAATCCATACTGAATAAGGGCAGTGTCATCAGTCTCCTTCCAGTTATCGGTGAGCTGGCGGAACATGATATAGTCACTGCAATTTTGTTGAAATTAGTTTTCATTAGGTTTGCGGTTAGAATTATGGTTATGTTTGCAGATTAGAGGTGTGTCAGGATCTCTCATTCTCAGCCCTATCCAAAACCATGATCCAAGCATGGACCAAATCACTGAATTTCAGAGGCACGCGGAAAATGACCGCCCTTCAGACCAGGGGAATTATTTTAGCCGGAAACATAACGAAACCATGGAAAGCCTGAGGCTAATCAGAATCAAATGAAACAAATCTCTTCTTTGGGCCCCGCACTTGTATGATAACTCCACTGCTCGCAGTCAGTTATCTCATCTCCTGCTGTGTGGACGGAAATGATTCACACGGACTCCGGGGTTTACATACAGAACAAACTTTCGCTTTGTTACTGCTGATGTCAACAGGGGATTCACTCGCCCTGGAACAAATCTCCCCGATCCAAAGTTTACATTATACCTCTACTACTCTGGTCCACCTTGCCCCTCCCATTATTTCCACCCCTAATGCGCTGTGTGCACTGAGAGTGAGATGAGCCTTTTGCAGTGTGAAACTTCAGCCGATGTGTGAGGTGAACCGTCATGCTTGAGCACCTCGAATGGTGCATGTACCGTGTGCAGTTCCGTCTTTGCCTGATCTGTGCAATGGCAAGCTTCCGTTCTGAAGTTTATGGGATTGTTGCCAGGCTGGTAACTAGGTATGAGTTTACTCTAATTGACTTGAGCATGCAGTTTGTGGTTCGGGTCCGTTTGAACCAGTTCCAAACTTTCTCTGTCCATTCGCGCACCCGCATATTACACCTTTACCTCCGTGGAGCATGATAATTTACCCGTTTTTTCTACAGTACTACAGAGAAATTTCGCTATTCCATCCTCCAGTTCCCCCCTCCCCAACCCACTTTCGGCCGCCACATAGCCATTATAGTCGCAACAGCCACTAATGTACACTCTTTCCCTTTGATTCATCCCTCAGGAGGGTCTCGGTTCGCAACACCAATTATCTCTCAATTTAGACAACCTCCAAAGCAGTATATGTAGAAGAGGGCACATGCATCTTCCCCTTTACTGTCCCAATCTCATTTTTTGCTTAAACTGCCGTTTCTTTACTTATCTCTTTATTAATAAAAAATACTCCGACCTATTTTATCTATTCCTGTAACAACAAAACATAGCTACCAATACCGCTGAATTTACTCCTGCTAAGACATGGGACATGACTCTTAACCAAGGGGGGATGTTAACATTTAATACCCAATTCTAAGCCTCCGAGCACAGTATTTTTACATTAATAATTCCTCTGCTTTGATTGTGTGATTTCGTGTGAGTTTGTTCTCTTCTGACCACTCGTGGATTCAATCGTCACCTTCCTCTACTATCATTTTGCAGTCGGTTTAGAAGAATGGAAAGGATGGTAACTCGTGAACCACAAACTCTCTCGGAAAATAGTCCCTGTCACTTTAACCGATCACAAAGCGATCGTTTCAGACGTTCCTATCCTCGAAACTGCTAGTCTCTTCTTCCTGATTGAGATTGGGTGTATGAGTCTTGGATTCCTGTGGACAGTTCAGTCCGCCTTTGCTGTACCGCGTAGCCAATGTTGCTGTGTGATATTTTACCTGGGAGAATGCAACACTAACAAAAGAGGCATTAGTCTTTACATCAACCACGAGAGGACAGCCATTGTAATGGGTACTTCCACAGTAAGATCCTACCATGTTGATTACTTCCTCTGGACAATTCCAGTGGGTTCCTTGTAGGTGGCATCAGTGAGATCTCACCCTTCTGGTATTCCTGTTAATCGTTATAGCGTGGATTGGGTATCATCCAACATAATCCATGCCCCATGCTTATAATACTGGATATTATGAAATCTAGATAGGGCAAAGATCTTATTCTGCTGCTGGTGGAGGATTTGCAGTGTTATTCCAATGACATGCTCCCCTTGGAAACCCTGACAAACGTTATCCACAGGGCTCAGAGGTGGCAGTCAGGTTTCGTGACATTACTCCATTTTCCAAGCTGTCGGGTCGATATCCAGCTGGGAACTCAATGCCCAGCTAATCGCAGCAAACCACCTTGAAAATGAAAATGTAAACTGGGATACTGTCATAGTTCCGAGTGTTGGTCTTCTATTTGGCCCCATTGATGGTGCCTTGTTGTGCAGTACATGGTTTTCATGCACTACAAGTCGCATAATGACACACACCTGAGTTCCATCAGGAGACTAGTTTCAGAAACCTGGTTTCAGTAGCACTGGTTGCCATAGTATTGGTCAATCTTTGGGTATACTACGTCTTCCGGCTGCTAAGAACTGTCAACTCTAGAGCAGTCCCGGTTTCGATGTTTCTCATAAGAGATCCTGTTTCCCTGTCTAGACTCCGCCTGAGACCCCAAGGCAAGATTCCTCTTGGTCGCCTCCTGCGTTCGGTTCCAAGGAAGCATCCCGACTCCACTCTCGTACCGGTGTTCCGCATTTGGGTTCTCTGCCATGTCGCTCTTCGTTTGACACTGTCACTGAATACTCTGGCGACCATGAACCCAGTGGACATGAATTCCCTGCAAGAAGCCCTCACCAGCCAGGGCTCACTTTTGTGCTGGCACGACCAGCAGCTCCGGGAGGTTATGGCAGACTTCTGTACCCTAGCCGCGAATTTTGGACAGGTCAGTGAACAGGTAAGCCGAGTCTCAGCTCTTCTTATTTCTTCCACTCCGAGATCTCCGTCTGGCCAGCCCGGAAAAATCCGTAAGAACATCACCGAAGGAACCTCACGTACCTGACCCAGAACCCTACACTAGGGATCTGGGAAAGTGCCGGTCATTCCTGCTACAATGCTCATTAGCGTTTGAGAAGTGGCCCTCCACGTACATCACCGATAGATCCAGGATATCATTTATCGTGGGGCTGTTGCAAGGAGGTGCGCTAAAATGGGCTACCGCCATCTGGAACAATCATTCAGAGACCTGCTCTTCATTTCACACCTTCGTCGCAGAAATGAGAAAGGTCTTCGACCATCCCGTCAGGGGTATATAGGCAGTCAAGCGACTACTCACCCTCCGTCAGGTCTCCCGCAGTGTCGCGGAATGCTCCGTGAAGTTCCGGACGTTAGCGGCCGACTCGGGGTGGAGTGATGAGGCTCTGCAGGGGGCTTTTTGACAAGGCCTCGCCGACAGGATAAAGGACGAGTTGGCGGCAATGGATGAGACAACCAGCCTGGATGCGTTGATCTCCCTCGCTACCAGGCTGGACAAACGATTCCGGAAACGGCAGAGAGAGAGAGGTCTGTACGTCTGACACCTCCATTAACCCCACGGATCACCTTCCCAGCTTCCCCTAGCCCAAGCATCTCTGTTCCTTCTGCTCCTCCCGCTTCCAGAGGCGCTCCCGACCCGGCCGATTGAACCACCCCGGAGAAGTAAACCATGCAACTGGGACGGAACCGCCTTTCTCCCTCCGAACGACCTCGGAGGTTAAGAGCTGGGAATTGCCTGTATTGCGGCCAGCCTGGCCATTTTCTTGCCAGTTGTTCCCTTCGGCCAAAAGGAGAGGGCTCAACAGTAGAGAGGGGGGACCTGGTGAGCCAAGCAACTTTCCCTTCTGTCCCCCAGAACCGGATGCTGATCCCCGCTACCATAAGGCACCTCCAACAGTCCCTGTCCCTTTCCGCCTTTGTGGACTCTGGCGCCGAGGGAAATCTGTTGGACGAAGATGTAGCTTCCCGGGCCGGGATTCCTCGGGAGCCACTGAGTACCCCTCTAGAAGTTCGGGCACTAGACGGAAGGCTGTTGACCAGAGTCACGCACAGTTCACCTCCGCTGTCGTTGCTGATATCTGCAAACTATCGGGAACATGTCCAATTTCACCTGATAAACCTCCAGGAGGCCTCCGATGGTTCTTTGGTACCCCTAGTTGAGCCGCCACAATCCCCCACCTCGATTGGTCCACGGGCAAGATCTTCAGTTGCAGTCCGTTCTGCAATACCACTTGTCTCCAGTGGGCCCTTTCCCCGGTAAAGGCTACCGCTCGTTCGTCGGCCGCCGCAACTCCAGACTCTCCAGGGTCCGTGCGGAGTATCACGACCTGGGACAACTATTAAGCAAACAAAGGGCTCCTTCCCTGCCACTACACCGGTCATACGACTGCACGGTCGACATTCTCCCTGGAGCTCCGCGACCCACCAGTCGGCTATATAACTTGTCCCGACCAGAGAGGGAAGCAATGGAAGGGTATATAAATGAATCTTTCTCGGTAGGTATTATTCGGCCCTCATCCTCCCCGGTAGGCGCAGGGTTGTGGGGAAGAAGGACGGCTCACTGCGTCCGTGCATCGACTACCGGGGCCTAAATATCATTTTTGTCAAATACAAATACCCAATGGCTCTCATCAGTTCCGATTTTGAACTACTTCACGGCGCCGCCATATTCTCTAAACCAGATCTACGAAGCGCTCACCATCTGGTCAGGATAAGGGAGGGAGACGAGTGGAAAACCGCATTTAAGACCCCTCTCATCCACCTCGAATACCTAGTAACGCCATTCGGCCTCAACAATAAACCGCCGTCTTCCAAGCTCCGATCAATGAGTCCTACGAGATATCATAAATTGATTTTTGTTTGTCTATCTGGACGACATCTTGATATTCCCCAGTAGTCTCCAGGAAAACACCCAGTATGTCCGTCAGGTCCGCCAGAGGATTTGGGAAAACAAGCTCTTCGTCAAGGCTGAGAAATGTGAATTCCATTTCCCCTCAGTCAGCTTCTTAGGATACATCATTGAAAGCGAATGAGTAAGGGCGGATCCCTAGAAGATCCGGACGGTGGCGGAGTGGCCTCGACCCACGACACGCAAACAACTCCAACGGTTTCTGGGGTTTGTGAATTTCTATCGCTATTTCATTGGAGACTATAGTCGGCTGGCGGCAGCCCTTACTCAACTCACTTCACCTAAGACCCCTTTTCGTTGGAACCCCGAAGCGGACTCAGTGTCCTCGAAGCTGAAAAGACGCTTCACGTCATTCCCCATCCTGGTTAAACCAGACCCCTCCAGTCAATTCATTGTGGAGGTCGACGTCTCCGACTCCGGGGTGGAAGATGTCCACTCACAACGCTCAGGTTCGGATCAGCAACTGCACCCCTGTGCTTTTTTGTTCTCGCAGGTTGCCACCCGCCGAAAGTTAATTACGTCGTTTGGGAACCGGGAGTTACTGGCGGTAAAGCTTGCTTTAGATGAGTGGAGGGACTGGCTAGAGGGAGCGGAGCATCCGTTTATCGTTTGGACAGACCGCAAGAATCTGGAATATATCCGAACAGCTGAACGTCTGAATTCCTGCTAAGCCCGGTGAGATTATTCTTTGGCAGGTTCAGGTTTACGTTAACCTATCGTCCTCGGTTCAAGAACGGGAAGCCCGATGCTCTCTCGCCAGGCAACACACTATCGAGGAGGGCCATCCTGGCGGCCCTCACCTGGGAGATCGAGGCCGTAGTCAAGGAAGCCCAACAGACCCAACCTTACCCAGGTGACGGATTACCCAACCGCCTTTTTGTACCAGAGTCCGTGCGACCTCAGGTTCTTCAGTGGAGACAGTCTTCTCATTTCGCCTGGCATTCGGGATTTGATTGGACGCTTTTCCTCTTGAAGAAACACTTATGGTGGCCCTCCATGGACGCCGATACCGGTTCCTTTGTTTCCCTGTTCTGTCTGCGCCCGTGGGAAAGCCTCCCACCGACTAATTGCAGGACTGATTCATCCCTTACCTGTACCGAGCCGTCCGTGGTCCTATATCACCCTGGACTTTGTCACGGGACTGCCCCCTTCTCACGGGAACACTGCTGTCCTCACCATAGTGGACCAATTTTCCAAAGCAGTGCATTTTGTGGCCCTCACCAAACTCCCTACAGCCCGGTCGTCCAACACGTCTTCCGCCTCCACAGAATCCCTCCAGACATTGTTTCCGACCGGGGTCCCCAGTTCGTCTCTGCCGTATGGAGGTCCTTTTGTCAAGCCCTCGGAACGTCAGTAAGCCTATAGTCCGGTTCAATCCACAGACGAACGGCCAAACGGAACTGGCGAATCAAGATTTGGAAATAACACTACGCTGCATAACACCGAACAACTCGTCTACATGGAGCACCCACCTCGCTTGGGTTGAGTACCACCACAACTCTCGGGTCTGCACTGCCACCAGCAGATTCCCCCTTAGAATGCTCCCTAGGTTACCAACCCTCTCTGTTCTTCATCCATGAAGAGGACATCGCCGTGCCATCAGTTCAGGACCATCTCCACCGTTGCTGCAGGTTTAGGAAGACACACGCGCGGACCTGCTCCGTACCGCCGACGCAACGGGAGAGTTGCTGATCGTCGTCCATTCCTGCACCGGTGTACGAGACCGGTAAGAAGGTTAGGCTCTCATCTAAGGACATCCCCCTCAAATACGAGCCCAATAAACCCTCCCGTCTCTTCTTGGGACATTTTGAGATTGAGCGGATTGTCAATCCCACGCGGTCCGGCTCAAATTGCCTACGGCTCTGAGGATACATTCCACTTTCCACGTGTCCAGGTGAAGCCGGTGGCGAGCAGTCCGTTGTGCCCTCCGGCCATGCCTCCTCGCCCCCCCCCCCCAGGACAGTTGGCGGCCAACCAGCGCACACCGTCCGGCGTTTACTGGATGTGAGCCGCCGGGGTAGGGGTCTGCAATACTTGCCCGATTGGGAGGGATACGGTCCGGAAGAACGTTCCTGGGTGCCTCGCTCCTTCATTTTGGACCCTTCTCTCATTCATGAATTCCGTCAGACCCATCCGGACAAGCCCGGCGTGTCGCCTGGAGGCTCCCGTTGAAGGCGTGGGGTACTGTCATGATTCCGAATGCTGGTCTTCAATTCGGACCCACTGATGGTGCCTTGTTGTGCCACATGGTTTCCATGCACTACTAATCGCATAATGACACACATCTGAGTTCCATCAGGAGTTTAGTATAAGAACCCTGGTTTCACTAGCGCTGCTTTCCAGAGTATTGGTCAATCTTTGTGTATACTTCGTCTCCGGCCTGCTTAGAGCTGTCAATTCTAGAGCAGTCCCGGTTTCGCTGTTCCTTCTAGGATATCCTGTTTCCGTGTCGGGAATCCGCCTCAGAGCCCCGAGGCAAGATTCCTCCTGGTCGCCGCCTGCGTTCGGTTCCGAGGAAGCATCCTGACTCCAGTCTTGTACCAGTGTTCCGCAGTTGGGTTCTCCGCGATCTCGCTCTTGGTTTGACACTGTGACAGATCGTAGATGGAGCATACACTTTTCTTATGCTCTACTCGGGATGTGTTCCCTATACTGCATATAATATTATTTATCGTTTCCTCATAAGGCTTCAGAATCCTTATTTCCTTCAGGGGTGCCCGTGCTGCCTTTTTTCTGTTCTGCTCGTCTCAGTTATATCTCAGTATCCCCGTGCTATCACTCATCTCGTGTTACCCTTTAGCTGTTCGATCTGCTCATTTAGTTCTGCTCGCTCCAGAGTATTCACTGCAGATATTCTTGCTACATATCCCTCCCCCACTAGTTCCACCAGCACCCTACGGGTTCTCTGGGCCCTCAGTCATTAACTGTTCCCTCAACAAGGGTTGAAGTAATTGTTGTGTGAGAGTGGGACACCAAGTAGAGATAGCAAGACAGGTCAAATTCAAGATAACTGTACATGTCGATACTATAATCCAAACGGTACCTTTTCTCTAGTGAATGTCACCGCTGGTCCTTGACCAATCACTTGTCAGATATTATCATCAAACTCCAGTTATCTCGGTGTGGTGGATACTCTTACCCGTGAAGTTGTGGTCGGTACTGTAATCGTATTCGTACAGTTTGAATAAGTTATTCAACAACTTTTGCCATCACATTGTCACCGACTGAGGGTCCCATCTCGGCCGAATCCTCTTATATTGTCCCCGGTCCATGCTGGTCCCTTTATCCTTTCTCCGTTCCATTTTAGTCCTGCATTGTCGATCAGGTTGATGTGACAGTTGTGCATGATTTTTTCAGTTACGCCCCGTCCAATGGTGCATTGTAAGTTCTGCCCAGCTGATGTTACTACGGAATCTCCACCTTTATAAGACAATACCTCATACCCTTCTCTGATCATTTGGTGTGGGAGGGAATATCACTGAAATCCTGACCCATAATATTGTCCACCCATATCATCTTGGTTATTGGCAGTAAATGGAGTATGGCCCAGTGTAATTTGGTCATTTCTAGAGTGGTTGGCCCTGTTAGAGAGTGGTGAAATGGAGGGTTTAGTTTCAGCCGCCTTAATCTGCGACCAATGTCTCCAGCTTGCTACGATTGCTTCCTTTAAACAAACACATCTTGGATTTACAAATAAACCTGCACATGGAGCTCTGCAACGGGGGCCGTGTCCCTTTCAATGTATCTCCTGGCTCATTAGCCTGTCTCCACTGGAGGGTAATGTCAGCGAATTTTCAGACGGAAACCTTTGTTCTCTCTGCAATCCATGATGTTCGCTCACTCGTTTCAACATTTTCATTATCTCCTCACTAAACAAACCCAGGTATTCTTTCATTCGGTGTTGTAAATTGCACTCTTGACTGACCTTAGTTATTGTCTTCTGGCAATCTCATGGCACGAATTAAATGCGATCAGTCTTCTTTTAGTTCCGGGCGTTCTCCTCAAACGCAAAAGATTCTGTGGTAATAAAATTGTCCAACCCTTAGCACGCCCTTGTATGGCTTTCACCAGCGTCCTCTATAGTGTACGGTCTGCTTTCTCCATCAATCACGAGCTCTGTGGGTGATGGGGAATATGGTATTTCTGTTTGACCCCAAAGAATTTACAGTTTTTTTAATCGATCTGTGAAATGGTTTCCGTTGTCAGAGTCAATCTGCACCAGCAGACCGCATCTGGCGATAATCTTGCTCACTGATACTTCTGCAACTTTGTTCATGGAAGAGTCACGCGGCACAACAGCCTCTATCGACTTCATAAAATGGCAAATAATAACTAAACAAAACGTCTTATCTCTGTCAGTATTGAGGGGTTCGGTGAAGACAATCTGGATGTTCTCCCAGAGTTCTACGGGAAGTCGTTTATGGCCGATCTGGAACCTCTCCTTCTTACCCTTAATGTTGCTTGTATTAATAATATATTTTTGGCATTAATTATCCACATATCTCGGCCTTCTGAAGTATCTCTCTGTGTATTAATAGTTTTCAGTTTGCCAGGTCATAGTTTGTTCAACATAGGGCTTCCACAGTAACATGAAATTTGCCGACAGAGCAAATAACAAAATCATTGACTTTCTCCGGCTATCCACCTCTGAATCCTTTTGATTCTCGTTGCAAATCCGGAGTCTCCGGCGAACTCTATTTACAATAATATGTTTGTCGGTTAACTCATGAAAGAACATAATTAAACTGATTGGTAATAAGGGAATCACGATAGACTCAACAGTCTCCAAGGCTTTCCACAAGGGCGAAGTAAAGTATTCAGCTTTTGCAACGCAGCAGGACGGGTCTACCCCAAAGTAACATGGAATGGACATGGCATAGATAACGGCACACACTGTCACTACCACCACCGTCGCTGTTCTCTCGGTGTAATATCGTTTCCGTCGGTTATGCCAGCAGATGACGATGTGGCGATGAAGGTGAAAGCGATAGTCAACCAAACGGAACAGTCCATGGTTACGACACTCAGGACAAGTAGCACAGCACGTGCAGGAGTCGTGAACAAGAAATGAGAAAACACATAGATAAGATTAATCTGCTCCAACAAAACAGGAACGACAACAGCCAGCAGATCCACTGCCGCCATGGCCACCAGGTAGCGACTGATGCATTTGTAGAGACCACGTTTTCCGCCGAACTGGGTCACACTTGCCGTTAAATTAACTGAGAGAAATCAGAAAAGAGTAAGTTAGTTCCAAGAAGACCAAATTGAACAGTGCGAAGAATAATAGTCCGGATCTCGCCACTACCTGGAGTCACCGGCAGGGCACCAGAGACCACCGACCCAGATGGGAAGCGGGTCGCCGTTCAGACTCCACCAGGGATGCACATCTGTGAAACGGCCTCTCGGGTCCTGGTGACAACCCACAGGGAGCAGAGCTGGAGGGCCAGCTTTGTTTTAACTCAGGGCATTGCGTCCTCGGGCGCTTTTGTTAAGTAGGGTGCAGAGTGCCTGATACATTTTTATTTCGTCGCCAAGGTGAGGGCATTAAACGCACTCTCTATTATCTTATTGGGGATGGCGAATTGCGGAAACAAAACTTGTAGTGGAGTGGTTGGCTTAATTTACGTTACTAGCTGCAATTATTCTGCTTGAAATTAACTTGTTGAAGTTGGCTGAATTTATGAATGCATGTCTTCAATAACTATTTCTTTCAAATATCTTGAGGATTTTAACACAGATCCGGGAAGGTATTTGTAGGCGACGGAAAAGCCTTCTGACCTCACGAGGTGTCAAACAGCTCTCAGGGATACCAGGCGACAGGCAGTCACATAATCTCGGCTGAGGTACTATCGAGACGTCCGGGACGTGGAGAGCCGCAAGGTGGAAGAGATCAAGCAGGATCAATGAAACAACCATAGGAATAAACATCTTAATTAAATTCACCACCTCTCTCGACATCGAAAGATACTTTACCTTGCCATCCTTGTCCTTCCTTCTTACTGGAACATCCCTGTCCTGTACTCCGTGCAGTTGGTCTTTAAGCATCCTCCACAAGTCAGATATGATATTTCCCAGAAACAACTGTTACCAATTAATGCTCCCTACATCCTGCCTAATACTCTTGTTATTTGACCTGCTGCAATCTGATACTCTCCCGCAAGGTCATACTTATCCTTACATGTATTAACTTAAAACTTACGGAACTGTGGTCACTATTCTCTCAATGTTCTCCCACTGATGGTTTAGCCATCTGGCCAGGCTCATTTCGAAACACATGGTACAGTATGATCCCTCCTCTCATTTGACCATCTGTACACTAATTGAAGAAACCCACCTGGATGCACCGAACAAATTCTACCTTGACTAAACGTTTTGCACTAAGGAGGTCCCACTGCATCTTGGGGAAGCTGAAGTCTCCTGGTAAAATAACCTTGTCTGCATATCTGTTCTTCAATGTCCCGGTGGCTTTTGGGGGTCTATAGCATGTATCCTATCAGAGTGATTGCAACTTTCTTAATCATACGTTCTACACATTTAAATTCAGTGGATGAGCTCCTCATTATGTCCCCTCTGAGTGAAGTTGTGATATTGTCCCTGATTTTGTGCAACGTCACAACCCCGACCTTCCTCTCTATCTTTTCTGGAACGTAGAAATCCTGGAACATTCTGCATCCGGTCTTGTTCCTCTATCAAGTAAGTTTTTGGAACGGCCACAACATCATAGATCCATATACTGATCCAGTCTCTAAGTTTATCAACCTTACCCTTAATGTTCTTAGCATTAAAATATACACATTGTATCCCGTCCATCCCATCATGTCTATTGCCTTGCTCCTGCCTATCCTTCCTTACAACAGACTTCCTGGCCATGACATCTAACTTCCTCTCAATTTCTCCACGTTCTGACCTGGTACTATAGTTCCCAGCCCTCTGCAAGCTCTTTCCCCTCCAGTTAAGGATCAACCTGTCCCTCTTGTATTGATCGTCACTGCCCAAGATGATCCAAGAATCTGAAGCCCTGCCCGCTGCTTCAGTTCATCAGTTACACATTTATCTGACTTGTTTTTCTATTCCTGCCTTGATTATCAGTTTGCACCGGTAGTAATCTAGAAGTTACTACCATCGTTGTCCTGCTTTTAAGGCTCTTTCCATACTCTCTATACTCACTGGGCAGGACTCTTTCCCCCTTTATACCTCTGTTGTTAGTGCTAATGTGTACCACGACCTCTGACTGCTCCCACACTCCCTTGAGAATATTCTGCAGACGTTTCCTGACATCTTCAACCCTGTCACCCAGAAGGAAACACACCATCCTGGTGTCACTTCTGCGGCCACAGAAACACCTGTATGTGCCCCTGAATATCGAGTCTCCTATCACTATTGATATGCCTGACGTTATCCTTCCTGGATAAACCTCAGAGGACCCCGCAGTGCCACTGACCTGGCTGTGCCCTAAAAGGTCATCGATCACCAGTGTCAGTTGCTGATAGGAATAGCCACAGGGGGACCCTGTTTGCCCTACCTTTCCTGCTGTTCACCCAGTTCTCGGCTGCCTACACCTTAGGTATGGACAACTCTTGTTTAAGTATCACGGACAATCCTAAGTACGTTCAACTCCAGCTCCAGTTGATTAATGTGGTCAGTCAGGGAACGCAGCTTCGCGAAATTCCTGTAGCTGGAGTCTGCAGGGACACTGCCGGTGTCTTTGATCTCCCATATCGTTCAGCAGGAGTATATCACTGCCTTAACTGCCATTCCATCTACTCTAATAAGGGGAGTAATTCGGAGGAAAACCTCACCTATACCTATCTATTCTTACCTACTCAGCCTGCTCTTCCAAAGCCTGCTGAACCAAAGCCTTCGCAATTATGCTCAACCACAGCACGTACAGTTTATTGGGGTATCTTTTTTATGATTGTAATGAGTTCGTAACTTGGTCAATCAATGTCCCCGTTCGTCTCTCCCCCCCCCCCCATCCTCTCTATCTATCTAATCTATCTATCATCCCATACTCACTCTCTCTCTCTCTCTCTCTCTCTCTCTCTCTCTCTCTCTCTCTCTCTCTCTCTCTCTCTCTCTCTCTCTCTCTCTCTCTCTCTCTCTCTCCAGGTCTGCTCCTGACTTAAGGTTGAATGAGCACTTAAGTTGTTAGGAGGCGAAGTCCAGTTTTAAAAGGATAAGACGGACTAAGCGAGTGGGCGATAAAGCAAGGTGCTCCCTCTTTCTATGTGATGTTATAATTGACAGGACTTTCAAGGAGGTAGCGTTGGTTATCTGAACCATTAAAGATACATAGAAAAGTTTTGTTTCCCGCGGCTCATTATTCACGACACAAAATAGAAGTTGCAAACTTCTCGAAAATCTGTCAAACTGGCATCAACACAATTTGCTTGGAATGTCAGACGAACAGGTAAACATGTTACACAATGACACAATGAGTAAAAATAGTTCACAGCGAGTGTTTGGTCTGTGGTCTGTGGCTAATGTGACAGAGCAGGGCACTAATCTGCTTCATGGACATTCCTCCTGGTGTATAAGGGCTGCTTGAAACAGCGCATTGGGCAGTTGGAAAGTCTCGAAGAAATTATCGCTGCTTCGGGCCGAAAATGAGATATCCAACAATTTACTACATCGTCAGCATTTACTATCCTGTGCTTGCAGCCGTCGGTATTCCTGGTAGGGTACTAGAACTCACAGCTATATGTGAGGCACGGTCGTTAGAGTACGCGCTGCAACGTCGTGGCTTTGAATTGTTGTTCAGATGCTCATTTCGTTTATTAACTTTATTTACATTACTTTGTCAACTTTATTGTTCACAGGAGTTTGACTGATATTTTAATACATTCACATTTTTGTATTTATAATGTATTTAGCATACCGTGTAAAATGAATGATTTTTATTAAGGATGTGCTATAACAGAAATATTTTAGTCTGCTCTGAAAGTACGCAGTCGGTAGACTCCATCCCTATATTATGTCCTGTCAAAGGTTGTTCGGGAAACCCTACACTGAGGCATGTGTGGTTTGCCAGCTAATACCCATCTCTCGTCTCAAGCAGTCCCGGGACAATATGAGTCATCTGTCGAAGTTTACTGGCTTACGTGTGGAGAACGCGGAGCACGAATCTGTGCAGCGTTCGATTGGCCCGAAACTATCCCTAGCCTTTCAGGTTCTCTACATTAATGAGATTCCTCCTCTCTGTGTCATCCCGAGAAAACTCTTCCCAAACCGAGGAGACTACAACAGTACCGACTCCATGCAAGTTTCTGTCGTAGAAGTATAAGGTGAAAAGCATTAATCCACGTTCTGGTCTCGGGAAAATATACTAGGACGGCTCATGTCCTGCATTGAGAAACTAAAACGGTATTTCCATTTCACCGCTCCGTTGAACCACCTTCCAATATCGTACTAATCTTATCATCATTTCAATGCACCGGTATTATGATTGTTTTCTAGTTACATCTTGGTAAGAGCAATTTGATGTTCCATCAAAAAAATAACCTGATATTCCGGGTCCTCCCTGACAGTGGAGAAATTTTCTGTGTTTCTCCAACAAGAATAGTTTTGTTCTCTTAGCGGTGTTTGCAGCCGGTACCGCACTAACGCTTTCACACTTCCGGCGCGAGATTAATCTCCTACCCCTGAAGGGAATTGGAAAATTGTTTTTGACCCATTGTATTAATTTTCCAGTTCATGAGATACTTCTACTTCGGTTTTACATTCTTACCCTATAACCATATTATTACTGATTAGACCTTTTTCTGTTTGGACATTGATTTCAAATTCTCAGAGAAATCTTTGGACAAGTCCATTCCCATAATTGTTTTATTGGGCCAGATCACAGTTAATTCGGAATCACCTCTCGCGCCGACGCCGACCGCACAAGTATTTTTGTCGAACAGCTGCTCCGCACGTCCAGGACGCTTCGATGTTCTTCGAGGTGGAACGGTCAGACAGTAACGATTCGCCTTAGAAAGGATGATACGGGTCCCTGTCCCAAATAGCCCTGACAAACATTTGACATCCCGTGACGTCAGAAAGCATTCTCTGTCGTTTATATGTAGATCGCCTCCTCAGGTGAGGTAACATTAAGATCCTTTTAAAGATCTAAGCGGGAAATAAAGGAACAGCTACATGGGAAGTTGTCATAAGGGTGTAAGGCAAAGCGTTGAAGCAGGAGGCGATTTTATCATTCCCAATATTAACGGGGATTGACTTGGTTCTGGGGGCTTATATCGGAAGGACTTCGTAAAACTCATCCAAGAGGATTTTTTTGAAGTCGTGTTGGGAGGGTTTGTAAATGACATTGAGAAATGGGATCGGTCAAGTGGTTGAAGTTTTTGTGGTGCAAATCATTGGGGACAGTGACCGCAGTTCGGTAAGCTTCACGGTAGTCGTACAAAAATGTATAAAGTTGGTCCTTGAGTTCTGGTCCAAAACTCGGTTAAGTCTGATTTCGATAGTGTAAGCCAGGAACTGGGAGAGGTAGACTGGGAGCAGCTGCAAGGGGGCGGAGGACAAACAGTTGATCAGTGGAAGACTCTTAAAATGCGATTGTAATAGTTTGGAATCAACATCTCCCTGGACCGTAAAGAGGCAAAGATGGTAACATTAGGTAACCCAGGTAAACGGAAGATTTGAACGGTTGGTTAGGTAAAACTGAGGAGGACATAATAGGAATAGGAAATTGTTATCGGAAGAGTAATTAGATATTTATAAAGGAGGAAGGCTTCACGAAGTTATACAGCACGGTAACAGGCCCTTCTGCCTAACAGGTCCATGCCGATCGATTCCATCCAATATACCCCCATTTGCTTGTCCTTTCCCAATGACTTTACCTGAACCTTTCCTATCCATGTACCTGCCCGACTGTATTTTTAAGAATTTATTATTGTACCTTCCTCAACCATTTCCTGCGGCAGCTCACTCCACATACATAGCACCCTTTGTGCAAAACGTTCCTTCTCAATTTCCAATATAATCTTTCCCCTATCACCTGAAACCCATACGTTCAAGTCCTTGATCCTCCAACCCTGGAAAAAAGGTTGACTGCATTCACGTTAGCTATACCCCTCATGATTAAAAAAATACGCGATGAGATCCCCTCCCAGTCTCTTATATTACAAGGAATATAATATTAGCCTGTCACAACTCACCCCATAACACCTACCCCCAGGTCCTGGTAACATCCTGATAAATCTGCACTGCACTCTTCCCAGTTTAATCACATCTTTCCGAAGCATGGTGACCAAAACTGAACAAAGTCCTGCAGTGCACCTCACTGGCGTCCTCCACCATGTTCTCCGAACTTTACAACTGCATGTCCTGGCTGATAAAGACCAGCATAATAAAAGCTTTCTAAGTCACCCTGTCACCTGTGGATCTACTTTGTGGTAAACATGTACTTGAATGGCAAGATTTTTCTGTTCAACCACACTCTCCAGGGCCCTGACGTTTAATGTGGAAGTGCGACCTGGAATTGACCTTCCAAAATGCAGCACCACGGCCTTACCCGAATAAAACCCAATTTGTCTATGCTCGTCCACTTCCTCAGCTGTCACTTTTAATAACATTAGTCGCTGTCCGCTAAATCAACTATTTTAGTGTAATCTGCAAATTTACTTGTCATGCCTTGTACATTCTCATTCAAATCGTCGATATGGATGACAAACAGCAATGGGCCCAGCACCGATTCCTGAGGCACACGACTAAGTCACGGGTCTTCCGTCCGGTAAACCAACTTCCTCTGCTACCTTCCATCAAGCTAATTGTGTATCCAATTATCCAGCACTTCCTGCATTCCATGCGCTCCAACACTCCAAAGCAGCTAACCTTATCAATGTCATTAATGAAGTCCATATAGACCAGGTCTAGCGCCGAATCCTCATCGACCTTATTGTTAATATTATCAAAATCTCAATCAAGTTCGTAAAACATGACCTCCCACTCACAAAGCCGTGCTGAATATCATATATGAGATCATTTCTTTGCAGATGCATCTATATCTTACCCCTCAGAATCCACGCCAGTAGCTTACCTGCCACAGATGTTAGAATTGGTTGTCTGTAATTCCCAAGGTTTTCGTTCCTTTCCTTCTTAAATAAAACACACCATTCGCTACCATCCATCCTACCGTCACTTCATTCGTGGCCAACGACAATGCATATATCTCAGCCAGGGCTCCCACGATTTATTCTGTGGCCTCCCAAAATGTTCATGGAAATTCCTGGTCAGGCCCTGATTACTTGTCTTCCTTCATACATTTTACGAAGCCCCACATATCCTCTCCTATAATTCGGACAATCCCCACGACCTCCGTAATTACTTTATCCAGTTAGAAGTCTCCATGTGCAACCTAGAAAGAGAGAGGAAATATTAATTAAGGACTTCGCCCTTCTCCTGCATCTCCACTTAGATTAGTCCACTTCGGTTTATTATAATTTCCATGCACATCATGTCACATTGATCAGATTAAGCCTATTGGGAAGTGACTCTTCATTTTATCGTTTCTTTCAGTTAATTTAACGGCAATAATAATCCTGTCCCGCGGCAAAGGTGGTCTCTCCAATTGCATCACTCGCTACCTGGTGGCCATGGCAGCAGCAGATCTATTGGTCGTTCTATTTGCTGTTATATTGGATCGGATTAATCATGTATATTTGTTTGCGAATTTCTTGCTCAAACATCCCGTGTGTGCTGTGGCACCTATCCTGGCAATTGCAGCCATCGATTGTTCTGTTTGGTTGACGGTCGCCTTCACTTTCGATCGCTACATTGCGATATGCTGCCAAAACCTGCGGAACAAATACTGCACCGAGAGAATAGCGACTGCGGTGATAGTGACTATCTTTGCAGTGAGTTGTGCTCAGTCATTTCCACTTTACTTTGCAATGGATCCAGGGTATTGCGCTTCCAAAGCTGATTACTTTACATCATCCATCTGGAGAGCTTACGAATCATTCGACAGCATCATGACCCCGTTATTACCAATCTCTTTAATTCTTCTCTTCAATGCTTTAACCATCAGACATATCGTAGCAGCGATTATAATCCGCCGGGGACTCCGGAATAACGGTGAGAATCAGAAGGATACGGAGGTGGAGAACAGAAGAAAGTCAATGGTTTTGTTGTTCGCTCTGTCAGCTAATTTTATATTATTGTGGATACCAAATGTCGTACATTCTATGAGCTGGCAAGTGGAAAACTACACCTACACAGACAGATATTACAGCACACCGACATTTATCCTGCAACAGTTTGGGTTTATGTTGCAGTTACTCGCTTCCTGCACCAACACGTGTATCTATGGACTGACACAGAGGAAATTCAGGGAGGAGCTGAAGAATGGCCTGAAATATCTGTGTGTTTAAATCGGCAAATCTGAAAATAAAATGCAAACACTTTTTTCTGTTGCTTTTGTACTGCGGCTCAATGGACCGCTTGTTCCAACAATAACCATATAAATAATGAAGTTTTATGTGTCAATATGTGTTAATATCAGTCGGTTTAATATGTAAAATGATTCAACAGATGAACAGCAGCAATGTAACTTTACACACGTCATGATTGTTGATCCATCTGACATCAGATTAATGTTGACTGTGACAGATGGAAAATAACTCAATACAAAGACTGTGAACCGCAACCAATGGGATTTCCAAACTTTTTAAAAAATGGTTGATGAATGCTTTTTCAGTTAGGAGACATTCCGGCCAAAACAGTATGTTTGTTAATGGAAAACAAAAAGAAGGGTAAAACTTGTGACATTTTGAGTGCCTGCTGTACATGTGCGGACATCAGCGACGTGACTCGTCACGTAAAACGCAGTGATCACCCTGAGAATTATGACGACAAAATGTTTCTTTTTGGGGTGGGAACAAATTCGTTCACAATCGCTTCGTAATACGGAAGGAAATTGGGGTCATATTAGTGTCTGAAGGATCGGTATGACCACTTTCCAAAACTATTATTCATTCATGAGCGATGCTACTCCTTTGGTCCGAAGTTTATGTGCATTCTCTTGAAGAATTTAGATATTTGTGATTTATTTCATATCTATCATATTCCGTCGGTAAAGAGATTGCGGTTGAATTTGGTATTATGTTTATTTAATTTATATCCTTTACAGGGAGAATAAGTTTTTTTAATTAATTCTACATACACGAGGAACAGAAAAATTCTTCCAACGCTACTGCTACAATTGCTGCGTTTTTACATGTTGACAAGTCACCGGGAACAAAGAGAGAACATAGTGTCCACTTTTGTCCCTTTTATTTGTAACCGCTGCGAGTGTTGTGCTGCAGCACGTGAAGACAGACGTTCCATCCCTTTCCCGCCCAAACTGCTCCAATTGTTAAAGACCCTTATCAACGCACCCACACTAAATTCTGAAGGAAGGATTCGAGATTGTTCACCCCTTATCGGTCATAAAACATACAGCACAGTACAGGAGCTTCGGGCCACCGTGTTGTGCCGATATTTTATCCTGCTCCAACATCGAACTAACACTTCCCACATAGCTCCCCATTTCTCCATCTTTCATGTGTCTACCCAAGAGTCTCTTAAATATCCTTAATGTATCTGCCCCCACAAGCTTTGTTGGCAGTGAGATCCAGACACCCACCAGTCTGTGAAAAAACAACTTACACCTGACATCCCCCTTGTATCTTCCTCCAATCACCTTAAAATTATGTTCCCCCGTGTTACCCATTGTCGCCCTGGGAAAAAGTCTCTGATTGTCCACTCGATCTATGTCTCTTATCCTCTTGTAGAGCCCGATCAAGCAACCTCTCATCCTTCTCTCCAAAGACAAAAGCTCTGGCTCACTCAACCTTTCCCCATAAGACATCCTCTGCAATCCAGTCAACATCGTGGTAAATCTCCTCTGGACGCTCTATGAAGCTTCCACATATTTCGCATAGTGAGGCTACCAGAATTGAACACAATACTCCAAGTGTGGTCCAACCAGAATTCTGTAGAGCTGCAACATTACGTCGCGGCTCTTGAATTCAATACGCCGACTGCTGAAGGCCAGCATTCCATACGCCTTCTTAACAACCCTATCGACCTACGCGGCAACCTTGAGGGATCTATGGACCCCAAGATCTTTCTCTTCAACCACACTGCTAAGGGTCCTGCCATTAACCTTGTATTCTGCATTCAAATTCGATCTTATACGGTTAAACTCCATCTGCCACTTCTCAGCCTAGGTCAACATTCTATCAATATCCTATTGTAATCTACAGCAACCTCTACGCTATCCACAACATCACCAACCATCACATCAACATCAGTAAACTTACGAACGCACCCTTCCACATCCTGATCCAAGTCATTTATTAAAAAAAAATCACAAAGAACAGGAGCCCCAGAACAGATCCCCACGGAGCACCACTGGTTACTGACCTCCAGGCAGAATACGCTCCGTCTGCCGCCACTTTCCGTCTTCTGTGGGCAAGGCAATTCTGAATCAACACAGCCAAGTTTCTACGGATCTCATGCCTCCTGACTTTATGAATCAACCTTCCATGAGGAACTTCAACGAACGCCTTACTAAAATCTATATACACCACGCCCACTGCTCTAACTTCATCAACCTGCTTCCACCAGGCTCGTGAGGCACGACCTGCCTTTCGCCAAGCCATACTGACGGTGCCTAACCAGCCAATGCTTCTCCAAATGCCCATTAATGTGTCTCTAACAATTTTGTCTCCAGTAATTTGCCCACCACTGAATTAAGACTCACTGGCCTGTAATTACCAGGGTTATTCCTACCCCTTTTCTTAAACAAAGGAACAGCATTTTCCAACCTCCAATCATCTGGAACAACACATGTGGCCAGTGAGAACGCAAAGATCGTCGCCAAAGGCGCAGCAATCTCTTCCCTCGCTTCGCGTAATAACGTTGATATATCTTGTGCGGCCCCAGTGACTTAGCATTCCTAATGTTTTTAAGAAGTTCCAGCACATTCTCTTTCCTCACGTCGACATGTCATAGCATATCAGCCTGTCGTACGGCATTCTCACAGGTCAAGGTCTATCTCTCTCTCTCTTGAATACTGAAGCAAAGTATTCATTAATGACATCACCTTACTCTTCCGTCTCCAGGCACATGTTTCCTCTTTTATGCTTGATTGGTCCTACCCTCACTCCAGTCACCCTCCTATTCTTCACATTCGTGTAGAATGTCCCGGAGGTTTCCTTGATCCTGCTCGCCAAAGACTTCTCATGCCCCCTTCCAGCTATGCTACATCCATTCTTAAGCTCACTCCGAGCTAAATTGCAACTCTCCAGAGCTCTGTCTGATCCATGCTTTCTAAACGTCAGAAAAACTTCTTTCTTGCTCTTGTCAAGACATTCTACATCTCTTGTCAAACACGGTTCTTTCACTCAACCATCCTTACCCTGCCTCAATGGAGCAAACCTATCCAGAACCCCATGCAAGTTTTCCACAAACAACCTCCACATTTCCGCTGTGCACATTCCCAAGATCTGTTACCAACTTACGCTCCCACGTTCTTGCCTAATAGCATTATAGTCCCCCTCCTCCAGTTAAATGCTCCCCCATATCGTGTGCTCCAATCCCTCTCCAAGACTACGGTAAAGATCAAGAAGTTATGGTCACGATCTCCAGAATGCTCTCGCAATGATAGATCTGAAACCTGGTCAGGCTCGTTGCCAAGTACCAGGTCCACTATGGCCTCTCCTCTTGTTGGACTGTTCACATACTGTGTCGGGAATCCTTCCTGTATATACCGAACAAACTCAGTCCCATCTATCCCCTTTAAAGGAGATACCAATCAATATTAGGGAAGTTGAAATCACCCATGGCAATAACCCTGTTATTTTTGCACCTCTCCAAAACCTGCCTCCCAATCTGCTCCTCAGCGTCTCTGCTGGTATTTGGGGGTCTGTAGAAGACTACTAATTGAGTGATCGCTTCCCTCCTTATTCTGACTTCCACCCACACTGACTCAGTGTGTGATTCCTCCAGGGAATCCTCCATTTCTACGGCTGTGACACTGTCCCTGATCAGCAAAGCCACTCCCCCATCTCTTTTACCTCAGTTCCTGTCCCTCTTGAAACATCTAAACCCTGGAATATTCAGCAGCCATTACTGCACTTGCGACAGCTAAGTCTCTGTAATGGTTACCACGTCATAGTTTCACGTACTTACTCATGTTCTAAGCTCATCGGCCTTGATCCTGATACTTCTCGCATTAAAGTAGACAATTTTAGCGCATAGAACTGACTGCAATTTTGCCCTTTCAACTGTCTTTCTTTCCTCACAGTCTTCCTACACTCTGCGTCTACTTGTACTCTAAATGAACCAAGCTCTGACCTATCCCTCTGGTTCCCAATCCCCTGCCAAACTAGTTCAATCCCACCCAAACAGTTCTTGCAAACTTGTTCACAAAAATATTCGTCCCCCTCTAGTTCAGGTGGAACCGGTCCTTTTGTACAGGTCGTACCTTCCACAGAAGAGATCCCAATGATAAACAAATCTTAAACCCTGCCCGCTGCACCAATTCCTCAGCCACGCATTCATATATCAAATCATCCTATTCTAACCCTTACTGCGTCGTGGCACAGGCAGCAGTCCAGACGTTACTACCCTTGAGTACCATTTTTTCAGCTTCCTATCTCACTCCCTATCTACCCTCTTCAGGACCTCATCTCTTTTCATTACTATTACATTGGTACCAATATGTACCACGACATCTGGCTGTTCACCCTTCCCTTTCCGAATTCTGTGGAGCTAATCCGTGACGTACCTGACCCTCACACCGGGGAGGCAACATACCATCCAGGAGTCTCTTCCACGTCCACGGAATCTATCTCTGCCTGCCCCCAACTACTATGGGATCCCCTATCACTCCTGCTATCCTCTTCTTCCCCTTTCCTTCTGCGCCACAAGACCTGGCTCAGTGTCAGAGACTTGGTCACTGTAGCTTTCCTCCGGTAGGTCTTCCCCCCAACAGTATCCAAAGCGGTATACCTGTTATTGAGGGGAACGGCCACAGGTGTACTCTGCACCATCTGCCTAATCTCAGTCCTTCTCCTGAAAGTAATCCAGTTACCTGCCTTCTGCAGCTTCAGAGTGACTGCCTCCCTGTCGCTCTTATCTATGTACCCTTCATTTTCCCGGAGGAGCCGAAGGTCATCCATTTGCAGCTCCAGTTCCCTGACATGGTCTGTAAGGAGCTGCAGCTGGATGCATTTAGTGCAGATATAGCTATCAGGGAGACTGGATATCTCCCAGAACTCCCACATCTCACGAACTTAACACACCACTGACTCTGGAGACATTCTCACTACTCTGTCTTGGCACTGAAGGGAGAACCACAGCAAAGAAAGAAAGAACGTTGCCAGAGACTTACCTTCGCCTCTCCACACCGAAGCCTCTTGAGCTAACGCCTCAGCTTCCCACGCCAACACTGGACTACTGCAACAATGGCCGCTCCCAAAGTGGCCGCTCTTTATGCATGCTTTACCTTTATTTGCTGCTGTTAAGTGGTAACAATTTGCAAATGTGCCTCGTTTAGACTTGCAATATGAAGCTCAGAAGCCCAGGCACAGAGAATCACCTTCTTTCGAAGATCCCGCTCCAAATCTGGCTTTGACTGCAACGTCCGACTCAGCAAGTTGAAACTCGCAAAACTCTTCACTTCAGAACACCCCTGTAATGTCTTTCTACAATCCTCTTCGCCGATACATCAATCGTGAGTGTTCTTCTATTTACAATTTCAATCAATGAATGCGAATGGAGGGCTTTATGTCATCTGGGGCAGTTTTGCTGATCAAAAATGACATTCCTATTGACAATAATGCAACAATCTCTTTACATTAACGGTGTTTTCAACGCTCAAGGACATGGAGGTTACTGTAAATACTAAGAACTATTGTCATCCAATAAATGAACCTAGAACATAGAACATTGTTGTACCGCCATTTTATCCTGATCGAACCAACCCTTCCCTCCCACACAGCCCCCTATTTTTCTATAATTCGTGTGTCCAGCTAAGGGTCTCTTAAATGACCCTTATGTATCTGCCCCCACAACCTCTGCCGGCAGTGCGTTCCACGCACCCTCCACTCCCTGTGTAAAATACTTCCCACTGACATCCCCCTTATAGATTCCTCCAATCACCGTAAAATTATGTCCCCTCTCGGACTGGGAGTAAGTGTCTGACTAGAAATGATAGTTTGCTTCTTCTTTGAAACACTTGAGACTGCTGTTTAAGGAGATGCATGATTTTGTGTGATCAGCGAGGTTTTTCCCAATCGACATGCCGCGTGACTTTGGGAACAATCCTCGGGGTGCTAACGTTTTCAAACCTCATCTGATAATTGTACTTTCCAGTGGTAAACCTCTGGTTGAACGGGCTGTCAGAAAGTCAGTGGCTATTCTGGCCGAACGAACTAGATTGTTCTGTATAATTGTGATTTCTTTCTCCTTTGGATTTCAAACTTCTTCAGACTTCACCATTCAAGAAAACTAAATGTAACCCACTTCACCCTGGGCCTCCTTGCCTGAAAGGTATAAAACAATTTATAAGCCTTATGTTAATTATATAAATGCTCGGCACGTCTTGTTTGCTGTCATTCACAATTGAGTTTGGCCGTCTCAAGCGTGAGTCTTCCTGGTTTACTCTGTGCAGATGTTATTCTCAGGCACTAGGTTGATCTACCTCGGTGTAAGTTGTTTTTTTTACATGAACACTAATTGAGTCCCCTTACCTAAAAGCAGGATCAAGCAACATTGAATGCGGACCAAACGAGATTAACCATGCTAATTGTTGGGATGCGATGGCTATCCTACCAAGATACAGTTGGTGTCTGTATTCCTTGGAGTTTAGAAGGATGAAGGGTGACGTTATTCACATGTGCAAGGATCTAATGCGCATTCAGAGAATAAACGTTGACTTGCTTTAACATGTCAGAAAATCTCGTACGGGGGGGGGGGGGGGATATCTATACAGTAAGACGGGCCAGATGAAATTGCGATGTGCAGAAATTTTGTCTATCAGAGGGGAGTGTATTTCTGGACTTCTCTATACAAGAGGGATGTGGGAGAAAAAACATTTGAAGTGTTTCAGGTAGAGATAAATAAATATTTGAATGTTAAACCAATAGACGGCGTTACAGAACTGGCACTAAAAGATGCCAACTTGGGCCGGTCGTGACCATAATGAACAGCAGGGCAGATGAGCGGGCCCTGGTGACCGAACCCTCTCACTATTTTTTGTGTTCTTGTTTGCTTTTATTTTCTATTCCCGTCTTCGATATTTTAAATGCTTTGGAATCTGGGACTGAAAGATTCTCATTTCCATTCAATGGGCAAATTGCCCAACATTGAGTTCACTCTGGTTCGCCTCCAAATGACAGTGTCAAACTCACACAATAAATCTTTCCTCAGCCTGAAAACTGTATCTTTTCCCCAATTTACAGCGGTTGCTGACTGTCCGTCTCTTGCCTTATGGTTTATTGCACGAAATGAGAGCGAATGTTGATTAATGTCTCAAAAACGCGCCCCTATCGTCAGGTTCAAAGCTGTGTAGGAGCTAAAATTATGTTAACCGGTCAGACAGACGAGGTACAGTGACGGGCATTTAAGGGAATCCTCCAGGATGCAACGAACAGGTGCATTCCAAGGAGAAGGAACATTTCAAAGGGAGATCTCACTACCCGTGGTTAAATAAACAGATAAAGATAACATCGAACGAAATGAAAATATGTCATATCACAAAAAGCTTGTGAATCAAAAGAATGCTTTTTAATGAAGCAACCAAAAAAATCGAAATAGTAATAGGAAAAAAATCTTGTGCTGCGAGACAGCACATTATAATAACAACAATTATTATCAATAATTAGCAAAATTCAACGAGGTAAGAGCTGCTTCAAAGGAAAGAAAAGCTGGTGAATTAATGATATAAAACAGGGAGAAGGGAGATCAATTCAACATATTTCTGCACAGCCTTTACGAAGAAAGATTAAAATAATTGGTTATTGGAAAGGGGGGTGGGGGTAGTATCACAACGTCGAGCGGAGCGAGATCGCGGAGAACCCAAATGCGGAGCACCAGTACGAGACTGGAGTCGAGATGTTTCGTCGGTACCGAACGCAGGCGGTGACCAGTAGGAATCTTGCCTCTGGGCTCTTATGAGGCGGAGTCCCGACACAGAAACAGGATATCCTGGGGGAAAGAGCGAAACCGGGCCTGCTCTGGAGTTGGCAGCTCCAAGCAGCCGGAAGACGAAGTATACCTTAAGGTTGACAAATACTCTGGCAACCGGTGCTAGTGAAACCAGGGTTCTTAGGCTAGTCTCCTGATGGGGCTCAGGTGTGTGTCGTTATGTGATTAGTAGCGCATGGACTCCATGTGCTGCACAACAATGGAGCCGAATCGAGGACCAGCGCTCAGAACCATGACAGGTAGAACACGGAGTTTTATAATCACCGGGGAAGTGTTGCTGAGAGAAATGTTTAAGCTGTGGGCTGATGTTCCGATAAACAAAATTCCCTGATCTTGAACGAAGTGGCTGGTGAGATGGTTGATGAGTTAGTTTGACGTCTCCAAAGTTGCCAAGATTCTAGGAACATCCATTATGTTTAAAAATGTAAATGTAATTTCTTCATTCATAAAGGAAGAGAGCCAGAAAGCAGAAAATGAAAGCTAATTGGCTTCAGTTTTGACATCAGGGCAACATTAGGCGCTATTGTTGAGGACACGACAACAGGAAATCTAGAAAAATCCATTAATGGGCCAACACAGAGACAAGAGAGGATGCAGATGCTGGAAATATGGAACAAAACAAACAAAATACTGGAGGAACTCAGCAGGTCACGCATCATCTATGGTTGGAAATGAACAGTCGACCTGTCGAGACCAGACTCTTCTTCAGGACTGGAAAAGAAGAGAGCAGACGCAAGAATAAAAGAGGAAGGGAAGTGTAGGAGTACGAGCTGGCAGGTGGTAGGTGAGTCCAGGTGAGATGTGGAAGGCAGGTATATGGGGTAAAAAGGAATGATGTGAGAAGCAGGAAGGTGGTAGATGGAAGAGGCAAAGGGCTGAAGAAGAAGGAATACGATACGAGAGGACAGTAGACAATGGAATAAAGGGAAGGAGGTGGGCAGGTCTTGAGGGCGACGGATGAAAAAGAGAATGGCTGAAGGAGCCACAGAATGAAATAAACAAATGAGGGCGGGGGGCAGGAAAACAAACAGGAGTTGTTACCGGAAGGTACAGAAATCTATATTGATGCCGTCACGTTGGGTAGGGCCAAGTCTTCATTTTTTTAAGTGCTAAGCTTGTTTGACTAAATTAAGGGTGATCTTGTTGCAGTGGATAAAAGATAACCGGAGATATACTTTCTTTGGAATTCCAGATGGAACTGACATGGCGTCACATCAAAGGTTACTGCAGAATGTAAAGGCGCGAGGTGTAGAGGGAATATATTGCTCTGGATAGAAATGTGCCTGGTGAGAAGAAAGCAGACGGGGTATAAATGAGTCGTTTTCTTCTTGGCAGGTAGTTACGACTAGTGCAACACATGGATCAGTGCTGTGGCCTCAACTCTGCACGAATTATATCATTGACTTGGATAAAGGGACTATGTGTGATTGGACTGCTCAAATATGACAGAGGAAATTGGTTGTAAAATGAGTTGTGTAGAGTGCATACAGTGGTTATAAATGAATAAATAGTGGTTAGAAAAGTCGGCACATATCTGTCGAATGGTGTACATTCTTTCCGGATTCATTCACTTATTGTTGTCAAGAAATTGACTAGGCTATCAGAGCACAACCGCGTGTTGTTGGAAAAACACCTGTAATTAAGAGTTAATCCTCTAAGCGATGATGTGTGATTTATGACATGATTCGCAACGTTTTCCAAGGATCGCAGAACCGAAACGCTAACCGTTTCCTTTTCCACATTGATGGCTGACCGGCTGTGTTTTTTTTAAATTAAATTTTCAGCTTTCTTTTTAAATGTTTACGTTCACATTTCCGGTATCTGCAATATTTCAATGTCCATACAGACATACAGCACAGAAACTGCCCCTTCACATTGCCATATCCATGCCCAACATCAAGTACCAATCAAAAAAAAAAGCAGTTTACCAGCACTTGGCCCAAAGCCTTCAATGTTTTGGTGATTCAAGTGTTCATTGAGATATTCCTTCAATGTCCGGAGTCTTTTTTCCAGCGCCCGCTCAGGCGATGTGTACTCGCTACATACTAGCCTTTGGCGAAACACGCATTAAGACACTCATTCATTCGATCGCACAGAGCTCTGCACGCTCTCATCATTAACACTGTTCTTTCTTTATTTTAATGGAAGAAATGGACAATGCCGTCGTCCCCTCAGTAATTCCAGGTCTTTACTCACAGAGTTAATTGTGCAGCTGACTGAGAGATTTCAAGTATCCCAAAACGCATTTAGAGGACACGTTCCCGGATTGTGGGGGAGGGGGGAGTGGCGTGTAGAGCGCGATGGAGGTAGAGAAAGAGAGAGAGGTTGAGAGAGAGGGATGGATGGAAATCAAAGAACAGAGGGCACAGTGAGGGAAATGATGTCGTCAAACCCTGGTCATCATAGTCGTGTTAAAATACAGCTGTACCAACACGGAGCTGACACTGGGCAAAGAACAAGCATAATAATGATATTTTTGGGGAGTTGACATCTTTTGGAACTGACCGTCTAGTAGATTGAAAAAACATAAATAGACACCTGATAATTAAGGGACCGATGGCTGAGGTAAACTTGGAATGCGGTCAGCGGGACATTGAAAGGGCTGAAGAACAGCGAACGTTTAGATGAAACGTTGACTCAGCCGCGTTGTTCGCTGTAAATAATTTAGCTATGTCTGGACCGTAAGAACAGAAACGACAAAAACTTCCCTTACGAGATAACCAGCAGCAGTGACTCCGCGGTCCAAACACTGAAGAACAAGACCCGGCGTCAGCGAACCAGACAAGGGTGCGTCAATTCAGGATAATCTGGAGCGGGTAGGAGCGAAATATCACTTGTAACTATGAGGGTGTGGAAGCAAACAAGAGAGTTTGGGCAACTAAAGAGTTAATGAAATTCAAAGTTGTGAAACTAAAATTTTAAATAACTGCTTAAATTATACAGTGAATCGATTTGAACTAATCACGATTAATACAGTTATTGAGCAAAATACTGACACATTCTGCCATTTTTGCACGTGACAAATAATTAATTCAAATGCAACAATTCTGTGCAGTGAGTTGAACATTCGGATTTTGGGTTCTCCATCACTCAATGACTTCCTTCTCAATGTGCTCCAACACTGTCCCATCACGTGCTGCGTAGACAACTTATCCCAACACATACCACTATGTTTGTGTTACAAGGTCACAACAGTGCTAAAAGTCAGTTGAAAATCACAGGTAGTTGAGAGCTGAAATCTTCATATTTCTCCTTTGTGTTACTGGCTTTGGGTGGGGTGCAGGGGTCACGCTGTACATATCTGTTCAGTGCAATAGCTCCGCACTGAACCCGAGTTCTCCGCCTCAAATCTCATTACCTCTCTTCATCCCGCCTATGTATTTATTCATTTTCTGATAATTCACCAGGAATCCATGACCTCTCGTTCTCGAGCCATCCATCAAACGGAACGGCCTCAGGCCGTCTACTGTTCTTCTGTCTTCCATAAATGTAAGTACATGAATTAGATCTTCTCGCAATATCCCCTGTTCCAAGGGGACAAACGCCGGCTTCTGCAGGCTATCTGCGGAACTAAAAAAAATATCGCTGCAATTACTCCAGTAAATCTTCTCAGCCTCCTCTGTAAATCCATTATTGTTTCTCTTTACACTGATTCCGCTTTTCAAGATGTTTCTGTTTGTGATTCCGATTTTCACCGAATTAAGTTTTGCATGTTTTTCAAAGAAACGCTCACTGCATTTGAATCCAAACAAATGTTTCATGGAAATTCAAAGGGAATTCATCGCTTTGCTTCCTAACACATCACGATACAAACACCAGAACCCGGGTTTCGCCGCAGAAAGCTCGTCCGCTTCCATTGTGTTGTTGTACAATCTCAATCTGCTGAGAAATGGCGATGCCAACTGGACGGAACAGGAACAGCGACAGAGTGAGACGTGAACTGCATGAAACATGTCAGGCTCTGGTCCTCCTCTCCCTCCTCATCACAACATTTTTTCTATGTAGATTTAAAGCACCAAATAACGAATGGAAGCGGTTCTCTGTCCAAATCCATGGAAGCCTCGAGCTGATGAGATGTTCATTTGCGCTGAGTGATGATCGGCCAGCGTTGAGCTTTCAAAGGCATCTTCAAAAGACGTTCAAAAACAGCTCAATCCCTACCATCAGAATTTACACAAAGTAAGTGTGAAAATTACGTTTTTGACCATGTCCTGCCGCAACAAAATCCCTTGAGAATCATCTACAATTTGGAACAGGCCTGATGTCAATGACGTGAGTTTGGATTCAACAAATGCAAATAACCAGTTTTTCTAGTATGCCGGAACCGATCTGTTCTGAGGAAAGGTCATTAGCCGGAAATGTTGTCCATGAAAGTATCTAACTACTGGTTTGAAATGCATTACGACCAGAATTTAGATACCAGACGTGTTAAGATGTGCTGATTCAGTCGAATGGTAATTTTTCTTCTTTGCATTTACAAACAAACCTCAGTTTGCACTGTTATGGGACGCAGCTTCGGTTTATTGCGACCCAGTGATGACATCTGTCAGTAAGAAAACTCACCCAGTGGTTTCACGGCCTTTCAGGTTGAATCTATGACAGTCCATCCCCCGCGTTACACGCTGGTCAATGGGCTGAAGGGTTTTGTTCTGAACTTCACCACCGCCAACTCAAACACCCATTTGAAACGACGAATCAAGAGCTGATATTGCCAGGGTCAGAGCATCCCGGAGATCAGCTGAACTTCAATGATCTTGATGCTTTGGGCGAGCAACTCTCAGAGCCGGAGGAGGCTCTCGTACTCGTGTGTCTATTTTTACCCTGTGGCCGCAATGAGTGAGAAGGGACCCTTGTCTCCGCACTAAGGTAAGGTGGAGTATTGTTACGGACTCAGTGAAAGTCCCTTTAAGATAGAGAGTGTGTGTGTATGTGTGTGTGGGGCGTGCTTACGTCAATAGAAGATAAAGGACGTAATGACGTTGTTGAAGAAGTAAGAAGAAGAAGCAGCAGAGAGAGAGAGAAGGGAGAGAGACACCAGCCTGCTTGTTTTCTCTATCGATGGATGAGAAACAATAACTGTGTTTGCCACTGAAATCCATGTATGGAAGTTGGAAGTAATCCGGTGGAGTTCACTTTGTTGCTGACCTGTAGAAGGAAACAGGTATTTGTGTGTGGACGACCACGGTTCGGATGCTTTTCGGGGTGAGGAAGTCACTACCGAGTAAACACTGAAGTGTCGTTTGGGTTCCATCGTGGAACATTTGGATTTCGTATGTACTCTCTCTATGTTTTTCTACATCTACATCTTATCTTCAGACAACGGTGGTTGTTGAAGAAGCCCTTGCTCATGTTTCACCTTATGGCTTGCGGAACTGAACTTTAAGAACCATTCAGGAACTGGGAGTTTTGGACTTTGTCACACACACACACGACGAGTTTAGTTTTGGGGTTAACGTTCAAGGTTTAACATTTTTGAATTCTAACATACTAACATTTTTACTTTTATTTTACGTATTATCATAAGTAGTGATTAATAAAATAGTTTTTAACACTGAATCATGCTCAGTGTGTTTCTTTTGTTGCTGGTTTGTGACAGTATTTACTGGGCGGGGACGTGGCTCGTGACTGGGATTTATTGTAAACTGATGTCGTGTTGCAAAGGTGCCCATGGTCAGAAATTGCCTCAACTTGAGTGTGACTCCAAACCCGGGTCCAGAAGTGTAACGGTCGGGATAGATCCAGATGGGAATTCTGGAGTTACTGATTAACCGAAGGAGTGGTGAAAACATGGAGCGTACTTCCAAAATCAGTGTTTAAGGAGGGAGCTTCAGTGTAATTTAGAGAGAGAATGCAGATTATGAATGTGAAGAATGCCACAGAGGAGTAGTCTGACTGTGTGTAATGAGGCTGGATTGAAGCACCGTATTTGGTTTTGATCACCCCTTTCTGGTCTGCAAATTCCTCATCAACTGTGGAACGGTGAATATCTCGCTCACCCTGAGCTCGGGGATCATGTGGTGAAGCTGGTACGATTGGCGGCTGGAGTCTTGCCTGTTCCATACACTCTCTTCTTTGGGCTGAGCAAGTGAGCTCTGGGCCCCGTGTGTGGTTCACTGGCTGAAACATGGTGCTCCCGTCACTGTGTCACTGGGTAATGTTTCACCCTCAAACTTCGATCTCATTGGGACCTGCTCTCTTCACGTTACTAAAATTGGGGAGGTGGCACATGATCATGAAGACATACACTCAGTACTTCAGCAACAGTTTCTTTCCCTCAGTCATGAGAGATCTGTTCGGTCTATGAACACTACCTGGTTATTCCAGTTTTGCACTATTTATTTACTTTTGTATTTTATAGTAATTTTTATGTCTTCCACTGCAGTGCTGCTGCAAAACAACAAATTTCACGACATAGATTAGTCATAATAAACTTGATCCTGATTCTGATTATGATTAGATCTGATTCAGTGGTAAATGTACTGGAAAGACTACACCATGTTCCGTACATCGAAAAACATTTTATTCGCATTCATCTGGTTCCAGTGTATACCCCGTCCTTCCACCCGGTTTCAGTACACCTCGTGTGTTTGGCCCCTTCCTGTGCAGGACACGCTTGAATGGCATTTGCACTTCCAAGTCCCTGAAAACACTGCACAAATGAATTGTCTTGTCTTAACCCCTTGCAATGAAGTAAATGAACTGTATTCGATACAAATTTTATTTCGGTTAAATCCACACTGGTTCCCTGCTCCGCTCACATTAGTCCAGGTGATTTGTCACCTTTTCCCTAGTGCAGATTATGTCAACGTGCACGCGTTGAATTTAAGCTAATTTTCCCATAAATTACTATTATTATTGCTACAATAATATTCGGAATCTCTGGAAGAGGAAATGCGAACGTCTTTGAATCATTCTAATGCTGCCATGTTCCTGTCAGTGAAGACTTGCGCAAGATTTCCCACACGGCGGATGCTGCTTCTGTCCTGCCCAGGTATGGAGGTGGCGCTGTACTCGATTCCGACGGCGGTTCTTAAAGAAAATCTTTGCGGGAATGATTTAGGGAAGATGAGGGAAGGATATCCCGAGCCGGGGACTCCAGGAGCGGGAGACACATTAGTTTGAGCTGGATTAATATGCTCAAGATGAAAAATACGGGCAAGTGAAGGTGATTCAAGGTTGGGAGCGATTACACTGCAGAAGGCGGATGGGTTGGGAAACAGAATAGGAATTATAACACTGAGGGGTTACTCGACGTCAGGCCAAAAGATGCCAGGAAGAACAAACGGCGATGTGTGCGCAAGGCATGGAATGGTTTCTGGCAAGCACAGGGCAATTTCAAAGTCCTCCGGCATAACGAGTTGAGTAGAGTAGCATATATGGACGGTGCGCTCTGTTCTCACTGCCCACGGCAAGTAATGTAGAAGAACAGTTTGAACAGTTCAATTGTCAACGTTCTTTATGTTGCAACTGACTGGTGTTACCCTTGTGGACCTGTCACCCCCTGTTGGGACTGGGACTGGGACGGTGTTGGGATGGCTTGATTGAAAGGTGTGGAGTTTTCATTGCGTTGCAACCACCCATTCCTGCGAATGTTTGAGCTCTCCCAGTTGAGGAAGATTTACCCCGTCCTGACACTGCACTGTGCATCCCTCGGAGAGTTTGGCAGCGTGTCGCAGCAGACAACTCATCCTCCCCTCAAGGAGTTTTCTGGGATAACGGAGCGACGGCTTCACTCTCTGTTGAGCAGGTTCTGACCCTGCCTTTGGATTCTGATCAGAAACATTCCACACGCCAACAGCGACTCAAGTGATAGGACGCGGAAATAAAAGTATGTTTATTCGTTTGAAACGTACCGGCCTTGGTATTGTCAATGTCCCGCACACATTTCAATAACAATCGCCGACACTGAGCGAACGTCAGTGAGTGAGGGAGGATCCAAAGGCGGATGTTCATCAACAACTGAGTCGCATTAAACAATCGTTGTATTTAAGGTAAATACTTGACACTTGAATAATAACCCAGAGTGTACAAATATCTGACAGCAGAATTACCAGAACACACACATAAATATATATATATATATATATATATATATATATAGATAGATAGATAGATAGTTAGATAGATAGATAGATAGATAGATAGATAGATAGATAGATAGATAGATAGATAGATAGATAGATAGATAGATAGATAGATAGAGAGATAGAGAGATAGAGAGATAGATAGATAGATAGATAGATAGATAGATAGATAGATAGATAGATAGATAGATAGATAGATAGATAGATAGATAGATAGATAGATAGATAGATAGATAGATATCTTTTATTAGTCACACGTACATCGAAACACACAGTGAAATACATCTTCGCGGAGAGTATTCTGGGGGCAGCCCGCAAGTTTCGCTACGCTTCCGGCGCCAACATAGCATGCCCACAACTTTCTAACCTTCACGTCTATTGGAATGCGGGAGAAAACCGTAACACCGGAGGAAACCCACGCAGACAAGGGGAGAACTAGCAAACCCCTTGCAGACAACAGCTGGAATTGAACTCGGCTCGCTGGCGCTGTAAAGTGTTAGGCTAACCGCTACACTACTGTAGTCGACGGGGCCGAGACCAGGGTTGGAAAATAATGATTTTAGGGCAACGTCACGGATATGGAGCCGAAGGTAACAGGGTCCTCCGTTGTTTGTCTCCCTCAACAACTGACAGTGGAGGGGTTTTTGAGAGTCATCCCCCAGAATGGCCCAGAATTCTCTTGACGGGCCGGTAACGCAGGATGTTTGGTCCTTTATCGAGGCAGCGAGACGCGTAGACAGAGTCTATGGAGGAAAGACAGATTTTCCCAATGTGCAAAGCAGTGTCCACAACTTTTTATAGTTTCTTGCGACCTCGGGCAGAGCAGTTGCCATACGAATCCATATTACATCCGTACTTATTACTTTCTCCGGTGCACCCATCAAAGTTGGTCAGGGTTAATGGGGCCACGTCGAATTTCTTTATATTCTTGAGGAAGTGTAGGCACTGTTGTGCTTTCTTGGACATGGCATCTACCTTGTTGGACCAGGATAGGTTCTGGGTGCTGTTCACACCAAGGAGCTTAGAGCTCTGAATTTTCACAACATCAATAATACTGTTGCAGTATTGATGTAAACAGGAGTGTGTGCAGAGGACCGCTTCCTAAAGTAAATGACCAGATCTTTTGATTAAATGACATTGAGGGAAATATTGTCATAACATCAAGGTACTCGGCCCTCTATCTCCGTCCTGCACTCTCACTCATCGTTAATTGAAATTCGGCCCACCACGGTGGTGTCATCTAAAATTTACAGATGGGTTTAAAGAAGAGTCAGGTAACTCAGACGTGATCGTATGGAGAGTAAAGTAAGGAACTGTATATACAGTCTTTTGGGGAACCAGTGTTGCAGATAATCGTGAAGGAGATGTTGCCGTCCATCCTTATTGTTTGCGGTCTGTTGGTCAGGACGTCAAGGTTGCAGTTGCGAAGGAGGGTGTTGATTCCTAACTCTAGGAGGTTGGATTTGAGTTTGCTTGGAATTATGGAATTGAAGGCAGAGTTTCGTCAATAAACAACAGTCTGATGTAGGTGTCGTTATTATCCAGATGCTCCAGAGATTATTGTAGGGCCAGCAACATGGAGTCAACCGTGGACCTGTTTCGGCGGTAAACGAATTGCAGTAGGTCGAGGTTGCCCTGGCGTATGGAGTTGAAATGTGCGTGACCAGTCTTTCGAGGCACTTTATGACAGTGTATGTCAGAGCCGCCAGGACAAGGTCATTACGGCGCGTAACCTTATTTTTCTTCGGTACCGGAATGATAGCAGTATTCCTAAATCAGGTGGGAACCTTATATCCAAGTAGGGCAAGGTTATAAATGACGAGAATACATGCCAGTTTATCTGCAGGGGGGGCTAAGGACGGAGTCCACCACAAACTCAAAGTACTCCCGTAGAAGCTCCTCTGTCCAGAACTGTCCGACGTTCTCTCCTGGATACTCACGTTTGTTTCTGTTGGTACGCAGGGAGAAGGAGCACCACATGGTGTATTGCAAGTGGTGGGCGGGTGATGGTTCGGCAGACGACTTTGATGGTCAAGGGTATTCGAGCCTCAGGTGGGACAGGAGGCGTGCTGGTAGTATTTTGATAAAAGACTCTTGAAGTTGTTGTGGTTGAACTCACCGGCTATGATGAACAGGGAATCAGGGTGTCCCGTTTCAAGATTATATCTAGTTCATTGAGTACAGTCTTCACGTTGGCTCTGGATGGGATGTAGACTGCCGTTAGGACAGCTGAAGTGAACTCCCGCGGCAGATAGTATGGGCTGCACTTCACCGCTGGATATTCCAAATCGGGTGAGCAGGAATTCGCCAGGACCATCATGTCCGAACATCAGGAGGAGTTGATTAGTAAGCAGACCCCTGCGCCTCTTGTTTTGCCCGAGGACGCCGTACAGTAGATCCGGTGATTTGAGAAGCCCTCAGGTTGTATGGCGCAGTCAGGTAAAGCAGGTGTGAGCCACGGCTCGGTGTCAGTTCTCTTTGATAGATTAGTCTCGCTTTAAGTTCATCTATTTTATTTTCAATACATGCCATTCGCCAGTAGGGCAGAGGAGGGGCCATGAAATGCGCTGTTTCATTCTCGCCTGCAACCTCGGCCTCACACCATACTTCTAAGGTGCGTTGTTGCATTTAAGCAGACCTGGTAGTCCTGGTGTGGACTCAGCGGAACCAGAAGGCAAGTCTTTAGAGGGAGGCGTTGGGAAAGAAAACGAGAACGTTGTGATGAACTTTCAGAAAATATCGGTTCATAAAACAACTGGTGTGTTCTATGGAAGGAACATAACAGAACAGCAGATGCTGAAAATATGAATCACAAACAGAAAATCCTGGAAGACACAATAAAACGCAGAATCTGTGGAATATGATAATTGCAAGGAACTTAACGATTATGAAGCAGAGGTTTACTAGAATGCTTGCAGGGCGAAATGTTCTCTGTCTGTAGAGAGCCGGGGTTGTTTCCCTTGGAGAAGAGGACATTGCAAGGAGATCTTATTGAGGTACTTGGAGTTCAAAATTACACAGGAAGAGTGGACAGGAAGAAGCTGTTCCTTTTGACCATGGGATATGGCTCAAGTTGAATTATCAGCAAGTGAATGCTTTTAAAAACAGGTTGAATACAGGGAGTGCAGGGAAATGTGAGTGCTTGGCAGGTGGCAGAGGAATGAATCCGATGGTCAATAATGCCATGCATTCACAAAATCAAGAACAAATGGGTAAATGTAGTGGAGATGGTCAAGTATAAAAAAAAGTTGATACATTCTCATGAAGAAAAGGGCGTGAGAGAGGAGGTATTTGAGGTGTTACATCCGTATGCTTAGAAGGACGTTTGAAATTTAATTTGTGAATGGAGGAGTGAGGAAAGAGATCCCACGGGTTATAAATGGGCAGACAGACGCTGGTGAATGCACTGATGTCAGTCGCTGTGAACAAAACACATGGACATGTTGGGATGTGTCCGAGTTTGTTGTAGGAATCTGAAATAGTGTGAGGACAGAAGATTGCACGAACCCCGTTCATCGGCTTCCCAAGATATAGCTAAGAGTCAAACCCTGATCGAGTGACAGGAAAAGATGAATCTTCTCTCTCAAAGCTAATCCCTGAATCTCGTCATTTTAAAAGCTTTATATTGTCTTAACTCTTAAAGAAAAGCTCTGTTTTGCAGAACTGGGTGAGTCTTACCTCTTGCAGTTTCAGATGTAAGGAGAATAAAACCAAACAAACTAAATTGCCCAGGAAGCTACTTGGAAGAGAGGCTTGGTCAACGCTGAAACACCATAGTTCACCTCAAGGGACAATTAAAAGCAACATCTGAGTTCCGTTTATTCCAGGACTGTGTCCTTTTCAGTCGACATCGGATGCTTTAACTCTCATAAAGAATTATCGAGGACATGATGTACAATTCTCTTAACATGCATTATGACTGAGTATTGCCAGCTCTGATGCATTTCCCGTTCCATCCAAATGACGTCGCCATCCTACAATGGATGAGAGTTGCACAACACCCAGGAATTATTCAGCCGTGATCCGACTGAAGGGAGAACCGACACTGGTGATACATAATGAGCTTTAAAAATAGTTTCCGTACCTTGCATTTTCAATTAATAAATTAAAGCTTTGTTGTAAATATTCTTCCAAATTATATTGAGCTCTGTCCAGAATTAAGCCATATCGTCTTACCCCTGTACGCAGTCGGAGGCTGGATACATAAATGAACAACAGAAGTGTGCATATGCAAGAATCTAGTATCAGGGATACACTAATGGATCATAGGAAAGAATTAACGGGGTTGAGAAAAAATATCAGCGTGGGTTCATGAAAGGAAAGTCATACTTAGCAAATCGACCGTAGTGCACGGAAAAGCGAGAACGACAGATTGCGAGACCCAATAGATGGGCATTTTGCCATTCACAAAACATTTGGCAAAATCCATTTAATCCAAGAATTAAATTATATCGGAATCTGAGTGAAGAATATTAACATGCATGGAAAATTGGTTGACTGACGGGGGTGTTCGATGGTGGAATAACGCAGGGAACGGGGATTATCTTTTTACAGGTTAGACAATAATAGGGCTGAGTAAACTATACAGATCATCTGCAAGATTATGACACACAGAACCTGCGTGTGTGTGTGTGTGTGTGTGTGTGTGTGTGTGTGTGTGTGTGTGTGTGAGAGAGAGAGAGAGAGAGAGAGAGAGAGAGAGAGAGAGAGAGAGAGAGAGAAAGGTAGAGTGAGCGCAAACATACAGAAGCTTCAATATTCCAAAAATTGGAGATAAATTTCTGCGTAGATTGGAAAAAGAAAGATACAACCAGGCGTGGGTGTCCCCAACACACCAATCTCTGACATAAAGCATTCTGCAGCAGCTAGCAGTCCGGAACCCAAATATATGTTGATTTTCATTGTAACAGGATTTGAGTGGAGGAGCAAGAATGCCCTGCAATGGTGGAAGACATTGGATTCTGTGTGTAGTTTCCGTTAAATGAACTGAATGTTCCAGCCGTGGAGAAAGTTCAACAAAGGTTTAATTTGCTGATCTCCAGAAAATCGTGGCTTATTTCTGATGAAAGATTGAGTCTGTGGGTGGAAGACGAATGAGATGGGATCTTACAAAAATATATAACATTCTGAAAATTCTTGACAGAATAGAGACAACAAAGGTGGTCCCGGTGACCGGGGAGTCCAGACCCATGAGGCACAGGGACAGGAGACGTAATCTGTAATTTGAAACTGAGATGAGGATTTCTTTTCACGCAGGTAGCGATCACACTTTGGGATTCACTGACAGAGAAAGTAGTGGAGGCCAGGTCATTAAATATAGTCAAAAAGTAGAAGATACATTTCTTAATGCTACAGCGGCAAACGAATGATAGGTGGAGAAGGGGGGAGTGGGTCGTGAAGAGAATAATCAACTGTGACTGTATTAAATGTTGCAGTAGGCTTGAGGGGCCGAGTGATCCACTACTGCACTAATTTTCTATGATTCTGTTTCTCACCTCACATCCCGATTTCAGATCGTTCATACAAGATTGGCCAACGCTGTGATTAGGTCAGAGGAATGTTGTGTAGAGTAAGCCTATGGTTAGTATAACTGATGTTACTATCGATGTGGTAAGATTTTGCCGTGGCGAAATGATCCATTGCTTAATTACATAAATGGCAGTCGATGGCTACTTACTCATTCGGGAGCAACAACATCTTGCAGGGAGCAGGGAATAACTTCACGCACGGTACATGTTGATACAACAGACGGCTTTTTTATACATCAGATTAGATTACTGCACAACAGTGGACATCTTGCTGAACCTAGCGAACGCGATAATCCGCTGAAAACGCCTTTAAACCTATTGGACAGCATGAACAATTCTGATGATACAGACAGCATCAATACCCTGTGGTGAACATCTTTGAACAACTAGGAATCACACAAGGTAACGACACTACGCAGCAGGACAGAGGTTTCCAGTACCGAAAGAAACGTGTTCCAAAAGACAATGTAGAGTCATCGAGTCGCTCTGCTTAGAAACAGGCCTTGCAACCCCTCGTATCGTTCCGGCCATTAAGTACTTATCAATACCAAACCCATTTTGAGGATTTGACTACTTTCTTATGACAGTTTCAAGTGCTCATTTAAATACTTTTTAAATGGTGCCTGGCTCTTACACCACTTCTTTCAGTGCGTTCCGGAATTGACCCAGACTCCAGTGGAAACATGCATCCCCCAATTCCCCCCCCCCAAAGAAAATCCCATCGCCCTAGCCCTTACTTCAACTCATGAAATCTGTTGAAGGACGCCTCTATTGAGGGCAAACCTTTCTCACGACATAGCCTATCTAATCCTTCATGATTTTGAGTTCCTTAATGAAACCCGCTGTAATCTTTTTTTTCCGCTCCAAAGGAAACAATCCCATTCTGTCCCGTTTCTCCTCACAGCTGAGACGCTCCACTCAGACAACATCCTGATAAATCCCCTTTGCACGAACTCCAGTGTAATTCCATCTTCCTCTTGCTGTGGCTTAATTGGTGTTGCATCTATCTATACGGTCATAGTCCAGTTCTTAAATTCTCTGTTGCAGGTATTAGAGGCGAGTATTATTTAACTGATACTTTGGAAACGGGAGACCACCTTTTCACAATGGAGAAATCCCGACACCCAACTATAATGTAACTGAAGATTACATCATGTTACATCAGGATGATGGGCAGCCAGCTGGGTGGAGATGGAGGAACATGTTTGGTTTTGTGGTTACAGATGAGGTTATAGAGTTCAGGAGAGATGGTGTTGTGAAGAATAGAAGGAAGGCGACACGTCGGTAGTGTGTCAGGATCCTCCGTCTATTGCAGACATGATAGCAGGATGATTGGTAAGATGGAGCAGGCTGTGGACAACATGCAGGCAGAAGATCCGAAGGTAAGCATCTTGATGAGGAGTACCCATTGGAGCTTTGGAGAGAGGGAGTCAAAAAACATCACAAATATGAGGATATTCTGCTCTGGGAACACATAGATGTTTCTGACAAGGTGCTGCATAAAAGATAACCGCACAGGGTAAAAACGATTACTTTGAAAGTAATGTCTTGGAACGGCTATTGATCTGAGGAAATAACAGAAACGTAGAGCTGTTGGAAATGTGACTTTTAGTTTGGCGAGCTCTAACTACTGGGTGTGGGAGGGAGCAATCCCGGGAAGGTGTTTTCAGCGGATTATCGCGTTCGCTAGGTTCAGCAAGATGTCCACTGTTGTGCAGTAATCTAATCTGATGTATAAAAAAGCCGTCTGTTGTATCAACATGTACCGTGCGTGAAGTTATTCCCTGCTCCCTGCAAGATGTTGTTGCTCCCGAATGAGTAAGTAGCCATCGACTGCCATTTATGTAATTATGGAAGGCCAGTGGAAAGCAGAGATGCAGCGAAGGGATTTCGACTTCTGAAGGGAGTGAGCAACATTTTGGTATCAGGGGTATGATTGGGAACACATGTGGTTATTCACCGGTGGTAAGAATTAACAAACAGAATACAACGAGCGACCACAGAATGCGGCTTCGGAAGGTGCCTGGCCTAACGCGCAGACACGAGATGCTTACGTTAGGCACAATACGTCATAATGAAAGCAAAAGTGCTGTTGGCTTCTTTGCAAAGCGGATGACGGTGGAAATGAGACTGGCTTGCTGCAAATATCCAGGTGCGGTTGAGACGTCACCTGGAGAATGACATACAGTTTTCATGTTGATATTTAACCGGAGATATAATTGCAATATGGTGACTTCACAGAAGATTTATGACATATTCCTCCGAAGTAGTTGCATTGACGGAAGTGGTTGAAATGTCTGTGGCTGTTCTACTTGACATTCATAAAATATGAACTTATGAGCTCTGACTAGGCTTGTCTGGATACTTTCTGAGAGGATACTTATGCCTGGGGGAAGCAAGACCCAATGGGCATGCTTTAAGAATAAGATGTCATCCCTTTCAGATGGAAACGAAGAGGAATTCCTTCTCTCAGCATATCCTGGGTATTCTGAACCCCGGGAGTTTTAGTGACAAAATCATTGTATTTAGTCAAGGCAGAGATAAAGTTTTGGTCTGTACGGTTGTGGGGAAAAGGTAGAAATATATAGATAATCATAAGACCTGATCATCTATGTCTCTGCATTCGGTTTATACTGCAGTGAAAGCGGACTAAATTAACAGCGAATCAGCAGAAGGTTTAGGGTCAGAACAATGATATAAAATCCATTAATGAAGACGCATTTTGCTGTTAGATCAGTTCCGCACGATGACAGAATTCAGACATTCTCTTGATAGATCTGACACGCATGTGCTGATATTTGAGATGCCCGAGGTAAATCCACTGCATTTCATCTGCGTTCAGGCTGCTGATGTAACATGTTTGTCCAGCGACTGTAACTAATAGCTGTAATGGGGGCCGATGATTGATAAATCAGAGCCCATACGTGATGTCAGCTCAGAGTTCCTACCATTGCTGTGGTTCACAGAGTCTTAGACCTGGCAGTTTCTCACGCAATGGAATATCCACTCATCTATCGGATCGAAGACGTTTACTATCCTGTTCTTGTGGCTGTTGGAATTCCTGGTGAGGAGATATCCGCTGCTGATAGTGTAGATTGGCATTAACTATGCTGTAATTCCTGTCATGTTTTACTCGTTGCTGTCGTCACACAGCCGGCTGTTCTAGTGGTTCAATAATGGAAGGTCCTCGGTCTCCGCCTTTTGGCTCTAATAGAATGTGCACAATATTTACAGTGACCATTACGAATCCAGCTGGCTTTGCCGCATTAATCTGTCAGAACTCTGCACAGGGATCAGAGCCTGGAATGAGAGCAGGAACGGGAGCAGCAGAAAATGACGAACAGCTCATGTCGGGAAATTATTCTGTCCTGGAATATTTCGTAATATATTAATATTGAGTGAATGACAATGAGATATTTCGCATGCACCGTAAAATAACCAGCTACTCATTATTTTGAGATTTTACTTGACTGTGCTTTAATATAAGACGGATCTTGATGCACAGCAGCAGAAATGTGTTTGCTGTTTACATCATCTATCTGCTCTGCATTAGCGGCAATGAATTCAGGGTTAATTGGTATTTAGATGTTATGTTAAATTAGTTTGACCTGTTGCAGTTGCGTGCAGCCATGAGACCGTCTGCTGATCCGCAGTTTTCAAGATGCTGTGCAAAATATTAACGTCTTGTCAATGATACCTGATGCATTGTACTCTAGTAATAGCAGCAGGGATTTCAGTCATAATCAGGTTTGGTTTGTTGAAGTCTGTGCAGTTCTTTCCAGCGCTGTATGTTAAATAGGGAATTAATATAAAACAATATGATGACAGGTAATTTGCAGATACGAAGATAATTCACGGAACGTTAATTCCTTGTTAAAACGACTTCAAACATTTTGGGAGGAACATACCCGAATGGGACGGAATATGGAAAGAGTGCTCCATAGATTGACTAGGATACTGTCAGGTCTCCAGAACTGCAGATATGTGTTGAAAAAGTGATCTGGTTTTGTTCTCATTAAAACGGAGCAGGCTGGAGTGTGGTACTGTGCTTTATGACATTTTGATGGAATGAAAAAGTGCAAAAAAGAATAACTATTTCGCTTCACAGAAGGGGTCCAGTGCTGTTATATGGGATGATTCTTGTTCGCTCTTATCGTGACTAGCTCAGACACCACTGGCCGAATGGACTTCTTCTGCGCCTCGAGGGGTGAAAGAGAAGAGCGCGACTAAAAGGGAATAAGTTAGCGCTCTGGAGATTGCATCAAAATATGAAACTAAAATTGCCAGCCATGACGGTGAGGGTATGTTACATTAAAGCGTTGAAATGATGCGATCGGTTTCAGCATCTAATTTGCTGAAAGTTCTTACAAAGGTTCCTTCTGAATTAATTAAAATTACTTCCTAAATTCGTTTCCATTCGGAATAAAACTGACCTGATGAAGATTTTGTTATTGGATTATTTAATTAATTTGCACTTTTTAAAAAACGCATTCAGTTCCAGGTAGAGAAAACTGAAAGCACTCAGCGAGTCAGGCAGCATCTGTGGAGACAAAGGGATGGTCGACGTTTGGGGTCCAGATGCTACATCATTATTCCGTCTGCATTAACTGTTTGGTATTAACTCGGGTATTGGGATACATATACGAGATTTCCAATAACTCTATCAACATTGATTTCTTTTCTTCCTCTGAGGATCTTCACCGCCTCCGATTCCAAAGCCGACCTGACTCCAAACAACTTCTCATTTTCCCCGTCGCAGTCTTAATTACTGACACCACTTCCGGATACAGTTTATTTAATTCCCGCCTCCATTGCTCTGCAGCATGGATAATTACTTTGAACACATCCGCCCAAATCCGCTCTTCAGGTCAAATACCCTTGTTCTGCCATTCGGTATAGCAGCAGAGCTGGAAATTTCACCCAGAGCCTTTGAAACCACGACGTCATCTCCCGGTGTGGTCCGTGATTGTTCTGCTTCCTTTTCTTTTTCTTACAGTTAACTTGGTGGCCATTGTGATCCTGTACCGAAGAAGATGCGGTCTCTCCAAATATATCACTCGTTACCTAGTTGGAATGGCAGCGTCTGATCTCCTGGTCGTCATCACTGATCCCCTGCTGAAGTGGACGTTTATCATTTACTTCCTGAATTCTGTCATGAGCATTACCCCTGTTTGCAGTCTAGCTGAGTTCCTGATTTTTGCAAGCACTGGGGTTTCCGTCTGGCTGACAGTCGTTTCCACCTTTGATCGATTTATGGCCATTTGTTGTGAGAAGCTGAAAAGCAAATATTGCACCGAGAGAACAGCGGCTGTGATTATAGGGACGGTGCGTGTGTTGGGCTGTTTAGTGAACATTCCTTGGTACTTCAAGTCTGTACCTGACTACATAATTGACAATATTCCCTGGCGCTGTGTTGCTCGACAAAGCTTCTACACTTCACCCTCATGGGCCGCATTCGAAGTGTTTCACCTAATTTTGACACCTTGTGCCCCGTTCCTTCTGATCTTGCTGCTCAATATTCTGACGGTCAGACGAATTTTAGCGGCCAGCAGACTTCGCAGGGGTATCCGCGGCTGCAGCAATGGAGAGAATGACAAGGACCCAGAAATTGAGAACCGACGGAAATCCATCGTTTTACTCTTTAGTATAACCGGCAGTTTCATGCTGTTGTGGGTGACCCGGTTTGGGTATAACGTGTATGCTCGAGTTGCAGATATCCGCTATTATTATTCTTTCACTGACCCTAGTTTCCTCACAGATCGTGCAGCATTTATGTTGCAGGTCCTCAGTTCCTGCACCAACACGTGTATTTACGCCGTGACTCAGAGGAAATTCCGAGAGGAGCTGAAGAACGCGGTGAAGTACCCTGTGAACCGAATTGTTAAATTCGTTATAACATAGAAGGAGTTGAACGACTTCTATCATTGTAACTTCCCCGTTTCCTCCGGTGTGTTTAACACTCCGAGATATTTTTTAACAAACCTTTAGCGAATTACCACATGGATACTGGTAAAAACAAACTTCAGAGGTTGGCTGGTGGATCCTGAACTGTATCCAAATCTAGTTCAGTGACAACCAAAAGTGTGGTGTTTAACAGCTTCGCGAATGGACGGCTGTATCCGATGGCTTTGCACGGAGATCCTGCAGGGAGTCGGATACAGTTCACGGCACGGCCTATCAACTCCGTGCTGATCGATAAAGTAACGCCAAGCTTAATTGAACGTTCAGCACATAGTCCGTACTGAGGCAAGCCAGAGTTCTTGAAGTCCACCTCTAATTACTTCCAAAATGCCATGAAAGCTTTACCTCCAATACCCTTTCATTCAGTGAAATCCAGACCCCTGCCGTCCTCTCATTGAAAAGCAGTGCCCTTGTCTCACATCTAATCGAATGATTACAGTAAATCTATTCCCTTTTTTCTTTGGTTCTTCCACTCAGGAAACACGTCGTTAACTGTACTCTGTCCGGGCTATCCTTATTTTATACACACCTGATTCAGTGAAAACAACCTTAGCCCATCAAATTATTCTCTTAACTATAATATTCCAGAAACTCAGGAAACATTCTTGCGCCCTCTCGTGTGCAAACGTATCCTCTCGGCAGTATGGTGACCAGAAATATAGAGTGTTATCGTTGAAATAATGTAGCTTGTTATTCCAGCCTAACATCCCAGTTCTAATATTCTCCGTCTGAGCTGAAGAACGAAAACTTCCAGCCTATCATTTTAAATACGTATATTGAACAAACGTGTTACCTTTAAAGATCCGTGCCTGCACATTACAACACCCTTTGGGTTTCTCCATACGACTGAATATTCCCGCATTTTATATATTCCATGGGCTCTCCATCTTAGGCACAGCCCTGCCCTCAATTGACAACATTTTCAGGAGGCGCTGCCTGAGGAAGGCAGCATCTACAATATTCGCCACCATACGGGCCATGCCCTCTTCTCGCTGTTAGCATCAGGCAAGAGATATAGACGCCTCAAGTCCACTACCAACAGATTCAGGAACAATTACTTTCCAAAACCATCAGGTTCTTCAACCGACCTGCATAATCCTGTCCCTATCTCAGCCACGGAATAGAACGGACCGCCTCTTGCATTACCATGGAGTTGTCTCTGATTATGTCTTTTTAAGGTCGGATAAGATCTTTTCTGCAGTTTTCTCTCTCTCGCTCTCTTTTCACCATCGTGAAAATGTATGGATAATTTATATTCTATGTGTTGTCTGTACCTACGGGCCCGTGATTCTGCTTCAAGCAAGCTTTAATTGTACCTGTACCTCACGGTAATAGTGCACATAACAATAAACTCGACAATACTTGAGGTAAATTGACTTCTTGCTCTTTTTATATGTTCGCGGGATTTGCTGCTCGTCCGTGAGGTCATTGTCACAGCCTTGAATTTTGCTGGAATTTTGTTGCATTCTTTCCAGTGTTGGCCACACCATCGACATCTTCTTGCATTCTAAAGCTTTCAACTGCACGATCATTTTGCTGATATCTGCAGCGTGCTTTGCCTCATTTTACATTGAAAATAAATCATGGTTATCCCGTGGAGAAAGCATGGAACAACCACTGAGAATTGTGCAGCGTCAAGGTTAACCCCCCCCCCCCTAATTTGTAAAAAAAAATGTCAAAATTAACACTTTGCTGCCTGTCACTAATCGACTTTAGATCCAATTTCCGTTGTATCCCGTGGAAATTTACATTTTGAGCAATGTGACTTCTGGAACCTTACCTGATTCGAACCTCCAATTATCAGGGCATATTTTAACCGCTGAGCTTTCATCAACTCTCATTTGGTGACGTCGCAGGCGTCATTTATAATCAGGCCACAGTGAACTACAGCCCGGCAAAAAAAGGCTGTTCCGCTCCTCCAGTCCCCGCCGACCATTACCCGCCCACTTACTATAATCCTGTAATTAACAGAGCCTTTATGCTCACCTGCACACAAACAGGAATCACCATCAACCTGCACACCTTGTAGATGTGGAAGGAGATCGACAGTATCCAAGGTCCGGACTGAGCCCGTGTGTCCGAGGCTGTGTGACAGCAGCTCTGACAGCCTTGTCCAGTATCATTTTTCATTCAAAATTGTGGATATTTAGAAAAGGAAATAAGTGAATGACATGGATATTCAGTGCGCATCTACGCGTTTTAATGATAATTATAGGAAACATCCGTTATTTCCCTAAAATCTAACAGAATGATTTGTTGGTCCTTTATCGCTTAAAGAATGTGAATCAAGCAACATAGGATAGATGCCCTTGGGCAGACCATGTTCACGCCGCCTGTTGTCCGGGTCTACATGAATCTATCCTTGGCAATTCAAGTACTTGTCTGGGAACTGTTTAAATATAGCGATGCTACATTTTCCGCAGAACAGTCCTGAAACCAACCACACTCAGTGTGAAACATATTCCTGCCACATCTTTCTCGCTTTCCGCCTCTTTTATCATCCACATCCGCTGGTGCTACTCTGGAGCCTTAAACCTAGTTTGGCCGGGGGATGGGAGTCTGAGCACAGAGGCAGGAAGTGGAGGGATGGAGAGGAAGGTAAATGTCAGTGCCAGTAAAAGCCAGCAGGAGCAAAGTCATAGACAACATGGGACGGACAGTGTGGTGTGTATTTGAATGCTAGGGGTATTATGGGAAAAAGTGGTGAACTTAAAGCATGGATAAATACATGGTACTATGATATTGTGGCCGTAACTTGGCTGAGAGAGAGGAAACAATGGGTGCTTAATACTCCAGGGTTTCCATGTTTTAGAAAAGATCGAGGGGGAGGTAAAAGAGGGAAGGGGGAGTTGCACTTCTAATCAGGGAGAATATCACAGCTGCACTCAGACGGGACGTAATGGGGGACTCGTACACTGAGTCCGTATGGGTAAAACTCAAAAATAAGGAAGATACAATGACTCTGGAGGAATTAAACTATCGTAATAGTTGTAAGTGAGGCGAGAGATATTTGTGCCATGTTATACACAATAGATGCGAGATAAGTTATGAGAAAGGAAATGTTCTGAAAGTGGATAAGGTCAAATTGTTACAGACCAAATGTACATCAGGTGGAGTCTTATTTTATTAATAGAACTCAGAATTAATAACAAACAACTTCTTTGAACATTATATAATTTCTGAATGATGGATTGTCCTCGGGCCTGGAGAACTGCACATCGGTACAGTGAGGAACACTAAGGGCTAATATCATGTTACCATCTGTTGTACAGGCAAAGGAAAACAAGAGATTAGAGAAATTTTGCTGCAGAGCAAATTAAAAAAACAGTTGCTGGGAATCTGAAATAAAAGCATAAAATGCTGGAAGAGTTTGCGTCCTCACAATATTGGGGTAGTTAGCTGGAAATTTTATCCCAGGATGGAAATGTAAGCTACCAACTGACATGGGTTTCAGGTGAGAGTGCGAAAGTTTATTGATTGACGAAGCAAGTTCTTTACATAAAAAAGATATGTTCCTCTATGCTCTCCCGGGGAGGTGACAGAAGCAGATACAATAGTAACGTTTTCAGACATTTGGACAGGCACACGAACAACTAATTAAAATAAGGACACTGACCATGAAGGCAATAGTTTGGACTCGCATCATCGTCTAGGATGACAGCGTGGGGCCATATGGCCTGGTCCTGTGCTGCACTGTGAACTATCTCTATGCTTCCGTGTTTTAAACTGGGGATTAGTGACCGTGAGTTGGCTACGTTAGCTTGGAAGACTACATCACCAGACAGGAGTCAAGCATCTCGTCCATTGATACAATGCATAATCTACAAAGGGCACATAACAATTAAAGACACAAAACTCAAAAGAACGTGGTTAAACCGTGGGCAGCAAGATAATTTAAAGGAAACCAGAGAGGGCACTGCAGCGGAGAATTGGGAAAATCTCAAAACTCAGTTAAGGAGGGCCATGATTTTGACGAGTAAAGACAAAATAAACTGCGTGGATAATATAGCGAGTGGTATAAAAGCAGGCGGTTATTGCTGTCAATCGGACGATTGGTGCAAATTCCACTTTAATATTATTTTTCAAGAACATTCAGAAGACAATGGGTCTGAGAGGAAATCAACCCCTGATCTTCATAATATTCAGCAAATAGGTGGCTTCAGAGGTAAAATATCACATTTTGACATGTGACCAATGATGTGGACAATCCAGAGATGACAACAGATTTGCACGGAGTAAAGGTAACACCACTATTTAAGGAAGTAGGATGTCGGAAGATGGCCAACTGTAAACGAATTAGTCTGACCTCAGTTCTGTGGAAATGCGAGAACCTGTTATCAAATCCGTAGCAGTAGGACTCGTAAAATAGTAAGACTGAAAAGAGTCAGAACAACGCTATGAAACAGCAATAATGTTTGAAAAATATTTGCAATTTTTTGGGATTCCATCTGACGAAAAATATGAGAGAGAAGCAATGGATTTGGACTTTCCGAAAACCTTCAATATTGCGCCTTGGAAGAGATAACAAAATAACATTGGAAATCATGGAATTGAGTGATACATTTTGCGTGGATGGTAGGGTTATTGAGATGTTCTCGCTCATGGGTCGGGGACACGAAGGGGATGAAAACCACGAAGGGGACATAACTAAAGAAATAAAGGGTCGGTCATTCACTACTGAAGGGCGTTGAAATTTCTAAAAGAAGGTAGTGAATATTTTTAATTGCTCCTACCAGAGGGTGGTGAAGGTCAGGACATTAGATGAATATTGACAGTGAGGCTACATCAGAAATTTTACAAACAGATCTTGTCATCTTACCCAAGGAAGATATAGTTGCAATAAAGGACCTGCCACGAATATTAACCAAGATATTTTGCACGTTGTCTGAGGAGGAACATAAGGCCATGAGACATAGGAGCATAATTAGGCCATTAGGCCCATCGAGTGCCATTCGCTGCTTTTTCGCTTTAATCAAGCAAGCCAATTTCTCCGATGAAAACTATTGTAAAATATGGACCAACAAGTCATACATTTTCTCCCTTTTGACAATGTTATTCCTTGGATTTTGTCTGAGAGTTCTCTACTACACCAAGGCAAAGATGTTAATGTCAAACCAACGATTGAAGGCCAAATTGAATTTACTCAGCTGCGACAGTGTCAAGTCAAGGAAAAATCGTTCGCATTTCACATGCAGATCAACCACTCATTTGCTTACATGACATAAAAAGCTGCCAAAGGGTAAAAAGCTGTCAAATCCTTGTGCTCGAACGTCATTAGACAAAAGGCGACTCAGGGGCAAAGGGCAGAGCTCTCCGCTCTGCACTGCCGTCTACACCGAGGAAACTTGATTATTCCCCAAAGAACGGAATTAAGTCGTTATTTATGCCAAGTGGAATAAAATGACATCCCGTTGTCTATTTAACCGGACACGTTTCAGTAATTTCCGCACAACTCTGACAGTGTCCACTTCCTGACGCCATTCTACTCATACCACACCCACTGAGCTCTAGTGGTTTGCAAATATATTACATTTCAAAGGTAGTTTCAATGTTTATTATTGCGTTATTTTATCCAGTTTACTTTAAACAGATACTGAATTCCATTCTTCAGCTCCTGTCTAAATTTCCCCTGTGTCAGTCCGTAAGTGCAGGTATTGGTGGAGGAGCTGAGAAGCTCTAGCATAAACCCAACCTACTCCACGATATACACAGGAGCGTTGAGATACTTATTGTGTTAAGTGTAGTTCTGCATTTGCCAATCTAAGGAATGCAGGAGATATGTCATCCACAAGAGTAGGAATTGGATGAGAGCGCAAAAACAAGATCATAGACTTCTTTCTGCTCTTAATCTCTGGATCATTCTGGTCCGCGTTTCTATTCCACAGTCCTCTACGAACATTATTTACCGCTAGAACATGCTTGAAAGTGAGAACATTGAACACCAAAATTAACACAATCGGAAATAAAGGGGTTAAGTACTATCAGGACACTCGTATGCTTTCCAGAAGTCCGATGTTCTGTAGTCCAGTTTCCCGATGCAATACCATGACGGCTGTCGATAAAAAAGGCAGGTGTGCACATAGAAACAAAGAAAACCAAGAGCAAAATATAGGACCTTCGGCACACAAAGCTGTGCCGAACATGTCCCGACCTCAGAAATTACTAGGCTTACCCATAGCCAACTATTTTCCTCGGCTCCATCTACTTATCCAAAGGTATCTTAAAAGACCCTATCGTATCCGCTTCCACCACAGTTGCCGGCAGCCCATTCCACGCACTCACCAATCTCTGAGAGAATATCTTACCCCTGACATCTCCTTTATACCTGCTACCCAGCACCTTAAACCTATGTCCTCTTGTGACCACCATTTCAGCCCTGGGGAAAAGCCTCTGAAAATCTACCGGATCAATGCCTCTCATCGTATTATATACGTCTATCAGGTACCGTCTCATCCTCCGTCTCTCCAAGGAGAAAACGACAGGTTCTCTCAACCTTTTGTAAGGCATGCTCCACATTCCAGGCAGCATCCTGGTAAATCTCCCCTGCACCCTTTCTATGGCTTTCACATCCTTCCTGTAGTGAGGTGACTAGAACTGAGCACAGTACTCCAAGTGGGGTCTGATCCGAGTCCTATATAGCTGCAACAATACCTCTCGGCTCCTAAATTCAATTCTATGATTAATGAAGGACAATACACCATATGCCTTCTTAACCACAGAGTCAACCTGTACAGCTGCTTTGAGCGTCCTATGGACTCGGACCCCAAGATCCCTCTGATCCTCCACACTGCCGAGAGTCCTACCACTAATACTATATTCTGCCATCATATTTGACCTACCAAAATGAATCACTTCACACTTCTCTGGGGTTGAACTGCATCTGCCATTTCTCAGCCCAACTTTGCATCCTATCTATGTCCCGCTAAAACCTTTGACAGCCCTCTATACTATCCACAACACCTCCAACCTTTGTGTCATCCGCAAACTTATTAACCCATCCCTCCACTTCCTCATCCAGGTGGTTTTTAAAAATCTCAAAGAGTAAGGGTCCCAGAACAGATCCCTGAGATACACCACTGGTCACCGACCTCCATGCAGAATACCACCCTTCAACAACTACTCTTTTCCTTCAGTGAGCCAGACAGTTCTGGATCCACATTGCAATGGCCACTTGGATCCCATGCCTCCTTACTTTCTCAATACGCCTTGTATGGGGTACTTTATCAAATGCTTTGCTGCAATCCATATACACTGCATCTACTGCTCTCCCTTCATCGATGTGTTTGGTCACATCCTCAAAAAAATTCAGTCAGGCTCGTAAGGCAGAACCTGCCCTTGACAAAGCCATGTTGACTACTCCTAATCATATTATACCTCTCGAAATGTTCATAAATCCTGCCTCTCAGGAACTTCTCCATCAGCTTACCAACCACTGAGGTGTGACTCTCTGGTCTATAATATCCTGGGCTATCTCTACTCCTTTTCTTGAATAAGGGAACAACATCGGCAACCCTCCAACCATCTGGAACCTCTCCCGTCTCCATCGATGATGCAAAGATCATCGTAAGAGGCTCCGCAATCTCCTCCCTATCCTTCCACAGCAGCCTGGGGTACATCTCATCCTTCCCGGCGACATATCACACTTGATGATTTACAAAATTTCAGCACCTCCTCTTTCCTAATATCTACATGGTCAAGCATTTAAGCCTGTTGCAAGTCCTTACTACAATCATCCAGCTCTTTTCCGTAGTGAATACTGATGTAAAGTATTGATTATGTACCTCCGCTATTTCCTCCGGATCCATACACACGTCCTCACTGCTGCACTTGATAAACCCTATTCTTTCACATCTTATCCTCTTTCTCTTCACATACTTGTAGCATGTCTTGGGGTTTTTCCTTAATCCTCCCCGCCAAGGTCTTCTAATGACCCTTTCTTAAGCTCCTTCTTATTAGCCTTATACTCTTCCAGATCTCCAACATTACCTAGCTGTCTGTACCTTTTGTGAGCTTTTCTTTTTCTTTTGACTTGATTTATTATAGCTTTTGCACATCACGGTTCATGTATCCTCTCGTGACTCCCCTGTCTCATTGTAACATGACTATGCAGAACTCCACACAAATATACCCTGAATATTTGCCACATTTCTTTCGTACTTTTCCCTGAGAACATTTGTTCCCAATTTAAGCTTCCAATTTCGTGCCTGATAGCCTCATAATTCTCCAACTAAACGCCTTTCTAGTCTATCTGTTCCTATCTCTTCCCCATGCTTTTGTAAAGGAGATAGAAGTATGATCACTACCTCGAAGATGCTCTGCCAATGAGAGATCTGACACCTGACCAGGTTCATTTCCCAATATTAAAGCAATCACAGCCTCTTCTCTTGTAGGCTTACCTACATACTGTGTCAAGAATCCTTCCTGAACACACTTAACAAACTCCACCCCATATAAACCCCTCACTGTCTGGAGATGTCAATCGATGTTTGGGAAATTAAAATCCCCCATCACAACAACTCTGCTATTGTCACACCTTTCTAGGATCTGCTTCCCTATCTGCTCCTCGATAGCCCTGTGACTATTGGGCGGCATACAAAAAGCACCCAGTAAAATTACTGACCCCCTCCTGTTCCTAACCTCCACCCACAGAGACTCTGTAGACTGTTCCTCCATGATGTCCATCTTTTCTGCAGCCGTGACACTACCTCTGATCAACAGTGCCACTCCCCCACCTCTTTTGCCCCCCATCCCTGTCCTTTATGAAACATTTAAAACCCCGCACTTTAAGTAACTATTCCAGTCCCTGAGCCATCATGGAGAAAAAATGTATGCTTCTCACGCAGATGCCCACAAACACGACCGATAGAACCAACGCCGGAGTTCTCTCAGTGCACTATTGTGATTTGACGTTTTGACTGCAAATTGCGATAAAGCTGTCAAAGAAATAAAATAAAACATACAAAATAATTTATGTTCGATCAGGCTGTTCCCAGCTCTTTCGCTCTGTCTCTGTCTTTCTGTTTCACTGTGTTTTCTTTCAATCACGATGTATTCCCGTTTCCCCTTTTTCTCAACATATTACTCTCATATCTAGCTGATCCATGACATATTTTATCATAATTCTTTCTGCCTTTCCAGTGACTGAACTGAATAAGTATCTTTTCCTTTTCAAATTGAACCAGCAACGCAGTGGTCAAGAGACATTGCCAGGCACATCAGGCAAAATGACAAATCCATGATTTGCATCATACTGTGTCAATTTCATGGAAATAAGCGCTTATGTTACAATGATACATGATAGAATTAGGGACAATAATATCAGATCTGCCAAATAATGGTATCAATATTGGCACCAAATGATTGAATAGCACCAAGAATTTTAAAGCGGCCTTTTGACAACCGATCATTGTATTCCACAGCTTCGAACACTCCCAAAGATGTCCGTTTCTCGCAAGGACATTGCTGCCGGAAATTGACTTGAATGAAGAAATACATCTGCTGAAAATCTGAAACAAAACCCGGATAGGTTCGAAACGTTCAGCATGCCAGGTAGCAACTGTAGAAGAAAAAAAACAAAACAGCTTTAATGTTTTTGGAAGTTTTTAAAATCAGAACTGGAAGTTCGTTATTTACCAAAATAGTACTAGACATCACTGAACAGTAACTGCACCAAATGCACTTTGGTGAAAGCTCTGCTTGCTCTTTGCATTAACAGGGGAACGGCACGACGGTAATGCGGAAATACTGCTCATGTAATTTATTCAAACTGTTGTTAAATTACAGTCAAAACAATTCAAGTCAGCTCTTGAAGCAGACGACACGAACAGGAACGGTTAAACTGGATTTAAACATACAACGACTTGCATAACAATCTTACCGGGTAAACTAACCGTCACCAGAACAGGGCAGTAAATGAATTCGATCTGAAAAATAATTGGATATCTCATTTTTATTCCATGCGAAGTGACGTCAATGATGCCAGAAGCAGGGTAAGGAATTGTGATAAACGTCGCTCGGCAGTTCAATCGAGTCTCTACTTATTGCCGAGAGGTATCACTTGGGTAAAATTAACAGGTGGATGATCATGTGTGTTAGTTACAGATAGTTTAACAAATACTTTTAATCAAGAGAAAACATACTGACGACAGGAACGTTGGCATAAATAAGATGTACGCGGAAGGATAATCCGGATGCCGAGAAAAACTCAAGTGTCAGGAATTCTACTCGTCGCAAATATGTATTTACATTCAGTGAACTTGTAACACACCGGAAACAAAACAAAATGATTGGCATGATCAGAGGAGTCAGAGAGCCTTCAGGTTATCGTCAAACCGAGAGGTCAGTGCACCCACGTGTGCCTGACTGGAACCTCTCCGCGGTTGACAGGCTGCGTCCCTGAGCAAATTGACAACAAGAACTTGAAGGAAACTGGACTTACTGGCGAAGAGCTTGTGGCTTTCAGGTATAATTCAGCAAAGGTTATATTGCAGTATGACAAAGCGATCTTACAAAACTCTGCCTACTGGATACGCACACATGAAAACGTTACAAATATCAGCATCTTCAACAGAGTAATAAGCAAGGGTTTGGCCTCACACTTCCGAGGCAATATCACTGTCCTCCGAAGAGGCCTTAGTATAGACACAGTCAGATTGATGTCGACGAACTTTCCTTAAAACTGACACCACATCTCATTGCACTTCATGACTCCGGGCAAAAGAATTGCAACTCGCGTGTGCTGCATAATTTTGGAAGCAGGTGAAAAAAATCCTTGTGCGTAAAAAGCCGCTCAAACATAATGCTGCCTCCTCAACAATGAGACTTTCTGGATTGTTTCATATTCCACTCTACGTGATATCAAGTTCTTTGTCGGAAGGTTCAAGGCCCAGGAAACAGTGTCGTGAAGGGCAGCATCATGAAGAGTAGCTCTCGGTTTTACTTTATAGGGGCGGGCTTTGAGGAGACGACCTGCACATTTCGGTTCCGAATCGTTCTCTTAGTTCAGAAGACAAATGCAGCAACCACTCCCAGAAATCTCCCCTGCCCTCCACTTCATTCAAACCTTGGTTCCTTTAATCCCTCCCCTGACCCGTTCTCAGCCTCTTCGATCCCCATGGCACCATCCTTCTGATCAGCTGCGCTCCGCTTGACCGTTCTTCTTCGTCGCTGAACCTTTCCTCCTTGGTGCCCTTGCATTCCATATCCTTAGGATCGCCTTCTGTCTCAACCTATAATTTGTTGTTCTTCCCTTTAGATCCAGGTAAAATTTGCTGAATATCCTCCGAATCGGTCCACATCCCTTCTCTCCCCCTCTTTTTCAGTGACCTGTCCATACACTTCTGATCTACTGTACACCGTCGCCTGCTTTTCATCCAATGTATTATCCGTTGTCACAGTCACCACCTTCCCCGATTTCACGTTATTCTTCTCCGTAGTCCTCTGCGCTCTTTTCCCTAATCTTCGGCCCCCATCTTTCATGAAACTTAATCGTAAAACGAAATGTTACCAGGACCTAGTTATTGAAATTCCTGTTGGAATTATTTATATTGCTGACAGTCAATTGTCACGTGAACACAAGTTCTCGCAAATAAAAGAAAACGATAAGTTGACAATCCGAAACAAAATCTAAATATTTGTTTCGCCTCCGCTGGATTGGTACAAAGGAAGAATGACAGAGGTGTGAGAATGAATGCGGCAGAAGAAGTGGCGTCCCACAGAACTTATTTCCCCACTGACGGCACACGACCAACTGATAATTCACTTGATCTTCGGTAATTATTTCACGCGTCACTCGTGCTTAAGCAAGGTTGGGAGTTCACACTGAAATCTGTCAGATTCTTGTTCGATCTGATATGCAGGAGTTTGCTTCTGTGGGTATCCATGGTGTGTAGTTTACCACAAGAATATGAGGAGCGTGAGCCAACTAATCAGTAACACCGGATTACAAACGAACATCCCCCATTTATCTTTTTCCACCGGATCAAGATTCGGTAAATTCACTGGTGTTCCATTACACCCTTCAGCTATCCCCACCTTTACCTGAATTTGACAATTGGGCTGAGCGGGCACTTCATCGAGTTTTTCAGATCATAGCTTAATTTCCACTGATCCACATAATAAATGCCGAGTCGGACAGCACAGAAGAAAAGGACCTTCATTCCCTTCACCAGCAGTTGGTCCATAGCCTACTTACTGTGTCTTAGTGACTCAGATGGTGGTCCTGATGCTTCTAAATCTCTGCCTCCACCGCCTTCTTGGACAGCATGTTACAAATTGCAGTCACCCTCTGGGCGAAAACATTTTGCCTTTGATCCCCTCTAAACCTCTTATTCATGCTCTCTGCCCTTACACAGCTCTTCCGTGAGGAAACAGTTCTTGTACTTTGCCCTCTCCATGTCTTTCACAATCTTGTATTCCCCAATCATGAGTGTTATCTGAAATGTGAACATCATTGCCCAGAGAATTCAGTTCGATGAGGCAATGATAACAAATTGTGACATCCTGTTCCATTTCGGCACATAATATTGCGTTATGCATGTTTTTAAAATGTTACTTGACAGTGCTTCAGATTATTTAATATATTCACTCCGGCTCGACCGATCCGACGATTGAATGGGATTTTTCACAGTGATATAAAGGTTAATTCCGTGGAAACGAATGCAAGATCCAAAATAGTGAAGGAAATTTATTCTTTTTAAAACCATGTCATCGACGAGACAAGGGGGATGGGAAGGTAATTTTAAGAAACATCGTAGCACAGTATTTTAATAAACTAGACACCGTATTTTAAACATAAGGAACTCCGTTGAAGGAAATTTTATCAGGGTACATTAGACAGTGAGTTAAACGAACTGACGACCTTGAAAATCCAAATGCCGTCTTCCTAATCGTAGGGGCTGCTTTGCAAGTAGGGCACAATCTCAGCACTTCACATCCGTATTAACCGTTTGTAGCTCCTCAATTTTGAGATTTCTTCTCCCTGCCTGTTCTGCCCAACCCGTCGATCCATAGCAGCAATCTTAGGACAGAATGATCAAAACCCCGTTCCTTTCGCCTTACCACAGCTGCATTCATAAAATGTTGATGACCCAGCCACTGCCTATGTCGCTGTAGCATTCCCGACACTGAATGTGTATGCAGGTTTGCATATCACCAGCCTCCACTCCATGGACTCTGTCTACACATCTTGCTGCCTCGGTAAAGAAGCCACAGAATCAACAACCCCACCCACACGGTTATTCTCTCTTCTCCCCTCTCCCATCGGGAAGAGGCTATAAAAGTCTGTAAGCGCTTATGCTCAGGGTCAAGGATAGCTTGCATCCCGCTGTTTCAAGCCTATTGAACGGTTCCCTGGCACGATAAGGTGGACTCTTGATCTCACAATCTACCTCGTTAGGGCCTTTCCCCTTATTGTCTCGTTACACAGTACTTCATTTGTAACCGTAGAATTTTATTCTGTAGTCTATTATTGATTTTCCCTCGTACTGCCTCAATGTACGAATGTGATGAAATGATCTGTATGGACGACATGCACAACAACTTTTTTTCACTGTACCCAGGTTCATGTTATAAGAACAAAACAATTTCCCAATTGACCAATGTGTTGAAATAAGGTGGATAAGATGAGAGCATGAAGTAAACCACCCTAAACTGTCATATATTACTTGGAATTTAACAACGATAAATGGTACGAAATGATATTAATGGAAAATCACGTCGGTTCCAGGATAAAGGACGTTGGATAGAACTTTCTTCCGTTAAATAATGAAAAGTGGAACTTCCAAATTGCTGCAAGGGTTCAGGTAGTGTGTTCCGCCTTGTTGAAGACTTGGTCCAATGAGGCGTGTGATCCAAACGACCAGTTAGAATTTAAATACAAAATCAATTGTTAACAATTCTGCACATAATATTGTAGTATGAAAATTCTCACGAATATGGGAAATATCAATGGACTGGACAGATGGAAAAAACAAAATGCAGTATATTAAAGTTATTGTACAGCAGTGCAGGGTAATCCCTTTGTGGAGTCATAAAAAAGAAACAAAAGTGATATTTAGTAATTCGCAGCATACAAAAGAGTGCAGAGGAGAAAAAGTTCGCTAGTTGCTGCCAATTTTTCCCAATTATTGCGGGTCGTTGAGACAATTTGACACTCCTCTCTAACGGTGATGTAGTTTATCATAGAATGATAACACTAGTAGAAAAGTACAAACGTTCTGACTTGGCCACAACAGTCCAGTAAATTGTGCGCAGTTGTAGTCACTTCACTGTCGGAAGGATAAGATAGCACTGGGTAGGACTTGGTGAAGACGAAGAAGTTGCCAGGGATGGAGTTGATGCAGTTTCTGCGACGAGGAAAGATCTGCTAGGATAGAAAGTTTTGCCTTGAGCAAAATAAGACGGAAAGGAAATATAACTTCAACATTTATCATTCTGAAAAGGCGGGAAAGAATGGGAGGGAAGGGGCTGTGTTCCTGAACAGAGAGAACAATAATTAACATCACGATCTGAAACTAATTGGATGAAAGGGGAGTTGAGGGACAGGGTTTTCAATGAACATGTGGCCATGTGGTTGATCTGAAACCCTCTTCCTGAATTGGGATTGGAGCGGGGAATAGGCAACATATGTAAAAAAATATCTGTTGGCGATATCTTGATAAACCGCAACCTGCAGGACTGCGGACCAACACGTGGAGTGGGATTGGCCTATATTTCTCCATCAGGGCCAATGTGGTTCGACAAGTGGTGAAATATATATCCAGAACTCCATGAAGAACAGTTTTGTATGTGTAAGGAAGACGCGAATAGTGGAAATTCCTATTGACAGTCACTCTGTGCGCGGCTGGTTCACAGACTTCAATGGCGGAGGCAGTGTGGTTTGTGGTGCGCACTAACATTTTTTATATTTAAATATATTAACAATTGTTAATACTTGCAAATAATATGCAAATTTGCAACATGGTTGGTCATGTGAAAACTGTCCTGGGAAGAGGAAAATATCGACGGACTGGTGATCTGAGAAGAACAAACCATTGGGACGTTTGATAAGTGTACACTTGTACTGAGAGGGGCAAAATATTCAAAATGGAAGTGAAATACTTTTGTTGCAAAATGACATCATTTATATCCTGTTCGGGTCAGTAATTTCTCTGCTTACTTGTCTCTCTCTACTCTCGGGAACTTGGTGGCGATTGTCACCCTGTCCCGAGGAAACTGTTGACTCTCCAAATGTTTCACTGGCGAACTGGTGGGAATGGCAGCGGCCGATCCCCTGGTCGTTCTCATTGACTTTTTAAAATGAGGATTGGTCGGATTAATTTTCAGAATTCATTCCTGTTCCTTACTCCCCTGGGTATTACAAATCGTCCAAATTGATGAACCCACGGCGGTCTCTGTCCGGCTGACATTCGATTTCACCTTTGATCCATTTGTTGTGAGAAGCTGAAAACCAAAATTGCACGAGAGAATGGAGGCTGTGGTTATAGGGACACTGAGTATGCTGGGCTCTTTTCCTTCCTTTACGGGGTATTTTATAAATAACTATATGTCATCGGTGGCATCCCCTGGTTTTGTGACATGAAGCAGGAGTTCATCATGTCCGCTGCTTGGGCCACATTTGACGTAACTGATCGCACTTTAGTGCCTGGTTCCCTTTTTTTCTCATTTTATTATTTCAGTTTATTGCGGTCAGTGGATTTTCGCACTGCAATTTTTAGATTAGCAAGGGTAGAGTCTGACTATTTATCTGCTTCCACGAACCGTATGATTGCCTTTGTTACATTAATGGCCAAACGATCCATTTTGCTTAAATGGAAGGATCCAATGCCCCCTACTACTTTTCAATGATTCTCTCAAACTATATCATGTTCAAACTTGCAAAAAATTATGAGTGGTACTGTTGATCTTTCGCTTAAATTTGAAGATATTTGTTCATTTATTCAATATTTTCACATGATGTAGATCCCCTTTTAATAGCTTTCCAACTTAGCGGAACTGAGTTGACGACATAATATTGCTCTGTTTCTACTGGGAAATTTTAGCCATTTTTTTTCATTTTTTTCTGTTTAGTTTACGTTGATTACAATTTTTCTTATTGATTTGCGTTTTTCCTTCTTTTTAAAATTTATATATTAAATCCTTTTCTTTCCTTTATTTAATATTGTATTCATTTACTAAGAGATGGTTGTATCTACAGATTTTTATATTTTATTGTTCTTTATGATTATCTATGTCATGATTATTATCCTGATCTCTTTGTATTACATGTATAAACATTGATGCGAAATATCAATCTGTATTAATTTGAAAACTAATAAAAAGATTGAAAAAGAAAGAAAGAAAGCTTCTGTTATGAATTCTGGACGTTCACTTGGAAATGCTCCCTGGTCCAATGGCTCTGGTTGCTCCTGAAAGTCAACTGATCATCTATCCCGGACATGGATATGATAGGTCGAACGGCCTCCTTGCTGAGTGGTAAATTTAACTCATTGACTCCGTCCCATACTTTGTGGCCCTAGAGTGTGTAAGTAGCAATGAGATGATATCTCACTCACTGAAATCCAGAGAATGTCGGCAAAATCTGCTTAACCTTTCCTCACAAAAAAGACAGAGTATATTTATGCTGCGCTCCCTCTATCACAAATGTATCCTTCCTCAGGTAGGGCGCCGGGGCGGTAAAGAGGTGGCCATGGGTCTTTGGAGCTCCGTTTGTCAAAGGGCGGTGGAAGCAGATGCTCTGAACAGTTTATGGTCGTGGTACTTAAATAGTTAATCAACAAGGACTGAAAGGTCACCTGGGGAGGCGGGGGTGTGGAGTTGATGATCGAATTAGATCAGCCATGAGCTTATTCAATGGGCAAGCAGGCTCGAAGGGCAGCGCGTCTCACTGCTGCTTCCGATTCTTATGTCCGTATATTCCAGGTGCTGTTTCATCAGGGCTTTGCATGATGCCAATGAGATGTTTGCTCCAGTATACAAGCCCTTCTACAATAAAGGCCAATATCGCGTTTGTCTTCCTACTCATGCCATAACAGGCTACAAGATGAAGTCGGTCTGTATAGTTAATAGCACATCCCTTCCTGATGAAGTTAACGCATTCTATGCCCGTTTTGAACAGAAGGAAGGTAGATTGTCATCATCCACTCTGACAGTCACCAATGCAGCTGAACCTGTGATCACAGTGGAGGACGTAAGATCAGTCTTCCGGAGAGTGAACACGAGGAAAGCACGTGACCCAGATGCCGTCCCTGGCCGTGTGCTCAGATCTTGTGTTGAGCAGCTGACAGAACTATTTTCGGACTTATTTAACCTCTCCCTTTCAATCTCAGGTTCTCACCTGTTTTAGGAAGACCACTTATCATCCCGTTACTGAAGATTATCAAGGTAACATGCCTCAATGACTACCGACCAGTGGCTCTGACATGCACCATCATGAAGTGCCTTGAGAGTTTGGTCATGGCACGCATCTACTCCAGCCTACCAGACAACCTTGGCCCATTGCAATTCGCCTATCGGCGAAACAGGTCTACAGGGAATTTCATCTCCCTGGCCCTACACTCTGCTCTGGAGCATCTGCACAGTAAAGGCACATACGTTAGATTATTGTTTATTGACTACAGCTCTGCCTTCAGGACAATAATCACAAGCAAGTTTGTCACTAAACTCCGAGACCTAGCACTCAACACCTCCCTCTGTAACTGGATCCTTCACATTCAAACTAACAGACTGCAATCAGTGAGGATAGGTAGCAATACCTCCTGCACGATTATCAACACTGGTGCCCCACAAGGCTGCGGCCTAAGCCCTCTATTCTACTCCCTATACACTCGACTGTGTGGCCAGATTCTGCTCTAACTCCATCTACAAGTTTGCAGATGATACCACCGTTGTAGGCCATATCACAAACAACGATGAGTCGCAGTACAGTAAGGAGATAGAGAGCTTCGTGGAATGGTGTCAGGAAGACAACTTTTCCCTCAATGTCAAGCAAAACGAAAGAGCTGGTCATTGATTTCAGAGATGGAGGCGGTGTACATGCACCTGTCTACATCAATGCTGCTGAGGGCGAGAGGTTTGAGAGCTTCAAGTACCTGGGAGTAAACATCAACAGCTTTTCCTGGTCAAATCACGTAGATTCCACGGCAAAGAAAGCTCACCAGAGCCTCTACTTCCTCAGGAGGCTAAACATATTTGGTTTGTCCTCTGAATCTCACCAACTTTTATCGATGCACCACAGAAAGCATCCTAGCTGGATGCATTACCACCTGGTACGGTAACTGCTCCGCCCAGGACGCAAGGAACTGCAGAGTTGTGGACACAGCCCAGCACACCACAGACACCAGCCTCTCTTCCCTGGACTCTGTCTTTACCTCTCGTTGTCTTGGTTAAGCAGCTAGCATGATAAAAAACGTCACCCACCCGGGAGATTCTCTCTTCTTCCATCGGGTAGAAGATACAGGAATCTCAGGGCATATACCACCAGACTTAAGGATCGCTTCTACCCCACTGTGATAAGATTATTGAACAGTTCCCTTATACAATGAGATGGACTATGACCTCACGATCTACCTTGTTGTGACCTTGCACCTTATTGCACTGTCCTTCCTCTGTAGCTGCTACACTTTACTCAATACTGTTATTGCTTTTACCTGTACTACCTCAATACACTTTGTACTAACTGAATGCAACTGCACTGTGTAATGAATTGACCTCTCCGATTGGTTTGCAAGACATGTTTTTCACTGTACCTCAGTACAAGTGACAGTAATAAACCAATACCAATGATACGTGACTCGGGAGTTCGGTCGTGGGTACAAAAGGAGCTTTGCCATTGAATCCGAGGGCTTTGGACTCCAGTGGATGCGGAGCGGAGGATGTGCAAGCACCTGACGTTGTCGGGCTGCGGACTGACAGAAGGTAAATCAGCGCCCAGTTTCCCACCGTGGACATTGGACCGGTGTTTTTGCAGGTTATTGCTTTGGGGAGATGTCGGCATAAAACTGGCTGCTGCAAGTACAAGTGTCGCGGATCGCTTACCATCGGGTTGTGTCGTGTCAGTTGTGCCGTCTTCGGTGAACTCGAATGCGGCTGGCAGGACCAGCCTTGTAAATGCGCACAGAGACAGCGAGGGAAAGCGGGAGGAGGGGGAGGGGCTGTAGGGACAGAGGCAGAGGACGGGAAAGGCGTTGTGGGTGGTTGGGCGGGGGGGATGCAGATGTCGAGGTCTTCACTCGTTCTTGGATTCTGGTGACTGGGCTCCGTCGGCTTCCTTAAGTTGATGCAGGCTCTGTTGGACAAAATGCGGAAACCTGTTGTGTTCCGGCGCAACACTACAGCTGTCTTTCAGGGGCTCTTTGATGCAATTCTTGTATCGCTTTCTTGGACGTCCCGCAGGCACTGTGCCGGAACTCGGAGGAGCTGCCTTGTGCTTGTGAGATTCACCGTGCAGAGTCGGGAGTTGGAGCGGAAGCCTTGAAAAACAGCTGAGTCCTTGTGCTTGAATTTCACCTTGCAGGAGTCCAAGAGGCATATTTCCAAATTGTTAGCCGCTGATTGGCTAATTAACAGCAATTAAAAATGGTAGCGTCCAGCTGAGCGGTTAATGTTGGAGTGGATAAGGGTTACAGTGGGACTGAGGCTTCGCCGACAGGAGAAAGACTCTGAAGTAAGTCTCTGGTCAGTTTCTTTTTCTAGTGTCAGGCCAGAATAGTGAGACAAGCTCCGGGGTAAATGGTGTGTTCATCTCGTAAGATGTGGGGGTTCTGGGGGAAATCCAGTCTCCATGATAGCTACATCCGCAAGAGGTGCATCCAGCTGCAGCTCCTTTCAGACCGTGTTAGGGAACTGGAGCTGCAGCTGGATGAACTTCTGTTCCTACGGGACACCGAATACATAGACAGCTACAGGGAGTCAGTCACTCCGAAGCTGCAGGAGGCAGGCCGATGGGTGACTGTCAGGAGAAGTACGGAGAATAGGCAGGTAGTGCAGAGTACCCCAGTGGCCGTTCCCCTCAATGACAGGTACACCGCTTTGGATACTGTTTGGAGGGGGGACCAACGTATCAGGGGAAATCTGCAGTGACCGGGTCTCTGCAACTGAGCCTGATCGTCTGGTGCAGGAGGGAAGGACGGTAGTGATTCCATATTAAGGGCGGCAGACAGGTGATTCTGTGGACGTGAAAGGGACTCCCGGATGATATGTTGCCTCCCGGGTTCCAGAATCAGGGACGTCACGGATCGGGCCCAAAGCATTCCGAAGGGGGAGGGTGAACAGCCAGAGGTCGTGTTACGTATTGGTACAAGTTACCAATATGTAACACGACCTCTGGATAAGAGATAAGGTCTTAGGATAAGAGATGGTCTCTAGGATAAGAGATGAGGTCCTGAAGAGGTAATATAGGGACATAGGCAAGAAGCTGAAAAGCAGGACCTCAAGGGTAGTAATATCTGCATTGTTGCCTGTGCCATGTTCCAGTGAGAGTAAGAATACGTTGATTTGGCAGATGAATGCGTAGCTGAGGAGTCGGTGCAAGGTTTCAGATTTGTGGATCATTGGGATCTATTCTGGGGAAAGTACGACCTGAAGAAAAGGGACGGGTTACACTTGAACTGGAGGGGGACCAATATTCTTGGGGCCAAATTTTCTAGAACTGTTTGGGAGGGGCAAACTGGTCTACCACTCGGGTTGTAACCCAAGTGACATGCCAGAGGTTGGTGCATTTGATGTAAAAGTCGATGCAGCGTGTAGAAACACTGTCGAAGGCTAGGCAGTTGAAAGGCCAAAATTGCAGTCGGTCGGATGGGCTGAAGTGTCTACATTAATGGAAGTAGTATCAGGAACAAGGCTTATGAACAGAGCGTAGGTAAGTATGTGGAAGTTTGACATGGTGGCCAGTAGGGACTTGGCTGTCGCAAGGGCAGGAATGACTGCTGGATTTTCCGGGGTTTAGATGTTTCAAAATGGACGGGGCGGAGGTAAGAGGTGGGGGAGTGCCTTTGCTGATCAGGGACACTATCACAGCTGTAGAAAGGGGGGGTCCTGGAGTGATCGTCCACTGAGTCAGTGTGGGTGGAAGTCAGAAACAGGAAGGGAGCAATCACTATTGGGAAATTTCTACAGACACCTCACCCCCCGAATAGCAGCAGAGACGCCGAGAAGCAGATCGGGAGGCAGATTTTGTAGAGGTGCAAAAATAACGGCTGTCATCATGGGTGATTTCAATTTCCCTAATATTGATTGGCACCTCCTTATTGTAGAGGTGATAGATGGGGCAGAGTTTGAGTGTCCGGGAAGGATTCCTGACAGTATGTGGACCTGGTACTATACAATGAGCCTGATCAAGTTTCAGATCTCTCGGTGGAGAGCAGTTTGGAGATAGTGATCATAACTCTTTGACCTTTTACATCACGTTGAAGAGGGATAGGACCAGACGATATGGAACGGTATTGAATTGGGGGAGAGGAATTGTGATGCTATTAGTCTGGAATTTAATAGTGTCAATTAGGAATAGATATTCTTGGTGAAGTGCAGAGAGTAATGTGGAGGTTATTCAGGGAATATATGAATGGGGCTCTGGATAGGTTTGTCCCACTGAGGCAGGGTAAGGAACTGTGGTTGACACGAGATGTAGAATATCTTGTCAAGAAGAAGAAAGAAGATCACCTGAAGTTTAGAAAGCATGGATAAACAGGGATCTGGACAGTTACAAGGTAGCCAGGAGGGAGCTTAAGAATGGACAGGTGAGCTATAAGGGGGCATGAGAATTCCTTGGCGAGTAGGATCAAGGAAAACCCGAGGCCTTCGACACGTATTGCTGGAATTAGGGTAGAACCGATCAGGGTTAAAAGAGGAAACGTGTGCCTGGAATCGGAAGAGGTGTTTCGGTATTCACCAGAGAGAGAAAAAGACCTTGAAGAATGACGATGGCGTACGACAGGCTGATATGCTGGGGCATGTCGACGCGAGGAAATAGGATGTGCTGGACTTTTGTAAAGCATTATGGTAGGTACTGTAAGTCGCCGTGGCCGGGCGGCATATATGCAAGCTTAACACGGAACGCGAGGGAAGAGATTACTGCGCCTTCGGCGACAATCTTTACGTCCTCATGGCGACAGGAGTAGTGCCAGATGATTGGAGGGTGGCTAATATTGTTCCTTTGCTTAAGGGTAGTAGGGATAACCTTGGGAATTACAGACCAGTGAGTCTGACTTCAGTGGTGGGCAAATTACTGGAGAAGATTCCCATTGACAGTATTTATGGGCATTTGGAGAATGATAGGCTCATTACGAACAGTCAGCATGGCTTTGTGAGGGTCAAGTCGTGTCTCACGAGCCTAACTGAAGTCTTTGAGGATGTGACAAAGTACATGGAAGGTGGAGCAGCGGATGTGGTGAACATGGATTTTAGTAAGGCGTTTGATAATGTTCCTGATGGAAGGCTTATTAAGAAAGTCAGGGGGCATGGGATTCAAGCAAACATCGCTGTATGGATCAGAATTGACTCGCCCACAGAAAACGTGGCGAGGGTAGTTGGAGCGCATTCTGCCTGGAGGTCGGTGACCAGCGTTGTCCCGCAGCAATATGTTCTGGGACCCCTGATCTGTGATTTTAAAAATGACTTGTATGAGGATGTGAGAGGGTGGGTATGTTCGCTGATGATACAAAGGTTGGTGATGTGGAGCGTATAGAGGGTTTCTGTCAATTACAACAGGATATTGACAGAATTCAGACCTGAACAGAAAGGTGACAGATGGAGTTCAACACGCATAAGTGATACACTTGGGAAGATTGAATTCGAAGGCAGAATACAAAATTAATTGCAGGACTCTTAGCAGTGGGGAGGAAGAGGGATCTTGGTGTCCACATCCATAGATCCCTCATGGTTGACGCACAGGTCGATAAGGTTGTTAAGATTCTGTATGGAGTGTTGGCCTTCATTCTTTGGGGTATTGAATTCAAGAGTCGCGAGGTGATGCTGCAGCTCTATAGAACTCCAGTCAGACCACACTCGGAGTACTGTGTTCTGTTCTGGTCGCCTCATTGTAGGAAGGATGTGGAAGGTTTAGAGAGCGTGCAGAGGAGATTTACCAGGATATTGCCTCGATTATAGAGCATGTATTATGAGGATAGGCTGAGTGAGGTAAGACTTATCTTTACAGAGAAGGAGGATGAGAGGTGACTTGATACAGATGTAAAAGATGATAAGAGGCATCGATCGAATGGACAGTCAGACTTTATCCCCAGGGAGACAATGGTTAACACGAGGGGACATCATTTTAAGGGGACTGGAGAAAGATACAAGAGGGAGGTCAGGTTTTTTTTAAAACACAACGAGTGCGTTCCACGAACCCCCCCACTGCCGGCAGAGGTTGTGCGGACAGATACATTAAGGATATTTAAGAGGCTTAGATAGACACATGAATGATAGAAATCGGGACTTCCGTCGTGGGTCAGACTAATCTTAGAACAGGATAAAATGTCCGCACAACATTGAGCGGAAAGGCCTGTACTGTGCTACAGTACTCTACGTTCTAACACTGGAAAATTAACTTGCAGAAGTCCTAGCTGAGGGAAATGCCTCGTCGTTAGTCACGGGTGAGGTACCAGTGGACTGGAGGGTAGTGAATGTTGTGCCTTTAAGGGTGGCGAAGAAAATCCTGGGATATATAAACAAGTCTCACATCTGTGGTAGGCACGTTACTGGAGAGAATTTGGAGGGATAATTTATTCATTTGGAAAGAGCGGTGTAGATTAGGAATCGTCAGCATTGTTCTGTTCGTGGGAGATCTTCTCTCGAGATCGATTGCATTTTGCTTTGAAAGAAACCAGGCTGGACATTGAGATGTGGTCTATGGACTTCAGTAAGTCCCTTGATAAGGTTCCACATGATAGGATGCTTTGTAATGTCAGGTCACATGTGATCCAAGGAATGCTGGTTAATTGCCCACGCAATTAGCTTGATGGTGGGAAACGCGTGATGTTGGAAGATTGTTTCTCAGACTGGAGGCTCATACCAGTGGCCATACAGGGCCCATTGTCTGTCATCTCTATCAATGCTTTGAAGGGGTACGGACAAGGCATTGTTAGCGAGGCTGCAGATGACACCAATATGGGTGGTATCATAGATGAAGGTGGTTTTAATGAGAGATGTTGATCAGCTGGCAAAGAAGGCCAAGGAATGGCAGGTGCAGTTTAATTCAGACGAGAGATATTACATTTACTAAAATTCAGGTATGATTCTCATTGAATGGCAAGGCATTGGGTGTGTTGTTTTACGGAGGGACCTAGAGGTACAGGTACATGATGCCCCGTGAGAGACATTGCAGTGGACAGGCCGCTGAAAGCAGTTTTTAGTACACTGGCTTTCAGCGGTCATTGCATTGTGAAACAAAGTTCTGACGTTATGTTGCAGCTGCACAAGATGGTAAGAATACACTTGGAGTGCTGTTTCCCGTCTTTGTCAACCCAGACAAGAGATCATTAAACTGTGAAGCAGACAGGATTTATGAAGATGCTGCCAGGACTCAAGGTCATGAGCTATAGGGAGAGGTTGGGCGGGCGAGGATTTGATTTCCCAGAAGAGACAAGATGTAAAGGAGACATTGAGGTGGTGTATAAAACCTGAGGGATATAGATAGGGTGAATAGTATAAAAACCTGAGGGACATAGATGGGTTGAGCAGTCTTTTACGAGAACGGGACCCAAAACAGATCAGGCACAGGTTTCAGTAAATAGGCAAAAGACTTAAAAGGAACTTGAGGGACAAATGTACCCGCAGAGGAAGTTGCCAGAGGTGGTTGAAGCAAATACAACAGAATCAAACGAAGCAATGGGACAGGTAAGTGGGGCGGCGTGTCTTGGAGAGATCAAACGAACACAGGAAATATGGACGGGCTGGGTGGGCACAGAGGTCGGCAAGGACCCGTTGGGAAGCAGGGCCATTATGCGCGTTGTATTACACTATGACAGTAACGACACAAAGAGTGTGGAGTGTTTGTCCACTGAGCTGCCATGGAACGTGGGGGAGGAACAACATCAATAAAAGTACATTCGGATAAGGCGAAAAGGAAGCAGTCAGATCGGTGTGCGTTAAATCAGACTTACTCGAACAGCAGGTACGAGTTGTCCTGAGGGACCCGTTACTGTGTTATATTATCCTGAGACTCCCCAAGCCAAAAGGAAATCAAAATGATGCGCAGATACATGTTATATATGGTGTGGTAATGAAATTCTGACTATTAATTAGAACTCTGGTCTAATATCTGTATTTGGATCATTTGCGCAGGTCTGAAATTACAGATGTCAGTAACCCTCATGATCACAAATTATCAGCTCAAAAATCGCAATCCAAAAACAGACACACATCGCAAGAGAAAACAAATAGTGATTTCACATACCTTCTGTTCTGGAGAAGTGGAACATCAGCAAACACAGAAGTTGACTCTCTAACATCTGTATTGAGTATTACAGGCCAGACCACCTCTTCCCGTTTTATACCAAATGAGCCACTGCTTCCTGTCACGTCACTATAACAATCACACAGCTGTTTTCCCCATTAACCCTTACCACACCAGAGGGTTCTCCAATATTTCTGCACATGTCACCGAAGTTTTAACAAGTCAGGTAGAATGTACAATCTCTAGCTGGGGGGGGGTGGACAATAATTGTCTGAGGGACAATAATTTTCCCTCACCTGACTCATTGCTGTTTGCACAAACTTGGTGCTCGTATTGTGTCAAATCCAAGTTAGAGTTTATTGTCCTGAAGTGTTTGTGCACACGATACCAGCTCCCTGCCCATGCAAGATTATCATTGCACCTGTGCATACATGCTCCTGTGCATATGATAAAAAACTCGACTTTAACGTTGAAGTTTGTCAGAGTGTTCGGTGACACACCGAATATCCTTAACGTTCTAAGAAAGTTGAGCTGCTGACATGCCTTAGCTGTGATTGGATCTACGGCTACTCTGCCGCATGTTGGCTCCTTGACTTGCCCCGACCTTTTCCAGTATCTCAACATCTGGAAAACATTCAGCATCTTTTTTTTCTTGCTTCCAAACGGATCAAGAACCGACACTCCGTGAACCATGTGCTGCAACGTGAAGTTACGTTCACTCCTGGCTTTCTGTTGGAGGTGTTGGGAAATGATCATGGAACACTGAAAGGTTACAGCACAGAAGGAGTTGATTTGGCCCATCGTGTCCATGATGGTTCCCTGGTTCTCAAAAGAAAATCTCTAGTTCCACCCCACTAGCTCTTCCTCTGTGCACTTGCAAAATGTTCTCTGCCGGTTATTTATTGTCCCCAGTCCGATATTGTACATTCCACTTCACCTATTCGTACTTCTCAACATCTCGGAGGACCTACCCTGGGCCCAGCACGCAGATGCAACCACGAAGAAAGCACTCCCGTTTCTCTGTTTTCATAGAAGTTCAAGGAGATTCAGCATATCCTCAAGGACTCTGACGACTTCTACAGATGTTCTGTGGAAAGCAATCTGACTGCTCGCATCACGACCTGGTGTGGAAACTTTAGTGCACAGGAGCACAAGAGGTTACAGAGAGCCGTGGGACTCAGCCAGTTCCATCACAGGTATAGCTTTTACCGCCATCGATAACAATTTTAAGAGGCGGATGTTTCAGGACGGAGACACGCATAATCAGGGACGGCCACCGACCGAGATATGCCTTCTTTTCGATGCTGCCATGGGCAGGAGGTACAGAAGCCTGAAGACCCACATCTCAAAGTTCAACAAAGCTTCATTCCTACTGCCATCAGGTTCTTGAACCGACATGAAAACCCATAACAGTATCTCGGACGAGACTACCCTCCACTTGCACCAATGTCGTTGTGTTATTTTTGTTTACCTTGTCATGTGAGCGATGTATAATTTATGTTAATTTCAGTTGCCTTAAATTATCTTTGTCAAGTTTGCAACGTGCGGTGCCGCTGCTGCACGGAGCTGATTTTTCACGGCATTTACACCCGTGTCTGTCTGCCCACGGCAACAAACTCCACGTTGGACTTGACAAAAGGAAGTACGAGCACCCAGATTATACAAACAGTAACGAGTCAACAGAATGATAACTATTGTCCCCCAGATAGTCAGTAAGAAGTAAACAAATAACTGAGTGACTCCGTCACTGATGGTGATAGGATAACTGATCTAGAAATAAATGATACCTTTCGAGAATTTTATTCTAAACTTTATAGTTCTGATTCTCCCATAGATGATGCCGTAATGAATAACTTTTTGACCAATTTAACATACCAACACTCTCTGCTGATAACCGAAAGCAGTTGGACCAACCTATTTCTTATGAGGAAATCGCCGAGGGAGTACGTTCATTGCACTCTGGAAAGTATCCGGGTCCTGATGGATTTCCTGGAGAATTTTATAAGGTCTTTTCCGCATTGCTTATTCCTCATTTATGTTCTGATTTTTCGGACTCTTCTAAATTGGGTAGGCTGCCACAATCTTTTTTATCAAGCATCCATTTCACTTATTCTCAAGAAAAAATAAGCACCCAACGCAATGCAGTTCGTACAGACCAATTTCTTCATTAACGTTGATATTAAAATTTTATCTAAAGTTTTGGCTCGTAGACTGGAAAATATTTTACCTTCAATTACATATGATGATAAGACTGGTTTTATTAAAAATCGCTAGTCCCATTTTAGTATTCGTCATTTACTGAATATTATCTATTCTCCCTCGAAGGAAATATTGGAATGTGTGATATTTCCAGATGTTGCGGAGGCATTTGATTGGGTTGAATGGAGTTACTTATTTAAAACTGTCGAGAAATTTAACTTTGGACCGATTTCATTCCATGGATTAAATAACTTTATTTATCTACCTCTGATCAAAATTCTAAACCTTTTAAACTTCAACGCGGAACCAGTCAGAAATGCCCTCTGAGCCCTTTGCTCCTTGATCTGGTTTTAGAACCCTTAGCTATTGCTTTTCGAGAATCTAGAGATAGCGCTGGTATCTTTAGAAGAGGTATTACCCACAAAGTTTCGCTTTATGCTGACGATTTATTGTTTTTTTTTATTTCTAATGTTGAGACCTCGTTACCTCCTAAGCTTTCAATAGTCTCCTGTTTTAGCCGGATTTCAGGATATAAACTGAATTCACATAAGAGTGAACTTTCCCCTTTGAATAATCTGATGTCATTCGATACTAACCTTCCTTTTAAAATTGTAAGAAATCATTTTACCTATTTGGGTGTAACAACTACTGAAAATTATAAATTCCTATTTAAAGAAAAAATATCTTACTTTACTGAATTATGTGAAAAGGGATTTATCAAATTGGTCACCGCTCTCCATATCGTCGATTGGTCGAATAAATTCTATTAAAATGAATATTCGACCTAAATTTATATACCTATTTCAGGTCCTACCCGTTTTTTTAATTACTGGGCAGTCAATATACGAAATCTTACGTCTGGTTCTATTACATGAATCATGAGGCTTGTCCAGCATGGGTTACTTCTGAAGCTAACTCTGTTAAAAAAATTTCTATTATTTCCTTGCTTGGTTCCTCACTTACTGATAATCTGGTAGTTAAGCATGCTTTAAGGAGCTGGCTACAATTTGGAAAATATTTTGGTTTATCGAGATTTTCTCTTTCTAGTCCAATTTTTTCTATTTTTTTATACCTTCTATGATTGATGTAGTTTTTAAAGAGAGGGATAGATTGAGTATTACATGCTTCCATGCTCTGTTTGTTGGAGGAAATCTCTCTTTGTTTGAACAATTGTCAACTAAATACAACTTACCAAAAAACATTTTTCGATATTTACAAATTCGAGAGTGTCTCCGATCTCAATTACATGCATTCCCTGTGAGTCCTGTTAAGAACTTGGAGATGTAATTTCTTTTTAATTTGAAACTTTTTCATAATGGCGGAATATCTAACATTTACGGCATGTTATTAGAAATGAGTGAGGTTCTTTTAGACAAAATTAAAAATGCCTGGGAACAAGATTTGCAGATTTCATATTCTGAGGAAACTTGCAATGAAATGTTTAAATTGGGCAATACTTCATCATGCGCTCGTCACTCCCTCTTCAATTTAAAATGGTCCATAGAGCTCACCTGTCCGAAGACACGTTATCTCTTTTTTTATCCGGATATATCTCCCTATTGTGATGAATGCAACAGTGGAGAGGCTTCTCTAATCCATATGTTCTGGACATGTCCGAGTCTTAAAAATATTGTATAGAAGTATTTCAAACTTTTCTGTGCTTCTTAACATAAATTTTAAGCCTAATCCTTTGACTGCATTATTTGGGATTATTGGAGAAAAAGGCATAACTTTGGAGACTTCACATCTACATATATTGGCCTTTATTCCTCTTATAGCCAGGAGGGCGGTGTTGCTTAAATGGAGGGTAGTTACTCCGCCTGCTCATGTTCAATGGTTACCTGATGTTATGTCATACCTAAATTTAGAGAAGATCCGTTGTACAATTTATGATCCTAACCTGGACTTTCAAACATTGTGGGGATCTTTTTTGAACTGTTTTCAAAACCTTTGATTTGGTGGCTAATGTACAGACGTAGGCTCGGCTCATTACGTGATAAGGGTTTCTCTTTGTCTTTCTTTCTTTCTTTACCAAACAGCTTGGGTCTTGGTAGTGGGCTTAGATTTTTTATCTAATAAAATTATAGCAATTTAATCACTATTAATCAATTATCAATTATCATTTTTGATTCCCATTATAGGGTATTGTGATTTTGTGTGATTCAAGACAATGTATTCAGTACTATGCTATGTTTTTCTGATTCATATACTCTGTATTCTTTATGTGGAATTAATAGAAACTATTGTAAAGAGAAAGAGAGATGAAAATGCAGGGCTCCAAATAAACAGAAATAATAAGCCAAAAAAAAATTCCCAGCGGTGTAACATTTGCGAACTCACACTTCAATGGGACCCTCCCTGACTCCAGTGATGCTCTAAAGATCACTCCTAATATCTCCACAATCTCTTCAACTGCTCTTTCAAAACTCTGTTTGCCGTCCATCTAGTCCACGTGATTTATCCGCCTTCGGCCTTTCAGCTTCCCAGCACATTTTCCTGAGTAATAGCCGCTGCAGTCACCTCTGCCCTCTTACTCTCTATTCATGAAATATCAGCGCGGAGATAACTCAGACGGACGGTTCGTCAAATTTGACATGTCCTCTTTGACCCTCACCAATTTTTGTCGATGCATCCTAGAAAGCATTTTATCCGGATGCATTACGGCCTAGTATGGCAACTTCTCTGCCGGGGACCTCAGGACACTGCAGCCCCTTTGTGGACACAACTCAGCACATCACGGATACGAGCCTCCTCTCCATGGACTCTGTCTGCACTTCTCGCTGCCTCGATAAAGCAGCCAGCATAATTAAAGTGTCCACCCACCCGAACATTCACTCTTCTCCCCCACCCATCGGGTAGAAGATACAAAAGTCTGAAAGAACGTACAAGCAGACTCAAGGACAGCTTCTAACCCAATGTTTTAAGAAGGTTGACATCTATTGCCAGGGATGGAGTAAATGTCTCGGTGTAACTGAGTAGGGTTTGAGGAGACCACGCCTGGAGGACTGCAGATAATTTTGGTCTCCAACAGAATGGGCGCTATCCTCTTCATTCCGAGGCTGCCCAGGGATGGTTCGCCGTGTCGAACACTGGGCTGTGCGCAATGTCCTGCGGGGAAATATTAGACAGAATGGGTGTAAACTTCCTGACGTTCAGGCAAGACGTTGAACTAGTCGCAAAGTAAGTTCGTGCTGGGACTGACGGGGTTGATGCTGTGATGATGTTCCCCCTTGTGAAATGAAGCACGGTCTAGTCCTTGGCTCCTTTAATGCAGGGACTCATTGATGCTCAGTGGTTGTGCATATTTCACGCTGAAATTGGTGGGTGTTTGGACTATAGAGCAGTCCGGAGTTCTGAGGAACGGGCTGGAAGCTGGTGCTGAAGCTAACAATCAGCTGTGAACTTATTAAGGGGTTCCCGGGTGAGGGAACGGCACGGGCTTCTCTGCTACCTTAATTATTCCATGCTCTATGTGTACCGAGGGAAATGATATCTTCCCGAGGAATTTCCGCACAAAGCCAACTAAGACAACATGAAAAAGTCAACGGGACAACGTAAGATAAAATAACACCGGACCTGGAGCGGGGCTACATAACTTTATTCCTGAATTTGCGTGCTTTCACTAATTATTGCAAAATTATTGTTCATGTTCTCCATTCCAGTTATAGTTCCTGGGAGTCTGCTGTGCCGTCAGGATTGCCAGAAAAATGCCCCTATTCCTCGCTGTTTCAGTTTACAATGAGAAACAGATTGGGAAATATGTTTCGAGGTGGCATTGATTGTTAGTGTCCGCTGTTTTACATTTGGCCAAGATGGAACTCAGGTCGCTCTGGCTCAGGATAAAACTTGTAACTCTTGTGTTGATTTCCGCCTGTGTTCCGCCATGGCGCTGCTAAAACTTCTGCCTTAAAGGCAAAACTCCCGTCGATTCTGCAATTTAAAACGTTTTCCTTTTGCATTAACCTGATTCTTATCATTACGGTACATCAATGAGACGGTGTCAATTACTCGGGCCATGAGGGTATTAATCGCATTAATTTGATTTTACTCGCTTTCACAAGAACGGACCGGATTCGGGAGAGAATGGTGGCTGTTGTAACAAGGACACCATCTGGAACTAAACTCTACTTAGGACTGGAAGGATTGGTTTAAATGAGCGTTTTTCTTGGTCAATGCCAGAACAAGTGTCCAAGGAGACATTAACAATATATTCAGCTCCACCCTGAATTTAGTTTGGGTCACTGCATAAATGTACGTGTTTGTACAGGAACTCAGGTTCGCGAGCAGAGCTCCAGTTTGAGCAGCGATATATGCTGGAGAGGAATAGTCTGGATCAGAATGCATGGTGTGATTGGCGATAAAATGGGTTACAGTTGCCGGCAGCCACAGTAACATGAAGCTGCCCGATACACTGAATATTATGGATTTTCTTCTGCTCTCCATTTCTGTGTCACGACGATTCTCACTCCTTTGACTCCGAAATCCCCTTCGGGATTTGTTGGACACCAAGATATGCCTGACGGTCAGTCCATTAAATAGAAATGTAGAACGAAAGACGCAGAATAAATCTCGAAATGATTTCAGTCGGATGAACGCCACAAATGCTGGCGAGTTAGGGGCTTCCAGTCTGAATTTAATACCCCAAGAAATGTTGCCAATTATTTGTAGATGCTGAAATACAAACAAGTGGGGGATATTTTCCAAAGAAATCATGATGAGAATTACTGCTGCAAGGATCCTCACTGTTTTCACTCTGCAGTGCTTTGTTTTAAACTTCTGACAGCACATGGCAACATATCGGTCAACGCTGAAGGCGACTGTATACCACTGTGACAATTTCAGACTGACGCCCATCAGGTAGACCATGGCGATAAGGAAGTTCCTGTGATACAGAAATGTGCCTAGCAGAGCTTTAATTAAAATTTCATAGAGAACGACATTGATAAAGGTGACCGATAAATCGGACACTCCCATGATCATCATGTAGGCGCCGATACATTTGGAAAGACCGCAGTTCCCTCGGGAGAGAATGATAATTGTCAGCAAGTTTGCTGCATTAAAAACTGAAAAATCGTCAGTAATGGGGCAAATATTCGCCTGTCCATCTGCTTAGTGTCATCTAGACTGGTCGCGCGAACGATTCTGGGGGCTGGTGGCATCGCGGAACTGAGAACCAGGCATCTTCAGACACTCAAATAACTTCTGAGCAATTACCATCAGGACAGCTTTTCAAGTAGGAATTCCAGCTGAGGCAGTAGCAAAACATACAGAGTAGATTGCGGTGCTTTCTTATCATTGCTGGCGGCAGCAGCATCTAACAGTGTGAGCGGGTTATTTGCAGCCGAGGGAAGGAAGGAATATTGAGACCAAACTACAAATTAATCGATTATATTCATTAGTTCACGGCAAGTGGGCGTTCTCGTCGAGTCCTGTTCGTATTGTCCGTTGGTGGTCCTGCCTAATCTGAGAGGTAGTGAGGAATCAGGCGCCTTGGTGGGACTGGAGTCACATAGAGAGAAGACCCATGAGTAAGGCTGCGCGCCTTCGGGGCACGTTAGTGATCAGATTCATCCGTGCAGAGTCAGGGGTGGGTTTATCATCACAATTATTGATACTAAGTGCCTCTGGTTCTTGACAAAATACAGAGGAAAGTAATATATTCACAACAGACATCCAACATGTCTCCGGAAAGGATAATGTCGTTGCTGATGCATTTTCGAGACAGACCATCCACAACCTATAATTGGGTGTCGACTACACGGCCCTAGCTGACGCACAGCAAGCCGACACGAGCTGCCCAGCTACAGAACCGAAGTCTTGGGCCTGCAGCTCCGAGATTTCTTGGTTGGTCCAGGTCATCAGACCCTACTTTGCGACATCGCGGCAGTTCAGCCCCGCCCTATAGTCCCTGCAGCCTGGCGGAGACGCGTTTTCGATCGGTACATGGGTTGGCGCACCCGTCCATCAGATCAACTGTCCGACTGGTCGCCAGCAAGTTTGTCTGGCATGGCCTGCGCAAACAGGTCAGTGACATTGAAACTCCAACGACACACCAAGGTCCCGCCAAAGCAGTTCGAGCCTACCCGCAGGAGGTTCGACCACATACACATCGACCTCGTGGGCCCTCTGCCGGTTTCAAAGGGAGCCCTGTACCTCCTTACCATCGTGGACCGGTTCACGAGGTGGCCAGAGGCAACCCCCCTGACTGACATCACGACTGATTCCTGCGCCCGGGCGCTGCTCACAACTTGGGTCTCACGTTTTGGTGTTCCGGCCCACATCACTTCAGACAGAGGCACCCAATTCACTTCCAGTCTCTGGGCTGCATTAGCGAACCTGTTCGGGACGCAGCTGCACACCACCAAAATCAAACGGGTTGAAGGAACGTTTTCACCGCCATCTGAAATTAGCCTTGATGGCCCGCCTGAAGGGTCCTAACTGGGTTGACGAGCTGCCTTGGGTCCTGCTCGGCATACGCACTGCCTCCAAAGAAGACCTCCGCCCTTCGTCAGCTGAGCTTGTGTACGGGGCGCCCCTAGTTGTCCCAAGGGATTTCATACCTGCCCTTCGAGACCAAGGGGAACAACCCCCAGCAGTCCTACAAAGACTGCGCGAGAAGCTTGGCAACTTGGCCCCGATTCCCACCTCACGGCACAGTCAAGCCCCATCCTGCCAGCCGAAAGAACTACGAGACTGTAAGTTTGTTTTCGTTCCCAGGGGCACACCTCGGGCGCCATTGCAAAGACCATATGAGGGACCGTTCCGAGTCATAAGGAATAGTGGATCCACCTTTATTTTGGAAGTTGGAGGCAGGGAACAGGTTTTCACGACGGACCGCCTCAAACTGGCCCATTTAAATCTGCAACAACCGGTCGAGGTTTCAACGCCGCGACGCAGAGGCCTGCCCCCTAAGCGGCGGCTGGCACAGCCCGCGGACCTTGGGGACTGTATCGCCGGTTCTGGGGGGCTTGTGTAGCGATTCACCGTCCGGTCAGACGAACCGGCTCCGCAGTCGGGTCGCGTGGCGTCGAAGCGACAAGGCCCAAGATGGCGGCGGGCCTCGTCTTTCTCGAGCGACCGGGAGAACACGCGTGCGGGAAAGACTTGATGACGTAGTACTTACGTCATTGCCGGTTGCATTGGGCGGGAACAGTCTCCCTTAAAAGGCCCGCGCAAGGCGGGAAAATAAACCAGTTCTTGTTTGACAATTTTTCGACTAGCGTCTTGTTTTATTCCGCGGTAGCAAATGCCTCTGCTGAGAGCTGACCAGGGATCGGAGACGTTGGGGAAGGCAAAGGAGAAAGGCTTATGATGGGTGAAAGCGGTGAAAGGCCTGCCTTCTAGAAAGTATTGGAAATGCTGCACCGCCAGATACAGCGCTAGAAGTTCCTGATCAAAAGCGCCGTATTTCAGTTCGGGTGGTCTAAGGTGCTTGCTGAAAAATACCAAGGGTTGCCAGCGGCCTTCGATTAGCTGTTCCAGTACCCCACCCACCGCGGTGTTGGACGCGTCCACCGTGAGGGCGGTTGGAACGTCTGCCCTAGGGTGTACAAGCATTGGGCGTCTGCCAGGGCGTCTTTGCCCTTAACGAAGGCAGCCGCGGCCTCGACAGTCCAGGTGATGTCCTTGCCCTTACCAGCCATCAGCGAGAACAGAGGGCACATGATACGGGCTGCTGCAGGGATGAACCGATGGTAAAAGTTGACCATCCCAAGGATTCCTGTAGGCCTTTGACGGTGTCGAGGCGGGCAAAATGGCGGATAGCGTCTACCTTGGGGAGTAGGGGGTTGCCCCGTCGCTGGTGATTTTATGGCCGAGGTAATCGATAGAGTCAAGTCCAAATTGGCACTTGGAGTGGTTGATCGTGAGGCCGAAATCGCGGAGACGGGAGTACAGCTGGCGGAGGTGGGAAAGGTCTTCTTGGCGGTTACGGCTGGTGATCAGTATGTTATCTATGTAAATGGACACGAAGTCCAGGTCTCGGCCTACCGCGTCCATCAGCCGCTGGAAGGTCTGCGCGGCGTTCTTCAGGCCGAACGGCATTCGAAGGAATTCGAACAGGCCGAATGGGGTGATAATCGCAGTTTTGCGGACGTCATCCGGATGGACCGGGATTTGGTGGTATCCCCGAACGAGGTCCACTTTGGAAAAGATGCGGGCCCCGTATAAGTTCGCTGCGAAGTCCTGGATGTGAAGGATGGGATAGCGGTCCGGGGTGGTGGCGTCATTCAGTCTGCGGTAGTCGCCGCAGGGCCTCCACCCTCCGGTGACTTTGGGGACCATGTGCAGGTGGGAGGCCCAGGGGCTGTCTGACCTGCGAACAATCCCCAGCTCCTCCATGTGACGGAACTCTTCCTTTGCCAGGCGGAGCTTGTCTGGAAGTAATCGTCGTGCTCGGGAATGAAGGGGTGGCCCTGTAGTAATGATGTGGTGTCGCACCCCGTGTTTGGGCCTACAATTTGTAAACAGAGGTGCCAAAATTGATGGGACTTCGGCTCGGAGCTTGGTGAAATAGTCGCCAGAAAGGGAAATGGGGTCCAGGCGCGGGGCTGGTAGGCTGATTTTTCCCAGGGGATAGGTCTGGAAAGTGCTATAGTGGACTAACTGCTTCCCTCGCAGGTCGACTAACAGGTTGTGGACCCGAAGAAAATCGGCTCCTAGGAGTAGTCGGACGACGGTGGCAAGGGTAAAGGTCCAGGTAAAACGGCTGCCGCCGAATTGTAATTGAAGTGTACGGGTGCCGAAAGACCGTATCGTTGTATCGTTGGCGGCATTGAGTACAGGACCTGGTGGCCTGTTACGAGTGTCGCGGCCGGTCGGGGGCAAAATCCTGACCTCCGCTCCAGTATCAACGAGGAAACGCCGTCCAGATTTCTTGTCCTGAACGAATAGGAGGCTCTGTCGGCGCCAGCCGCCGTAGCCATCAGCGGCGGCTGGCCCTGGCGTTTCCCTGAAATTTGCAGGGTGGGGGGCATCGACGGGCCTCCGCACCCCACCTCTGATGGTAGAAACACAGCCGGTCACCCGTGTTGTCGTCAGTGTTCCTGGGGTGTGGCTGCTCGGTTGCTGGGACTGGGCGAGGCGGCCGTTGGGCTCGCGGCCTGGTGATTTGGCCGACGGACGAACCGCTCTCGCGTTTGGCCTTCCACAGGACATCTGCCCGGGCAGCTACCTCACGGGGGTTGCTGAAGTTGGCGTCAGCTAACCAGGTGGATGTCATCGGGGAGCTGTTCGAAGAAGGCCTGTTCGAACATCAGGCGTGGCTTGTGTCCCTCGGCCAATGCCAGCATCTCATTCATTAGGGCGGATGGGGATCTGTCCCCCAGCCGTCCAGATGAAGCAGACGGGCGGCGCGCTCAGGACGGGAGAGGCCTAAGATCCGAATCAAAAGATCTTTGAAAGCCGGGTACCTAACTTCCTCCGGAGGCGACTGGATGAAGTTTCCTACCTGGGCGGCTGTCTCTTGGTCCAGACAGCTGACCACAGGGTAGTACTTCGTGGAGTCGGAGGTGATCTGACGAAGGTGGAATTATGCTTCGGCTTGGTCAAACCAGACGCTGGGCCGAAGTGTCCAAAAGACGGGCCACTGCGTTGGCTGCTGCGTTGTCGTCCATTGCGCGGGTCCTAAATCCGTTTGGACCGTCGGGGTCACCAATGTAGCGGTTGCTACCGCGAAATAAAACAAGACGCTAGTCGAAGAATTGTCAAACAAGAACTGGTTTAATTTCCCGCCTTGCGCGGACCTTTTAAAGGAGACTGTTCCCGCCACATGAAACCAGCAATGACGTAAGTAATAGGTCATAAAGTCTTTCCTGCGCGCGTGTTCTCTCCGTCGCTCGGGAAAGACGAGGCCCGCCGCCATCATGGGCCTCGTCGCTCCGACGCCGCGCGGCCCGACTGCTGAGCCGGTTCGTCTGACCGGACGGTGAGTTGCTACAATATATATGGTTCCTGTAATTTCGCAGAAGCTGTGGCTGAAAAGATTGTCCCTCCTTCCAGATTCCAAATCAGTGAGGGAACCAACGGGCCACAGCGCTCGTTACCCACAGAATCCCCTGATCAGTGCGCTCTTGTTACGTGACTGCGGCCACAGTCCCAGGGAATCCCAGGTTAACAGAGATGACTTTCTACTAAGGATCCGACGGCCGCGCATCATCCCTTCCTCACTGAAAGAACCTCTGTTGTGGGAATCAGAGATGAGAATCCTCCTTTTCTTTTTACAGGAGGGGCATTGTGACCCACGGGCTTGCCCACACTGATGGCTCCTCACCGGCCCTGAGAACTACAAGGAATTCTGTGGTTATTGAACAACTTAATATAACGTGTACATCGCGATGCATCATCGGAACCCGCTGCATCCAAACACACAGTGTCAGATGGTCGAAAGCTGTGAGACGATGCGCTACTTTGACTTACCGGAGAAACCAACAACTTCTCGAATTGGGTAACAAATATATACCATCTGGAGAATCGGGGACCGATACATTTTCGAAGATTGTTCGTATTCTGTCCCGTCTTGTAGCTCACATCAGAGAATGATTGCGATCTAGAAACCCTTCCGCTTTATAGCAAACGCGGATACTCGGTCAGAGAGAAACAGGTTGTGCAATAACCGTCCTTAGTTAGAGTCACTGAACAAACAAGGGGCAATGTTCCGCTCCAGTGCGACCGAGACTCCAATTGCTCGAATCTGCAGCTGTACCGACAAGCTCATTCATTCACATTCCACAATTAAAATACCCCCAGAGGGAGTGACATCAAGGCTTGCTTTGCAATCCCTGCAGGTAACATCCTTGCAGGGCGACCTGAGCTTCTTGGTGCCTCACAGTCATTCAGTGACACGTCACTTCTCCGTTCTATTATTGGATCTGTTTCACACTGTGGGGATCTCCGGCGATGAGCTGACTAACGTTGCTGTTGTTGTTCTTGGTTTCACCTTACTCGTGATTACTCGTCTTTAACAGTGACCTTTATGATTCTTACCTAACCTGAAGTCTGCGGGTCTCAGTCCAATATTATAGCTTGTGATCCATTCCTGATCGCGGTCAAATTTCAACAGAACCGATGGTGCCAGCACTCGGACAAGAACGGTGACGTCCCTACTCTAATATTACTGGTGACATCATTCTGCGGTTGCTAGTGGAGATTCCACTGTAACACGTAACGTGGTCACTGCAAAATATCATATGAAACCCCTTTCCAGCAGTTACAGAATATGTTCACATTTAAACAGTTGGAGTCACCTGTAGTTATGCGACTGATAATCAGAGTAAAACACAAATGATCGGGCAGCACCTTTATTTCTTTTTCAATATTTTTGTTAATTTCAAATAAAAATTACAAAGTGCATGAAACAAATGGAAACAATTTACAAAATAGATTGCATTGAATCACACTAGAAATCACAATGCTTCATATTGATAATGATTCATATTGATAAAGAAAAAAGATAAAAATTAATATTGACAAGTTGGAATAATTTTATTATAAAAAAATCTAACACCACTACCAGAACGGAGGCTGTTTAGTAATATCCTAAAGACATAGTACTTTTAGCCAATATCTGTACTTTAAACATCAAATCAGTGGTTTAGAAAGTAGTTAAAATAACGTCCCTATAATATTTTGAAGTTCAGAATAGACCCAGAAATAGAGCAACGGATCTTATCTAAATTTAGATATGACATAGCATCCCGTAACCATTGAGCAATAGTGGGGGGAGTAGTTTCCTTCCGTTTAAGCAATACAGCCCTCATGGCTAATAGAGAAATGAAGGCCAATATGTGCATGTCGGAAGTCTCCAAAATTGTACCTTTTCTCCAACAATCCCGAATAATACCGTGAAAGGATTTGGTTTAAAATTTATTTTAAAAAGTACGGAAAAAGTTTGAAATACCTCTATCCAGTATTTTCCCAGACTCAGACATGAGCAAAACATAGGAAGCCTCTCCATTATTGCATTTGTCACAATAAGGAGATATATCCGAATAAAAACGCGATTACTTGTCTTTGGACAAGTGAACTCTCTGGACTACTTTGAATTGAAGGAAGGAGTGACGTGCACATAGTGATGAAGTATTAACTAGTTAAACATTTGATTCCAAGTTTCCTCAGAAATTGAATTCTGCAGATCACGTTCCCAAGCGTTTTTAATTTTGTCTAAGGAGACCTTATTTGTTCCTGATAACCTACCATAAATCTTAGATATTGAAGCATTATTATAAAAGGTTTCAAATTAAAACATACGTCTATAAGTTCTCATCAGGACTTATTGGGAGGGTATGTACTTGATATCGGAGAAAATTTCTAATTTGCATATATCGAAAAAAGTGAGTTTTTGACAAATTATATTCAGTTGACAATTGTTCAAACGTTAAGAAATTTCGTCCAACAAACAGATCCTGAAAACAATTAATACCCAGTCTATCCCATTCTTTATAAACTCTGTCAGTCATAGAACATTTAAAGAGAAAATGAGCAAAAATGGGACCAGACAAAGAACATCTCAATAAACCAATTTTTTTTCTAAATTGTAACCAAATCCTCAAAGCATGTTTAACTACCAAATTATCAGTTAATTTATTTAATGATGAAGGAAGTGAAGAGCCAAGCAAAGAAATAACAGGTTATTTTTAAAAGAATTAGCTTCCAAAGAAACCCATACTGGACAAGCCTCATGATTAATATAATGTAACGAAAACATAAGATTTCGTATATTGACTACTCAGTAATAAAATCTAAAGTTGGGTAAAGCAAAGCCTCCATTGTTTTTAGCTTCCTGAAAATGAACTTTATTTAATCTAGGATGTTTATTTTGCCACATGTAAGAAGATATAATTAAGTCAAGAGAATTTAAAAAATACTTGGGAATAAAAACAAGTAAAGCCTGAACAACATACATACATTTAAGTAAAATATTTATTTTAATAGAATTACTGCGGCCAATCAGCGATATAGAGAAGGGTGACCAATTTGGTAAGATCCTATTCACATCATTCAGTAAAGCAAGGAAGTTCTCTTGAAATAAATGTTTATAATTTTTAGTAATAGTTACACCCAAACAGGAAAAATGATTTACACAATTTTAAAAGGAAGGCTAATATAGAATGGCATCAGATTGTTCAAAGGGAAAAGTTCGCCCTTGTGTAAAATCAGTTTATATCCTGAAAATTGGCTAAAACCGCAGAGTGAAGAAACCAGAGAAGGTAACGAGGTCTCAACATTAGAAATAAAGAACAGTAAATCATCAACATACAGCGAAACCTTGTGGGTAGCACCTCTCCTGAAGATACAGGCAATCTCTGTAGATTCTCGAAAAGGAACAGCTAAAGGTTCTAGGACCAGGTAAAATATCTAAGGGCTCAAAGGGCATCCCTGTCTAGTTCCACGTTAAAGTTTAAAAGGTTCAGAAAGTTGAAAGTTAGTAAGAACACGAGCAGAATGAGATAAATGAGGTAATTTAATCCATTGAATAAAATTGGGCTCAAAGTTACATTCCTCTAAGGTTTTAAATAGATAACTACATTCGACCGGGTCAAAGGCCTTCTCGGCATCTGGAGAAATCACACATTCCGATATTTCCTTAGATTGAGAATAAATAATATTCAATAAACGACGAATATTACAATGGGAGTAACTTTTTTTGATAAACCTCGTCTGACCATTGGATATAATTGACGGTAAAATATTTTCCAATCTACGAGCCAAAACTTTAGATAAAATTTTAACATCAGTCATTCCGTAGAGATAATGGTCTGTTATGAAGAACATTCAGTTGGGATTTTATTCTTCTTAAGAATAAGTGAAATGGAAGCTTCATAAAAGGTTTGTGGTAACCTTCCCAATTTAAAAGAATCCGAAATAAAACAGAACTTAAATACGGTATAAGCAGTGAGGAGGAAGCCTTATAGAATTCTCCCGGAAATCCATCCGGACCCGGAGGCTTCCCAGAGTGCATTGACCGTATAACCTCGGCGATTTCCTCATGAGTAATAAATTTATACAGTTGTTTTCGGTTATCAGCAGAGAGTGCAGGGATGTTTAATTGGGCGAAAAAGTTGTTCGTTACAGTATCATCTTTAAGAGAATCAGAACTATAATATTTGGAATAGAATTCTCTAAACGTATCATTTGTTTCTAAATGTCTGTTGTCCTTTCTCCATTGGCTTTGCGAACTTATTTAGTTTGTCTTCCAGCTATAGAGGGTTTTAATTGATCAGCCAATAATTTACCTGCTTTAGCTCCATAGATATAAAATTGAATTTTATCTTTAAAAAGTTGATTCTCAATTAAAAGGAGATCGTATTTGATTTTGATTTCAACTCGCCTTTTATATAAAGTGGGATCTAGATCCAAGGCATATCTTTGGTCTAGAGGTTTCAATTGATTGGCTAAATCAATCCTCTCTGTGTTAGCTTTTTTTATTACTGATTTCCGCGTAAGAAATAATTTGTCCTCTAATAAAGGCTTTAAAAGCATCCCATATAATAAGACTAGACGTCTTTCCCGGGGTATTCTCTTTAAAAAAGAAACTGATTTGTTTCTCCAAAAAGTTTCAAAAGTCTTTATCAGATAGCAAAATAACATTAAAACGTCAGGATCTGTTTATTTGAGAGAGTCCGGGGAGAATTAAAGGTAAAAACACAGAAGCATGATCTGAAAAAAAACAATCTCTTTATATTCACAGGATCAGATTGATGAAATCATTTGACTGTCAAAAAAAATCACTCCTGGAGTTTGTGTGATGAACATGAGAAAGAAATGAATATTCCCCGTCTTCTAGATGTAAAAAACGCCAGACATCAGTAACAACAGTTTTCATTTGAAATGATTGAAGAAATAAAGCTGATTTATTAAGAGCCGCTGGTTTAGTAGATGATCTATCTAACCAATAATCTAACCAACAATTAAAATATCCTCTAGAACCAAACAGTAAAGATTCAAATCTGGCAAAAGTGCAAAAAATCTTTCAAAAAATCCTGGATAGTTCGTATTAGGAGCATAAATATTGGCAAATACCACTAGTCTGTTACCTAACTTCACTGATACTATAACAAAACGACCGTTAATGTCAATTATTACCTTATGTTGAACAAATGAAACGGTATTATCTATTAAGATTGAAACCTCCACCTAGATTTAGCTCGGAAAGAGGACTGATATTGCATCCCTCTCCATCGGCTTTAAAAGCGTAAAGTATCACAACTGCGACTGTGAGTTTCTTGTAAAAAAATCATTGAAGATTTCAGCTTTGTAATGTAAGCAAAAATCGTGATTCGCTTTACAGTATGGTTTAGTCCCTTAACATTAAGACATTAAATTAATCACTCGATCCATTTTAATATTGTTCAAATGTGGATAATAAAGAATATACAAGCCATATTAGAATGTAGATTTAAATAAAACACTGAGCTTTCCAATAAGGTAACTAAGCAACCGACTTGGCTAAAAGCCCAAAACAGCTTCCGAGGAAAGAACCCAATCCCCTCCTCCCCACCCATAGAGAGAAAGCAGCCGACCAATAGGAAGCCGGCATCTCTATCTAAAGACCGTATAACCCAAATAATCCTGTTGCCAATTTCTCAAGGTTGGTAAATTTCAACCCAGTCAAAGCAGTAACTTGACAAAAAACAGGGTTTCAAAATAATGGAATAACAAGTATACTTGTTAGTTTATTAGTAAAAAAAACCTCAAAAGAATATACGTAAAATAACGTGTCAAAAAAAGATCAAAAATCAAAGTACATAAACGTTCAAAGTATTAGTATCGGATGATGTAAATGTAAAGGGGCGGAACGCAATGTGATGCAGAATTTTACAACCACTTTGTAATTGGTTGAGAATGCCGACGGTCATACTCTAATAGTTCATTAATATTTTGCGATATGTGCAATGAACATGTCTAAAACCATTGGTGTAGTAATGTTAGCTGTTCAACAGCCGGATTAAATTTAGTCTGTTCTCACGGTTTGTCGTGAGGCAGAACAGAATCGCTACGTAACAGGACAATATTTGGGTCACCTTCATATAAGAATGAGATTTTCCAATGATGCAGAGGTCTATATCTTTGTGCTGATATTGTGAATCTTTCCAAGGGCAATAAGCAGTAAAGCTACCTTTGCATTCGCAGGAGCCCAGGAAGTCTGTTTTGCTTGGCAATATGTTTCCCTCTTGGAACAGTTAAGTGGAATTCCATATTGAACCGTTATCATCAGTGGTATTAACGGCTTTTGTCGATCTCTTGCATTTGCCGTCTCCAAGGGCCTCCACCAGCAGTAGTTCTGTGGAAATTGTACTTACTTTCTTGGTTAAGTGTTTTCTCCTTGTGTCTAATTGTTTAGCGAAAAAAATTCGTCAACATATTGGCTGGATCAGAATCATGTAGCAATCCGACGTCTTGTAACAACGTCGATAATTATTCATCCCTCTCTGCATACAGCTAAAACAAGGAGAGGCTAGGAAGCGAGGCCAAGTAACCAAATTATGGGTTAATTAGATCCAATGAAGAGGAAGCCTGAGGACTGGGGACGTTTGAAACCCAGCGCAGAAGGACAGAAGAATTAGTTGAGAAGGTGCGGTGAAATAATTTCAGGGTGTATTAAAACGACTGACTTCTCAAGATATTCCAATTTATGAGCTCAGTGAAGGTAGATGTAAACGTCTAAAATCAGAAGTATGGGGAGTTACGTTCGATTTTATCGAAACGGAGTCCAATAATAAAATACTTTTGAACTGTTTTCACAAAGGAGAACACAATGAACCTGCCAAAAATGTTAAGGAACAAAGAGTCTAGGGATAGGGAGATAGAGAAGGAAATCATGGATCTAATCACATCAGATATCCCCTCCACAAACTCCAATATGATAGTGCCCCAACTCCATACTCTTGTCTTCTACATCTCACCAGAGATCCACAAATGGGACAGTCTTGATAGGCCTATTAATTCGGCTTACTCTTGTCCCATTGGATTTATACCTCGATTCCATCTTGTCTCCCTTGTCCAGTCCCTTCCCACCTACATCGGGAACACGTCGGATGTTCTCCATCATTTAAATAACTTCCGACTCCCGGTACCTCACAGCCTCGTCCTCACCATGGGCATCCAAGGATTATTTGCTTTATCCGTTTCCTGGATGTGCGCATCGCTTGCAAAGCGAGCATTTATTTCTATCGCTAATCACCGTTGAAAAACTGGTGGGGGACTTCCTTCTGAGCTCATTGCACTGTGTCTGGTGAATGAATAATCACGGTGCTGCTGATTAGGGAGAATCGAGGTTGCATCTCGGCGACGATGAAGAACGGGTGATGCATTTCCGAGTGGTGTACAGTTTGGACTCGAACCTGCAGGTGGCGATGTTTCCATAACGTTTCCTCCCTTGCCTTTCTCGATTGGACAACTCTCGGATTTGGGTGGTGTTATTGGATTAACCTGGTCGAGTAACGGACGTACATGTTATCAGTGTACATGCCGCATTGTCTGTGCGCTAGTTGTGGAGGGAATGACTGTTTCCGGCAGTGGGCACAGTGGCAATGAATGGAACTGCTTTGTCCTGGACGATGTCGAGCTTCTCGAATGTGGTTGAAGCTGGGCAGATCCATTAGAATGAAGGTTACTCGATCATACTCCTGACCTGTGCAAAGGATTACGTTTCATTTGGCGATCCACTCACCACCGCATGCATAACGTTCGACCTGCTCTTACAGGAAAGCGATCCATGTTGCTTAAATGATAGGTGGATGGTGACACGCTTATGTTGATGAGAGGGAACTCACCGATGACAATGTTAGTGATAACCAATGGGATTCTCTGGTGTTGGAGTTGGATATTGCCCTACATTTCTTTTGCGTGCATTTAACAAACCAGATATTAAATTGAATGAATAAAAATGTGGCTCTCCGGAAGACAGTATAATTTGAGTAAAGTAGCGACAGCACCGTGAACAGAATTATAAAGAAAGAGGAAAATCGAAGACTGGGAAAATTCGCTCTCAATATTGCAACAAGAAATGCAGCGGCACGTCGGCTTCGGCAGAGCAGACTGGGCGAAGTCGAGTGAGGCGGCCTGCATTAAATTAAATATTCAAAGGAGATTTGCGACTGGAATGACCAGCGGAATAAGGGCAGAGTGGAGTGAAGAGCGGAATGGCCTAATGCTGGCTTTGTTAATCAACAAACAAAATAAGGATACGTTTTGTTGTTTCCAGAAAATGAACTGACAGCATAACAGACAGAGCGGATAAATTCCAGAAGTATTGTCTATTTGAGGTTCCAGAAACAGGGAACAGTGAATATTCGTGAACTCTGATATTTCTGACAATATATCAGAAATCCTGGGAATCGTGCAGGACAACGGATCCTGTAATGTTGTTCAGGTTTAATGAACCACGCTGTACCATCGTGCCAGTGGTACGTATCGTTAGGTTGACAGCGAACATTTCGACTTTAGGCACAGGCTGTGCCAGTGACACCTGGAAATGGGCAGATTATCACTGCCCTGTGGTACTTTAGGTATAATTTTAATGTCCACGGCAATTGGTGAAGCAGTGTCTTTGACGTCGGTCATTGCGAATGTAGCATCAGTTGCTCCAAGTATCGTTGGCACAGTATCAAGACCCTAATACATTGCGGGTAGAGTCTCAATGACCCCGGGTATCTTGAGGTCAAAGTCAGCGCATCGACTACTGGAAGTAGAAGGACACAGCTAGAGCTGGTGGGTCGAGGTTAACGTCACTGGGCATTATGGGTACCGTTCACTGTTCAAATCTATTGCAGTGAAGCATCAAAGACATCGGCACTATTGCGAAGTTTCAGCTTGCTCGGGGTTTGAGAGCGCAGGTTCAACATCCTCGGGGTTCGTAGGTGCAATAAGATAGATAAACTATCTTTATTTATCACATGTACATCGAAACACAAAGTGAAATGCATCTTTCTGCGTAGTGTTTTGGGGGCAGCCCGCAAGTGTCGCTACGCTTCCCGCGCCAACATAGCACGCCCACAACTTCCTAACTTGGACGAGGAATGTGTGAGGAAACTGGAGCACCCCGAGAAAACCCAAGCAGATACGGGGGGAACGCACAACCTCCTTACAGACAGCGGCCGAGTTGAACCCGGGTCGCTGGCGCTGTAACGCGTTATGCTAACCGCAACACTACCGTGCCAACAAGGTCCCAAACCACCTAGGGGCGGCTTTATTAATCATGTGAAGCACTGAGGTGACCGGATATTTCACCGCGGTATTCACCTGCTCCTTGAACTTTGACTGAGTCGCCGCGTAAATAATGGTGTTCGTACAACAGCTAATATTACTTAGCATAAATCCGATCTCGTGAAAGATCAGTTAAGAATCGTTCCACTCCTCCAGTTCCTGTGATCTGATAATAGACGAATTCCACAACAAAATTCAGCCACAGGATTATGAGGCTGCCGGAAAGAGTAAAGAGTAGAACGATAGACTTCCTCCTGCTCTCCATTTACGGGTCACTGTGGTTCTCTCCCTTTCCCTGACCCTTCAAACGTTTACGAACCTGACTGGCCACTAAAATGTGCCTGACTGTCAGAGCGTTAAGCGGCAAAATTACTGCGAAAGGGAGCAACGGGTTTCAAACCGCATTGAGCCAGTCAAATCCCACCCACACGGGTTCAGTGTAATAATTTGCTTTCGTCACACAAAACCACCGGACATTGTTGACAACCTCTCTGTGCTCACGGGAGAAGTAAACTGGAACGTTTTTCAGACACAGCAGAATGCCAGTTGTTGCCAGAACCGTAGTTGCAATATTTCCCGTGCAATATTTTATTTTCGGCTTCTGGGACAAAATACCGGTGAATCGATCACAGGTGAACGTGACAGTGAACTAGACAGAACAGTCTAGAGCTGCATACGTCAATGCAAAGTTGGCACAGCAAACAGTGGTGGTGTCCAGGAAACACACTGCAAAATAATGATCATTGATCTTAACGAAAAAATAATTCTGTGGTGATAAGCAGTAGATCCGCCGCCGCCATGGCCAACAGGTAGCGGGTGGTGCAGGTGGAGAGGCCGCACTTTCCCCGGGACAGGATCACAATCGCCAGTAAATTGACTGGAAAAAGAGAAGAGACATTGAGGATTATTCTACGAATATTTCTTCGAGATTGAGCACCGAATGAATTCGTAAACCAAAATAAAGAGAATATTGGAATCGAATCATGTGCAGCAATCTCAGAAATCCCAAGTTCCGAATCTGTGATTTTCTGAAAAGAAATACAGAGACGAGCAAGTTTGAGTTTATCGCCGGGAATGAAGATGGACCCCATCACACGTAGGAGCAGGTTTGTCCTTTCAATATTTCAACCCAGCAACATGAGTAGGTTTTTCTTTTATCGTTATGTTTACTGATCATTTATCAAGAAAATTACTGACCGATCGCAGCGCAAATTACCAGCTTACGCCTCATAAACCTTCATTCTCTTAAATTACAGAAATCTGATGATCTCTATTTTGGAAAACCACAGCAACTTGCCCCACGAACGCTTCCATCTACAGAATTCCAAAAGATTCGTCACATTCCACGACTCATCTCAGTCCTTAATGGTTCACAGTTAATCACATTATTGGTGTCCATTGTCCCAGCCTCCTAAATCAGTGGAAATATCATCCATGCCTCCAGCTATATTTCAATGAGATCTGCTCCCACTCTGATCTTTGGATAATTCAGTCCCAGTCTGTTGAATCTTTCGTCATGTGACAAACGGCCCAAACCTCGAACCAGTTCCCTGAGTCTTTGCGGCATCTCCCTCTGTGGCAGCTACCTTGTTTCTTCGGTAAGGAGACCGAATCCGCACACAATTTCCAGCTGCGATCTCAGCAAGGCCATTGACGATAATACTTCTATATTCCTGTCTTCAAATCGTCTCCTAATAGAAGCTAATCTACTTCTACGTATTGGCTTTCGATGGTTTGGTTAACTGTACACGCGCGTCCTTATGCATAACAGCAAGAGCCAATCTCTCACAATTTTACAAATTTTCTGTTCTGTTTTCTCTTGCGTGCATGAAAATGAATAAATCACAACTTTCCACGTTATATTCTGTCTGAAATGCTGTCGTCCTTTCAAGCAGTTTGTAAATATTCCCTTCAAACATTTTCGTATCTTTCTGTTTTTCTCTGTGCTCTCAGCCCCACTTCGTCAGCAGACTAGGACATATGGTATGTGGTCCCATTTACCAAATCTGTCGCATAGATTGTGAATACCTCTGTCCTACTAACCGATTCTCACAGTTTCATTCTAATCACATGCCAGCCGAAGAAAGATACAAAATTACAACATTTTGCTTGTTGTCCGATTCTTAATTCATGCCCGTATTTTAATCCCAGTTCCATAGGATCCAAACTTTGTTGACTCATCTTCTGCTTAGGACCTTAAATGGACTCTTCTGAAAATCCAAAATACGCCACACCAGCTTGTTCCCCGTTTTCTTTTGTCTTAACTGGATCCTAAATGATCTCAGAAGATGTGTCTTTGGCTGACTGGTTTTGCGGATTTGGCTACTACTGGCAAGGGTACCAAGGCCGCTACAAACTCAGCATATGAAGGGGGCGGGGTGTTGAAGCTGATCGGGTAAAATCGGTGGGGGGTGGAGGGGTGGAACTTTGAGGATACGTTGCAAACAAGGAGATCTGACCAATGAGTGAATGGGAACACATGGGTGTGTGAGTACGTTAACTTCTGTCGATATCAATCAACCATTTGTAATATCAGTTCAGCTTGTTGGTCGTTCTTCCCCTCATCATCTTCTTTGTAATTTCCTCTGGAGAGGAGGACATGCCCGGCTTTCCTGCGAGAAGTCCTGCTATGATTTTCGCAACTTAATCGTTTCGTTGTCCATGTTCCTTTGTCTATGTGGTCAGTCTCTGACTGTTCCCATTCACTCATTGACCAGATAATCTTGTTTTACAGTTTATCGCCATAGTTACCCCGGTTTTACTCTTTCAGAGACCTCCCCCTCCAACGCTCTTGCTGCAGCTGAACAAGTCTCTTTATTTTCTTCCCGGTTCTGACGATGGGTCAGAAGCTTCAGTTATGTTTCTCTTCTCACAGATGCGGCCAGCGCTGTTGAGTATTTCCTACATGTTCTGCTTTAATGTGGGTTATTAATCATGGCTGAATACTATTCTACCATGGCTGGTTCAGAATAGACATTCCAAAATATCATTATTCATTATTACCCTAATATGCCAGAGTCCCATTCCGTTATGAGGCGTCAGGAACACGTGTCACTCTCCAGTAATAATTCGCAACAAATGAAATTCTCCAATGTGAAATCCGCCCAGTAATACATTCCCAGACAGCTATCCGTCCTTAGCTGAAGTACTGAAGATAATATCGACGTATTGTGCTCTCTTGAGTTAAAAACAAAGCTTTAGCATTGGTTGACTGAATGTAATCAAAGTGATTAAGATATTTTAATTGAATCGCTGTTACGATATGATCGTTGTACAACGGTCTCCACAGCGACAGCGTCTGTATTTATCATAATCAGAGGAAAGCCAACTTGCAAAATCATAGAAAAAGGAGAAGCTCATTCGGCCTTGTTGTCAAAATCAACATTTTAGTATCCTTATTAATTTCTTGCTGCAGCTGCACGTTTGAATTCAGAATATACGAGGACATCAAGATTCACTTAATGCCAATGTTTCCCAGTCCATTCCCATTTATCTAATTATCTACCTTCACAATAATTGTTGCAATAACCTGACAGTTATTTACTTTCTTGCGCTCCTTTTCAGTGACTGGTCGGGTCTGTTAGGGGCTGAGGGGTCAGAGCAAGGTGTGCGAATGTGTATAAGGTATAAGGAAAGGTTAGGAAAGTAAAAGATTGTGAAACCTGAAAAGAGAATTTAAGGGTACATCACTATGGCTGTAATAGACTGCTTGAAATAGCTGTGCTTCGTTTTGTATTGCCTTGCTTCAGAGATTTTGCTTTCTTCAGCTAGTTTTCTTAAGCCTTGAGATATGATTATACAGTAAAATCAGTTCTTGTCTCAGCAAGTCTGCACAATTGACTCTTGCTCCACTAAACTGACCCTGAGCCCACTATGAGAAACCTTATGTATACAAAGATAATTGGTGGAACAAGATGGTCTGAAATGATTAAGAAATTATAGCTTTAGTAACTTCTTTTCAAGTAAATTCCTTTGTCTGTAACCAATCACGATGCAGAAAATAAGCGCCATGCTCCCTGACAAATACGTGATCATTCCCTGTATGGTAATTGTTTCCACCTCTGAAAAAGTGTAAGAATGTATGTAGATCAATGTATCTCAGAGACCACCGGGTCCGGGACGTAGGTGCCTGGCTTGGTGCTCTCTCCTTGGACCAAGTAATAAAGAGATTGAACGAGAACAGTGGTCTTTTCAGTCTTTTCTCCGACCGAATTCGACAGTTGAATATGCATTCTGTGTACCTGGCACGGAATTGTAGATGAGCTGTTGTGTTGGCACCTGAGCGGAGCTGAACCACACAAGCCTGATTCGTGGACATAAATCTGCCTCCTGCACCGATCTGCCAAATGATCACCTTACACAAGGAGGAGGCGTCTTACCGGAGGGTTACTTCACAGTCCCTTCCCATGTGGGTCAACAGAAAGGCAGCAAGCGCTCGGAGTTCACACACAGAACATTTCTGCTCCAGCCACCTGATCCGGACTCTGAGGAACTCGGTGCAAGACGATGAAGGCGCTGCTGATAATGATCGGAATCCTGCTGGTGACGGCACACGTCACTGTCCAACAGCGGCGGCCACCTGGTACGCGTCTGTATGGTTCTCTGATTTCTGCGTGGCTTATAGATTGATTCATAAACTGAGCACTGCTGTAAGATAACTTAAGTCAGGATGTTTTGATGTTACGAGAAAGAGGAGCGTCCTGCCCTCTGTGAGGTTACCATCCTGGAGGAGGCCTTTCTCCCCATGGCCGGGTCTCTACAGTGTGGCCCCGCTGCTCCAATTCCGCTGTTGTATCCTGGAGAACTGATTTCCATTGGCCACCATTGGAATAGAACCCATTAACATAGAGCCTGGTAACCTGGGTGTGCCTGAGATTGAAGGAGACGGGGTGCGGTGGTGGGTGCAGGTACAGTTGCTCGAGAGAGAGAGAAGTCGGAGGAGGATGCAGGCAGAAAAGGAGACAGGGAGAGCGCGGAGGGATAGGATGACCTACTGGGAGTGGGAGTGGGAGGGGCAGGGACGGGAATAGCAGAAATGCTATTCGATCTCACCCACTGGCGACCCCTCCCCGGGTTTCCATCCGTCTGTCCCCCTCTCTCACACACCCCGCTACCGACTACACCCCGTGCTTCCTTGTCGAAACGCTTCCTCACTTCCAAAGCTTCATCCGTTTTCTCCTTTTCTTTGCACAGTGTCAAATACCCTCACACACTCGTTCCTTCTCATCCCAGGTGTTTCTCCCTCCCATTGATTTTGTTATTCCCACAGCGCCTTCCCCTCTCCCCGCACATTCTCTTCCCACCCGCTCCCGATTTCCTCTCGCAATTAGACGCTGAAATTGTTCAATCTTACTCTACCTACCCCTTCACTTCCCTCCTGTCTCAGTCTCACTCCTGCCAACAGACAAACTTCCCCTTCCCCCTCCCGCAACCCTGATTTCCCTCTTCCCACTCTCACACTTTCTCTCCCCAGTCCCAGCTGCTCCTACTTCCCCGCACTCATTCCACCCTCCCCACCATTGCCCCAGATCGCTCACCCACGATCACCCCCAACACTATTTCCTTACTCACCGTCGCTTGTAGGATTCTTCTTATCCCCCTCTGCCTCTGCCCCTGCGCCCACTCTCTCCAAACCTCCTCACCATTGATGTTTTATTCATTCTCGAAATTTAACAATACCCCGCCCACTCTCTGCTCCTTCCCACTCCGCCGTATTTTCTTTATCAGCTCTCAACACACCTCTCTCCTGTGCCGCCCTTCACCTCTGAAATTCCCCTCCCTCTCTGTCCACTGCCTGTCTCTTTCTCACTATTCTGTGCCCTTCTCTCTCTGTACAAATACACAGGTCCTTTTGGACATCAACATTTCCCTATCACCGCTTATCTCCGGAACTCTTCAATCTCACCTCACCTGCACCGTGCTCCATCTGCCATGTTGTTACCCACGGAGTACTTTGTCTCTGTCCGCCAGAAGCTCATCATTCCACTCACTCAGATTCCCACTGTGTTCCGTGTCCCTGGTGTCAAATCTCTGGGAAGGGGGCTACTTTCTGTGGCATATCCTTGTACCTGCCTTTTCGACCACAAGGAGCCCCTCGATCTCGGGGTAGGGAAACGGCCATGAAGCTCAGAATTGTTTCGGATCGTCTCTGGTCCATAGTCAGTCCCAGTAACATTGGCCGACCCTGATTTATGTTTTGACCCTGAATCCCGCTCTGTGCCTCACGATCAATTGATACGTTTTTGTTCTGGTATTTCGTGCAGTCGGTTGGATTCACCCTACCGCGGTTAAATCTGACAACTCGGAGTTTGGGGTGCAACCACAAGGTCAGGGGCGGATTCGTCGAGCTGTCCGGTCCGCTGTTGCAGAAGGAAACAATGAACGATTCAGTGACATATTCCCTCCAGTTCGAGCTGGCCAACGTATCCGTAAATTATTTCTTCGTACAGGGCCATAAGCTCTGTGTGATTGGTAAGCTCTTGTAACCACCAACCCCTGTATTACCGCAGTCTGAATCATGGGCTGCCCTCAGAAATAAACACACTGCAGTTACCGCCGCGTCACATCTGTGTCTTGATTTTCTCTTGGATCTATGAGCTCGGGGACAAGGCGCTTGGGGTTGGAACATCGCAGGTGATAATTCCACGGTGAAACCAAACATCCTTCAACAAAACAACTCACAGTTCCGACACGCACACAACAAACGGTTTATTGGGGGTCGAGGGAGAGGGAGAGACTCAGCAAGGGAAAGATTCAGACACTGGCTGAAGGCACGGGAAAGGTTAAGGAAAGGAATAACCAGAACGAAATGGGAAAGGGGGATAGGTACTGAGAGAGAGACTGAGTTGTACCTAAGTTTCTGTGTCCGTGACGTCCTTTCGATGTCCTGGGAACAAGGTGCTGACGAGAGGATCTGGGTGATAAAGCAGTCGGGGCAGGAAAATATTCTGCTGTGAAGGTTTACAGTGTGTGGCCGTCCAAAGGGCGAATAGTGTCAGGGATCAAGTGGTCAACTGAAGAGTGCACGGATCTGTCAGTGATTTACAGAAGGTACGGTGTTCAGGGGTTCACGTAGAAGTGTTGATTGAGCGGGTTCTCAGGGTCAGTGGTAGGGAACAGATTCAAGGGTGGGGAAGTATTTCAGCGAGTGAGCACTGAAAGGGAAGGCATCGGTCATGGACCAGGAAAGGGTGAATTAACGGGAGTATCGTGTGAAGGGAGTGTAGTCGAGGAGAGGAGTTCACGGAAAAGGGACGGTGCAAAAAGATTTCAGGGTGGTAGTGGGCTGAAGCGCGGAATGATTCACTGGATGCAGAGTAAATCCAGAGTTACTGAGCCAGTGGAATGGCGTCCGCGGTTTCCCAGAATGCACCTCGTCAGGAAAACTGCTTCGCAGAGGGGCGGCGCTGTCCTGGAGGGGCGGGGCAAAGGAGGGGCTTCACTGTGACGTCATACCCAGGTATGGAGCCCAGGCATCAGCGCTGCACCTCACCATGGTGCACCTCCTCTCATTGAGCCGAAATTAGTGGGGTATAGTTTTGACCGCAGTATGTGTGGCAAATGCCCTCACCTCACCTCCAGTACCGTGCAAATAACCTCAGCAATAAAACCTTCCGCTGCTGGCTCCACGTTCATGCACTGAATTACTGTGCAGAAATTATACTTAAAGGTGGATGTGCAGAGGACGGTAATCTAAGTTGGATTGTGGTCTGTGAGGAGGATGCAAAGAGGCTGCAAGGCAATGTAGACATTGGGGCTGAGTGGGCGCATACATAACGGATACGTGTGAAGGTGCCACTGTGGTAGCGAAAACAGGAAGACGGAATATCATTTGATGAGTATTGGATTGGGGAATGTTGATGTACAAAGGGACCTGGGTTTCCGGGTGTCAGTTACTGAAAGATAGCATGCATCGAAATCGACATTTAAAGTAAATGCTGTGCAGAGAGCCAGACCGCCCTCGACATAATTGATAAACACTTTAAAATAATGTTTACAAGGAAGTGTAATTCAGAGACATTTGCAGACAACTTTAATCACATTGGTAATTGAATAGGTTTCACAACTGTCTGCGACAGCTCCCCACCACCAGCTGCAGGCAAAGATTTCGTCATTGGCTGTATATCGCTTTGGGGTGGGTGAGCCTTTCCTCTCTCCTGTCTCTAAATATCTGTCTGTCCTTGAACTACATTCCCCCGTGCATCGCTAGTTAGTGCGGAACCAATGAGCAGATGCTCAATTCCTCCGCTCTCCTTTGCTGAGTATGTCTGCTTGTGCTTCCGAGTTCCCTGGTGCTGTCTTTAAGTCTCACAGCCTCTGACACTGAGTCCAGCTGCCTTTAAATGTTTTATCTTCTCTCTCTCTCGTGTGAGAAAGCACCTGCCCCATCTCTTAACTGTACCTTTCACTGAGTCTATCTGCCTTTGTCTTTCAGTGAGCCATCAATATGTGGCTGTTTCTCGCTTCTACTGTGACTGCCTCTTTCTATGTGTTCCTATCTGTCTGTGAGTGTGACAGTCTCTGTCTGTCAGTATGGCTGTCTCTGCATGTGTGTGATCCTGCCTCAATGTGAATTTCTTGCAGTCCCGGAAAGTCCCTGACTGTCTGCTGGTGTACCTGTTGATATGTGTTTGTTCCAACCTCTGACAGTGTTTGAACTACAGTTGTCTGTGGGTTTCCGTGCATGATCTTCTTGGCATTCCATGCCATTAAGTGTTACAGTCACCGACACTGAGTGCACCTACCTCTGTAAATGCGTGTGGCTGCATCTCTCTGTACACGCACCTCCTTATGTTTGTAGTGATTTCTGTTTGTCTATGTGAGTGCGTACCTGCCTCTATCCCTGTGCGTACTTGTCCTGTCTCTGAATGTACTTGCGTCTCTGTCTGTTCCTGCATCTCTCTTTTTGTCTCATGCATGCTCTTTCTTTCATTATCCCACATTGCATACCTATTTGTTAATGACTATGTGCCAATCTCAGTAGGTGCATTTACTGCCACTTCACTTGGGGACACCTGCCCTTGTCTGTGAATGTCTCTATTTCTCTGTTTATGTCCAACACCTTTTGACCTTGTACCCACCACAGTCTTTGTGCATGTGTGCCTGCTGGTCTGTGTGTGATTTCCCCTGTCAGCGTGTATACCAGTTACCCTCTTTGAGAATTCCTGCACCTGACTGTGAGTGTTCAAGCCTCTCTCTTGCCTCTGCCTGTGTGTATGGTTCTGTCTCTGTATTAGGGTTAACCTGCCTTTTTGCTTGAGTGAATTTGCCCTTGTGCATTCAAATTTCCTCCCTCAGGCTATCAGCGTGCATGTCTCTGTCCGTGTGTGTGTGTGTGTGTGTGTGTGTGTGTGTATGTGTGTGTGTGGGGTGTGTGTGTGGGTGTGTGTGTGGGGTGTGTGTGTGTGTGTGTGTGTGTGTGTGTATTTGTGTCTCATTTTTCTGTGTACCTGGCACTGTTTGTGCGTAACTACCTCTGTCTGTGTGCTCCTACCGCTGCTTCTCTTTATCTTGGCCACTGTGCTCAGCTCTCTTTGTTTCCCCGCACCAGCCTGACATGGTGCCTGTCTCTTTCTTTCTTCACGCTCAGCCCTGTATCTGCTTGTGCACCAGTCTCTGTACATTTCTGTGGACCTGACTATCTGTGAGTGGTCTTGCCCCAGTCGCTGAGTGTCCTGCTAGTATGTTAGTATCTGCTAGTGTGAATGTCTCTTTTATTTGCTTCTGCCTCATACTGTGTGTAACCCTAGTTGTAGCTGTGTTCCTGCCCCCTGTCTGTGAGTGTTGCTGCCCCCTCCCTGTGAGTGTCGTTGCCCCCTCCCTGTGAGTGTTCCTGCCCTCTTACTGTGTGTTCCTGCCCCACCCTCTCAGTGTCTTTCCTCCCTCCCTGTCAGTGTCCCTGTAGTGTATATTCCTGCCCCATCCCTGTGAGTCTTCCTGTTCCCTCCCTGTGAATGTCCCTGACCCTCTCTGTGAGTGTTCCTGCCCTCTTACTGTGTGTTTCTGCCCCCTTCTTGTCAGCATCCCTGTCCCTTCCCTGTAAATGTCCCTACCCTCACCTCTGACCAGCAAGCCGTTTCATTTCATTGAGCATGAAATAAACTGTTGGAGGAAGTCAGTGGGTGAAGCAGCTTTTTGGTGACAATGCGATGTTTGAGGCTTCAGGTCAGACTGTGCATTAGGACAAAGGTCCTGATGCAGCTTCTCGACCTGAAACATCTGACAGCCATTTGCGTTTTGCTGCAGATTCCAGCATCTGCACTTGCCTGTGTCTCTATTTTACTTTATGCATTGGCTAATGAAGGCAACTTATTTCATCGCTTCTGCTGCTGTTCACAGGGACATGAAGATGTGCATCAAGTCCCTCTGTTCCGCAGTGCCCTGTAATGCACTACCAGTCACTGTTCTTCCAAATGCCCCACCCCATATGTTTGAGGGATAAGTTGCATCTGCCCCTGCTCTGCCCATCATATCTCACTCACCAATATTGTTCTGTAGGTGAAGGTTCCTCCGCTCATCGCCAACACCACCAGTGTGCACGCCATCTGTGAAATTAATCCTTCCTGCCAGGTTGCTATCCCAGTCATAACTGTATGTCACAGGCATCAAAGGCCCAGCACAGATTCCTGTGTGAAAACATGGACCACACATCCCGCTCACTATAGAACTCTCACCCTCACCTTCTGCCAACATCCACCAGGCCTGCTTTGGATGAAATTTGGAAAGTTACCATGGATCCCATGGCTACGTTAACTTTCAAACCATTCTCCCTTGTGAGACATCATCAAAGGCTTCAATGAAGTACTTGCAGACGAGACAGACTGCATTATCCTTATCAGCACAGTTGGTCAACACTTCAAAAATTAACCAAATTAGCCAGACGGGGATTCACCTGATCAAAGCCATTCACACAATCAAAACCATTCACCTGACCATTACTGTCTATGCAAGTGTAGATTAAGCCTCTCTGTCAAATAATGTTCCAATTCCATTCCTACCACTGATGTAAAACTCAGCAGCCTGTAATCACCTGGTTTATTCCTGCTGCCTTTTTGAATAAAGGTACCACACCTGATGTCCTCCAGTCATCTGGCACTTCTACAGAGATAATTTGGGCATTTCTGTCAGACACTGGCCCTCTCCTTCCATGCTACCCCCAGCAACATGGGATACATTACATCAAGCTTTGGATATTTATCTACCTTTAATCCCTCCGGAACACCTAACAACTCCTCCTTTGTGGCAGTAATTTGTACAAGAATTCTGCTTTCCCCTTCCCTGAAATCTACAGCTACAATATCCTTTGTCACAGTGAATACAGCTGAGAAGTATTCATTGAAGTGGTCACCTCCTTCTATCGCCACTTTCACCTGCCTTTGTCACCGAACATTCCCGCATCTGTCTGTGTGTTTCTTCCTGTTTCTGTCTGTCTTTCTATATCTCTGCCTCTGTGGGTCTTCCTGCCTTTCTTTCTCTGTGTATTTGCCTATCTCCATATACTGTATGCGCATGTCTTCAACTGCTTGTGTGTGGACCTGCCTCAGTAAGTGACTGTAACTGGCTCCATATGTAGCCAGCCTGTGGGTGATTGTGTACGTGTGTGTCTGTAATTGTGAACATGTGTGCCTCTGTGATTGCGTACGTGTGCACTTATGTCTGTGATTGCATACATGAGTGCCTGTGTCTGTGATTTGTAGGTGTGCACCAGTGTCTGTGATGGTGTATGTGTGCACCTCTGCCTGTGGTTGTGTACATGTGCACCTGTGTCTGTGATTGTGCATGTGTGCAACCGTGTCTGTGTACATGTGCGCCTCTGTCTGTTGTTGTGTGTATGTGCATCTGTGTCTGTGATTGTGTACATGTGCAACCGTGTCTGTGTACATGTGCATCTGTGTCTGTGGTTGTGTACATGTGCGCCTGTGTCTGTGGTTGTGTATGTGTGCAGCCGTGTCTGTGTACATGTGCACCTGTGTCTGTAGTTGTGTACATGTACAACTGTATCTGTGTGCATGTGCGCCTGTCTTTTGTTGTGTGTATATGCACCTGTGTCTGTGATTGTAGACGTGTCCAACTGTGTCTGTGTACATGTACACCTATGTCTGTGGTTGTGTACATGTGCGCCAGTGTCTGTGTACATGTGTGCCTGTGATTGCATACATGTGCACCTGTGTCCGTGATTGTGTATGTATGTACGTGTGTGTGTGTGTGTGTGTGTGTGTGTGTGTGTGTGTGTGTGTGTGTGTGTGTGTGTGTGTGTGTGTGTGTGTGTGTGTGTGTGTGTGTGTGTGTGAGATCGGACCATAAGAGACGAACAGAATTAGGGCATTTAGCCCATTGATTCTGCTCTGCCGTTCAAACGTGCCTGAGTTATTTTTCCCTCTCAGCCCCATTCTCCTCCCTTCTCCCCATACCCTTTGATGCCCTGATTAATCAAGAACCTATCAACCTCTGCTTTAAATATACCCAATGACCGCCTCCACAGCCATCTGTGGCAACGAATTCCACAGACTCAGCACCCTCTGGCGAAAGATATCCCTCCTCATCTCTGTTCAAAAGGGATGTACTTTAGTTCTGAGGATATGCCCTCTGGACTCTCCCACGACCGAAAATATCCTCTCCTCCTTCACTCTATCCGCACCTTTCAATATTCAGCAGGCTTCAGTGAGATCCCCCTTCATCCTTCTAAAATCCAGTGAGCACAGGCTCAGAGCCCGCAAACGCTTCACATATGTTAACCCTTTCATTCCCGGGATCATTATGATAAACCTCCTCTGGACCCTCTCCAATGGCAGCACATCCGTCTTTAGATATGTGACCCAGATCTGCTCACAATACTCTAAATATGGTCTCAGCAACACATTATATGCCTCAGCATTAATCTTTGTTTTCATATTTTAGTTCCCTCAAAATGAATGCTGACATTCCATTTACCTTCCTTACTACCGACTCAACCTGCATGTTAACCTTCAGGGAATCCTGCACTGGGCCCCCAAGTTCCTTTGCACCAATTTCTGAATTTGCTCCGCATTTATACAATAGTCTATGCATTAATTCCTTCTGCCAAAGTATGTGATCATACACTTCCCTCCATGTATGTGTCTGTACCTGTGTCTGTGATTAGGAAGGTATGCACCTGTGTCTGAGATTGTGTATGTGTGTAGCTGTACCTGTGTGTTATGCTCTGCCTCTCCCTCTCTCATTCACCCATTACACCTGCCTCTGTGTTTTCCTGCTTTGTCTGTGAACTGAACAAGGGGTGTGGATGCCTCTCTGAATGCACCTGCCTGCCAGTGTGTTCTTGTGTGCCTGTCTCCAATTGTGCATTGATTTGTTACTGTCCTTATTTCTTCCTCTGTCTTGTGGTGTGCCTGTCTATGTGTGGATTTCTGCCTGCCTCTGACAGTGTTGGCGTCTGCAGCTTCCTGAATGTTCTGGAATGTGTCTCTGAGTGGGAGTGACCCTGTCTTTAAATGCCCCTTCACCGACATACTGAGTGCCAGCCTCTGTATTTGTTTCTAACTGACCTGGTCTGACCACCTGTATGTGAATGCACCTGTCTGTCTGTGGGGTGTTTATTCTGCACATATCTCTTGTGTATATTTCCCTTGATATCCCTTGATACCTCTCTCTCTCTCATGTATGATTTCTTCTGTCAGTGTGTATTACTGCCTTTGCCTGGGAGTGTTCCTGCCTCTGCCTTTACACATTCTTCAGTCCTGTTCCATGTGAATGCACTGCCTCTGTAAGAGAGCAGTGGGAGCTCTGTCTGTGGGTGTCACTGCCTCTGTGAGTGTCCGTTTCTGTCTGTGGTTGGCCCTGCCTCCCTCTCTGGGTATCCCTGTCTCCATCTGTGTGTTTCCCTGCTTCTGTCTGTGAACATTGTTACATCTGTGTGTGCATACTTTCTGTCTCTGTCTCTGGGCCCTTTTGCCTGTGCATTCCACTACCAGTTACAAAGTACGTACATCCCATTCGCCGCACTGTCACGGTAGTGTTTCATGCCAGGTGTTCAAAGTCATTGTCAAAGACAACGTTAGTTTTATTATCATGTGCACGAGTACATGTCAACACCGGTGCAAGGCAAAAACTTCCAGCAGCAGCACAGACACACAACATCTACAAACTGCACTGACAAGAAAGTATCAGCACACAAGCTCATTGCTCCAGCAGTAAACTGCTTCTCTGTCTGTGTCCTTCCTTGCCCCTGTCTATTCACTTATCTTACCATCCCTTTGAGAATGCCTGTATCCGCCTGCCCCTCTCTCTCCTGTGCTCACTTTAAAGTTTGCCCCCGCCTGTACATGAACCTGCCCTGTCATCAAACACCTCCTCCTTTTAATGGTAACTTGACCTGGAACTCCGACGCCCCTTGCCTGAATAGTTCAGCTGCATGTCCTTCTCCACTGTGAACACCGATGAGAAATATTCATTAAAGTCGTCGGCTGCATCTGCCTGTGTGGGTGCAGCCTCACCCTCTCAGTGTGTGTTCGCCTCTGCGTCCGCTCCATTCTACCCGCTGCCTCCCTGTTTCTCCGGGTCTTTGTGCTCCGCTCCAGGAGACGCGACAATCCTCCTACCGCGTTTTCCTTCAGCAAGCTGCCGACTCAATGCGCATGTTCCATCAAGCTTCCGGAGCTTTGCTCCTGACGTCACTGGACAGACGGTTGCCCCGGGTGACAGCCGTTGAGCAGCCCAGAGCTTGCGGATCGGGAGGCGGGAGGAAGGAGCCCGGGGCTGCGGGAGCGGGGCTGCTGCTCCCCGCGCTGCAAGGCGAGGCTTCGGCCGGCTCCGCTGCGCCGCTTTCTCCCCGCGGGGCAGAGGGCGCCTCACACACCGCCGCTCCTCCGCTCCGGACCACTGATGTGCAGCCGCGACAGCAGGGGAGTAATTGCCTGCTGCAGCGCCACCCTCGTGTGCCTGGTGCGCAGGCGCAAAGGTCGCAAACTATTGCACTCTGGGAATTGTAGTCATTCTGCGGTGGAAGGGACAGGGAGAGACTGAGAACTTGCAGACAGGAACAGCTCGCAGTGAGACACCTCCTGTCATCAGCTCACATTGGAAACTGCTCCCCGCCAATAGCCACTCATTAAAACATCGTCACTGTTCCAACGTGCGAAACGCGTGTCAAACAATATACAGCGGGATCCCACAGCCAACATCTCCGATCATTGATTTACTGACGATGTTTGAGGGAGAAACATCGGTCCACAACAGAAAGGAGCGTTTGCTGTGACATCCGTCGCTGCATTGCCCCCTTCATCCTTCTTTCTCTCCCGCCTCTCTTTCGTCGTCGCACATCTCTCTGCTCTGCTGATTCCTTGTTTTCTCCCAGACATCTTCCACTCTGTATTTCCATTTCCTCACACGCAGCAAGTGAGCATCAATTTCCTCCCATAAAAAATCCGGTTACGTTCAAAAATCAATCAATAAATGAAAATGCACATCCGTATGAAGTGGCCGTGAGAGGGCGAGGATGGGTGTTGTAGCTGATGCCGGTAAAAACTAGGGAGTGGATGGTGGATCACTCGCCAGTGAACAGCACAAGCAGTTCTGAGGACACACTGACCAGCGCTGGGGCCAGTGCTCACAGGAAATGTATGGATGTTGGGGGTGTATAAACAGCGGGGTCACAGCGACAGACCAGGACTCAGAGACATGCCGGGACCTCAGGAACTCAGAGATTCGGGATAAGAGCTGGACGTTTACTGGTCACCTGGAGTTGGTAAATTGGCTGGGTATGGACATCTGCACTCAGTAACAGAGAGAGAGAGAAAATGAAACAGAAGGGTGAATAAATAAACACTATGCTTCTTCCTTTACCCCTAACTGCGACTGACAGTGCAATGCATCTTATAATTGGGCTCCGTTCTTTGATATTACACATTCCTGATTGACATCCACTTTGAGGATATATGGGCCGAATCCAATCCGAGTGGGTTTATAGACCGCAGGTCTGAGCGCCTTGTATCAGCAACGGCGAGGAACAGAACGAGTGACAAATGGGAAGGAAATGAGAAGGGGTTGACCAGTCAGCACTGACTCAGCGCAAAACAAAACTGCTTTAACTGCCGGACAAATGGAGATTATTAATCTGCTGCACAACAGTAGCAATGGCAACCACGATAAAACCTGCCGTTGAACTTTAGATCGTCTATTATTTTATAAATTTAAAAACCCCCATTGGATCCAAGTTCTAAACTCAAGGGAATGCGATCCATGTTTTTTTGAAATCATAATTTAATTAATAAATTCACCCTTCAAACCCTAATGTCCATCTGGTGAATCTAAACCCACCAGCTCCAAGACCAATCAGTATCCTGTTTATTGTCATTGACATGTGCCGTGAAATGTGCTGTTTTGCAGCTGCAGTACAGTGCAAGACATAAAGACAAAAATACTCTGTTACAAAAACAAATGAAGAATGCAGAATAGTAATAAGGAGCTCATGCTCGTGGGTTCATGGACCGTTCAGAAATATGATGGCATGGGGAAGAAGCTGTTCCTGAAACGTTGTGTGTGGCTCCTGCCCCTCCTCCACGATGGTAGTAACTTGAAGAGGGCATGCCTGAGTGGGTGAGGGTCCACCACCCAGGATATGATGGATGCCGCCTTCTTGAGGCAACGGCTCTTAAAGATTTCCTAAATGGCCGGCAGGATTGTGCCCGCTATGAAGCTGGCTGAGTCTACAATCTGGTCGACCAATCCAAGTTCCGAGATGAATAATTATTTCAGGTGAGGGTCTGTGTGTGTGTGTGTGTGTGTGTGTGTGTGTGTGTGTGTGTGTGTGTGTGTGTGTGTGTGTGTGTGTGTGTTATAGATAGATAGAGAGAGAGAGAGAGAGTCTGTGAAGAAGAGACGGGTCCTGAGTCAGTGTGAAAGCGGCACCGGTAATGTGCGGTTCAGTCGTGCCAGCGGCCGGCGGCTTCCAGGCACGGCTGCTGCGGGGAACGGCAGCTCTCCGCCGGCAGTGGATGGATCAGAAAGCGGAGATCTCACGCTGTTGCTGAGGCAATCCGGCTGGTTCTGCCTCTTCCACTCCGCGGTCCAGGTCGGCGATTTTACTGATGGTAAATAAACAGAAAGCCCGTTTACATTCTCGCTCCCGCTGATCTGTCGAGAACGTTCAGCTCAAAATACACCGACTGCTTCCATGTCCAAGTTGGAGTGTGTCCAGGGGAAACTCAACCCACTGGGAGAATCGGCGGCCGTAAATTCAGCAAAAGGAGAGCGGTGTATCCGCTAGAGCTACTGAAACTCAAATGCATAAACTGCGGCCTGCCGTGACTCGGATTCGAACCGAGGTTTTTGCGGCCACAACGCAGAGTACTAACGACTATACGATCACGACCACACACTTCAGCTGTACGCTTCTGCACTGTCAACCCTTCTGATACCTGCGTGACTCATCCACTGACTCCCGCCGTGACTCATCTACCGACGCTCCAGAATTAAACAAACAATGTTATTTAAGAGGGTTTCACCACTGTCCGGAGCTCTTTCTCTCTCTCTCTCTCTCTCTCTCTGTCCTTCTCTGTCTCTGTCTCTATCTCTCCCTCTCTCTCGGATACAGTTAAAGATTCCTTCATTGGCTGTGTGCCGCTTTGGGCTCTGAAAACTACATTTCCCAGTATATCGCTGGTCTGTACGTGCTCAAAACTGCGGACGAAAGCGCGCAGGTTCCGAAGAGCAGAATTTCAACACACTATAACACACTGTCACTCCATCTCAGGCCACATCCTGGCGAACCTCCTCTGCACCCTCTCTGGTGCAGTCACATACAGCAGTGAGGTGAATGGAACTGCTCACTGTGCTCCAGCTGTGGCGCCACCAATGTTTTGTACAGCTGGGCTTTAACCTTCCAGCTCTTTGATGTCATGCACGGGTGAATGAGGGCAAGTGTCCTGCAAGCACACTTCGCCACTTATGCTGCTGTTCACAGGGAGAAGTGGACAGTCCCTGTGTTCCTCAGTGCTCCCTCAGATCCTACAGTTCACTGTGTATATCCAGGTATTACTATTCTGCCAAATGCATCAGGTCACATTTTGAAAATTAAATTCCATCTGCCACTGTTCTGCCCATCCTACCAAACCCATCGATATGATTCTGTCGGTAAAGTTTCCCCCCCTCACTACTAAAATCACCAACTTTCATGCCATCTGTGAATGTAGTCATTCCTGCCAGATTGAAATCCAGATCATTAATGTAATCACAATCATCAAGGGGCCCAGCACTGATTAAATCCAATGGTGACACAACACTCAGACATCTTCCTCTGCCAACACTCAGCAGGCTTGTTATGCATCAGACTCCTTAACATCTAGACTATGCCAGGGCCCTGTAACCTTTGGGTCATTCTCCCATGTGGAACCTCTTCAAAGCCCTAACTGAAGTACATGTTGACCAGATGAACCACATTGTCCTCATTGACAGAGTTGGTTAACACTTCAAAGCATAAACAGAAGAGTCAGACAGGATTTGCCTTGAGCAAAGCTGCGCTGACTATCCCTGTTCCCCAAGTCAAATGAAGTGTAGATTAATCGTGTCCATCAGATTTATTTTTAATTCTCCTGCCACTGAGGTAATACTCAGGTGCCTGTGATTTCCTGGTTTATTCTTGCTGCCCCTTTTGAATAAATCTACCACTTTTCTTATCCTCCAGTTATCTGGCACTTATTTAAAAATGATTTGAACATTGCTGTCTGACCCCACACTCTCCTCCGCTGCCTCCAACAGCAGCCTGGGATATATCTCAGGATACCGTTATTCCCTGTGGGACGTCAATCAATTTCTCCTTTCTGATGGTAATTTGCACCAGAACTCCACTTTCTCCTTTCCCCGGATTCTCCAAATACAATGTCCTTCTGCACAGGAAACACAGATGAGAAGTAATCATTTTGGTGGCTACCTGGCGAAATCTGAAGACGTCCCTCCTTCTATCTGTGCTGTACAGCCTTTGTCTCAGAATGTTTCTGCGTCTGTGTGTTTGTTGCTGTCTCTGTTGTTTTGCACTCCTGCCTCTGTGTCTGAGTGCCTCTATCAATGATTGTCTCTACTTCTCTTTCTCTGTGTATTTGTCTGTTTCCTTATTGCTATGGGTCCTTGACTGACCGTGTGTGTCTTTCACTGCCCGTGTGTGTGACTGTACCTGCCTTCAGACGAATGCCAGTTTGTCTGTGAGAATGTGTTTCTTTGTTTGTGATGTGCCGACATTCTTGTCTGGGTGTTTTGGCCTCTGTGGATGCGGACGAGCACCTGTGCCTGTGTGCTCCTGCCTCTCTATCTACTGTCTCTCTCACTTCTCTCTTTCCCTCTCTAACCCACTCACCCTCCCACTTCTCTTTCTCCTCGCACTTTCTTCCCATTCTCTCTCTATCTCTATTTATCCATCCTCTCCTCTTCCCACACTGTCCCTTCCTACTCTCTATTTCTCTCACCACCCCTCCTTTCTCCCCCCTTTCTCCCACCCCTCTCTCTCCCTCTTCCTTCTCTCTGACTTTTTCCAGCTCTATTGTTAGTTCCCTGTTCTGTCTCACTGTGTGCCAGCCTCCCTCTGAACAACTTTCTCTTAATGTATCTGCCTGACACAGTGTTTTTGTGTGCCTGTCTCTGTTTGTGGGTTGTCCTGTTTCTATCCCAGTGTGTGAATATTCCTGCCCTTGTCTGTAAGTGTTCCTCCCACACCACCAGGTACAAGGGCAGCTAATTTCCTTCACTACCGTAAGACAACATTATGGCCGATTTGATCACTTTGCACTAAAATTGACTTTATTTATTCTATTTGTTTTTATTTCTTGGAAAAGTTGGGTACAACTTCAGTTTACTATATGTCACTTTTCTTGTGGATGCTGCTCATATGTTGTTATGTGCCTGTGGTCCTGTAACAAGTCAGCTTTTCATATTATCTGTGCGTACTTCTACTTTTGCAAATAACAATAAACTCGATTTTAACTTTGACTTGTTGCCTGCCTCCCTGTTTCTGCATTTGTGCCTGCCTTTACGGTGTGTGCATCGGCAGTTGTCTGTGAGTAATACTGCAGGTATCTCTTCGTGGGATTGGCCCTGTTCTTCAGTGATACACCCTCTCACATTGAGTGTGCGTGCCCCTGAATTTGTTTTTTACTCCCTGTGTCTACGTTTGTCCCTCGTTATGTGTGCAATTATATCTGTATCTGTCTGTGGGTGTACCTGCATCTGTCTGTGTGCTTGCCCTGCCCTGACTCCAAGTGTATGTCCCTCGCTTTGTGTCTGCCTGCAGCTGCGTGCCTGTATATGTAGATTATCTCTGTCTGTACATAATCCTACCTTAAATTGTGAGTGTCCCTCCCTCTTTGAGAGTACTTACTGTCTCTGTGACTGTGCCTGCTTTGTCTGTATGTCTTTCTGGCTCTGTCCGTGTTTGTCAATGAGACACAGACTCAGACACTGAATATACATGCCCTCATCACTGTGACAGATTGGATATCAATTAAAATCCACTCAACTTTCATTTTCAACTCTCCGTCCATAGCTGTCAATATCAGGTGTTTCAAATGTTAATCGAAATATTTCCGTGTTATGAAAGGACCTACTTCTCTCTGTCGGTGTGTTTCCTCATGTCTGAGCGGGTACCTTAACTTTCTTTGTGTGTGCCTTTATCTGCCTGGCAATTTCTGTCGTGTCCCCGCATGTGCATGACTGACTCTGTCTGTACACGAACCTGCTCCGACATCTCACAACTCCTCTTCTTTCCAAGGGTAATTTTACCTCAAAATTCACCATCAGTTCTCTGAAGAGTTGAGCCACATTACTCTTCTCCACAGTGAATACATACGAGAAATACTACATAGAGCCATAGAACATTACAGCACAGAAAACAGGCCATTCGCCCCTTCTAATCTGTGCCAAAACTTCATTCTGCTAGTCCCAGTGACCTGCACCCAGTCTATAACCCTCCAGACCTCTCCCATCCATGTATCTATCCAATTTATTCTTAGAACTTCAGAGTGAGCTCGCATTTACCACATCAGATGGCAGCCCGTTCCACACTCCCACCACTCGCTGAGTGAAGAAGTTCCCCCTAATGTTCCCCCTAAACCTTTCCCCTTTCAGCCTAAAGCCATGTCCTCTCGTAATTATCTCTCCTAATCTGGACAGAAAGAGCCTACTCGCATTAACTCTGTATATAGCCCTCATAATTTTGTAAACCTCTAGCAAATCTCCCTTCATTCTTCTGCGCTCCAAGGAATAAAGTCCTAACCTGTTCAACCTTTCTCTGTAACTCAAGTCCTGAAGACCCGGCAATATTCTAGTAAATCTCCTCTGCACTCTTTCGATCTTACTGATATCCTTCCTATAGTTAGGTGACCAGAACTGCACACAATACTCCAAATTTGTCCTCACCAATGTCTTATACAACCTCATCATAACATCCCAACTTCTGTACTCAATATTCTGTACTCAAATGAATGCCAGGATGCCAAAAGCCTTCTTTACAACCCTGTCTACCTGTGACGCCACTTTCAGGCAATTATGTATCTGAACTCCCAGATCCTTTTGTTCCTCCGCACTCCTCAGTGCCCTACCATTTACTGTGTATGTCCTACCTTGATTTGTCCTTCCAAAACGCAACAACTGACAGATGGCTGCATTAAATTCCATCTGCCATTTTATGGCTCATTTTTCCAGTTGGTCCAGATTCCTCTGCAAGATTTGAAAGTCTTCCTCACTGTCCACAACGCTGTCCACAACGCTTCTAATCTTAGTGTCATCAACTAACTTTCTGATCCAATTTTACCACATTATCATTGATATAGACAACAAACAACAATGGTCCCAGCACAAATCACTGAGGCACACCACTGGTCACAGGCCTCCAGTCTGAGAAACAATCGTCCACTACCATTCTCTGTCTTCTCCCACACAGCCAATTTCGAATCCAGTTTACAACCTCTCCATGGATTGCTAGTGTCTGAACCTTCTGAACTAACCTCCCATGTGGGCCTTGTCAAAGACCTTAGTAAAGTTCATCTAGACAACTTCCACAGCTTTTCCTTCATCTACTTTCTTGGTAACCTCCTCGAAAAACGTTTTAAGATTCGTTAAACACGATCTACCACGCACAAAGCCATGTTGACTCCCCTTAATCAGCCCTTGGTTGTCCAAATGCGTGTATACCCGATCTCTCAGAACACCTTCCAATAATTTACCTACTACGGATGAGGCTCACCGGCCTGTAATTACCTGGTTTACTCATTTCAATCGTCACCTACATCTGCTCGTGTAGGTGCCGGCTTCTATTTATCAATGTGTGTCCTCCTCTGTGGTCCGTTCCACTTCATCCGCTCTCTCATTTTTTCTGTTTGATACTTTGTGCACGATAGGAGCGGATTTGACAATTCCCCCTTCGCTACTTTACTGGGACAGGCAGCCGACTCAGTGCGCCTGCCCCATCAGACGAAGCTTTGGTTGGGTCGGGGCGCCGGATTCCGGTTGAAGGGGCTGGTCATCTGGACGAACATCTGCCCCATGGGGCCGGCCAGGGAGCCGGAGCTTTACCCCTGACGTCACTAGAAGGACAGTTGCCCAAGGTGACGGCAGACGGACAGAGAGCCACGACAGCGTGGCGCAACACTATCCGGAAGGGAGGAGAGAAACAAGGGAGCAGGAGGTGGAGCTGGGAATGGAACGGAGAAATATTGAGAGAGGAACAATGTGGTTCCTCGCACCTGCGGCCCATTTAATCTCAGCAGTGGGATTCCAACCCAGTGAGGGCTCCGACATGAACGCAACGCCTTCGGCAGCTCGGTCAGGCTGCCGAACAGCCACTTTCACCGACCGATGGTAACTTCACCACTGAGGCCAATGAAACCATTTATCTGGAGCTGCGTGAAGTCGCCTCTCAGCTACAGTCTCGTGCTGTGTGTGAATTCAGTGTGTGATTCCGGATCTTTGATTGAAATCACAGTAATATAGCCGACATCTGAGTGGTGTTTGAATGTGGGCAGTATGGAAAATGCCTTCAATTAGTGGCCATTCGGGAGTCGGTGAAATTCGCAACATTTCCAGAGTCGATATGAGTTTGTTCTCATATTCACAAGTATATGTGTGCGCATGTTCAAGAAACAAATTACTTGCAGCAGTATCGCAGGTACATCGCATCAGAAAAGCAGGATTCAAAATAAAAATATACATTAATCGCAATTTTTACAAGAAGAAAACAAACAGAATTAGAACAAAGGGAAGTCCATTTTATGCAAAGTGATCAAAGTGGTCATTCTGTTGCTGCACGGCAAAGACTCGAGTTGTGTCGGTTGGTTCAATAGCCGAACGTTTGAAGGGAAATCTCTGTTCTTGAACCTGGTGGCATCTGTCTTCGGGCTTCTGCACCTCCTGACTGATGGGAGCAGCGAGAAGATGACATGTCCTATCCAGGTTGTCCACCGATATCAATTCTCTTAACTCCAAACACCGCGAGAAGTAGAAGGAGATACATCTCACTGAGTAAATCTGCAGAAACACAGGGACTGTAGGTGGGGAGTGGGGTGGGCCGCGTAAGTGGGTGTACAGTGTACGGTTGCCGGTGGGGTGTGGGGTCGGCTGCGTCTGATCATGGTGGCAGGGATGGGGAAGCTGTAGGACATTGTACCCCTGCGTCAATATCGTTCCGATAACGGATTTTCGCCCTTACAGAAGACACATCAATGCAAATTTTGTCTGTTTTTCAGAAATTCCGTTCGTCTTTCTTGTCGCAAGTGCAGATGATATGGTGGATTTAAAAAAAAAACTCAGGTAGAAAGGCAGGTTCAATTTGATTCCCCCAGATAGAATTTATTTTCGAGGATTTTCTACTTATTTACCCACAAAATGTCTAAAAAGAGGCCAGCACATACAGGTGTAACGGACGAAACGGCCACGTAAAGGAATTTCATTGGATATGAAACTAGATATTTTTCGAAGGTTTGATGCTGGAGAAAAGCTTAGCGCAATTGCTAAACGTTGGTGCTCGCTAATTCTACAGTGGGAACAATAAAGGACAACAGAGACAACGTTGACGCAATTTCTCAAGTTGCAACAGCAGTAAATGCGCGGACACTTTATCTTCATCGCAGTGAAGTGAAGATTAATATGGAAAGACTCCTGATTGCGTGGATAGAAGAGACGACACAAGGTAACGTGTCATTAAATCCGATGGTTATTCAAGCTAAGGCCAGGAGCTTATATGATGGCTTAGTGAAAGAAAAAGGTAGCGGTGGGCCAGAAAAGCGTTTCCTGGCAAGTAAAGGTCGGTTTGACAGGTTTTGTAAGCGATTTAACTTACATAACATTAAAATAAGCAGTGACGCTACCGGTGCTGATGTGGAAGATGTGATAAACTCCCCGAGAGCATTAAAAATATCATTTAGGAAGGAGGCTACTTGCCAGAACAGGTATTTAATGTGGCCGAAACTGGTCCGTTTTGGAAGCGCATGCCAGATCGGACATTCATTTCGAAAGAAGAGAAGTCTGTACCGGGTTTTCAAGCTTCCAAAGATCGTCTGACGCTACTTCTGGGAGGCAATGCACCTGTGGTTTTAAGTTATCTGAAAATCCCAGAGCTCTCGAAGGTTATGCAAAACCTCACTTACCTGTGATTTGGCACTAGAACAGGAAAGCTTGCATGACTGTGACTATTTTTCATGACTGGTTCATCAACTACTTCTGTCCTGCTGTGGAAAGGTACTGTGCCCAACGTAACATTTCCAACAAAGCATTGCTCGTTATAGATAATGCACCAAGCCACCCACTGAATTTAAATGATCATTCCGATAACGTGAGAGTTGAGTACTTGCCAAAGGAAGCATTCGCCTTAATTCAGCCAATGCATCAAGGTGCAATTACACAGTTCATGAGGTTCTATTTACATAGAACTTTGAAGCAATCGGTTGATGCGACTGATGGAGGAGGTGAAGCAACGGTTGGAGAATTTTGGAAACGCTTTAACATTATGAATGCCACAGACAACATCGCGGAGTCGTGGGATGAACTGCAAGTATCAACAATGAACTGTGTTTGGCAAAACATATGGCCAAGGTGTGTCATCAACTTTATAGATGTTCCAGCAGCAGAAGCTGCAGAGAAAGTTACCGGAGATATCGTTGCACTCGCAAACCAGGCTGGGTTTGAAGACATCGTCGAAGAAGATGTGATTCAGCTGCTGGATTCAGAATGAATATATTTCATACGAAGACCTCATGTTTTTGGAGCAAGAGCGAGCATCAGAGGAGGCCGACCTTACAGAAGCTCCAGCCACCCCACTTCAACTAACGGGGATCGAATGGGAAGAGCTACAGAATCGCGGCTGAGAGGAGACCAGGTTCAAATCGCCCTGTGGCCCGTCTCGTCTCCAATCGTGAGTTTCTGCCTCTTCCACTTACAACGATCCACCGCTGGATGCCGTTTGGACTCCTGGCTGGCTCGCCAAAATTGTCGAATTCGGTCTTAGAGAAGACTCAAAAGACCACTTTTCTCGTTCAATCGATTTATTACTTGATCCGAGGAGAAAGCACCAAGCCAGGCACCTACATCCCGGACCGGGTGGTATCTGAGACACGTTGATCTACATACATCCTTATACTTTTTCAGAGGTGCAAACAACGACCATAGAAGTTATGATCATGCATTAGTCAGGCCGCATGGCACTTATTTTCTACATCGTGACTGGTTACAGACAAAGGAATTTACTTAAAATAAAGTTACTAAAGCTTTAGTTCCTTAATCTTTTCAGACCATCTGGTTCCACCGGTTATCTTTGTATACATAAGGTTTCTCATGGTGGGCTCAGTGTCAGTTTAGTGGAGCATGAGTCAATTGTGCAGACTTGCTGAGACAAGAACTGATTGTAATGTATAATCATACCTCAAGGCTGAAGAAAACTAGCTGAAGCAAGCAAAATATCTGAAACAAGGCACTGCAAAGCGAAGCACAGCAATTTCAAGCAGTCTATTAGTCATAGTGATGTACCCTTTAATTCAATTTTCAGGGCTCACAATCTTTTACTCTCCTAACCTTTCATTATACCTTATACACATTCTCACAACCGTTGAGTGCCCACTTGTGTTGTTACACCAGGAGGTCCCTCTCCTCCAACTCCCTGTAAATGTGACACCGCCAGTCTTCTGTCTCTTCCCGTAAGCCGCTCCAGGGCGGTGCTGGGCTGAGAGCGGCCTCTCTGCATTAATGCCGGGATCCTTGATGGGTTTTTTTTTGCCTTGAAGCCGGAGTTTCACGAAGGGTCAATTTCACAAATCGAGCGCGAGTAAACCTAAATATTGGGATAAAACGTGAAAGCTGGCTGATCAGTACAGAGCTGAAAAAACATTCAGTCTTTCTGGCTATAGTGCTATTAAATAACACCGCATCTGCAAACTATTACAGCATTTTCTCTGCTCATTTCCGGATTTGCAGCATCTGCCGCACTTTGAGTGCTGGGCAGGTAGGCACTGATTTGACCTTTACCTCTCCAAAGGCAGCACTATAATGACTTTGCTGAACCTGGTATTGCTCAACTTCTCACGTTTTTCAGTTCATAATTTAGCAGGCGGCAGCTGAACTGAACACTCTTCATTCCAGCGTGTACATGTCCGGGCACAAGATTTCCCCGGCATCCGCACTCTCCTCACACACACCTGGGCAAACGTTTCCCTAAGTTCCATGTCGGACACCAAAGTAAAATTCAAATTCAAAGTCAAAGTCGAGTTTATTGTCATATGCACAAGTACATGTATCCCCATGTTGAATGGAAAACGCACCTGTAGCAGCAGCACAGATTCACAGCATCCTACAAGCAGCATTCACAAGAAAAAATAAACTAGACCTAGAAATGAGGTGAATAAATGAACTTCTGTTGAAAAGGCTTCAAGCAGAACATTTATTATTTAATTTTCCCCTCTCCAAAAATGTTTCCTTATGTTCTGAGCATTTCCGCCATCCTCCCCTGCATGTCAGTATTTTATCTTCACTCTATATGTTGCAGTTCACTTGATCATGAGTCCCCAACGGCACCATTTGACGGACGTTACTAATCCTGTCCTTGCTTCAAGCAATGCCCAGTATCTCAGCTCATTCTCAGTAGCTGCAATACGAAAGGATAAAATCAGTGGAAGACAGGATTGAAACCTTCCATTCTGTCCCCTTTGCCACACACCCCCAGCCACCTTCACCCACCTTCGCCACGTCACCCCCCCCCTCCGTGTTCCATCCACCCACGCCACACAAAGGTCCCTCCCCCATTTTGTTGCACTTGCCGTTCACCTCTCGCCAGATGGTTCACATACTCACCTCCTTTTCTTCTCAGAACCTAGCGCTGGCCGCGCTTTGTGTTCCTGCTTGTCTCCCTCCAGCAGCCGTCTGCAGCCTTCACCCTCCTCCCCACCTTGTCCCATCTGTTTTTTTTTCCTTTTCCTCTCTCTGCCTCTGTCTTCCAACTTCACCCAGATCACCTCCTGTCATCCTACCTCCCTCCTCAGCCCACCAATCACCTCGGAATCACAGATCATGGAACAGTACAGCACAGGAGCCGTCCTTCCGGCCCACGGTGTTGTGCTGAAATAATGATGTTAGTGATCTAATGCCCAATTACACTGATCCCTGCTGCCTACACAATGCCCCATCCTTCCATTTCCTGCACAGTCACAGACCGAAGAGCTTCTTCAACGCTCCCATTGCATTCTCCTCCACTACCGCTCCAGGGAGGGCAATCCAGGCACCCACCAGTCTCCGTGTAAAGCATATTGCCACACACACCTCCCTTGAACTTACCCCTCTCACTTTAAATGCATGCCCTCTGAATTAGAAATTTCGGTCCTAGGATAAAACAATGATACCGGCTGTCGACTCTATCCTTGCCTCTCATCATTTTATAATCTCCGAGTATTTCTACACTCAGCATCCGACGCTCAAGAGAAAATAACCCAACTCTGTCCATTCTCTTCTTGGAACACATGCCCTCTAATCCAGGCAGCATCCTGGTAAATCTCTTCTGCACCATATCTCAAGCTTCTACATCCTTCCTCTAATGGGGCGATCAGAATTGAATGCAAAACTCTCGACGCGGCCTAATTGGAGTTGTATAAAGCTGCAACATACAGAACTTCCTGGGTCATGAACCGAATTCCTCGAGGAATTAAGACAAGCATCTTGTTACCACCCTATCAACCTGTGCAGCCACGTTCACTGAGATATCAACTTGGGCCTAAGTTCCCTCTGTTCATCAACACTGCTTCGGGTCTTGCCATTAACAGTGTCCTGTCTTTTTACATTTGAGTAACAGCCAGAATCAGACACACTCAGTGACGACACATTCAGACCTGCTTTCATAAGGCATGCTCCGCATTCCAGACAGCATCCTTGTAACTCTCCTCTGCCCCCTCTCTATTGGCTTCAACATCCTTCCTGCAGTGAGGTGACCAGAACTGAGCACAGTACTCCAAGTGGGGTCTGACCAGGGACCTATATTGCTGTAACAATACCTCTCGGCTCCTAAATCCAATTCCATGATTGATGAAGGACAATACACCATATTCCTTCTTAACCACAGAGTCGACCTGCGCAGCCGCTTTGAGCGTCCTATGGACTCGGACCCCAAGATCCCTCTGATCATTCACACTGCCAAGAGTCCTACCATTATTCTGCCATCATATTTGACCTACCAAATTGAACCACTTCACACTTATCTGGGTTTCATACGTCTTGGGACCGAGTTTAAGAGCCGCGAAGTAATGATGCAGCTTTACAGAACTCTGGTAAGATCACACAAAGAGTAATGCGTCCTTTTCTGGTCGCCTCATTATAGGAAAGATGTGGAGGCGTTGGAGAAGGTGCAGAGGAGATCCAGGTTTCAGTATATTCAGGGCTGAGACTAATAGGTTCTGGCGGATATTTATTCATCCAGAGAGTTACTGTACCTGTGGGTAGTGCAGGAGTGTGGTGCTGAGGTCAAAGACCAGCCTTGGCCTCATTGACCGGTGGAGCAGGAACGAGGGGCTGAATGAGAACATAAGGGACTGGAGCAGGAGGAGTGGGAGAGAGGGACGGATCAGAGGGAAGAAACATTGTTCAGCACCTTTACACACAGATAATTCAGGGGCCATGATGCGCACGTCCCGGGCTGTTCAGAGCAGCCGGGATGGAAATAGCAGAGACCTTGCCCATCATTTCCCAGCCCTTTCTGGCGACAGGTGGGGTGCCGGAGGACTGGAAGGATGCTGACGTGGTATCGGTGGTTACAGAGGGACACAGGGACAGACTGAGTTATTACAGGTCGGTCACCATCACAGCAATGCTGGGGGAATTACTGGGGGGAATCATGAGGGACGGCAGGAATCATCACTGAGAACGGGACAGAACTGGATTCTTGTATTCGGAGTGGGCTTGCGATGGAAGACAAGGCGGTGGTCGACGGGGCTTATTCTTGTGGGTGGTCCGTGACTTGGCTGGAAACGTGGATGGGTGGGTTAGAAAGTTCACAAATGATACAAAGATTGGTGGTGTTGTGGATTTTGCTCAAGAATACAGCGGGATATAGATCTGTTGCAGATATGGGTGGAGAATCAGCAGATGAATTTTAATCTGTCCAAGTGTGAGGTGTTGTGCTTTGGGAGATCACATGTGAAGGGATAAGATGCCGCTTAATAGCAGGCCCCTTTACAGTACTGATGTACAGAGGAATCTTGGAGTCCAAGACCATAGCTACCTGAAAGTAGTTGCGCAGGTTGATAATTTTGTAAAGAAGGTGTATGGCAAGCTTGTCTTCATTAGTCAAGGCATGAATTCAAGAGGTGAAGTTATGTTGCAGTTTCATAAAACTCTGGTTATCTCTGGAGTATTGCATTCAATTCTGGTTGGCCCATTACAGGAAGAATGTGGAGGCTTTGGAGAGGGTGCAGAAGAGGTTCAACTAAATGCTACCTGGATGAGAGGGCATGTGCAATTTTGGTAAATTTGGTTTATTATTGTCACATGTACTGAGGTACGGTGAACAAACTTGGGTTGTTTTCTCTGGAGTGGTGGAGACTGAGAGGAGACCTGATCGAAGTTCATAAGATTTTGAGAGGCACAGATGGATTTGACAGCCGGTATGTTATTCTCAGGATCGAAACATCTAATACTAGAGGGCATGTGCTTAAGGTGAGTTCAAAGGAGATGTATGGGGTAAGTGTTTTCACACAGGGTGGTGGCTGCCTGGAATATGCTGCCAGGGGTGGTGTTGGAGGCAGATATGATAACGGTACTTAAGAGGCTCTTGGATAGGCACATGGATGGAGGGATAGGAACAACGTGTAGGCAGAAGGGATTCGTTTACTTAGGCATTAAATTACTAGTTTAATTAATTCAGCACAACATTGTGAGCTGAAGGGCCTGTCCTGTGTTGTACAGTTCCATGTACTACGGGCACAGAATTATTTTCGAGAACGGTCAGCAGCACTTTGAGATGGGAAGGTTGGAACTGGTTTGGTTATTGTTCAGGAGAGTTGATGAGGAGAGTGTACATGAAGTGGTCCACATGGATGTCAACAAGGTGTTGGACAAATCCCATAGGGAAAGTCAATCCCATGGGATCCAGGGCAAGGTGACGTTGGATGCCAGACTGTGTGAGTGCCAGGAAGTGAGGAGAACTGTTGTTAAGAGCTTCAATGCTTTAAGTGTCACTGTCCCAACTGGAATCTCCAACCACAATGTCTTTCAACAGTGAACACAGATGAGAACGATTCATTTCAGACCTTGCGCACACCCTCTGGCCCCACACACAAGCTGTCACTTTGCGACCTCACAGGACCCACATTCCCCGGTTACCCTCTTGCTTTTGATATACATAAAAATCCTTGAGTTTTCCCTTAATCTCAACCGCCACTCGTATTTGTGTCTTCTTTCCCCTCCCATTTCTTTGAGTCACACACCACACACACTCTTGTGCACCTGAAGGGCTTCCCCAGCCTTCAGTGTTCTTTACCCTCCACCTGATGCTTATTTTTTTCATCAAATCCTCAGTGTTCCTGGACATCCAGGGTTCCAGGGAGTTGCCGTCCTTCATCTTCACCCTGCCAGGAACAGGTTGGCCCTGAACTCTCACTGTTTAACATTTAATACATTCCCACTTCACGGATGTCGGTCTGCCTGCAGGTAACGTCTCTCCCTGCGGTTACCTTCTCCTGTCTACTGATGATGACATTGTCCTTCCCTCTCCCCCACACCACCAATCCAGACACTGAATTTCCAGGCGATCTGTCTCCTATTTCGAGAACTACTTTGAAACGTCCTGAGTTCTGCTCAGCAGCCCCAAAGTGCTCGCCCACTGACTCTTCTTCCACTATCCTGGCCTCATTCCCATGGACTAAGTCCAGCACCGCCCCAGGTCAGTCTGTTCGCCGTCTGGCAGATGAAGATTTCTTGGGTGTAGTTTCCCTGGATCATCACAGCAACAGGAGCAGGAGTGGTTCCCCTCTCCCCTCAATCCTGCCCCATTGTTCCATGTGATCTGTCCCAGGCTTCAACTCCTCTTCTGCGCCAGTTCCACACAATTCCCAACACTCTCCCAAAATTATCTTCAAATCCCTCCAGTGACATGGTTCCCACAACCCACTAGACAGGAAGTTCTGGAGGTTCACCAGTACCCTGAACCATGCTGAGGGTGCAGTAGTCGGTGTCCCTGAAGGACTGTGCTTGGTTTCTACTTGCCCACCTCCCCGCTGTGCAGTGCCGGAGCTGTACTGCACAGCCCCTGTGCTGTCCAGGGCTGTTGTGTACAGGTCTGTGTCCCTCCAGTGTTGGGGGTGGCTGGTGTGAAGCTCTCTGTCCACACTAGGCTGTGTGTGGTCTGTATTGGTCTGCATAGCAGAGGGATTGTTTCTGGAAAGCTGTGGCTTCACAGAGCAGTGAAGTCCCTTCCTTTTGTGCTGTGTTCATTCAAACCTCTGGGCTTGTCAGACAGAGCAGTGTGTTTTCTCAGCCTGTGTCATTACACAACAGTGTGGGGTTTGTATTATTGTTGCAGTTCATTTCATTGCAGGGATTGTATAGGTCTCTGTGTCATTTAGTGCCAGTTAGCTGTCTGTGTGTAATAAGAATCTGTGTCATTCCAGTACTGGTCTGTGGCTGTGGATGTCTTCGTATGCCATCTGTTGTAGAGGTCTGTGCCCTTACCTTACAGTGCTAGTATACAATATATAGAAAGTAGAGGCTATACCTTTTTATTCATAGTCTGCTCTGTGCTTAAGATGGCTGCTGATCTCCTTAATATGGCCGCTAGGCCTCCTTCTTCTCCAGCTCGAGCGCGGGAAACTCTTAGTGCGGGAAACATATAGTTCATTAAATAAATAGTTAGCACATTCCTAGGGAGACACTTTTGGTTTAGTGTAGCTCATTAAACAGAAGGTTAGCCCATTCCTAGGAAGACACTGTTGATCTATTGTTTAACAAATGGTCGTTAGGCCTAGTGCGACTAATGATTCTGTAGCAGTTCTGAAGCTGATAGTTTTTTAACTGATAACCCAGATGCCAGCAAGTCTCAGAACTCATAGGTTATAGGGGCATATTGTAATGTTTTATAACCGTTAGCCTTGTAGCTAAAGCTTAGTATTGTTTTATAATTGATAGTTCTGTAGACTAGTACCAGTACTCCCAATGCCTATAAATAATTGGGGAACCCTGCGATTGAGTCAGGATATGACTGTGGCGAAAGACAAATGGTTGTGAGCCAGGCAAAACTGTGGAAGGAGGCAAATGGTGAAGGATGAAACTGTGAAGATAAGAGAGAACATGATGGATTGTAACAATGTAATTGAGCTAAGAAAGAAGTATTAAAAAATCCCGCGAGCTTTGCTCGGGGGCAGTCAGAGAGAGCCGTAGTCAAAGGGTGACTGGTAACTGACTGTCTGACTGTCACAACTTTTTTTTGCAAATAAAAGATTAACTTCTTGAGGAATCCTCTGCTTCTCCTGGTCATCTATTTATTGCGGGTAACCACGACAAATTTGGCGCTGCTAGCAGGGTTGGAAAAACGCCCATAAGAACGACAAATCAAGCACACTTCCTAGTCCCTAGGGGACCCCCACGAGACCAGTAGAGTAAAGGGTGACGATCCAGAAAAAAAGATAAGCGTTTTCGCTGTTAATTCGGACCAAAGCTCTGTTGGGTGTCAGAGGTCTCCGGACGCAGAAGTGTTAAACGACTGTGGAAGGGTCTCTCCGATCCAAAGAATCTGTCATAAATTGAAATTAAAGGAGACTCAGAGGATTGATCCAGAGAACTGCGCAGTGAGGTGAGTATAGAGATTGATTCAAGTAAAAATTCCACGAGGGTCTGAACGGACAGGGCCCCTGTGGATACCATCTTGCAGGGAGCAGGCTTCTGCACGGACAGGGTAAGAGAAGTCCCTGTGGCTACCGCCTCGCAGGAGAAGTGGGTCTGAACGGGCAGGGCAGAAAGTCCTCGTGGATACCGCCTCGCAGGAGACGAGGGTCTGAACGGACGAGGTGTAAAGGAAAGTTCTGTGGATATCGCCCTTGTAGGGGGTCTGCACGGGCAGAACAAAAGAGGTAAAATCTTTTGATAAATTGGATAAGTTTAAATAATACAAAAGCCAGCAAATTGGGCAGTAACAAATTATAGAATTAGGTGTAGAAGTAGTAGAGGGAACAATAGCGCTAACAGGTGAATTGTGATATTCTGAGAAACACCCTGTAAAACAATATGATGGTAAAAGAAACTGCAGTTGAAATATTAGGTAAGAAATTTCCAGTATATAAAAGTGATATCACAAAAAAATTCGGAAAAATGGGAAAAGAGAACCAAAGATCTAGTTACCAAATGGCCAAAAGAGGGAACTTTTGACTGAAGTCTGTGTGAGGAAATGGAGGGGTTAATTAAAAACTACAAGCCAAAAGACAAATCTGAAAAAAAAGACAGAAGAGGGAGCAAGAGTCAGAGATACTAGAACTTTTCAGGAGGGAAGAAGAAAAGTTGAGAAAAATATATCAGGCGTCACTAGAGGGCTCCAAGAAACCAGAGAAGCAGCTTAACATAACAGGGGAGGAGGAAAAGTTGACTTATATCAGGACTTAAAAGAGGTAGAAAAACCCCCTCCCTATCCAGACCAAGGGAATTCAAAACAGTGCCCAATAATGAAAGGGGTAGTGGAGGGTACAAGGCGAAGTAGAATTCTATGAAGATGAGCGGCACATCAGGGATTTCAGAGAGAGAAGGCAGGAAGAAAAGAGAATGCTGCAGCAGCAAAGGAGGAAATGTAAATACAAAGGTAAGAATTACAGGAAGAGAGTAGAAAATTGCGGGAAAACAGAGGACGGAAGGAGTTCGAGGAATTCCGAACATATAAAAAGTATGCTGAGTTACTTCGGGTTAAGAGGGAACAGGAAAAAGCAGAAGGACGAGGGAGAAAAGAAACCCCGGCAGAATCAAGATGGCAGAAAATAGAGACAGAATCAGAGGATGAAATAGAAAGCCAGGGATCGGGGAGAGACAGAGTGGGATTACACCCCCTAATGAAAAAGGAGGAAGACAGCCACAGTACATTCCTTGGGGTCCCAGGACCTGGAAAGGTTAAAAAGTACATTACCCAGTATATATGAAGGAGCGGGAAAATGGAGTAGAGCCTTTGAGGACGAGACCACAGGACGTTTACTGGCAATAGGTGACTTGAAGGCACTACTGGTGAAGGTAGTGGGAACCTCATAACTAAGAGAACTGATGATTTCAGCTGGCTTAATGAATGTGGCAAATGTTGATTGAAGCGGTTTTGACCGAGTGAGGCAGAGGATATGCAGGGCCCTCAGAGACTGCTATCCACCTAAAGTGGACCCCAAAACTTTAAAATGGGATCCACTGGGAGAGACTGAAAACCCGGCAGTGTACCTAGAAAACCAGTTGAAAAAGTGGAGACTGGAAACAGTGCAAGAGGTGGAGGGCGACCAATTGATGACCACGTTGTTTCGGACTGATATTGTAGATGCAATGACCCCCAAGTCAAGTCCAGACTCGAGGAGGTGGTAGGTCTGACGTCAATGTCCCACCAAGAATTTAGGGACCACGTAGTCCACGCAGTCGAGAAATACCGAAAAAACAAACAAAAGCTGAGTGAGCAGCAGGAGGAGGTACAAAGAAAGCTGACACACATGCAGCTTGAGTAGCTTAAAAAGAAAGAAAAAGAAAAAGGCAAAAAGATGTTGCCAGCGACAACTGATCTGATTGGGCCGACCGAAATGAACGAAGCGCCAGATTTTGGAGGAACCTGTTATACTGCCAGACAAGGGCCAGAAAGCCCCATGCCAGTAATAAACGTCTTTGGGGGAGCGTTTGCTCAAACGCCATATCAGGGGCAAAATAAATTTAGACAACAGCCCAGACAGGACTGGAACTTCCAAGGAAGAGGGCAGAGGGGTAATTGGCAAAAAGGGCTAGTGAACAGAAAGGTATAAAGAGGGACAGGAGGATTATGCTGGGGATGTAATCAGCCAGGGCACATCAGGAGAGACTGTCCGTACAAACCTTGGCCTGCCACATTTCAGCAGGAATCAATGAGTAGAGAGCAGCAGTTTAATCAATGAGCAGCCCTAGCAGGTCCGATCGGACCTGTGAACCCCTATGGAAGGTGCTAGTGAGGAAGTGAACGGTTAGGAATTGCAACCATACCTATAACTGGCAAACAAAATATATATATGTGCATTTATATTTCTTTAGCAAGGACTAGCAAGCTGCTGACCCAAGATAGGTTGGCCTGTTAAGTATGTTAACTGCCTTTGTTTCGGGTAACGAACCATTCCGATATGTCAGACGATGGCGATACTGAGTGTAATTAACATCGAAGTGAAGACTTGGTCTGAACAATGAAGGGTGATACCTGCCTTTGAAAACCTTGATTATAACTACAAAAGGTCTGATACCTGCCTCAGGATCTCTATAGCTTGACCGAAACTCGCGGCGCCGTTTGCATGGGATGTGCGTGACAATGCCTGTATAAATGTCTGTCGGCCCTTTGTTCGGGGAGAACTCGGGAAGCGACACTTAGTGAGTGCTGAAGAGAATTCTCCCAGCGGTGCACTGCTAATAAAGGTATTTTTTCGAATCGACCTCGTGGCATTGTGTTATTTACAGCGGACGGAAAGGGAAATTGATTTCGGGACGACAATTTGGCGAGCCAGCCATGAGTCCAAGACGAGGTTTCGGAAGTGGCGTGAGCGACCGACGGGGATAACGACCACCTGAGACGGACGGGCTCACAAGGTAAGATTCACTTTGATCCCTCTCAGGCAGTCAGACACCTGATCGATCCCTTCGCTTTCCGACAATCCTCTGACGGACTCCTCGCGAACCTGTCAGAGTGCCACAAGTAAGGAGGGGTTCGAGTCCCCAGATAAGTTAAGTTCTGTTCGGGGTTCGAGTCCCAAGTTAAGTTAAGTGCTGTTCCGGGTTCGAGTCCCCAGTTAGGATAATTTCTGTTCGGGCTTCAAGTCCCCAGTTAAGTTAAGTTAAGTTCTATTTGGCGTTCGAGTCCCCAGTTTTGGGTTTGGGATTTTAAGTTGTGAATTTCAAGGTTTTGAGCTCTAAGTTCTGAGATCGGTTCTCCAGTACTACCACCTGCCTTAGACCGGTTATTAATAGGGGAAATCCCCCACGGGAAGGTCAGGAACCTGAAGTGGGTGAACGAAAGAGACCGATCTTATAGGTAATCGAAGCTATTGGTACCGTCCGATCGGGTAGAATACAAAAATGGGACAAACTCTCGATGTCTGGTTCCAATACCCCACTATCTAAGTTATGTAGAGGCGATCCGAAGAACGAGAGTAACTTCCGTAAATTATCAGCATGCCTCAATAAGAAATTGGGAAACGAAATGTGGCCATTGGGGGGAACTTGGGACGTAGATAAATGCCTAAAGGCAGAAAAGGCAATTTGGGAGCGGAATACAGGAGAAAAATGGAAATTATTGATGTCCACTTGGAGAAAAACGGCCGAAGACCTAACAAATAAATCTAAGCAGGCTAGCTGGGAACATAATGCGCGCAGAAGGGGAATTAGTGTGTGTGATGAACAGGGAAATCGTAAGAGTTGGGAAGTCCTGAAGTCTCAGTGCGGAGACCACGATGCGGAAAAGAGCAGAAGCGAGAGAGAAGAGGTAAATGAGGTGTATAAAGAGAAGAGCAGAAATAAAAAATAAAGGTAGTAAGGATAGAGTGGAGGTACCTACCGACATGTCTGGAGTGCCCCTGTTGTTCCAAAGTAATGATACGGATGAAGAGGAGGAGGATTGGATGGTCCGACCCACAGCCCCTACCTACCCACCGGTTTCATTGCCGCCCCAATATAATGCGGTTAGCCCGCCAGCCGTCCCGCCCCTACCACCAGAGACTGATAGCCAAGTCCCGCCTACAGGACAAGTCCATGGCCCTATTGAGTCCTGAACCAGGATACGGCCTAGTCGAAGGGAAAGCCCACAGTCAATTGGCTCTAAGGCCACAGACAAACGACGAAGCTTTTTGGCAAGGGACGGTCCTTCAATAGATTCTCAGACGGACAGCGACTCTGATTCTACCACTGATTATGGCGACCCTACAGATCCCAGCCGACCAACCATGTTGAACGGGGTTAAGGGAGCCAAGGTTAAGAAACAATTCCCAACAGGAGTGTTCACAATCCTGATCCAGCCCAAGCCAGCGCTAATCCTACAATCCAAATTAACACCCCTTGGAAGTTTCAGGAGATGTGCTTAATCATGGGTCAGGCGCCCAACAGTAAAACCAACTCGGAGGATTTCATAGATTATGTGATTGGAACAATTCAGATGTAGCAGGCCGCCCCCCAAGACCTTTTCAGTCTTTTTTGCATGACCCTTACGACTAATGAAGTGGCACAGTGGGAAGAACACCTGGGGAACTATGCTGACTGGACAGCCTTTCAGGCGGCCGTCCGGCCTCAGTACCAGATGGCCACTATTAGAACTGCCCTTCGTAAAACCCTCCAACAGCCTATTGACATAACTGAAGTTTTAGAATGCCAACCGAAACAAGGTGAGGACGGCCCAGACTTTTGGGACCGTTTCTGTTCACTTTACGGTACCTATGCGGGGGACGATGCCTACAACACAGGCAATGCCTCCCCCCAGTTTAACGCTCTCCTATTACAATGCATCCCTGCGGGAGCGGCCTCAGCTATCCGCACTAATGACATGAACTGTCCTGACCATACACGACAAGCCATGAGGAGGGCGCTAGTCCACTTCTGGAGTAACGGGTGTGAGTCGAAAGCCATAAAGACAAAACAGGAAATGGTGCAGAGACCCCCTCGGCCCCAACCTTCTTACTCCGACAATACGGGCTATCAAATGGAGCGGCAATTTTGCGTTCCAGAAGGGGTTGACTGGTCAGGTAAAGGATACCCACTGTATCCCAATAACTTAAGAGCCCCAGTGTACGGACCCCCTTGTGGGCCACCACCACCACCCTCTCGTAATTACCTAGGACCCAGGGGACCCCAACAACCCGCACAGGCGAACGCCAGGCCGACGGGATGCTACCTTTGTGGGGCACCTGACCATTGGTGGACGGACTGCCCCCACTAACGTCATCTGCAGACCAGATCCCCAGGTAGACGACAACCTTTTTCAACCAACAACCCGTTTTCTGCCTGACTAGACGTGGAGAGTAGCCTCTCCATGTACCCTGCCCTCACCGATAATCCGGACGATGAACCCATCGTCAATTTCTTAGTTGAAGGAAAGCCGATTCCCTTTATGATAGACACGGGAGAAAATATTACGACCCTTGAAGCCCCTTGTATTACCCAGCATGATTTTAAACTCTCCATTGAGCGGACTGGATGGACAGGAAAGATATTATCCCTTAACTGAACCTTTACAAGTTAAATTTGAAGATCGGGAATGCCTGATCCAGTTTGCAGTAACCACAAGCCTTGGGGTTAAACTAGCCGGAAGGGACCTGTTCTGCTCCTTCCAACTCAAAATACAATGCCTGGATGACGGCATTACCATTACTGGTCCTAAAAACCATAGGATCCTCTGGAATCACCAGCCTCCTCAGTGGTGGACGGTGAACCTCACGAGCAGCGATTTTGACCCACCCTTGGAAACCACTGACCCGCATGTGACGCTCGATTACGACCCCACTGGGGCCTCAAGGGAACGAGAAGGGTTTTATGCTCCTCTCCTGGGTAGCATGGTGACCGTCACTATTTTAGGGAAAGTAGTGGGAAAGGAGGGGCAGCACTTCTAGTCCAAGTGCTTAATGCATTGTGGAATCAGTCAGCCTTGATGTCCCCTCACATTAGCCTGTCAGTTAACGAGGGACATAGACCAAAGGAACTGGGATTCCTAGCCCAGCGGCTTGAGGTACAGGCAGACAAAGGCCTTTTCGGGGTGCCTCAGGCTCTGCCAGGGGGGACCCTGACCTCATCCGTTTCTCGGTGACGGGATGCTTACACCATCACCGGCCCCATCGACTCCGTTCGGATGAACCCACCCCCGATTTCTCGGCCGCATCGAAGTCCGAGGTAGGATACACCCCAGTGACCCCAGTCCAGATCCGTGTAAGACCGGGAGCACAACTGCCTTCCGTCCCACAGTAACCCCTTCGGAGAGAGGCAGTCGACGGAATAACTCAATTAAGAGATTCGTTCTGCAAACAGGGCATCCTGGTTCGTTGCCAATCACCTTGTAACACCCCCATTTTACCCGTCCCCAAACCCGGACGAACAGAGTGGCGCCTTGTACAAGACCTACGTAAGGTCAACGAAGTGGTGGAGCCATTACATCCCGTGGTCCCGAATCCAGCTACCATTCTCAGCAGTATCCCTGCCGACTCTTGCATTTTTACCATTGTGGATTTGCAGCTTGTATTTTTCGCAATTCCTCTCTCTCCCGACTCGCAGTACCTGTTTCCTTCACCTTCCAAGGTCAGCAATACAATTGGACGCGGCTCCCGCAAGGTTTTATACACTCCCCGACTATTTTTTCCCAAGTTTTACATAATCAACTCCAAGGATTGCACCTTTCTGGTAAATCCACCATTGTCCAGTAAGTAGATGACCTTTTACTAGCAAGCCCCTTGGAGCCCACCAACATCGTGGACACGAATAGACTACTTAACGCGCTCCACTCGTGGGGATACGTAATACCTCCACAGAAAGTAAAACGAACCCAGTACCAGTTAAAATTTCTGGGCATCCTCTTAAGTGCAACCGAGTGGCGGCTCACTCCCGAACGCATTACGTCCATCATTGCCATCCTACCGCCCACTACCCCAAAGGGTATGCGCACCTCCTTAGGGTTAGTAAATTTCTGCAGACAGTGGCTACCTAACGTGGCGCTCCTTACTAAGCACCTCACACCCTTGGCCTCAAGCCAGTCCTTGGGACCCTTTGAACTTACCAAGGAAAAATGGGAGGCCTTTGATAGCCTCAAACAGGCCCTTGCCAGCGCCCCGGCCCTGGGATGCCCTTTGTATGATCTCCCATTTCAGCTCTTCGTGAATGTCCTGGAGGACTGCGCTACAGCCGTCCTTACTCAAACCCATGGGGATAGGAAAAGACCGGTGGCATACTACTAAACTCGGCTGGACCCAGTTGCAAGGGGACTTCCACCATGCTCACAAATGCTACCAGCCATTTATTCCCTAGTAACAACAACCTCCAATTTAACCCTGCAACAGGCAGTGATGGTTTATTCCTCCCATACCGTAACGGCACTCTTAACTTCTCACCAGACGCAACACCTTACCCAGGCCCGCTTTAACAGATACGAGGTAGCACTCCTGAATAATCCACTCCTCACTTTTGACCATTAATCCTGCCACCTTCCTAGATGCCCCACCTGAGGATCTTGCGGACCCACCTCATGAATGTCTAATGCGTAACCACTTTTTAACTGCACCGCGCCCGGACCTTTCAGATAAGGCCATCCAGTCAGCCGACTTAAACCTGTACGTCGATGCTAGTTCCTACATTTCTGAACAGGGCATCCGCCTTAGCGGCTATGCCGTGGTTAACGACTCCAGAATGTGTGGAATCTGCATCTCTGCAGCCCCCAGTCTCTGCCCAAAAAGCAGAACTCTTTGCCCTGACCCCAGTTGCATTTTAGCCAAAGACAAAGTAGCTAATGTCTTCACTGACTCCCGCTATGCTTTTGGAGTTGCCCATGATTTTGGCCATCTCTGGGCACACAGGGGGTTTCTGACCTCTACAGGTAGCTCCATACAGATTGCGGTTTATGTAAAGAACCTCCTCCAAGCCATCCTCCTCCCAAACAAATTGGCCATCATTAAATGCTCCGCTCACCTTTCAGATGCCTCCCAAATAACCCAGGGCAACAACAGTGCAGATACAGAAGCGAAATTGACAGCACGCCAGGGGTCTAAAACAGTTTCCACTATGGAAAAACAAGCAGTTGTTTGCAATCCAAAGATAGCAACGTCGGGCACCGCAGACATGGTCACTGTGCAGCACTTACAGGGGGACGCTCCTGACTTAGAAAAACAAATGCGGAAGGCGCACGCGTGTATGCACTCTGCGCTACACGGCCTCTGGGTTACTCCAGTCGGTCAAGTATGTATACCTGATTCTTTGTTACCAATGCTTATTGACTGCCTACATTCTGACACCCACCTTGGCAAGGAGGGAATGAGTAACATTTTACTACGTACCTGGTGGCACCCCAGATTGGAGGAAGCAGCACAAGGCAAAATACGGTCGTGCTTGATTGCCAATAAACCAATGCGGCGAAAGGGATGAAGTGCACCCCAGGCAAAACCCCCTTGCCAGGTGGTCCTTCGGAATGCATACAACTCGACTTTAATGAATTACCGCATGTACGTTGTTACAAGTACTGTCTTGTTATTATTGATGTATTTAGTAGATGGATTGAAGCTTTTCCAACCACCAACAATAGGGCCTCAACAGCGGTAAAGTTATTGTCACAGAGATTACACCAAGGTTTGGGGTACCCCGACGGATAAGTTCTAATAATGGCCCCCACTTCATAGGGTAAATAAATAAGTAATTGTGCGAGGCACTGCATGTCGAACAGCAGTTCCACTGCACCTACCACCCTCAGTCAGCAGGTGTAGTAGAGAGAGCTAACAGCACCCTTAAAATAAATTAACCACATTAGTGTCAGAGACAAGTCTAAACTGGTTGAAGGTTCTCTCCTTAGCATGATACCATATGAGAATCACCCCCCACTCAGCCACCGGGGTATCGGCTGCTGAAATCGTCTATGGGCGTCCGGGAAGAACCACGTGGGACGCCGCCACCCAACGCCCCACACAGGTTGACCTTAATATCATGGGGGATGAACTACAAAGATATTTCAGACAACTTTTACATCCCCTTTAAAGTTTCTTCATTCGCAGGTGGAGAGCGCCTTTAAACCACCTGAAGGGCAGAACACGGAATTGCCTGACCTGGAAATCGGAGACTCGGTACTGATATGGGATTGGGAGCGCCCTAAACTGGGACCTCAGTGGAAAGGCCCCTTCCAGATGCTACTCCAAACACCGACAGCCGTGAAAGTAAAAGGCCAGGAACGTTGGATACATCTGAGCGACTGCAAACGATGGCCACCGGAGGAAAGCTAATACCTTTTAAATTCGGACTCCTCACCATTACCAGTACTCTTGTGTGGGTGTTAGAGGATAATTTGTTTTACAAAATACATATGCAGCTACATGGGAATCGCACCGTTTGTTACTCCTTGGCAGAGTTAGTGCAAGGCCTTTTCATAGCCACACCAAGCTGGAGCCCCAGGGCCCTCTTAAAGAATGAATTTTCAAAAACAAAGTGTGTTGGACAGATGGGAACTTACAGGAGGGTGCTGCCGGGTAAATGCTTGCAAGGAACAGTAACAGGACCTAGTAGTACAGCCCACCACCAGTCCTTCTCCCACAGTTTCACCGGCAGAGGGTGGGGTTGTGGGCTAGTCATTGTACAGCATACGATAGCATGTGCCGCCAATACCTGTACAGAGAGGAATTGCGGGTTTAAAAGGGGGGTGGTTTAGCTGTGAGTGCGCTGCCACTCGGTGTGCCATGTTACTTGCAGGAGAGCGATGGGTTTGTGGAGAAGGGAACGGGACCCACGTGAGATTGTCAAATGTCTCTTCAGAATGGCTTACCAGGGAGAATTACCTGAGGGAGCATGGGAGAAATGTTGCTGGGATCTCTTGGTATTCTCAAATGCCCAGTCCACGGCAATCGGGTACTGTAACCTGCTACCGAGTTAAGGAAGGGTATATGTTCCTCTTTAATGGCACTTACACCACAGCCACCCCCACTCTGTCAGCCTGGTTTGCAATAGGAACGATCGGGCCGGTCACGGTCCCCTGTCCCCAGAAGGCTCATGTCCGACGAAGACGTGGTGCGGTCAGTTAGTGAGGAGTTCTGTGAGGATTGGAGGGATCCTATGTCATTGGGATCTCTCTTAGCATCGTTAGGCTATGGATTCATGAGTACTCTCTCTCTGGGGGGTTCAGCAGGAACTATAGCCGCAAAAACCGGAACGACCTTATTTGTGGACTGGCTGCACTGGGAAACAGTACCATGGAGGGCCTGAAGGCTGTGAACCGGGAACTGGCAGAACTTCGACTTTATGCCCAGCAGACCCGGTATGCTGTGCACTACCAGTTGGCTCATCAAGGAGGAATATGTGCTATAGTTGGGGACAAGTGTATCACCAACGTGAGAGACGAGTCCTACAACATCTCCCATGCCATTCAGGACATTCAGACGCAAGTAGATAACTTTAGACAGGGATTTACAGGAGGGACAAGTTGGTTGGGGTGGCTGCTAGGAAGGTCGTGGGCATCATAGCTGCTGCATGGAGCTGTGGGACTAATCGTGATTATAATAGTATGCTGTGTGGTGCTGGCCTGTCTAAATACCTGTTGCAAGGTCTTTATTAAGAAGTTCTCGGCCCCGTTCTCAGCGCCGCTTTAGTTTATCATGAAATGATAAAAAGGAGGGAATGAGGAAGTAAAGGTTATGAATTGCAACCATACCTATAACTGGCAAACAGTATATATATATGCATTTATAGTTCTTTATAAAGGACTAGCAAGCTGCTGAACCACTTTATGTTGGAATGTTAAGTATGTTAACTGCCTTTGTTTCGGGTAACGAACCATTCCGATATGTCAGACGGTGGCGATACTGAGTGTAATTAACATCGAGGTTAAGGCTTGGTCTGAACAATGAAGGGTGATACCTGCCTTTGAAAGCCTTGACTATAACTCAATTATACTAAGACAAAATGTGTGATAGCTGTCTCGGGATCTCTATAGCTTGACCGAAACTCGTCACGCCGTTTGCATCGGATGTGTGTGACAATTCCTGTATAAATGTCTGTCTGCCCTTTGTTCGGGGAGAACTCGGGAAGCGACTCTTAGTGAGTGCTGAAGAGAATTCTCCCAGCGGTGCACCGCTAATAAAGGTATTTGTTGGAATCGACCTCGTGGCATTGTGTTATTTACAGCGGACGGAAAGGGAAATTGATTTCGGGAGGACACTAGGGATGCCCACAGAACCAGGGTGGGAAGGGACAGTACCCAATGATAACACGAGAGGAGGAAGAAAATCCCATTGTTCAGCTCATTCTATAAGGGCAATTAACACCAATGATGATAGATACTGGTGGCACGTACACTTGTGTACAGCCACAATTCGCCTCCCACCTTCCCATGTCAGGATATTTTCTTAAAACTGTAGGTTTTTAACCCTGCGCATGATTTTAATCCAAACACTGCACAGCATAAGGGAGGGAGAGAGTTATGTAGACACGGTCCATCAAGTGACATTCATTCCCATTAGAGCAGGTACATCTGAGGTTCAGGAGGCAGATAGAATGGTGACTGTCAGGGGAGGGAAGAAGAAGAAGAAGTCAGGCAGACAGACAGATCAGGGAATCCCGGAGGCTGTTCCCCTCGGTAACTGGTTTTCTGCCTTGCAAGCTGTTGAAGGAGATAACCTGCAGGGGCCTAGCTGCAGTTACCAAGTCTCTGGCACTGGGACTGGTACTGCTGCTCAGAAGGCAAGGGTGGGAAACAGACATGCGGTAGTGATAGGGGACTCGATAGTCAGGAAAACAGATAGGAGGTTCTGTTGCAGTGAGCATGAATCCCGGATGGTATGTTGCCTTCCAGGTGCCAGGGTCCGGGATGTCACTGATCGGGTCCACAGGATTCTTGAGCTGGAGGGAGAGCAGCCAGAAGTTGTGGTCCATGTTGGCACCAAAGACATAAGTAGGAAGGGGGATGAGGTCCTGAAGAGCGAGTTCAGGGAGCTAGGCAGAAGATTGAGGAACAGCACCTCAAGGGTGGCAGTCTCGGGATTGCTGCCGGTGCCACGCGATAGTGATGGCAGGAATAGGGGGAGGTGGCAGATAAATGCGTGGCTGAGAAGTTGGTGCAGGAGGGAGGGTTTTAGATTTCTGGATCATTGAGGTCTCTTCTCGTGAAGATAGGACCTGTACAAAGAGGACGAGTTACACCTGAACCAGTAGGGGGCCAATAGCCTTGCGGCGAGATTTGATAGGGTGCTTCGGGAGGGTTTAAACTAGTTTGTGAGGGGGTAGGGAACCGGAGGAGTAGGTCAGAGGAAGAAGATGATGGGGAAAAGTTATATCAAACAGGTAGAGAGGTTTTGGGGAAGGAGAACAGAATACAGGCTATAAAAGTAGTAAGGTAGATGGACTGAAGTGTGTTTACTTAAATGCAAAATGTGTCAGGAATAAGGGGGATGAACTGAGGGCTTGGATAAGTATGGGAGATGATGATATCGTGGCTATTACTGAGACGTGGCTGACGTCAGGACAGGAGTGGATATTGAATATTCCTGGTTTTCGGTGTTTTAAGAGGGATAGGGAAGGGGGGAGAAGAGGAGAAGGGGTGGAGATACTGGTCAGGGACACCGTATGGCTGTGGAAAAGATGGATGTTGCAGAAGGATCATCTCTAGAGTCCGTATGGGTGGAATTAAGGAACAAGAAAGGAACAGCTACTCTACTAGGAGTATTCTATAGGCCCCCGGTAGCAGTAGAGATATATTGGCAGGCAGTGTTTGGAGAGAAGCAAACATAACAGGGTTGTTATAATGGGAGACTTCAACTTCCCAAATATAGACTGGAACCTGTCTAGTGCCAAAGGTTTAGGTGGGAAGGAATTTGTTAAATGTGTCCAGAAGGGATTACTGACGCAGTATGTTGACAGGCCGACTAGAGCGAGTACTATGTTAGATCTAGTTTTAGGAAATGAACCAGGACAGGTGAAGGATAAATTGGTGGGTGAGCATTTGGGGGACAGTGACCATCGCTCCATAAACTTTAAAATTGTCATGGACAGGGACAGGTGCAGAGAGGACAAGAGGATTTTTAATTGGGGGAGGGCGAACTATGAGGCTATAAGGAGAGAACTTGGGAGTGTAAATTGGGATGTCCTTTTTGAAGGAAAATGTTCCATGGAAATGTGGTCGATATTCAGAGATCTTATGCAGGATGTTAGGGATAAGTATGTCCCGGTGAGGTCGAGAAGGAATGGCAGGGTGAAAGGACAGTGGGTGACGAGAGAGGTGGAACGACTTGTAAGGGAGAAGAAGGTAGCGTACATGAGGTATAAGCAGCAAGATTCAGACAGGGCCCGTGAGGAATATAGGGTAGCGAGGAAGGAACTTAAGGAAGGGCTGAGGAGAGCTAGAAGGGGACATGAAAAGGCCTTGGCTGGTAGGGTTAAGAAAAATCCCAAGGCCTTTTTCAATTACGTGTAGGGTAGGAGGATGGCTCGGGTAAAGGTAGGTCCGATTAAAGACAAAAGGTGGGAGAATGTTCCTGGAGGCGGCGGAAGTGGGAAAAGTTCTGAATGAGTACTTCACCGGTATTCACCGAGGAGAGGCGTCTTGATGACGCCGATGGGAGTGCTGGTAGGGGTAATGTTCTCGAGGTTGTAGATATCAAGATAGAGGATGTGTTGAAGTTGTTAAATAATATTAAGACAGATAAATCACCGGGACCTGATGAGATTTTCCCCAGGCTGCTTCGAGAGGCTAGGGAGGAGATTGTTGAACCGCTGGTAAGGATATTTGAGTCCTCGTTGTCCACGGGGATGGTGCCAGAGGATTGGAGGGTTGCGAATGTTGGCCCCTTGTTCAAAAAAGGTAATAGGGATAGTCTAGGGAATTATAGACCGGTGAGTCTCACGACTGTGGTGGGTAAGCTGTTAGAAAGGATTCTAGGGATAGGATTTATGAACACATAGAGAATCATGGGCTGATTAGGGACAGCCAGCATGGATTTGTGAAGGGAAGATTTTGCCTCACAAGCCTGATAGAGTTCTTTGAGGAGGTGACTCGGAAGATTGATGAGGGTAGTGCAGTGGATGTGGTCTACATGGATTTTAGTAAGGCCTTTGATAAGGTTCCTCATGGTAGGCTTCTTCAGAAGGTCAGAGGCCAAGGCATCCAGGGAAGCTTGGCTGTGTGGATTAGGAATTGGCTGGCATGCAGAAAGCAGAGGGTTGTGGTGGAAGGAGTGCCTCGGATTGGAGGGCAGTGACTAGTGGTGTCCCGCAGGGATCGGTTCTGAGATCTCTACTTTTTGTGATATTTATAGATGACTTAGATGAGGGGGTGGAAGGCTGGGTTAGTAAGTTTGCATACGACACTAAGATCGGCGGTGTTGTGGATAGTGTGGAGGGCTGTCGGAGCTTACAGAGGGATATTGATTGGATGCAGAGCTGGGCTGACAAGTGGCAGATGGAGTTCAATCTGGAGAAGTGTGAGGTGGTACACTTTGGAAGGACAAACTCCAGGGCAGAGTACAGGGTAAACGGCAAGGCACTTGGCAGTGTGGAGGAGCAGAAGGATCTGGGGGTTCATCTTCACAGTTCATTGAAAGTTGCCTCACAGGTGAAAAGAGCAGTTAAGAAGGACAATGGGATGTTGTATTTCATAAATCGCGGGATTGAGTTTAAGAGCTTTACAAAACTCTATTACGGCCACACTTGGAGTACTGTGTTCGGTTCTGGTCGCCTCATTATAGGAAGGATGTGGAGGCATTGGAGAGGGTGCAGAGGAGATTTACCAGGATGCTGCCTGTATTAGAGCGTATTGAATATGAGGAGAGGCTTAAGGTGCTAGGGCTTTATTCACTGGAAAGGAGGAGGATGAGAGGAGACATGATAGAGGTATATAAAATATTGAGAGGAATAGATAGAGTAGACAGTCAGCGCCTCCTTGCCAGGGTACCAATGCACAAGATGAGAGGTCATGGCTTTAAGGTTATGGATGGGAGGTTCAGGGCAGATGTCAGGGGAAGATTTTTCACCCAGGGAGTGGTTGGTGCATGGAATGCACTGCCTGGGGTGGTGGTGGAGGCAGATACATTGGACAGGTTCAAGAGCTTGTTCGATAGGTATATGGAGGAATGTGAAATGGAGGGATATGCGGGAGGAAAGGGTTAGGTAGTGTGTGGGAGGTTTGATGGACGGCACAACATGGTGGGCCGAAGGGCCTGTTTTGTGCTGTATGGTTCTATGGTTCTATGGGTTCTCAGGAAAAGCACAGTTGAGACGATTTACAGCTCCAGTGAGTTTAAAGATGGGAAATAATAAAATAGTTTTACCGATTTTAGTGTTGAAAGAACCCCGATCAATTTGTTAGGCAGAGATGCACCTCGAAGGGGTGAAGCGTGGGAAAAATAAGCACTCAGCTAATGGTGCAGGCAGCTGAAAAAGCGAATGTGTATTGGATAGGGGACATAAAAGATCAAGTCTGGAAAATTTGGAGAAAATGGAAAGAGGGTGCTCTTGCAATATTACCTAATGCGAAGCCGCCTAAGGGTGAGTTACATTGTACAGCGATTGTTGATGTGACTCAGTGTAAAGAAATAGAGAGACAACGGCGCAATGAAGTAGATGCCCAGCAGCATTTAAAAGATGAGGCAATAATAATAGGAAAGCAGGGAACAGCCTTACAGATAAAATGGAATGCATTTCTGGAGAAATGCTACAGGGTGCCAGGAGCTGCACCCCATGCAAAGTTGTTAGTAAATGAGGGATACCAGTCCAAAGATTTGGGGCCGATGGTCAAGCAAGCAGGAACTACTATTGATTGGCAGATAGTGACACCGAGGGTTTGGAAGTCTGGGGACGACAATTATGTCAGAGTAGCAATAGACATAGAGATGGTAGGAAAGCCTAAGGAGGTCGAGGTAGCCCTTCAACGACATTTGACATTGCTAGTAGAAGAAGAGGGCCAGCAGAAACATAAAAGGCTGGAGCACTGCTAGCCATTTTATGGTCACAACACGATACAGATGTAGGGAGAGTAAGATCAGCAAGCCCGGTAGAAATAAAACTAAAACAGGGAGCGATTCTACCTAAAAGACCACAATATCCCCTGAAACTTGAAGCAGAGGAACAATAGCCTTAACTGTACAGGGATTGCTTGAGGTAGGAGTGCTTGAGAGCACGAGTAACCCTTGTAATACTCCACAGTTACCCGTCCTGAAAGCAGACAAGTCCAAGTGGAGACTGGTACATAATTTGCGAGCAGTGAATGCGGTAGTGGAAGATTGGCCTGCTGTAGTCCCAAACCCGCATACTCTGTTGACTAATGTTCCACCGGAGCCAGTTTGCTTTTCGGTGATTGATTTGTGTTCGTTTTTTTTTTCAGCATTCCTTTGGGGAAGCAATGCTGGTATTTGTTTGCTTTCACTTACAGAGGTAACCAGTATCCTTACACTAGGATGCCGCAGGGATGTAAGCATTCACCACATATTTTTAACCAGGTATTGAAGGCAGACCTAGTGGGTATAACCTTGGAAAGTACACTGATACAGTATGTGGATGATTTGTTGGTTTGCTCCGAAAGCGAGTAACATTGAGGGCGGGATACTTTGGCCTTGTTATAAAGACTGGCATGTGGAGGTCATAAAGTATCCAGAAAGAAGCTGCAGTTTTGTAAACGGCAGGTAGAATATTTGGGTAGATTAATATCTAAGGGAACAAAGTCGATAGCGCCGGATCAAATTGCAACGATAACTAAAGCTCCTAAACCTCAGACAGTAGGACAGATGATGACATTTTTGGGAATGGCAGGATAAAGTTCAGACTGGATTGGAGAATATGCTGAAATTGTGAAGCCATTGAATAAATGATGAAGGAAGCTGGACATGCAGACCTGAAGAGTGTTTTGCAATGGAATGAGGAGACAGAAATAGCCTTTAACACTCTTAAGCAGGAATTGCAGTCAGCCCCAGCTCTAGCCCTGCCTGATTATGAAAAGGTCTTTCATATTTATGTGTCTAACAGACAGGAAGGTTATGTTGCAGCAGTGCTGACACAGGAGACGGGCACAGGGAGAACAAAACAGCCAATAGCATATTATTGTGCGAGACTGGATGAGGTGGCCCAGGGATATCCGCTTTGTTACCAGGGACTAGCAGCATTGCACTTTGCTTATGAGAAAGCATCATCTGTGACCATGGGTTATCCTGTGATTCTGTAGACGCATCATAAGGTAGCAGAATTATTGGAAAAGGGAAATTTTGTACTGACACCAGCTAGGATAGTTGCGTTTCGGATGTTACTGACATTTTCAGACATAACAATACAAAGGTGTACCAAAAGTAACATAGCTGATTATGTTCCACTGGGGTATGAAGGAGAGCCCCATGAGTGTGTGAGGGATACGATGATATTTGTCAAATTAAGAGTGGACTTACAGTCAGAACCGTTGGATGAGGTAGATAAAAAAAACTTTGTTTGTGGATGGCTCTTGCTACAGAGACCACAATGGAAATCACGCAGGATTTTCAGTGGTGCAACAGGATCAGTCTCAGTTTAAAACAATTAGGCTGGAAGCTTGTCCACAACCCTGTTCGGATCAATTAGCAGACATTAAGGCTCTGACAGCAGCATGTGAGATGATGGAGGGTGAGAAAGTTGATATCTATACGGATTCAGCATATGCTCATGGAGTATGTCATTTTATTGGAGCAGTATGGAAACAAAGAGAGTTCACGGAAAACAATGGAGACCCTATACAGCATTGTCATCAAATTTTAGATTTAATAACAGCGATGATGAAACCTAAAGCGTTGGCTGTTATAAAGTGTCAGGCGCATATAAAGGGACATGACATGGTGACAAAGGGAAATCAGGCTGCGGATGAAGTAGCCAGGAGAGCCTCTGGATGTTGTTTGGCTGTTATTGCACCTCAGGTGATTCTGAGTCCAGAACCCACCATGGAGGACATAATTGAAATACGAGGTAAGGCAACTTTGGCAGAACAAACAGTGTGGAGACAAAGAGGAGGCAAGCGGAACCAGGAAGGCTTATGGAGCACGGATGACGGTTTATTGGTAGAACCCACCCCCTTGTTGACTCCCCACATTTCAGAGGCACATGGGCTAGACCATTGTGCAAGAGGGGAAGTGATGAGATAGATAAAAAAGGTGTCTGTGTACTGTTTGGGGAACACTGTTGTACTTTTATACCAAATAACACCATCCCAGAGGGATCCTTTGCTAAGGCAATGAATAAACAGAAAAAAATGAGGAAAGAGGTTAAACAGAATGCAGGGTTTGGACATCAGATTTTTGATTGACTGAAAAGTAAGTTAGGTCGTTGGGGAGCCTGGTTAACTAAAATTGCAATGGTTGCCGGTATAGCATTGCTTATGTCTACACTTATTTTGTCCTGCTTCCTTCCACTCTTTAAGTCCTTTCTAGTGCGTGCCACAGCGAAGCAGTTTCCGATACTCTTACAATGGCAGAGTCGAACCCCCCGGGGAAGGAAGTTGCAACAACATACCTCTATGATCTGACTCGGGGAGATGTGTCTAATGATGATGATAACGCTGCGGAATACAATTATGTTTATGTTGGGAATAGTCTGAGAGGGCCTCAGGGTCTTTGTCCCCGTCTCCGCTACGGATGGATGGGTTTTTGGCCCTCTGCCCCAGGAAATAGAGAGTGGATCCATGGGGCCCGTGCACAAAAAGTAGAATATACCTATTTTTGGGATGATTGATTTTAGCACCTAAATACCGTGCCCTTTTGAATTCTCTCTCTATGTGAGACCATTAGGTCTCAAAGAGGGAATATATAGAATATGTAGAAAGTAGACGCTATACTTTTTTTATTCATAGCCTGTTCTGTGTTTAAGACGGCTGCTGTTATCCTTAATATGGCCGCTGGGCCTCCTTCTTCTTCAGCTCGAGCGCGGGAAACTCTTAGAGAGGGAAAAAATATAGCTCATTAAAGAAATAGAACATTCCTAGGAAGACACTATTGATCTATTATGTAGCTAAGGGTCGTTAGGGTTAGTGCGACTAATGATTTTGCAGCAGTTCTGAAGCTTATAGTTTTTTAACTGATAAGCCAGATGGCAGTACGTCTCACAAGTCATAGGTTATAGGGGCACTTCGTAATATTTTATAGCTGTTAGCCTTGTAGCGAATAAGTCTAGTATTGTTTTATAACTGATAGTTCTGTAGCCTATTACCAGGTCTCCCAATGCCCATAAATAATTAGGGCACCCTGTGATTGAGTCAGGAAATGACTGTGGCGAAAGACAAATGGTTGTGAGCTAGGAGACAACTGTGAAAGGAGGCAAATGGTGAAGGATGAAACTGTGAAGATAAGAGAGAACATGATGGATTGTAACAATGTAATTGAGCTAAGAAAAAAGGTATAAAAAAGGCCCTCGAGCTTTGCTCGGGGGCAGCCAGATAGGGAAGTCGTCAGAGCGTGACTAGTAACTGACTGTCTGACTGTCACAACTTTTCTTTGCAATATATAAGTTTAACTTCTTGAGTAATCTTCTGCTTCTCCTGGTCATCAATCTATTGTGGGTAACCACGACATAATCTGGTAGTTAAGCATACTTTGAGGATCTGGCTACAATTTAGAAAATATTTTGGTTTATCGAGATTTTCTCTTTCTGGTCCCATTTTTTGTAGTTGTTTTTTACACCTTCTATCACTAATCTAGTTTTTAAAGAGTGGGATAGATTGGTTATTACTTGCTTTCATGTTCTGTTTCTTGGTGGAAACTCTCTCTGTTTGAACAATTGTCAACTAAATATAGCTTTTCCAAATACACATTTTTCGATATTTACAAATTCGAGTCTTTCTCCGATCTCCATTACATATGAGTCCTGATAGGAACTTGGTAGATGTAATTTTTAATTTGAAACCTTTTCATAATGGCTCAATATCTAATATTTATAGCATGTTTTTAGCAATAACTGAGGTTCCTTTAGACAAAATTAAAACGTTGGGAATTTCTGAGGAAACTTGGAATGAAATGTTTAAAATAGTCAATAATTTATCATTATGCGCGCGTCACTCCCTCCTTAAATTTAAGTTGGTCCATAGAGCTCACCTGTCCAAAGACACGTTATCTCGTTTTTATCCGGATATATCTCCCTATTCAGATGGATGCAACAGTGGAGAGGCTTCTCTAATCCATATCTTTTGGACATGACCGAGTCTTAAATAATATTGGATAGAAGTAGTTCAAACTTTTTCTGTGCTTTTTAAAACAAATTTTAAGCCTAATTCGTTTGACTGCATTATTTGGGATTGTTGGAGGAAAAGGCATATCTTTGGAGACTTCTGCTTAATATATTCCTCTTACAGCCAGGAGGGCTGTGTTACTTAAATGGTAGGAAGTTACTCAGCCTACTCATGTTCAATGGTTACGTGATGTTATGTCATACCTATATTTAGAGAAGATCCGTTGTACAATTTCTGATTCTAACCTGTAATTTCAAACACTGGGGGGGGGGGGGGTTGAACTATTTTCAAAACCTTTGATTTAGTGGTGTCACGAACCAGAAAAGAAACACACTGAGTCATGATTCAGTGTTAAAAACTATTTTATTAATCACTACTTATAATAATACAAAATAGAAGTAAAAATGTTAGTATGTTAGAATTCAAAACTGTTAAACTTTGAACATTAACCCAAAAAACTAAACTCTTCGTGTGTGTGTGGCAAAGTCACAAACTCCAAGTCCAGGAATGGTTCTTAAAGTTCAGTTCAGCAAGCCATAAGGTGAAACATGAGCAAAGGCTTCTTCAACAACCACCGTTGTCTGAAGATTAGACGTAGATGTAGAGAACATAGAGAGAGTAATTACGAAATCCAAATGTTCCACGGTGGAACCCAAACTACACTTCAGTGTTTACTCGGTAGTGACTTCCTCACCCCGAAAAGCATCCTAATCGTGGTCGTCCACACAAATACCTGTTTCCTTCTACAGGTCAGCAACAAAGTGAACTCCATGGGATTACTTCCAATTTCCATACATGGATTTCTGTGGCAGACACAGTTATTGCTTCTCATCCATCGATAGAGAACACTAGCGGACTGGTGTATCTTTCCCTTTTCTCTCTCTCTCTCTCTTCTGACCTCTTCAACAACGTCATGACATCTTTTATCTTCTGTTGACGTAAGCACGCCACACAAACACACACACACACACACACACACACACACACACACACACACACACACACACACACACACTATCTTAAAGGGACTTTCACCGAGTCCGTAACAGTGGTTAAAGTACAGATGTTGGCGAGTATCATTACGTGATAAGGGTGTCTCCTTGGCTTTCTTTCTTTACCAAACGGCTTCGGTCTTGGTAGTGGGCTTAGATTCTTCTTTTTACAAAAAAAAATATTGCAATTTAATCACTGTTAATCAATTATCAATTATCATTTTTGATTAACGTCATGGGGTATTGTGATTTTAAGTGTGATTCAAGACAACGTATTCAATACTATTCCATTGTTTTTTTCGATTCATTTACTCTGTATTCTTTATGTGGAATTAATAAAAAAATACTGTAAAAAGAAAGGTGGAGAAAAAGGGTTCCAAATAAACAGCAATAATCAGCCAAAAATACAGCGGTGTAACATTTGCGAACACACACTTCAATGGGACCCTCCACAACTCCAGTGATGCTCGGAAGATCACTCCTAATATCTCCACAATCTCTTCAACTGCTCTTTAAAAACTCTGTTTGCAGTCCATCTAGTCCAGGTGATTTATCTGCTTCAGGCCTTTCAGCTTCCCCAGCACATTTTCCTGTGTAATAGCCGTTACATTCACCTCTGCCCTCTTACTCTCTTGAACTAATGGCATGAAATATCTTATATTCATGAAATATCAGCGCGGAGATAACTCAGACGGACGGTTCATCAAATCTGACATGTCCCCTTTGACCCTCACCAATTATTGTCGATGCACCATAGAAAGCATTTTATCCGGATGTACCACGGCCTATTATGGCAACTTCTCTGCAGGCGACCCCAGGACACTGCAGTGACTTTGTGGACACAGCTGAGCACATCACGGGAACGAGCATCCCATCCATGGACTCTGACTATACTTCTCGCTGACTCGACAAAGCAGCCAGCATAACCCAACCGAACATTCTCTCACCTCCCACCCATCGGGCAGAAGATACAGAAGCCTGAAAGAACGTACCATAAGACTCAAGGACAGCTTCTACCCCAATTTTATAAGAAGGTTGGCTTCTATTGCCGCGGATGGAGTAAATGACCCGGTGCAACTAAGTAGGGTTTGGGGAGACCACGCCTGTAGAACTGCAGATAATTTTGGCCTTCAACAAAATGGGAGCTATATTTTTCATTCCGAGGCTGTCCAGGAATGGTTCCCAGGGTCGAACACTGGGCTGCGCGCGATGTCCTGCGGCGAAAGATTAGACAGAATAGGTGTAAACTTCCTGACGTTCAGGAAAGACGTTGAACTGGTCGCAAAGTAAGTTCGTGCTGGGACTGACGGGGTTGATGCTGTGATGATGTTTCCCCTTGTGAAATAAAACGCGGTCTAGTCCTCCGCTCCTTTCACCCAGGGACTCATTGATGCTCAGTGATTGTGCGCATTTGAGGATGAAATGGGTGGGTGTTTGAACTATAGAGTAGTCCGGGGTTTTGGAGAACGGTCTGGAAGCTGGAGCTGAAGCCAACAATCAGCTTTTAACTTACTGAGTGGTGCCCGGACTAGAAAACCGCAAGGTCTTCTCTGCTACCACAATTATTCAACGCCCAAGGTGTACCGAGGAAAATGATATCTTCCTGCGGAATTCCCGCCCAAGGCCAACTAAGACAACATAAAAAAGTCAACAGGACAATGGAAGATAAAATAACACAAGACCTGGAGCGGGGCGACATAACTTTATTCCCGAATTTGCATGCTTCCACTAATGATTGCAAAATTATTGTTCATATTCTCCATTCCAGCTGCAGTTTCTGGGAGTCTGCAGTGCCGTCAGGATTGCCAGAAGAATGCCCCGATTCCTCGTTGTTTCAGTTTACAATGAGGAACACATTGGGAAATATGTATCGGGGTAGCATTGATTGTTTGTGCCCGCTGTTTTACAGTCGGCCAAGGTGGAACACAGTTCGCTCTGGCTCAGGACAACACACGTAACTCTAGTGTTTCTGCCTGTGTTCCACCGTGGCGCTGCTGAAACCTCCGCCTTGAAGGCAAAACTCCTGTCTATTTTGCACATTTAAAACATGTTCCTTTTACATTAACCTAATGCTTATCATGACGGTACACCAATGAGACGGGGAAAATTACTCGGCCATGGGGGTATTAATGCCATTAAATTTGTTTTACTCGTTTTCACAAGAACGGACCGGATTCGGGAGAGAATTGTGGCTGTTGCAGCAGGAACTGAACTCGACTTACGACAGGAAGGATTGGTTCGAATGAGCCCTTTTCTTGGTCAATGCCAGAACAAATGTCCAAGGAGACATTAGCAATGTCTTCAGCACCTCCCTGAATTTAGTTTGGCTCACTGCATAAATGTACGTGTTTGTACAGGAACTCAGGTGCGCGAGCAGAGCTCCAGTTTGAGCAGCGATATATGTTGGAGAGGAATAGTCTGGATGAGAATGCATGGTGTGACCGGCGATAAAATGGGTCACAATTGCCGGCAGCCAGAGCAACATGAAGCTTCCCGATACACTAAACAGTAATATTATGGACTTTCTTCTGCTCTCCATTTCTGTGTCACGACGATTCTCACTCATTTGACTCTGAAATCCCCTTCGGGATTTGCTGGACACCAAGATATGCCTGACGGTCAGCCCATTAAACAGAAATATTAAACCAAAGACGCAGAATAAATTTAAAAACGACTTCAATCGGGTGAACGCCAGATATGCTGGCGAATTAAGTGCCTCCATTCTGAATTCAATACCCAAAGAAATGTTGCCAATTGTTCGTATAGGTTGAAATACAAACAAGTAGGGGATATTCTCCAAGGAAAGCAAGATCAGAATTACTGCTGCAAGGATCCTCACTGTTTTCACTCTGCAGTACTTTGTTTTAAACTTCTGACAGCATATGGCAACATATCGGTCAACGGTGAAGGCTACAGTATACGACTGTGACAGTTCCAGATTGACGGCCATCAGGTACAGAATGGCGATAAGGAAGTTCGTGTGATGCAGCGATGTGTGTGGCGGACGATTAATTAAAATTTCATAGAGAACGACATTGATAATGATGACCGATAAATCTGACACTGCCATGATCATCATGTAGGCGCCGATACATTTGGAAAGACCGCAGTTCCCTCGGGAGAGAATGATAATTGTCAGCAAGTTGGCTGTAATAGAAACCGAAAAGTCGTCAGTAACGGGGCAGATATTCGCCCGTCCATCTGCTTAGTGTCATCTCGACCGGTCGCGCGAATTATTCTGGGAGCTGGTGGCATCGCGGCACTGAGAACCAGGCATCATCAAACACTCAAATAACTTCTGAGCAATTATCATCATGACAGTTCTTCAAGTAAGACTTACAGCTGAGGCAATAGCAAAACATTCCGAGTAGATTGCGTGTTTTCTTATCATTGCTGGCGGGATACGCATCTAACAGTGTGTTAGCGGATTATTTGCAGCCGAGGGAAGGAAGGAATATTGAGACCAAACTGCAAACTAATCGATTATATTTATTAATTCAGGGCAGGTGGGCGTTCTCGTCGAGTCCAACTCGTTCGTGGTTCTACCTAATCTGAGAGGTCGTGAGGAATCAGGCGCCTTGGTGGGACTGGAGTGACATATACATAAGACCAATAAGGAAAGCTGTGCGCCTTCAGGGCACGTTAGTGATCAGATTCGTCCGTGAACAGTCAGGGGTGGGTTTATCATCACAATTATTGATACAAATGCCTCTGGTTCTTTACAAAATACAGAAGAAATTAGAATCTGTGTGGTTCCAGTAACTTCGCAGAGGCTGTGGCTGAAAAGATTGTCCCGCCTTCTAGATTCCAAATCGGTGAGGGAACGAACGGGCCACAGCGATCGTTACCCACAAAATCCCCTGATCAATGCGCTCTTGTTACATGACTGCGGCCACAGTGCCAGGTAATCCCAGGTTAACAAAGATGACTTTCTACTAAGGATCCGACTGCCGCGTGTCATCCCTTCCTTACTGAAAGAACCTCTGTTGTGGGAATCAGAGATGAGGATCCTCCTTTTTAAAGGGAGGACATTGTGCCCCACGGGGTTGCCCACTCGGTTGGCTCCTCACCGGCCCTGAGTAATACAAGAAATTCTGCTGTTATTGAACTACTTAATATACTGTGTACATCGCGGTGCATCATCGGAACCCGTTGCATCCAAACACACAATGCAGTGTCAAATGGTCAAAAGCTGTGAGACGATGCGCTACTTTGACTTACCGGGGAGTCCAAAGACTGCTAGAATTGGGTAACAAATATATACCATCTGGAGAATCGGAGGGAGATACATTTTCGAAGATTATTCGAATTCTGTCCCGTCTTGTAGCTCACATCAGATTATGACTGCGATCTCGAAACCCTCCCGCTTTATAGCAAACACGGATACTTGGTCAGAGAGAAACAGGTTGTGCAATAACTGTAGTTAGTTCGAGCCACTGAACAAACAAGGGGCGATGTTCCGCTCCAGTGCGACAGAGAATCCAATTGGTCGAATTTGCGGCTGTACCAACAAGCTCATTCATTCACATTCCGCAACGGAAAATACCCCCAGAGTAAGTGACATCAAGGCTTGCCTTGCAATCCCTGCAGGTAACATCCCTCCAGGGCGACCTGAGCTTCTTTGTGCCTCACAGTGATTCAGTGACACGTCACTTCTCCGTTCTATTATTGGATCTGTTTTACACTGTGGGGATCTCCGGCGATGAGCTGACTCTTACGTTGCTGCTGTTGCTCTTGCCTTAACCTTACTCGTGATTACTCGTCTTTAACAGTGACCTTTATGTTTCTTACATAACCTGAAGTCTGCGGGTCCCTGTCCAATATTATAGCTTGTGATCCATTCCTGATCGCTGTCACATTTCAACAGAACCGATGGTGCCGGCACTCGGACAAGGAGGGTGACGTCCCAACTCTAATATTACTGGTGACATCATTCTGTGGTTGCTGGTGGAGATTCCACTGTAGCACGTAACGTGGTCACTGCAAAATATCGTCTGAAACCCCTTTCCAGCAGTTGCTGAAGATGTTCACATTTAAACAGTTGGAGTCACCTGTAGTTATGCGACTGATAATCAGAGCAAAACACAAACGATCGGGCAGCATCTTTCCAAATACAATTTGATTTATCCTTTTAGTTCGCTCTCCTCCACCACCTCACCCCTTTCCACCGCCCCTCAACGCCTCCATCTGCACCATGTTGTTTCCGGATTACAGCTGTGCTGATCACTGCCAGTGCGGCTGCTGTAATCTTGAATAGGGAGTTCACGAAAACCGCTGGCGATTCATCTTTACATAACATTGTGAAGAATGATACTGATCGATTAGTAAGGCGGACTGTTGATCATTGACGCCCGTGAAGAAACCCAACATATCCAGCTGTCCAACACTTGCAATGTTATTGGAGATGGTCCCAGTCTCCCATTTGCAGAGGTGGCTCGAGTCCAGCGCTGCAGGAGGTGGATCAACACTGACCATTGAAATTGGGGTCGGACACTCAGCAGTGCACGCTGCTGCACTGTTCGTTCCTGCTCTGATGGCCTAAGTTCCAGAGGGGGAATGGGGTCATTGGATTTGCTCTGACAGTAGGCACAATCAATGGGCTGAATGACCTATTTCTATCGTTATGAAATATGAGAGGGGTGAGAGCACTGAGAACCTGTTCCTGTAACACCTGGATCACCTCCAATACAATAACCAGTCTCGCTAGGTCATGAAGATATTCCGTTTCAGCCTCCACAGATCTGTGGGATAAAGAATTTGAAAGATTCACTTGCATTTGAGAAAGAAAGGTCTCTTTACCTCCATCTGAAAAATGGCCGTGTTAGACAAAACACTGCAGGAGGTGGATCAACACTGACCATTGATCAACACAGATACTGCATTACCCTCAAATACCTTTTCAACAACGAACGACGACTCAGTAATATGAGACTTGAACTTCCCGTTGTTTGCCACTTTAATTCACCATCCCACTCCCTTTCAGATCTTCCTGCCTGTGCCCTCCTGTACCTTATATGGATCAAGTTGAAGGAAGGAAGCTCATTGTCCATCCTGGCACATTGCATCATTCCGGACTCGGTAATGAGCCCTACAGGTCAGGTCACTCGCTTTCTCTGTACGTACAATAAATCAGTGAAAACGGATCAGGACTTTTGTCTCCATCAGCACACCCGAATCTACTGGGCACGTGTTGCAGCTCTACATTTCGCAACGTTTACACTCATTACTCTGTGTTCTCATTCTATAACTGCGCGCATTTGATAGGTTTTATGACCAATGTTATCTCTACTTATGTACTCCTATTAACCGAACACCAGATGACCTCGTTGCATGGCAAAGCTAGCCTCCCATATTAGATCTAGGACCTTCACAGCCCTGCTGACAATGCGAACATTTCTCCTTGCCAAATCCGACGAAGTTATTTTCGACTGGAACCGTTATCTTTATTTCTGTTTCCACAGATGGTGCCTGTAATGCGGAGGGCTTCCAGCTGCCTCCATTTATTTTATTTATTCTTGCGTTAGATGAGACCAGGTACCAATGATATCAGACCAGTTGCAAGAGCATTGAGTCCAGAACGTAGAAGAAATTGGTTGTCCCGGTTTGCCGCCACCACCTGGAATGGTGGAGCACAGTTCCCGCCAGATACATTTGTCACCATCATCAGTGTCCGTGCAGGATGACCTCAGAAGCTGGAGCCGTGTGACCTACCGCAACAGATTGTATTAGGTTCAGAATCATCAAGTCATCGTCAGTAACGTGTAATACGTGTAATCGTCGCCGATTTTATTAGTCTGCTGGAGCCCTCACCAGTGCCGTTTGAGTCCAATCACTGTACTGATGTTAGTGCAGGTCGCCAACACGTGGGCGTTCCCTGGATTACGAAGCCGTGTTACTCTGCTGACCTCAAGAACAATGTTCGGGAATAGTATAGAATTATGTTAAAACGAAATTTATAGCTCTGGGGGGATTTGTCCACGAGCAGTGCAAGCAGAAATACGACAGAAGTGGTTCTCAAGTAGATTTATTTCACGTGACCTTGGTTTCATCTCATCACCAGCCATGTTACTGCAGTGTCTCCATCACCATTTGATTCCTGCTGGTGAAGGGACTATGGCACTTAATATAGATGAGGATAACCAGCAGTAATGTTCGGGCAAAGTTGTACCCTCTACATGGAACATGGAAGAGTACAGCACAGGAACACGCCCTTTGGCCTACAATGTTGTGCCGAAAGAATTGAACAAGTAATTAAATGCCCAACTAACTAACTAATCTCTTCTGCCTACACAATGTCCATATCCCTCCATTCTCTGCACATCGACGTGGCAACTTCAGTAGTTCCTCAACACTTCTATCGGATTTACCCCCACTACCACGCCTGGCATCGTATTCTAGGCACCCTCCACTCTCTGTGTAAAAAACTTGCCTTGCAGATCTCCTTTGAACTTACCCCTCTCACATTAAATAAATCACCCCTAGTGTTACCCTGGAGTAAAGATAACGGATGCCTACTCTGTCTATGTCTCTCATAATCTTATGAACCTCAATCAGGTCACCCCCTCATCTTCCTCCGCTCCAGAGAAAACAACACAAGTTTGTGCAACCTCTCCTTATAGCACATCCTACAATCCAGGCAGTATTCTAGTAAACTCTTTTGCATCATCTCCGAAGCCGCCAAATCCTTCCTATAATGTGACGACCAGAACTGAACGCGATACTCTGGATGCGGCCTAACGAGAGTTTTACAAATCGGCAACATTACTTCCCGACTCTTGAACTCAATTCCTTGACTAATGAAGGCAAGCATGCCATATGCCCGCTTTACCACCCTAACAACTTGTGCATCCACTTTCAGGGAGCTATGGACTTGGACCCCGAGAACAATCTGCACATTAACACTGTTAAGGGTCTTGTCATAACTGAGCACTGTCTCTTTATAGTCGATATCCCAAAGTGTAACAGCTCACATTTGGCTGGTTAAACTCCATCTTCCATTTCTCCGCTCAGATCTGCAACTCATCTCTATTCCCCTATATCAGTTGGAAATCTTCGACACTGTAGACAACGCCACAAATCTTTGTATCGTCGACGAACTTACTGACCCATTTATCTACGTTTCATCCGGGTCATTTATCTAGGTCACGAACAGCAGAGGTCCCAGCACGAAACTCTGAGGAACCCCACTAGTCATGGACCTCTAGCCATAATAAGTCCCATTTTATACTATCATCTGTTTTCTATGGGCAAGCCAATTCTGAATCCAAAAGGCTAAGTCACAGTGTACCCAATGCATCTTAACTACTGCTGCAGTATCGCCTCCAGTAATAATATGCCAGAGACATCATTCGCGACGTTAAGCTGTCGTCACCTCATTGATGTTGGAGCAAGATGATCATGTTCTATTTGGGACAGAGGGCCATCATCTCACAGAATTTCAGCTCAGTGTCATCATCAGCCAGAGATTTGTTTCATGTTCGTCGGTTAAAAGGATGTTGTTTCAAAGCATGGCTGTCACCACACAAACCATGGCGGGGTCGCCGATATAACGGTTCAGTGGTGACTTCACCGCGAATGGCATAGTTATCATCAGGAGATTTATAGCAGTGATATTGGAACAAAAGCATTATCGACAACAGCAAAGGTAGGTCTGTATATTTACCGTCGCCCTGATGCTTGAGGTGACGGAAATACGGGAACAGGTCCCGTTCTGTCAGCGTCGAGCCGCCAATATAAAGGGTGCAGCAGAGTTTTCCCTTTGCTCAACTTACAATTCAAATGTTGCTCACTCAAGGGAGGAGACTCCCAGGTACTGAGAGAGCGACGTAAAGAGGTGCGATCTTCAAGAATGCCGAGCATCTCGTTCATTGATTTCAATGAGTCAACATTAATGAACTGAACAGAACCATCTCTCCATTGGAGTCCCGGCGCACCGAAGCTAAAATCCGCTCCTTGGTTACAAATTGACAATCACTGGCACCGAATATTGGGTCATCTCAATTTACTTTACATTGGCACGTAAATGTTTGGGCACCCCGGTCAAAATTTCTGTTACTGTGAATAGCTAAACGAGTAAAAGATGACCTGATTCCCAAAAGGCATAAAGTTAAAGATGACACATTTCTTTAATATTTTAAGCCAGATTACTTTTTTTATTTCCATCTTTTACAGTTTCAAAATAACAAAAAATGAAAAGGGCCCGAAGCAAAGGTTTGGGCGCCCTGCATGGTCAGTACTTAGCAACACCCTCTTTGTCAAGTATCACAGCTTGTAAACGCTTTCTTTAGTCAGCTAGGAGTATTTCAATTCTTGTTTGGGGGATTTTCGTCCATTCTTCCTTGCAAAGGGCTTCTTGTTCTGTGCGATTCTTGGGCTGCCTTGCATGCACTGTTCTTTTGAGGTCTATCCAGAGATTGTCGATGATGTTTTGGTCGGGGGACAGTGCGTGTCATGGCAAAATCTTCAGCTTGTGCCTCCTGAGGTAGTCCATTGTGGATTTTGAGGTTTGTTTTAGGATCGTTATCCTGTTGTAGAAGCAATCTTCTTTTCATCTTCAACTTTTTATTTTACAGACTGTGTGATGTCTGCTTCCAGAATTTGATGGTATTTAATTGAATCCATTCTTCTCTCTACCAGTGAAATGTTTCCCGTGCCACTGGCTGCAACACAAGCCCAAAGCATGATCGATCCACCCCTATGCTTAACAGTTGGAGAGGTGTTCTTTTCATGAAATTCTGCACCCTTTTTTCTCCAAACATACCTTTGCTCAGTGCGGCCAAGAAGTTCTATTTTAACTTCATCAGTCCACAGGACTTGTTTCTAAAATGCATCAGGCTTGTTTAGATGTTCCTTTGCAAATATCTGAAGCTGGACCTTGGGGTGAGGACGCAGGAAAGGTTTTCTTATGATGACTCCTCCATGAAGGTTATATTTGTGCAGGTGTTTCTGCACAGCAGAACAGTGCACCACCACTCCAGAGTCTGCTAAATCTTCCTGAAAGTCTTTTGCTGTCAAACGGGGGTTCTAGTTTGCCTCTCTTGCAATCCTACCAGCAGTTCTCTCGGAAAGCTTTCTTGGTCTTCCAGACCTCAACTTGACCTCCACCGTTCCTCTTAACTGCCATTTCTTAATTACATTACGAACTGAGGAAAAGGCTACTTGAAAACACTTTGCTGACTTCTTATAGCCTTCTCCTGCTATGTGGGCATAATTTATTTTAATTTTCAGAGTGCAAGGCAGCTGCTTTGAGGAGCCCATGGCTGCTGATTGTTGGGACAAGGTTTGAGGAGTCAGGGTATTTATTAAGCTTTGAAGTTTGTATCACTTGGCCTTTCCTAACGATGACTATGAAAAAGCCATAGCCGTAACAAGCTAATGAAGGTATGAGACCTTGGTAAAAGTTATCTGAGAGCTCAAATCTCTTCGGGCTCCCAAACGTTTCCATGGTGCTCCTTTCCCTTTTTCACTCTAAAATTGTACAAAACAACATTAATGCACTAATCTTGCTTAAAATGTTGAAAAGAAATTTGTCATCTTTAACTTTATGACTTTTGGAGATCAGTTCATCTTCTACTCACTTAACTGTTAATTGTAACAGAAATTTTGACCAGGGGTGCCCAAACTTTTGCATGCCACTCTATGTTCCGTGAAACGATTGTTTGGTATAAAGTGACGATTTATCGATGCAGCCACACTGCTCTCGGGAGCTGGAAAGATGCTATTACTGATATCGTCTATTCTGTAAGCTGTTCGATTTTTTTTCTCACTGTGAATCCGTTTTTCCATTAAATCGTGTACATTTCCTGATCTGTTCCACACCCTTCGTCAGGATCGGAAAGGTGGCAAACCGTTCCACATTCCAAGAGATCCGTCGGCAGCAAATTCGATAAACATTTCCAGCGGCATCTTTGCAGACGTTGGTGTTCCCTGCAGCTAAAGATATCCAGTTTCACTGATGTTACTTCTTTGATGCTAATACAATTTCTAGTTATAATATTCCTCCCGTCTCAGAACAGTGACCGGCATCCGCCTCTGTGCATGAATCGCTGGAATACGTGAGAGAGAGAAAGGTTGCAAAAGTTCTCAAGATTTTTTAGTCGGTAGAGCAATCTTGACAATTTATTATTGAATTGGAAAAAAGACAGATCCAGCATCTGTTTATAAATCTCTCTTTGCCTGTCTGTCTCTGTCTGTCTATCTTTCGGTCTGCCTGTCTGACTGTCTTTCTGTCTGTCTGTCTGTCTCTCCTCCCCACCCCTCGCCCCTCTCTGTCTGTGCAGAGTTTTCCCTGTCGGGATGGTTAAGGAGTTAATATACTCACCTCCCTTTCCTTTCTTCGCTTTCTCTCGTATCATCCTTACCCCGGGCGCACGGTTTTTTTGTGGACAAGGGAGTATCTTAAATTTGTCCCCACTTTAGCTGCGCTGGGTGGTTGGTGTGATGGAGATTTCCCACTCAGAACAGTTACCGCTTAGTCATCCAGACACCTACCTCCTTCAGGCCCTTGCCGGTCCAAGTGAGCCCCCAGGAGAGGGTTCAGGAGGTTTTGCCAATAATTGAAAGTGTAAGCACAGTGAGTCCCAGGATTTGAGCAGCGCCTGGAAAAATGTTGCATCCAACCATCCGGCTGCAGGGTCAGTGCTCTGGATAAAACAGGTACTGTGTCTCCTGCCGTCGCGGGGGCTGGAGCTCGAAACAGTTCTGCAAGGAGATCAGGCGATAGGTGCAGTTGAGATGGGTCGTTCCGCGATTGCTGGCCTCTGCCTCTTGGCCTTAATGGTAATGTTGTCACTGGGGTTGAGTGTTAGAATTAGGATGCGAATCGAGCCTGTGACTCTGGGACCACGTGGGGGGAAGGTGACGGGGAAGATACGGAGGGCAAAATAAACAAAAAATGTCGATGCAGCAAATTTGAATTCAAGCAGAAAAATCGGCAGGTCGGTCAACGTTTGTGGGGCGTGGAGCAGAGTCACCGGTTCAGGTCGGAACCCTCCACCGGTCACCTGAGCCAGGGTGTTGTCGATCCCGGGAGGTGAGGTCTGATTTTCGGCAGTGATTCCAATTAAATTACTCTCACAGGCGGCCTCGGCCCGCCACCTACGCAGAACCTGGTGCAGTCGCCGCGGGTGATGGGGCATTAACACGGAGCCAGCTGAGATCGACAGCCGCTACGTCGCTGGTTTTCTGTTCCTGGGAGCGGGGTGAGGGTGGTGACACTGGGACCACACCCATTCGTTCATTTTTATCTAGGGGCCTTTACCTCGATCACCCTCTCCGGCAGCGAGATTAGAACTTCCTGTAGATGTACGGCTGAGGTAGAGCATAATTTTACATGATGTTTGGACACAAGAAGTGGCCATTCGTCCCATTGTGTCCCTGCCGAAAGAGATGGTTAAACTGTCCAATCGCACCTTCGGAACACGGCTCCACGTGTTTGAGTATCTGCCTCATTCGTCCGTTCAGGCAAGGCAGTGAAACTGAGGGCGCATCCTGTTGTTATGGGCATGAGGGTCGGCCATTCAGTTTTTTCTACCTCCTGTCCACTCCTACTAACTGCTGAAATGCAACCTATGATTTACGGTATTTGACCGGTATGATAAGAGAAAAAGGCCTTTCCTTTTATCAGGACACCTCAATAACTTGTACACTTCAATTAAGTCTCCCTCCAGGTGTTACATCTCAAGTAATCCAGGCTGTCTGATCTTCAACATCATTATGTTTTATCATTTGTTCCAGTCTTGTTGTTAAATGAGCTTTTTATATATTAGTTATATACTAATAACTGAGCATGTGCTTATTGCCAGAAGGCTGTGAGGGATTCTCCCTGACTGGTCTTGTGAGCTCCCAATTCCAACCATGTGGTCATGATGCTGTTTAAGGAGGGAGTTCAAAACTTTCACCAAAATGCCAAAGGAACAGTGATATACCTGGATGGTGTACGACCTGGAGAGAAATGTGCAGGTGGTGACATCCCATGCACCTTCTGCCATTGTCATCCCTGTAAAGTTGTATCAAAACCTTTCTACTTTTACTCTCCATATCCTTGTAATAGTGGCCAATGTTATATAAACCTTCCAAATTACTTGTTGAATATTCATGCTAGCTTTGTCTTTCAGTTATAATGATTCTGGGGTTTTTTCTACCGTATCAATGTACGCTCACTGCATGCGTAGATATTCTCTTCCAAAGTGGATAACCTCACATTTTCCCACAGTATACTCTAAATTTCAATGTCTTGCCCTCTCACTTATCCGATCGATATCGCTTGCAGGCTCTTTTTTGTCCTCCTCACAAATTGCTAACTCACCCATTTTTGTGTTGTCAACAAATTTGGCTGCAGGACTTCCAGACCCTCCATCCACATCATGAACATAGATTGTAAGTAGATGAGGCCGAGCACGGATCCCTGTGGCACTCAATTGGTTACTGACGGCGATTCTAAACATGACCCGTTTATCACATTGATTGATGGGCTGCCAGTCAAGTGGGATGCCTTGTCCTCAGTATGTGTTGAAGGTGGCAGTGTTGGAGCTGCATTCATTCAGGGAAGTGGGGTGTCATCCATCAGGTACCTGGCTTATGTCCTGTGTGGATGATGAGAACGTTTTGGTGTGTTCGGAGGTGAGTTCTTCATTGCAGGCTGTACAGCCTTTGACCTTTTCTTGCAATTGGAATAACAACATGTCTGGTTCACTGGTGGGTTTGCGGCTGAAGCACCCAGATGCCTAAGGGGAAGACCTTAAATGGTCGAAGATGAAAGAGACTGCAGATGCTGGAATATGCAGCAAAAAAAAAATACACAACGCTGCGAAAACCGAGCAAGAATGCTCACCAGCCCCTTTACGTCCTCAGAAAGTGAAAAGAATTTGGCATGTATTCGTCGACCCGAGCCAATTTTTATTGATGTATCACAGAAAACATCCTATCTGGATGCATCACGGGTTGGCGTGGCAAGTGCTCTGCCCCGATCGTAAAAAAGTGCAGAGAATTCCGGACACAGCTCACCACAACACGGAAAACAACATCACCTCCATGGACTCTGTCTATACTGTACATCGCTGCCACTGTGAAGCTGCCAGCATAATAAAAGACCCCACCCACACCGTACGTTCTCTCGTCTCCCCTCTCTCATCGGGCAGAAGTTACAAAAGCCTGAAAGCACGTACGGCCAGTCTCAAAAAACAGCTTCTATCCCTCTGTTATAAAAAAAATATTGAACTGTCCTTTAGTATGATAAGGTGGACTTTCGACTTCATAATCCACCACATTATGACCTTGCACCTTACCGTCTACCTGCACTACTCTTTCTATGTGGCTGTTACACTTTATTCTGCATTCTGCTATTATTTTACCGTGGACTACCTCAATGTGCGGTGTAATAAATTGATCTGAATGGAACTTATGCAAGACAATATTGTCACTGTAGCTCTGTACATGTAACAACAATAAACCAATTACAATTCCAAGTCAAGGAACACCTGTGGAGGCAAAAGGTGTAAGTTGACGATTTAGGCCGTGGCCCTGTATCAGGACCGAGAGGCAAGAGGAAATGAAACGACAGAAAAGAACCCACACCCCGGTGTTCTCTCCCCACACACATTCACCTGTTCACCTAGTTTACTTCTACCTTTGTTTACCTTTCTCCACGTGGTTCCAGCTGCCCATTTCCCGCTCATCCGGTTCCACCTATCATCTTCCGCCCTCTGTCCCACCACCCCACTGCTGTATATCGGCGATCGTTCTTCTCCCCTTTGTCCTGTAATGGGGTTTGACATGAGATAAGGACTTGCAACTTTTGTCTCCACAGATACTTATTGACTCACTGATTTCATCAGAAATCGTGTTTTGGTTTCCGGACGACTGTGCGGATCTAATTAGGCCTATTTGATTTTTTTTTGTAAAATAATATTTTGAGAGACTTTTTAAAACTTAGTTGAACAATGAAGGAAACTTTATGAGTTTCACTACTGAATTTATTGTGTGGTTTTGGAGCAAGCAAGTCATTTCCAGCAATGTGTCTTAATTTTGGATCTGCTTCTCTGGATATTTCCCTGCTTAGTGCTCTGTAGATCTGGACTATCAGTGGATTCATTGAATGCACTGAGAGGCAGGGTAAACGCAACCATTGATATTTCAGTTTCACTGTAATATTATGGCCGAATATTCAAGGTTAACCGTCATCATAAAGAAACTGAGAACATGTGACGTTGAGTCTGTTATTTCCATTTTCAGTTATCGTTGCCGAGACACTTCGTCCATTGCCAGGGTAACAGCCCGCTCGAACTGCAAGGGGTGTCGCACATTTTTATCGCTGTCTAGTCACTGCCCCTCAGCGGAGAGTCAGTGGCCTCGGCAGCAGCTGCAACAGAATGATGGTGGGCGGAAAGGATGCTTTGAGCATTTACACTGTCTGTAATGTATTATGCTTGTGTTAGAATAAACTGAGAACTAACTAACTGGTAGGGGGTGGGGTGGGGATGGTATTGACGCAAATCCGTTGATTATTTCAGGATGTCCTAAAAAGTTTGCAATTACTTCACATCTCTGCATCAAAATGGAAACAAGATGTCTGTGCAGAAAATTTAAATTAAAAAGAGAAAACGCTGGAAATGCTCAGCAGGTCGGACGGCATCTCGGTCAGTCCCAGTTCTGATGATGAGTCTTCCACCGTTTCTCTTTCTTCAGCCTTAGTTTGTGAACCGGAAATAGCAGGAATACTTTCAGCATATTGTCGCCAGCAGACCATCGCGGGGGAGTCTGTTGCTGGGTTACAATCCTGGGATGGTGACTCCGAGAATATGGAACTTGCAGTGTACAGGGCTTCTGCCCAGGTCGGTGGTTCTGCATTGCGACTGGATGTTCCTCCTTTCGCAATGAAGCAGACGTCTCGGGCGGTTCAACATTGGTTGTGGGGAGATCACTGACAACACCACCCAGTGTGAGACAAGGGGACGATGTGTGATGCTGTGGTGGGGCATGGGGGTGGTGAATGACATGTGTCCTGGAGATGATGGGTTCCGGGGATCAGTCTGCCCGAGTTTATGAGGTATGGAGAGAACATTTTTGTTCTGAGCTCAGATGTTTTGGTCTGGATTTCCTTTGGAAGCTATCAGTGCTACTCTGCGGGGAGAACGAGTTCCCACCCCCTTCACTGAGACAGGCCGTGAATAAATGAGCAGCTCCGTGTTTACAATATTAGACATGTACCTGTGGTTCACTATTTGACCCATGTTTGGAAATTCCCCCTCTCTTTCACCTGTCCGTCAGCGGGTGGATATCAAATAAAAACTGAAGATTCTTGAGATCTGAGAAAAACAGGAAACGTTTGAAGCCTTTCTGACGAATGGTCTTGGACGAGAAACATTAACAGTAGATAATGAGACATAGGAGAAGAATTCGGCCATTCGGACCATCGATTCTGCTCCGCAATTCGATCATGGCTGATTTAGTTTGCATCCTTAACCCCCATTCTCCTGCCATCTTCCCGCAGCCTTTGACGCCCTGACTGATCATGAAACTATCAATCCCCGCTTCAAGTGTACCGAATGACTTGGCTTCCACAGCCCTCTGTGACAATTAATTCCACAGATTTACCACCCTCTGGCTGAGGAGTTTCTTCCTCATCTCAGTTTTAAAGGGAGGTCCTTTTATTCAGAGACTGTACCTTCTGGTTCTAGACTCTATCATTATTGGTAATATCCTCTCCAGATTCACTCCATCCAGATCTGTCAATATTCGGCAGGTTTCAATGAGATCCCTCCTCATGCTTCTAAACTCCAGCGAATATAGTCCCAGAGCTATCAAACACTCCTCGTACGTTAATGCTTTCATCCCCGGGATCATTATTGCAAAACACCTCTGGACCCTCTCCAATGTCACCACACCCTTCCTTAGATACACGGCCGAAAACTGCTCACAATACTCCAAACATGCTCTCACCAACGCCTTATAAAACCTCAGAGTGGCATCCTTGTTTTTCTATTCTAGTCATCTGAAATGAAAGCTCAAATACACGCACCTCTTCTGCACAGCCGCCACATCTGTCCTGCAATGTGGCAATCTGAACTGCACAGAATACTTCAAAGGTGGCCTAACGATAATTTAAATGCAGTGCAATATGACTCGCCAACTTTTACAATCAGTGCCCCGACCGATGAAGGCAAGCAGGCCGGATGTGTTAATTACCAGCACACGCCGTCTTTGCCACTTCTCATGACTGGGGTGGGGAGGTCAACAGTACCACTGGGACCTGGACCGGTGATGACCCCTCCCTGAGCTAATCCCTCCATGGGGAGAGGGGGATAGATACGGGACGGCCCCCGGACGATAGACCCGCCCCGTTCCCTGTCTCTGAGCACCCAGCGCACAGCCCCGCACCTCGCTGCCCACCCGCGCGGTCTCGCATCACACAGGGGCTGCTCGGCTCGCGCTGAGGCAGGTTCATGGCGTGTGCTGACCGGCAGTCACATGACCCAGCATACGTCAAGGAAGGTGAGACAGCAGCTCAAATATCCTTCCTTGACGTATGATGGGTTAAGGTGACAGCAGATGTCAATCACTGGTTATAACCCAGAGCGCAGGCGGACCCGCCGAGGGGGCGTTTCCGGAATCTGTATAGACGGCGCTTGAAGTTCCCTCCCCAAACTCCCGGTCAAACCCGAAGAAACCTCAGAGCAAATGTCTCGCTTTTTTTATTTCCAGTTCCGTCCGAGGGCAGTTAGGACCGTTTGTGAACCGGGTTCCCCAGGGATGAGTGAAGCGTCTTCCTGCGGCCGGAGCCGGTGAGTTGACTAATTTATTTATGAGAAGCAGGAGGAGGCCGCTCGGCCTACAAGTTTCATGCTGACTCAAAGAGAAGGGATCCCCTCAGCCCCGTCTCCTCATTTCCCTACATGTCCATCCGCTCTTCCCCCCTTTTTATCATATCATGATAACCTAGAGGGGTGCCTAGTCGAGAGTTTATTAATAAGGACCTTGCAACAAGTATTCAAGCAGGTCAGTACCACACAGCATATTATAATAATAACCTACGACTCCATGCAACAGGTATGATGCACTTGACCCTCCCAGCAGCTACCCCAACCAACCCTTCCCTCCTGAAAGTCCCTGCCTAGTGTTACCTACTTGCTTCTGAATATCCAGAATGGCGTGACAAATATTGTAGGACTCCTCCTTAACATTGGTGACACATTTATCCTCTATTTTGGCACATAATTCCCCTTTCTGAGCTAACAGGTATTCCACAGCGTACCGCGTCTGTTGGGCATAATGTCTAAGTTCCGCCATTTCCTGGTTCACTGCCTCCAGGCCCTTGATGCTGCTGTTTCCCATCACTGTCAGTCCGCAGACGAGGTAGTTCCGATTGTTTGCGGCCATGGTCCCTGCCGAACCCCCACAGAGAGTGCACTCAGTAACGCATAGCCTAACGATGATCTCACTACAACAGGATCCATTCATTCTTCGCAGAATTCCTTATTTATGTCCGTGCTGCAAGTGTTCGTCAGATACGAGCCTTCTGGGGGCAGGGGACCGTGACTGGCTCAATCCTTCCTATTACAAATTGTGGTATAGGTACCATTAAAAAGGAACACATACCCTTCCTTGGCCCGGAACAGGTTATATTGCCCGTTTGCTGTGGACTAGGCATCTGATAATATCAAGTGATTCCAGCAACTCTCCTCCCATGAATTCTCATATAACTTTCCCCGGTTAGCCATTCCAAACAGGCATTAGAAGCTTTCACATGGGGACCGTTCCCTTCCCCACACAACCATCGCTACCCTGCAAGTAGTTCAACACACCAAGTGTTGGCACACTCACCTAAACCATCCTCCCCTTTAATGCACACTTTATCTCTCTACAAGTGGTGGTGGCACATGATATCAGGTGCTATACAATCGTTAGCCCACAACCCCATCCCTTACCGTTGAAGCAGTGGGGAAGGACTGGTGGCTAGTTGTGCTGCGAGGGTCTGCTGTTGTTCCTTGCAAACATTTACCTGGCAGCACCCTCCCGTAAGATCCCGTCTGCCCAATGCACTTTGCTTTTGAGTATTCATATCTTAAGGGAGCTCTGGGGCTCCAGCTTGGTGTGGCTACAGAAATACCTTTCACTGATTCTGCCAAGGGGTAGCAAACGGTGCCATTGCCATGCAGTTGTATATGGGCTTCGTAAAATACATTGTCCTCTAATGCCCACGCACGAGTACCGGTAATGATAAAGAGTCCAAATTTGAGGAGCATCATTTTCCCTCCGGTGGCCATCGTTTACAGTCACTTTGATGAATCCAGCGTTCCCGGCCCTGCACTTTCAGCGCTGTAGGGTTCTGCAGTAGTATCTGAAAGGGCCTTTCCACCGAGGTCCCAGTTTAGGTCATTCCCAGTCCCGTATCAGCACCGACTCTCCAATATCCAGGTTAGGCAACTCCGCATCCTTTCCCTCCTGCTGCGTAAAGGAGCTCTTTGCCTGTGAATGAAGGAACTTCAAAGAGGTAGTAAGTTGTCTGATATATCTTGGTAGTTTATTCCCCATAATATTAAGGTCGACCTGGGTGGCGAGCTGTGTGTCAGCATCCCATGAGGTTCTTCCTGGGCGTCCATAAACGATTTCGGCAGCCGACACGCCGGTGGCCGAGTGGGGAGTCATTCTCATGTGGTATAAAGCTAATGGGAGAACCTTCAGCCAATTTAGACCTGTCTTCTGACACTAATTTAGTTAATTTATTCTTCAGGGTGACGTTAGTTCGTTCTACTATACCCGCTGACTGAGAGTGGTATGTGCAATCGATATGCAGTGCCTCGCAGAGCTCCTTATTTATTTTCCCTATGAAGTGACGACTATTGTTTGAACATATTTGTCGGAGTACTCCAAACCTTGGCATAATCTCTGTAGCAATAACTTCACCACCGTTGAGGCCTTATTGTTGGTGGTTGGAAAAGCTTCAATCCATCTACTAAAGACATCAACAATAATAAGACATTAGTTATAGCAACCTACATGCGGTAATTCAATAAAATCAAGTTGTATACATTCAAAAAGACCCACTGGCAAGGGGGTTCTGCCTGGGATGCACCTCACCCCTTTCCCAGCATTGGTTTGTTGACATATTAAACACGATCGTATTTTGTCTTGTGCTGCTTCCTACAATCTGAGGCGCCACCAGGTACGGAGTAAAATGTTACTCATTCCCCCCCCCCCTTGCCAAGGTTGATGTCAGAATGCAGGCAGTCGATAAGCATTGGTAACAAAGAATCAGGTATACATACTTCACCGACTGGAGTGGTCCAGAGACCATGTGGCGCAGAGTGCGTAACCCATGCGCCTTCCATACTGGTTTTCTGAGTCAGGGGCGTCCCCCTGTAAGTTCTGTACAGTAACCATATCTGGGGTGCCCTGCGTTTTGTAGTCGGTTTATAAACAATCGTCTGTTTTTCCGCAGTAGAAACGATATTAGTTCTCCGGTGTGCTGCGAATTTTGCCTCTGCATCTGCCCTCTTATTACCCTGTTGTATTAGGGAGGCGTCTGAGAGGTGGGCTGAGCACTTGATGATTGCCAATTTATTAGGGAGGAGTATGGCTTGGAGGAGGTTCTTCACGTAAGCCGCATTCTGTACGGGGCTCCCTGATCGAACTCTGTGTTCGAACTCATAGTTGACTGAAACCATGGGCGACTCCAAAAGCATAGCGGGAATCAGTAAAGATATTAGCTACTCTGTCCTTGCCTAAATCACAGGCTCTGGTAAGGGCGAAAAGTTCTGCCTTTTGGGCAGAGACTGCGGGCTGCAAAAACGCAGACTCCGCAACATCTACTATAGCGTATCCGCAAAGGCGGGTTCCCTGGTCAGAAACGAAGGAACTGCCGTCGACATACAGGCTTAAGTCTTCTGACTGGAAGGCTTTATCTGAAAGGTCCGGACGGGGTGCAGTTAAGAAGTGGTTACGCAGTAAACAGTCATGTGGTGGGTTCTCAAGATCCTCAGGTGGGATCTCTGGGAAGGTGGCAGGGTTAATGGTGGTACAGTATGCAAAGGAGAGGAACGGATTATTCAGGATCGCTACCTCATATCGGTTTAAGTGGGCCTGGGTAAGGTGTTGGGTCTGATAGGAGGTCAGCAGTGCCGTTACGGTATGGGAAGAATAAACAACCACGGCCGTTGCAGGGTTATATTGGAGGCTGCTGTTACGAGGGAGTAGGTTGCTGGAAGCATCTGAGAAGACGGTGGAAGTCCCCTAGCAACCGGGTCCAGCCGAGTAGAGTAATATGCCACTGGTCTTTTCCTATCCCCATCGGACTGAGTAAGGACGGCTGTGGAGCAGTCCTCCAGAACATTCACAAAAAGCCGGAATGGGCGATCATATAGGGGTCGTCACAGGGCTGGGGCGCTGGTAGGGCATGTTTGAGCTTATCTAAGGCCTCCTTTTGTTCCTCCTTACGTTCTATAGGTCCCAAGGACTGGGTTGAAGCCAGGGGTGTGAGATGCTTAGTAAGGACGGCCAAGTCAGGTAGCTACTGCCTGCAGAAATTTAGTAAACCTAAGAAGGCGCGCATACCCTTCGGGGTAGAGGGCAGTGGGGTAGGAATAATGGGAGCAATACGTTCAGGGGTGAGCTGGCGTTCAGTGGCGCTTAAAAGAGTGCCCAGAAATTTTACCTGGCGCAGGGTTCGTTTTACTTTCTGTGGAGGTATCACGTATCCCCAGTAGTTGAGTGCGTTAAGTAACCTGTTGGTGTCCGCAATGTTGGCGGGCTCCGAGGGACTTGTTAATAAAAGGTCAGCGACACACTGGACAACAGTGGATTCGTCAGAAAGTTGTAACTCTTAAAGTTGTTTATGCAAAACTTGGGAGAAAATAGTCGGGGAGTGTATTAAAGCTTGCCGGAGATGCGTCCAGGGGTATTGCTGACTTTGGAAGGTGAAAGCAAACAGGTACTGCGATTTCGGGAATTAGGAAATTATAAAAAATTCGTGATGGAGATCTATGAGTGTAAAACTACAGGAGTTGGCCAGGATGTTACTGAGGATGGTAGCCGGGTTCGGGACAACGGGATGCAGTGGCTGCACTATATCATTAACCTTACGCAGGTCTTGGAGCAGGCGCCATTCTGCCTGACCGGGTTTGGGGACAGGAAATATGGGAGTGTTGCAGGGTGATTGGCAGGGAACCAGGACACCCTGTTTGTAGAAACAATCTATTAAATGTGTTATACCTTCAACCCCCTCTCTCCGGAGGGGGTACTGTCGGACGGAACACAATTGTGTTCCCAGCCTTACGCGGATTTGGATCGGGGTCACTGGGATGTGAGCCCTACCTCAGCTTTTGACGCGGCCCATAAATTGGGGTTTGGCTAATCCGAAGTGAGTAGGTGGGCTGATGGTGGCGTAAATGGCCTGTTACAGAAAAAGGGGTGGGGTAGTAAATCAGGGTCCCTTCTGATATTACCTGGGGAACCCCGTAAAGGCCTGCGTCTGCCTGTACTTCACGTCAGTTTGCTAGGAATCCCGTCAGTAAAGGGATAAAAAGGTAATTTTCACACTTACTTTGTGTAATTTCTAATGGTCGGGATTGAGCGGCTTTTCAACGCCTTTTGAAGCTGCTTTTGAGCTGTTTTTGAAGGCTCCACGCTTGAAAATTATCACAGCGCAAATGAACATCTCATCCACTCGAGGCTTCCATGGATCTGGACAGAGAACTCCTTCCATTCGTTATTTGGTGCTTTAAATCAACATGGAAAAAGTGTTGTGATGAGGAGGGAGGAGAGAACCAGCCCCTGACCTGCTTCTTGCAGATCGCGGCCAGCTCTTTCGCTTTTCCTGTTACGTCCAGGTGGTGTCGCCATTACTCAGTAGATTGGGATAACACAACAACCCGATGCCAGCGAATGGGCTTTTGGCGGCAAAACCCGGGTCCTGGTGTTGGTACCGAGAGGTGTTGGGAAGGAAATCGAGGAAATCCCGATGGATGTTCATGAAACATTTCATTGACTTCAAATATAGTACGTTTTTTGATTAGCATACAAAACTGAATTCGGTGAAAATCTGAATCACAAACAGAAAGATATTGAAAAGCGAAATAAGTTGAAAGAGAAACAGTAATGGATTTAGAGGGGAGGCTGAGAAGATTTACTGGAATATGCAGCGATTAAAAATTTTAGTTCTGCAGATGGACTACAGAAGCCGGGCTTTGTACCCTTGGAACGGGGGGTATTCCGAGGAGATCTAATGAATGCGTTTACATTTATGGAAGGCATTGTAACAGTAGACAGCCTGAGATCGTTCCGTTTGGTGGACTCGAGAGGACATGGACTCCAGGTGAATTATCAGAAAATGAATAAGTTGATAGTCGGGCTGAAGAGAGGGAACGGGATGTGGCCGGTGACGGGGGAGAGGATCCAAACGTCAAATGCACGGAGAGAGGGGGTGGAGGGAGAGAGAGAGAGAGACAGACAGACAGACAGACAGATTGAAAGAAAGAGAGAGAGAGAGAATATGAATAAAAACAGGTGTGTATGGAGAGCACACGTGCTGCTGCCAGCAATGTGAATTCTCGAGACTGTGGAAACAGTGTTAAATGCATAAAATAACAATAGTTGGCCGCAGGCCGTGGAAGTCGGGTTTAGTGCGGAGCTATTGCACTGAATCGATATATGCGGCCCGCCACTTGCACCCAGCCCAGGCCAGTAATACAGAAGAAAAATGTGAAGAGTTCAGCTCTCAACTATCCGTGATTTTCACCTGACAGGTCGCGTTTTTGAGACCCTGAGACACAAACACAACGGTGTGCGCCGGCATAATGTGTCTACGCAGCACGTGATGGGACAGTGTTGGATCACGTTGAGAAGGAAGTCATTGAGTGATTGAGAACCCGCAAGCCGAATATTCAACCCACTGAACAGAATTGTTGCATTTGAATTAAATCTGTGTCACATGAAAATATGGCAGAATTTTTGCTTAATAACTGTATTAATCACGATTAGTTCAAATAACTCAAATATTCACTGCATAATTTAAGTAGTTATTTAACATACTAGTTTCACAACTTTGAAATTCATTAACTCTTTAGTTGCCCAAACTCTTTAATTTACTTCCACAACTTCCAGTTTACAACTGATATTCAGCTACTACCTGCTCCAGGTTAAACTGAGTTGACGAGTCCTTGTCTCATTCCCTGACTCCGGGCCTTGCTATTCAGTGTTTGGTCTGCGGAGTCATTGCTGCGAGTTATCTCGGAAGGCACTTTTTTGTCTTTTCTTTTCATACGGTCCAGACATGGCTAAATTCTTTACAGCCAAAACTGCGGCTATGAGTCAACCTTTTATCCATACGTTCGCGTTTCTCTCGCCCCTTCAATGACCCGCTGACCACATTCCAAGATTACCTCAACTATCAGTCCCTTAATTATCAGGTGTATATTTCTGCTTTTGAAATCTACCAGACCAACCCTTTCAGAAGATGTCAATTCCCAAAAGATCCTTATTTGCTTTTTCTTTGCCCAGTGTCAGCCCCGTGTTTGCACAGTTCTATTTTATCACGTCGATACTGACCAGGGTTTGACGACATCATTTCCCATCAATGTGTTATTTGTTCTGGGATTCCCATCCCACTCCCCCCCCCCCCCAGCCTCTCTCTCTCTTTCTCTCTCTATCTCTCTCTGCACTGCACCCCACAAGCCGGGAACGTGCCCTCCAAGTGCGTTTTGGGATACTTGAAATCTCTCAGGCAGCTGCAAAATGAACATAGAAATGTCAACTATGTGAGTAAAGATCAGGAATTACTGTGGGAACGACAGCATTTCTCCTCGAATATATAAAAATACATAACGTTAATGATGAGAGCTTGCAGAGCTCTGTGTGATCGAATGAACGTGTGTATTAATGCGTGTTTTGCCGAAGGCTATTGTGTAGCGAGTAAACATTGCCTAACTGGGCCCTGGAGAAAAGAATCAGGACATCGAAATAATATCTCAATGAGCGCTTGAATCACCAAGACATTGAAGGGTTTGGGCCAAGTGCTGGTAAAATCTGTTTTTTGATAGGTACTTGATGGCCGGCATGGACGTGGTAGTGTGAAAGAGCAATTTCTGTGCTGTATGCCTCTGTGGACATTAGAAATATTGCAGATGCCGGAAATATGAACGTAAAATGTAAGAAGCAAACTGAAAATGTTATAAAAACGCAGCCGTTCAGCCATCAATGTGGAAAAAGAAAAGGTCAGCTTTTCTTTTCTGCGATCCTTGGAAAAAGCTGCAGATGAGGTCATACATCACAAAACATCGATTAGAGTACTAACTCTTGTTTATAGGTGTTGTTTGAATAACACGCGTTTGGGCTCTAAGCGCCCAGTCCAGTCCTTGACAATAAAAGTGACTGAATCCTGAAAAAATGTACGCCATGCGACAGATACCGTATGTCCCGGCTTTTCTAACCACTGTTTATTCCTTTCTAACCACGGTATGTACGCTACAAAGTTCACATTACAACCAATTTCTTCTGCCATATTTAAACATTCCAATCACATCTAGTCCCTTCATCCAAGTCAGTGATATAATGTGTGCAGAGTTGAGGTCACAGAACTGATCCCTCTGCTGCACCAGTCGTAACTTCCCACCAACAAGAAAACGACTCGTTTATACCCAGTATGTTTCTTTTCTCACGGGGCAATTTTCCCTTCCAGGGCAATATATGCCCTCCACACCTCGCGCCTTTACATTCTGCAGTAACCTCTGATGCGACGTCATGTCAGTTCGATCTGGAGATCCAAAGAGAGTACGTCTCCGGTTATCATTTACCCACAGCAACAAGACCACCAAGAGTTCAGTCAAACAAGTTTTTCACTTCACAAAGTGAAGTTTTGGCCCTCTCCAACCGGACGGAATCAACGTAGATTTCTGAATCTTCCGGTAACCACTCCCCTCTGTTATCCTGCTCCCCATTTGTTTCTCTCATTCCCGTGGCCCCTTTACTCATTCTCTTTTCCCTCCGTCGCCCTCACGACCTGCCCACTTCCCTCCCTTTATTCCATGGTCTACTGTCCTCTCCTATCAGATTCATTCTTCTTCAGTCCTTTGCCTCTTCTGCTTATCACCTTCCAGCTTCTCACATCATGCCTTGTTACCCTGTCTACCCACTTTCCAATTTTCACCTGGAATAACCTCCCACCTGCCAGCTCCTACTCCTCCTCTTCCCTTCCTGTTTATTCTTGCTTCTGCCCTCTTCCTATCCAGTCCTGATGAAGGGTTTTGGCTCGAAACGTCAGGTGTTCAATTCCATCCACAGATACTGCCTGATCTGCTGAGTTCCTCCAGCACTTTTGTTTTGCGTTGCTCCAGATTTCCAGCAGCTGCAGCCTCTCTTATGTCTCTGTGTGGGCCCATTATTGTCTTTTTCTGTTTTCTGATGTCGCGCTCTGAACAATAGTGCCCGATGTTGTGCCAATGACAAAACTGAATTATCTTCAGCTTTATGCTTTCTGGATCTCTTCCTTTAAGAATAACGAAATTAAATTTGCGTTTTTAAACATAATGGATGTTCCCAGAATCCCGGCAACTTTGGAGACTTCAAACGAACTCATCAAGCATCTGACCACCCACTTCGTTCAAGATCCGTGAATCACGTTTATCAGAACATCAGCTCACAGTTCAAACATTTTTCTCAGCAACACTCTCCCGGTGATTATAAAACCCCGTGTTCTTCTCTCCTTTCCAATAAGCACTTATTTGAATCTTTCATTGTAAAGGCGGTGGAGAAATATGTTTAATTGATCTTCCATCTCCCTGTTTTATATCATTACTTCACCTGATTTTCTTTCCTTCGAAGCAACTCTCAGCTTGTTGAATTGTGCTCAGTAGCGATAATAATTCTTGTTATCTGTTTTATTTTGATATATGGCGAGTGCTGTCTCGCAACACAATAATTTTTTCTGTCATTGTCATTTCGTTTTTTGTTTGTTTCATTAAATGTTCTAAACATTCTTTTGATTCATAACCTTTTGTGATATTACATATTTTCATGTTGTTCGATATTATTTTTATTTTTGTTTAACCACGGATAGTGAGATCTCCCCTCGAAATGTTCTTTTCCTTGGAATGGTCATGTTCGTTGCATCCTGAAATAATCACTTAAATGCCTGTTACTGTACCTCACCTGACTTCCGGTCAACATAATTTTAGCCCGTGTAGCTTTAAGCCCTTACAATAGGGACGCGTTTGTGAGACAGTGAACACAATTCTCTCTGATTCCGTGCGATGAAGCAGAAGACAAGCGAGGCAGTCAGTAACCTCCTTAAATTGGGGAAATGATACATTTTCCAGGATGAGGAAGGATTTATCGAGTGAGTTTGACACGGTCACTTGCAGGCGAACCAGAGTCAACACTTTGGGAGGCAATCTGCCCAGTGAATGGTACAGAGAATCTTTCAGTCCCAGATCCCGAAGGATTTCAACGATCGTAAACGGGAATGGAAAACAAAAGCAAACAAGAACATAAGAAAAGAGGAAGAGGGATCAGTCACCAGGCCCCGCACACCTGCCCGGCTCTTCATTATGATCATGACGACCCATGTTGGCTTCCTTTATGCCAGTTCTTTAACGCGCTCTATTGGTTTAACATCAAATACTTATTTAACTCCAGCTGAAATATTTCTAATGATTTGACCAGAAATGCCCTCCCGGCTGAAAGAAGGAAGTTGTACATTTCTCAGTTTCATCTGGCCTGTCTTACTTTATAGATATACCTCCCTGTACGAAATTCTCTGACACGTTTAAACAAGTCAACGTCTATTCTCTGAATGCGCATTGGATCTTTGCACGTTTGAATAACGTCACCTCTCATCCTTCTAAACTCCAACGAACACAGACACGAACTGTATCTTGGTAGTATAGCCGTCGCATCCCAGCAATTGGCATGGTGAATCTCCTTTTGACCGCATTCAATACTGTTTGATCCTGTCTTTAGTTAAAGGGACCCAATTGGTGTTCATGTAAAATAAAAAAACTGACATAGCCTTGGATCAAACTGGTTCCTGAGAATAGCATCTGCACAGAGTAAACCAAGAAGACTTGTGCTTGAGGTGGCCACACTCAATTATAAATGACAGGAAACGAGATGTGCCGAGCATTTAAATAAATACCATAAGGCTTATGAATTGTTTTTTACCTTTCAGGCAAAAACGTCCAGGGTGAATTGCGTTACATTTACTTTTCTTGAATGGTGAAGTCTGAAGAAGTTTGAAATCCAAAGGAGAGAGTAATCACAATCAGACAGAACAATCCAATTCGTTCTGCCCAGCTGCGGCCACTGACTTCCTGACAGCCCGTTAAAACACTGGAAAGTTCAGTGATCAGATGAGGTTTGGAAACGTTAGTTCCCAATAATTGCTTCCAAAGTCACGCGGCGTGTCTAGTGGGAAATCACTCAAAATCATGGATCTACCGAACCAGTAATCCGAAGTGTTTCAAAGAAGAAGCAAACTATTATTTCTTCCTCTACTGGATGATAATTGTTATTAGGATTTACAGTAACCCTCAGGTCTTTGAACGTGGAAGACAGCGTCAATATAAAGAGTGTGTTGCGTTATTGCCAATAAGAATGTCATTTTTGATCAGCAAAACTGCACCAGATCACATGAAGCCCTCCATTCACGTCAATTGTAAAGATAAGAATATTCACAGTTGATGTATCGGCGAAGAGGATTGTAGAAATGCATTACATGTGTGTTCGGAAGTGAAGAGGTTTATGCGTTTCACCTTGCAGAGTCAGAAGTTGGAGTTGGAGCCAGATTTAGAGCAGGACCTTTGAAAAGAGGTGATTCTCTGTGCCGGATGTTGTGTGTTTCACATTAAAGAGTCTAAACGAGGACATTTGCAAACTGCTACCAGTTAACAGCAGCAAATAAAGGTAAGGCAGGGAAAGAGGATCAGCCATTTTGGGAGCGGCCAATTTTGCCGTAGCCCGATGTTAGAGTGGGGAGCAGAGACTTTGGTTCAAAAGGTTGCGGTGAGAAGAGGTGAGGGTAAGTCTCCGGAATGGGGTTCTGGATAGGTTTGCCCAATTGAGGCTGGGTTAGGATGGTAGAGCGAAGGAACCGTGGTTGAAAAGAGATGCTGAAAATCTTGTGAAGAGGAAGAAAGAAGCTTACCTGAGGTTTAGAAAGCCTGGACCAGACAGGGCTCTGGAGAGCTACAAGGTATCCAGGAGGGAGCTAACGAATGGATTTAGGAGAGCTAGAAGGGGACATGACAAGTCCTTAGCGAGTAGGATCAAGGAAAACCCCTGGGCGTTTTTCACGTATCTGAATAATAGGAGAATGACTGGATCAGGGATAAAAGAGGAAACATGTGTCCGCAGTCGGAAGAGTTAGGGGAGGTCCTTAATACATACTTTGCTTCAGTATTGGCCAGAGAGAAAGACTTTGACTTCTGTGAGAAGCGCGTACGATATGCTGAAATGCTAAGGCATGTCGATGTGAGGAAAGAGGATGTGCTGGAACTTCTGTAAAACATCAGGATGGATAAGTCACTGGGGCCGGACGGGATCTCTCCAAGTTTATTACGGGAAGCGAGGACAGAGATTTCTGCGTATTTGGCGATGATCTTTGCGTTCTCACTGGCCACAGTAGTTGTGTCAGATGACTGAAGATGGCACATTTATTCCTTTGTTTAAGAAAGGGCGTAGTGATAACTTTGGGAATTACGAAACAGTCAGTCTTACTTCAGTGGCCTGCGAATTACTGGAGAAGATTCTTAGAGAGAATATATATGGGCATTTGGGGAAGCATAGGCTGATTAGGGACAGTCACCATGGTTTTGTGTGGAGCAGGTTATGCCTCACGAGCCGGATGGAAACCTTTGAGATGACAAAGCACGTTGATGAAGGTTGAGCAGTGGATGTTGTGTATATGGATTTTAGTAAGGCGTTTGATAAGGTTCCTCATGGAAGGCTTATTGAGAAAATCAGGAGGCATGGATCCAGGGAAACGTGGCTGTGTGCATTCAGAATTGTCTCGCCCATGGAAGAGAGAGTATGGTGATAGATGGAGCTATACTTCTTGGAGGTCGGTGTCCAGTTGTTTTCCTAAAGGATCTGTTATGGGACCCATGTTCTTTGCGATTTTTCTTATAAGTGGTTTTGATGAGGATGTGGAAGGGTGGGTTGGTTTGTTTGCTGAGGATACAAAGGTTGGTTGTGTTGCGTATCGTGTTGAAAGTTGTGGTAGATTACATAGGGTAGTCATAGAATGCAGCGCTGGGCTAAGAGAAGTGCAGGTGGAGTTCAACCCGGATACGTGTGAAGTGTTTCAGTTTACAAAGGTAATGGCTTGACTTTTAGCAATGTGGAGGAACAGAAGGATCTTGGGTCCACGTCCATAGATCCCTCAAGGTTGCCGCTCAAGTCGATAAGGTTGTTAAGAACGCCTATGGTGTGTTGGCTTTCATTGGTCGGAGTATTGAGATCAAGAGCCGCGGGCTGATGTTGCAGCTCTATAGACCTCTGGTTGGAACATACCTGTAGTATTGTGGTCAGTTCTGGACGCCTCATTATAGGGAGGATGAGGAAGCTTTAGCGAGTTTGCAGAGGAAATTTACCAGGATGTTGCCTGGATTCTAGAGCAACTCTAACGAAGATATGTTGAGTGAGAGAGATTTTTTCTTTGGAGAGGAGGATCAGAGGATATTTGATAGAGGTGTTCAAGATGATAGGAGCCATAGATCGAGTGGACAGGCGAGACTTTTCCCGGGACGACAACTGCTAACACGACGGAACATAATTTTAAGGTGATTGGAGGAAGATATAAGGGGAGTGTTAGGTGTAAGTTTTTTTTATGTAGTTTGGTGGGTGCCAGGAACGTACTGCCAGAAAAGTTTCTGGGGAAGATATGTCAGGGACATTTAAGAAACTCCTGGATAGACACATGAATGATCAAGAAATGGGGGCTTTGTTAGAGGGAAGGGTTAGGTAGAGCAGAGTAACATGTCGGCACAACATCGTGAGCCAAAGGTCCTGTCCTGTACTTTGCTTTAATGTTCTATGTTCTAAGGCCGGTAAGGGGTGAACAGTCTCGAATCCTTCGTTTAGAAGGGAGTGTCGGTGTCTTGATAGGTGTCTTTAACGTATGGAGTAGTTTGGTCGTATAGGTATGGAAGTTTGGTCGTATAGGGTCGTATAGTTCTACAGCACAACACTCGCAGCGGTTACAATTAAAATGGACAAAACCGAGCACGATGTTCTCTTTTTGTTCCCAGTGACTTGTGGACATGTAAAATCACAGCAATTGTCACAGTGGCGTTCGAAGAATCTTTATGTTCCTCGTCTATGTAACTGAATAGCAACTTGTTCTCCTTGTAAAGGATGTAAATTAAATAAACATAATACCTAATTCAACACAATCTCTTTACCAACGGTATGGTTAAAATCTAATAGAATGGATATGAAATAAATAACAAGTATCTGAATTATTCAGCAGTATACATAAATTTCGGAACAAAGGAGCGACATAGCTCATGAATAAATAATTGTTTCAGAAAGTGGTCATGCCGATCCTTCAGACCCTAATATGACCCCAATTCCTTTCCCTGTACCGTTTCACCATGTAATTGTGAAAAAAATGCGATGACGTTATGTGTTCCCACCACCCCAAAAAAAATATTTCCATTGTGTTTTGGCCGGAGTGTCTCCTGACTGAAAAGGCATAGGTCAAGCATTTTCGGAAAGTTTGGAAATCACATAGATTGCGTTTCACAATTTTTGTTTTGAGTTACGTTCCTTCATCTGCCACAGTCGAATTTAATCTGATGTTAAATGGATCAACAATCATGTGGTGTGTAAAGTTACATTGCTGCTGCTCATCTGCTGAATCAGTTTCCATATTCAACTGACTGACTTTAACATATTGATACATAAAACGGTGATTGCAGGAACAAGCGGTCTATTGAGCCGCGGTACAAAAGCAACAGCAGAAAGTATTGGCGTTTTATTTTCAGATTTTTCGATTTACTATACACAGATATTTCGGGCCATTCTTCAGCTCCTCCCTGAATTTCCTCTGTGTCAGTCCATAGATGCACGTGTTGGTGCAGGAACCGAGTAACTGCAACATAAACCCAAACTGTGGCAAAATAAATGTCGGTGTGCTGTAATATCTGTCTGTGTAGGTATAGTTTTCCGCTTTCCAGTTCATAGAATGTACGACAGTTGGTATTCACAATAATATAAAATTAGCTGACAGGGCGAACAACAAAACCATCGACTTTCTTCTGTTCACCACCTCTGCATCCTTCTGATTCTCACTGCTGTTCCGGAGTCCCCGGCGGACTGTAAACGCTGCTATAATATCTCTGATGATTAAAGCATTGAAGATCAGAATTAAAGAGATTGATAAAAACGGGGTCATGATGGTGTCAAATGATTCGTAGGCTTTCCACACGGATGATGTAAAGTATTCAGCTTTGGGAGCGCAATAACCTGGATCCATTGTAAAGTAAAACGGAAATGACTGAGCACAACTCGCTGCAAAGACAGTCACTATCACCGCAGTCGCTATTTTCTCGGTGCAGTATTTGTTCCTCAGGTTTTGGCAGCATATCGCAATGTAGTGACCGAAAGTGAAAGCGACCGTCAACCAAACAGCACAATCGATGGATGCAATCGCCAGGATAGGTGCCACAGCACACACCGGATGTTTGAGCAAGAAAATCGCAAACAAATATACATGATTAATCTGATCCAATATAACAGAAAAGAGAACGACCAATAGATCTGATGCCGCCATGGCCACCAGGTAGCAAGTAATGCATTTGGAGAGACCACATTTGCCGCGGGACAGGATCACCATTGCCGTTAAACTAACCGAAAGAAACGATAAAATAAAGAGTCACTTCACAATATGCTTAATCTGATCAATGTGACATGCATGGTAATTATAATAGAAGGAATTGGACTAATTTGTGTGGAGAGACTGGAGAAGGGCGAAGTCCTGTATTAATATTTTCTCTCCACTTTTAAATTGCACGTGATATGTGGGGAGTCGTAAAATGTATGAAGGAAGACAAACATTCAGGGCCTGACCAGGTATATGCATGAACAGTTTGGGAGGCAACGGAATAAATTGCGGGAGCCCTGGCTGAGATATATATATCGTCGTTGGCCACGAATGAGGTGACGGTAGGTTGGATGGTAGCGAATGGTGTGTTTTTATTTATGAAGGAATGGAACCACAACCTTGGGAACTATAGGTAACCAAGTCTAAAATCTGTGGCAGGTAAGCTATTGGAGCGGATTCTGAAGGACAAGATAAAGGTGCATCTGCAAAGACTGGATCTCATCTGTGATATTCAGCGCGGCTTTGTGAGTGGGAGGTCATGTTTTACGAACGATTGAGATTTTGTTAATGTGAAAAGGTCGATGGGGCGTTAACTTGGTCTATATGGACTTCATTAAGGACTTTAATAAGGTTGGCTGTTCTGGAAGGTTTGATCGCATGGAATCCAGGAAGAGCTGGATAATTGGATACTCAATTAGCAAGGTAGCAGAGGAAGTTTGTTTACCGGACGATAGACCCGTGACTTAGTCCTGTGCTTCAGGGTTCGGTGCTGAGCCCATTGTTGTTTTTCATCCATATCGACGATTTGAATGAGGATGAACAAGGCATGGTAAGCAAGTTTGCAGATGACACCAAAGTGGGTGCTTTAGCGGACAGTGAGGTATGTTATCAAAAGTGACAGGTAGACGAAGTGACAGCTGACGAAGTGGACGAGGAATGACAAATTGAGTTTAATTCGGGTAAGGCCGAGTTGCTGCATTTTGGAAGGTCTATTCTAATTAGGACTTCCACGTTGAACGGCAAGGCCCTGGGAAGTGCTGTTGAACAGAGAGAGCTAGCCATTCAATACATGTTTCGCACAAAGTGGAGGCACAGATGTCAGGTTGATTAATAAAACTTTTAGTGTGCTGGTCTTTATCAGCCAGGGCATGCAGTTCTAAAGTTCGGAGAACATGGTGGAGGACGCCAGTGAGGTGCACTTGCAGGACTTAGTTCAGTTTTGGTCACCATGCTTCGGAAAGATGTGGTTAAATTGGGAATAGGGCAGTGCAGATTTACCAGGATGTTACCAGGACTTGAGGACTTGAGGGTATGTTTTATAGGGAGAGTTTTGACAGGCTAGTATTCCATTCCTTGGAGCATAGGAGACTGGGAGGAGATCTCATCGAGGATATTTTTTAATCAGGAGGGGCATAGATATCCTGATAGCGTAAATGCACTCAACCCTTTTACCAGGGTTGGAGGATCAAGGACTTGAGTGCATCGGTTTCAGGTGAGAGAGGAAAGATTGAATAGGAACTTGAGAGGGAATGTTTTACACTAAGGGCGCTGTGTATGTGGAATGAGCTGCCGCAGGATATGATTGAGGCAGGAACAATAATTACTTCTTAAATACGGTCGGGCGGGTACATGGATGGAAAGGTTCAGGAAAGGTTATTGAGCAAATGGAAGTAGATTGGATGGGCATCTTGAGCGGCGTGGACCAGTTAGGCCGAAGTGCCTGTTACCGTGCTGTAGAACTCTATGAAGCCTTCCTCCTGTATAAATATCGAGTGACTCTTCCGATAAAAAAATTCTATCCCTGTCATGTCTTTCCCTGATCAACCGTTCGAATCTTCTGTTAACCTGGGTTACCTAACGTTACTATCGTTGCCTCCATACCGTTCAGGGAGATAATGATTCCGAACTATTACAATCGCACTTTTAAGCGCCTTCCACTGATCAGCTGTCGTCTCCTCACTTTTGCAGCTGCTCGCAATCTACCTCTCCCAGGTCTTACCTCACACGATCGAAATCTGCCTTCCCCGAGTTTAGAGCCCGAACTCGGGGACCGATTTTATATATTTTTGTACGACTACCGTGAAGCTTACCGAACTACGGTCACTGTCCCCTCCCTACACATGACTTCAAAAATCCTCTTGAATGAGTTTTACGAATTCCTTCCAATATAAGCCTCCAGACCGAAGTCAATCCTTGTCAATATTGGGAATGGTAAACTCCGCTCCTGCTACAACACTTTGCGTTACAACCTTTTGCCAACTGCCCATGTACCTGTTCCTCGATGTCCTGTTTAGATTTTAAAAAAAAACGATGTTACCTCACCTGATGGGACGATCTACATATAAACGACAGGGAAGCCTTTCTGACACCACGGGATGTCAAAAAACTGTCAGGGCTATTGGGACAGTGACTCGCATCATCCTGTCTAAGGCGAATCGTTACTGTCTGACGGCTCCACCTCGCAGAACATCGATGTGTCCTGGTCGTGGGGAGCTGCTGTTCGGCAAAATTACTCGTCGTCTAGGGAATGGCGCGGGAGGTGATGCTAAGTCAGCTGTGATCCGGCCCAATGAAGCAATTATGGGAATTGAACTTGGCGAAAGCAATTGAAATCAATGTCCAAACAGAAAAGGACTAACGTGGTTAGAGGATAAGAATGGGAAAACGGAGCAGAAGTATCTCATGAACGGGAAGTTTAATCCAATGGGACAAAAACAATTCTCCAATTCCCTTCAGCGGTAAGAGATTAATCTCGCGCCTAAAATGTCAAAGAGTTTGTGGGGAACCGGTTGCAAACACCGCTTAGAGAACAAAACTATTTTTGTTGCGGAAACACAAAAAAACAAATAGGGACAGACAGAGCCTCACATTTTTCTTAAAGCAGATCTCTCCTTCGCCTCGTCGTGTTCTTCCACAATAAGAGAGGTCCCAAGATATCAGGTCATGTTTTTGATGAAACATCAAATGGCGCTTACCAAGGTAACAACTAGAAAACATTCATAATACCGCTACTTTGAAATGATAGTCAGATCGGTACGTAATTAGACGGCGGTTCAACGGAGCGATGAAATAGAAATACTGTTTAGTTTTTCAATGCAAGACATGACCAGTTTGGTATATTTTCCCAGACAACAGAACTTGGCTTAATGCTTTTCATGTTATACTTCAAGGAAGTGGACATGCAAGGAGGCAGTACTTTTGTAGTGTCCTCGGTATGGGAAGAATTTTCTCGGGATGATACCCGAGATGAAAAACCTTATTCATGCGGAGAGACCTGCAAGTTGAGAATAGTTTCGGGCCAACGGAACGCTGCACGGATTCGTGCCCCGCGTTCTCCACACGTAGCCAGGAAACTTTGACAGAGTTATGGCTCATATTATCCTGGAACTGCTTGAGACCAGCGATGAGTATCACCTGGATGGCCGAGGGAAGACTCAAGAGTGACTCTGCCTCAGATGACAAACCACATATACCTCAGTGTAGGAATGCCCGAACAACCTTTGACAGGAGATAATATAGGGGCGGAGTCTAACCTCCAATGCAACTGAACCCGTCTTCACTGTTGAGGATGTAAGATCAGCCTTCCGGAACATAGAACATTACAGAATAGTACAGGCCCTTCGGCCTACGATGTTATGCCGACATTTCATCCTGCCCTAAGTCCTATCTAACCCTTACCTCCCACATAGCTCCCTATTTCTCTATCATTCTTGTGTCTTACTAAGAGTCTCTTAAATGTCCATAATGTATCAGCTCCCACAACCTCTGCAGGCAGTGCGTTCCACGCACCCACCACTCTCTGTGTAAAAACTTACCGTTGACATCCTCCTTTTATCTTCCTCCAATCACCTTAAAATTATGTCCCCTCCTGTTAGCCATTGTCGCACTGGGAAGAAGTCTCCGCCTGTCCACTCGATCTGTGACTCTTATCACCTTGTACACCTCTATCAAGTCACCTTTCATCCTCCTTCTCTCCAAAGAGGAAAGCTCCAGCTCGCTCAATTAATCCTCATAAGACATGCTCTCCAATCCAGGCAACATGCTGGCAAATCTCCTCTGCACCCTCTCTAAAGCTTTCACATCCTTCTTATAATGAGGCAACCAGAAATGAACACAATACTGCAAGTGTGGTCGGACCAGAGTTCTATTGAGCTGCAACATCACCTCGCGGCGCTTGAACTCAATACCCCGACTAATGAAGGCCAACACTCCATACGGCTTCTTAACAACCCTATCGACCTGCGTGGCAACCTTAAGGGTTCTATGGACGAGGACCCCAAAATCCCCCTGTTCATCCACACTGCCAAGAGTCTTGCCATTAACCTTGTATCCTGCCTTCAAATTCGATCTCCTGAAGTGCATCACTTCACACTTATCCGGATTGAACTTCATCTGCCACTTTTCAGCCCAGATATTCACTCTGTCAATATCTTGTTGTAATCTACAGCAACCTTCTACATTATCCACAACACCACCAACCTTTGTATCATCAGCAGACTTTTCAACCCCCCCTTCCACATCCTCATCCAAGTCATGTATAAAATTCACAAAGAGTAGGTGTTCCAGAACAAATGCATTTTCAGTGTCTCTTCCTCAGCTGAGAAACCACGCATGCCTCAGAGCAGGGATGTCCGAACAACCCTTCACAGGAGATAATATTGGGGCGGAGCCTACCCGGAGTGTACATTGTGAGCGGACTACAATATTTCTGGTATCGCACATTATTAATGAGAACCCAGTCAATTTACACTGTATGCTGAATACGTTATTAATATAAATATGTGAATGTATTAAAATATCATTCATAATCCTGTAAACAATAAAGTCGACAAATAACGTAAATAAAGTTAAGAAATTAAATAACACCCAGTAGTTCTTTGCAGTGTTCACTGACTGAGTTGATAGAACGGGCTGAGCATCTGGACAATAATTCAAAGCCACTTGACGTGCAGAGCGTAATTTAACGAATGTGCCACACATATAGCAGTCAGTTCTAGTACCCACCAGGAATGCCAACGGCTGCAAGTACAGGATAGTAAATGCTGACGATGTAGTAAATTGCTGGATATCCCATTTTCGACCTGAAGCAGCAATAATTTCTTCGAAACGTTCCAACTGCCCACATGCGTTGGTTCACGGAGCCCTTATACACCAGGAGGAATGTCCATTAAGCCAATTAGTGCCCTACTCTGTCATAGTAGCCACAAGCCACTGAACAAACACTCGATGTAAACTATTTTTACTCATTGCGTCATTGTGTCGCATGTTTAACTATTCGTCTGACATTACAAGCAAATTGTTTTGATGTTAATTTGACAGATTTTCCGAGACGAAGTTTGCAACTTATGTTCTGTTTCGTGAATAATGAGCCACGGCAAAGAAACCTTTTATTTGGATCTTTAGTGTTTCAGATAACTGACGCTACCTCCTTGAGACACCTGTCTATTTTCACTTTGGTGCCATCACATCGGCTTGAAAGGCAGAGTCAGCACCTTGCTCTATCTTCCACTCGCTTTGTCTCTTATCTTTTTAATACTCTACTTCGACTCCTCACAACTCGGCTGCTCGCTCAACCTTGACTCAGGAGCAGACCTGTAGTGAAAGGAAGAGAGAGGAGCGGATGATAGACAGAGATAGATAGACAGACAGACAGACAGACAGACAGACAGACAGACAGACAGACAGACAGACAGATAGATAGATAGATAGACAGACAGATAGATAGATAGATAGATAGATAGATAGATAGATAGATAGATAGATAGATAGATAGATAGATAGATAGATAGATAGATAGATAGATAGATAGATAGATAGATAGATAGATAGATAGATAGATAGATAGATAGACAGACAGACAGACATACAGACAAAGATAGAGAAATTGAGAGATAGAGGAGAGACGGACGTGGACATTGATTGCATTGATTGATATTAAGTTACGAAGTTATTAAAATCAGAAGCACATTACTCCAATAAGCTGCAAGTGCCGTGTTTGAGCTGTACGTGCTGTGGTTGAGCATAATTGCACAGGATTTGGTTCAGCATGTTTCGGTGAGAGCAGCCTAGCAGGAAAGAACAAGTAGTTACAGGCAAGTTTTTCTTTGGAATTACTCTCCTTATTAGAGTAGATGTAATGGCAGTGAGGGCAGAAGCATGCTGCTGCTGTAGGACATGGGAGATCAGGGACACCGGTAGTATCCCTGCGGACTCCAGCTGCAGGAGTTGCGTGAAGCTACCTCTCTTGACTAACTGCATTAATGAACTGGAGCTCGAACTGGACGCACTTAGGATTGTCCTGAAACAATAGTTGGTCATCCCTAAGGTGTAGGCAGAAGATAGTTAGCTGAACAGCAGGAAAGGTAGAGCGAACAGGGTCCCCTGTAGCTATTCCTCTCAGCAACTGACACTGATGTTCGATGACCGATTAGGGCACAGCCTGGTCAGTGGCACTGCGGCCTGCTCTGAGGTTCAGCCAAGAAGTGTAATGTCAGGCAGAGTAATAGTGATGGGAAACTCAATAGTCAGGGGCACAAACAGGAGTTTCCGTGTCTGAAAAAGTGACGTCCGGATGGTGTGTTGCCTTCTGGGTGCCATGGTTGAAGATGTCTGGAAACGGCTGCAGAACATTGCCAAGGGGGATTGGGAGCAATAAGAGGTTGTGGTACACGTTGGCACCAACAACATAGGTAGAAACGGGAACAAGGTCCTGAGCGGTGAGTATAGAGAGTAAGAAAGGAGCCTGGAAAGCAGGACCACGAGAGTAGTAATTTCTAGATTACTCCCGGTGCCAAGTGTTAGTCAAGGCAGGAATAGAAAGAAAGCTCAGATGTGTAGCTGAGAAACTGGTGCAGTGGGCGGTGCTTCAGGTTCTTGGCTCGTTTGGGACGGGCGATCTGTACAAGATGGACGGATTGATGCTTCTTGCGACGGTTGACGGGACTGGAGGGGAAAGAGCTTGGCAGGAGGATGGGAACCAAAGTACCAGGTCAGAAAGTGGAGGAATTGAGAGGAATGTAGATGTCATGACCAGTAAGTCTGTAAGGAAGGATAGGCAGCAGCACGGTAATAGGAACGATGGGACAGACGGGTTAAAATGTCACAGAGTCACAGAGTTATACAGCAGGGAAACAGGCCCTTCAGCCCAGCTCGTGCATGCCGACCAAGTGGCCTTCCTGAACTGTTCCCATTTGCCTGCATTTGGTCCACATCCCTGTAAACCTTCCCTCTCCATGGAACTGTCCAAATGCCTTTTAAATGCAGTAACTGTACCCACCTGTACCACCTCTTCTGGCAGATCGTTCCATATACGCACCGCGTTCTGTAATAAAGCTGCCCCCACGTCCCTTTTAAATCTTTCCTCTCTCACTTCAAACCTGTACCTGTAGGTTTGGACCCCTCTCCCCTGGGGACAAAGACATTGGATGTTCACATGGCCTATGTCCTTCATGGTTTTATGAACTTCTTTGAGGTTACGTGCACTCCAGGGAAATAAATCTTCACCCATCCAACTTCTCCTTATCACCCAAGCCCCCTATTCCCAGGAACATCCTCAAATCTCCTTTGCACCCTCTCCAGTTTAATGACAGTCTGACAGGAGCACACCCAGAACACAGTGCTCCAGATGCAGCTTTACAAACGGCGTTTACAGTTGTAACATGATGTCCCAATTCTGGTACCCAATATTCTGACCGATGAAGGCAAGCATGTCAAACGACTTCTTCACCATCCTGTCTACCTGAGTTGCCACTCTGAAGGATTGAGGTCGCTGCACCCCCAGGTCTCTCCGTTCTACAACACTCCCAGGGCCTGACCACTTACTGTGTTAGTCCTGTCCTGGTTTGTCTTATCAAGATGCAACATCTCCCATTTATCTGCCATTCCTCACCTGACTGACATAGTTGATTAAGATACCTTTGTAATTTTAGATACATTTCTTCACTGTCCACTAAAACACCCAGTTTAGTTTCCCCTGCAAACTCACTGACCAGGTCACCTGCACTCTCATCCAAATCTTTCACATAAATGATTCTGATATAAACAACAGCAAACCCAGCACTGATCCCTGTGGGTCACCTCTGGTCACAGGTCTCCGGGCTGAAAAACGACCCTCTGTCCCTTACCATCAAGCTAACATTGTGTCCATTTGACCCGATCACCCTGGATCCCATGTGATCTTACTTTCTAGAACAGCCAACCATGCGGAACCTTGTAAAAGGCCTTGTTGATGTCCATGTAGACAACGTTTACCTCACTTCCCTCATGTTCCCGGTTGCCTCTTCAAAAAAAAGAACTAACCAAATTTGAGAGACACAATTTCCTCAGATGGAGCCATGCTGATCATCCATACTCAGTTCTTGCCTTTCCCAATGCAGGGAGATCTTGTCTCTCAGAATCTCCTCCAAAAACTGTCCCGCCACTGATGTTAGCCCCACCAGTCTGCAGCTCCCAGGCTTTTCCTTACAGCCCTTCTTAAATAACAGCACAACATGAGCCACCCTCCAGTCTTCTAGCCCCTCACCCATGGCTTTCGACGATACAGGTATCTCAACAAGGGGCCACACAATGTCTTCCCGACCTTCCCACAATGTCCAAGGACACACCTGGTCAGGCGTCAGGGCTTTATCTACCTTGGTGCATTTTAAGACCTCCAGCGCCTCCTCCACTCTCATGTTGTCTCTCTTAAAGACATCACTGTCCCGATTTAAGGGGGCCTGTTGACTCCTACTATTTAACTGTTGTATTGGAAATGTGTTTCTGGGTGTTGGGCTCGGTGTGGGACTGAATGTCTCTGCTGTATGACACTGAGGAACTGATGAGCTGTCGGTATTTCTGTGCTCTGTAACGTACCTGGTGTGTGAGAGACGGAGCGGCTGCTCTGTTCCTTGTGCCTCGGGAGGAGGGAACATCAGAGCTGATTGAAGTATCTCCCTGTGGGAAGGAAAAGGAAACGGGATCAGTGAGGGGGAGGTAAAAGGCAGACGGCTGTGTAAAGCGGCTGCTGCAGCCAGTGCCAGTGTGTGAGGCCGCTGCAGGGCTGCAGCTCTCGGCTTCTGCCGACCAGCAGAGGGCGGCAGCTCCGCACCAAATGAGGGACACACACACCTCCACATCCCGGCACGGATCCGGGAATGGGACTGCCCGTGGAGCAGGGAGATTTACACAGCTCGCATTTCCACTCACCTCCCCCGGCGGACTCGCCGCTCAACTGCAGCCAAACAGCCGCTGTTTAAACTGCACACAGCCCCCCCCCCCCACACACACACACTTCTCACCGAGAGCCTGCAACAGGCGCCCTTTGTAAAACTGCCCCCACCCTGAGTGCCCGGCTCTTTGTCCACTGCTCACTGTCAAGTAACAACACAGACGGGGAGACTGGAACCAGACCGGGGACTTTCCCTACTGGTCTGTGGAAAAGGAAGCAGCAGTGACCGTTAGCGGCAATTCCCTCCCACCCCCATCCCGGGACCGGCCTCTCCCTCCCCATTCACTCCATGTTCCGGGCCCAGTCGCTGCTCCACTCCGCCTCTTCTCCCCAGCTGACGCCTCCACTGCCCCGAGTCCGGACTCCATGCCGATCCCTGGGCCCATCTGCGGAGCGGCTCCCAGAGCGATGCGCTGCTGGAAGAAGGCTGCTGTCAGCGCCCTGCCCCCGGGCCCAGGAGCTCTCCATTCCCGGCTGCTTTAAACCCGCTCCCGCCGCTCGCTGAGGGAATGGCGCTCACAGGCGGAGCTGCAGCACACGACTCATGTGTTCTGCCGCCTGCTGTCAATCAGGGCCAAGGGGCGGGGCTAAGTGGCGCATGCGCTCCTGTCCGCCTGACGTCACAGGGCGAAGCCCAGTTCACTTTGATCAGAGTCTGAGCGAAGCGTCCGGGCCTGGGGGAGGGACAGGGCGGGTTTACACCCGGGACCCTCCGCTGTAAAACATGTCCACTTGGGATCGTTCTCTGCAATCTGTTTCAGCTGTTCCTGAGGCTGAACACAAGGCCCTTTCTTATCGGGAGACTCTTCCGTCCCGGGCTCACTGCAGACCGGCCTGTTCCACATTCCGAGTCTCCGATAAACTGATCACTTCAACAACAAACTCTTTGTCGGTTTTAGTGTTCAAAATTCTGTTGTATTTAGCGTTAACTTTGGAAATAAACATCTCCCCGTCGGGGAATTGAACCCCGGTCTCCCGCGTGACAGGCGGGGATACTGACCACTATACTAACGAAGAAGCTATAGAACGCTGTTGCCCATCTTTCTGTTGTCAGGGTACAGGAAGACTCACATGATCACACTAATGTTAGTTGATTGATTGCAAAACCGGCGCCTTTCAGACACCCACCTCAGTGTGTGACCGGAGGGGTCTCAGGATACTCCAGTGATTCAGTCACTTGTTCTGTTTAAGGGCCGGCCGGAGGAGGGGCTCCCATTTGGGGTCCAATTGTGTGTGGTTGGAAATAACATTTACAATCAGGATTTATTTCCCCATTTGCTGATGTGAGAGGCAGGAAACGACTAGTTCAGGGGTCGACTCTCACTTCAATCCTATACCTGATAAGTAATCACTGGGTGCTGTGTAACTCCAGTCTGTTGGAGGGTGGTGACAGCTGCTGGACGGAACAGGGACTGCAGTAGAGTGAGGAATGTTCGTATAGTGGTGAACACAGCTGCCCTCCAAGCAGTTGACTCGGGTTCGATTCCCTGCCATCGCTGGTTGTTAAGTTTTAATCTGACATCGGGACTGCCAGAAATGAACCTCTTGCAGTTCAACGGTCTGTACAGAAGTGGAGGGGCATAGTGGTCCACGGAATACATGTCGTTCGATGAGTCAGGGTTAGAGAGTTCCCATTTTTGTTTCATTAATTATCACTTACTGTGAGAAGGTCAATGGGTCATGGATGTAATTCCCGTACCTCACCTTTTCCCGTGAAATCGATGAACGGATCAGTGCACTTTCCTGTTCTCACTCTGTACCAGATCCCCACAGCAAACTAGGTCATATGTGATCGTCCCATTACAGGAAGGATGCGGAGGCTTTGGAAAAGAGCAGAAGCGGTTTACCAGGATGTTGCCTGGATTGGAGGCCATAAGCTATAAGGAGGGTTGTTTTCTCTGGAGTGCCGGTGGCTGAGGGGAGATCTGATGGAGGTTTTTAAAACTATGAGAGGCATAGATAGGGCAGTGAGTCAGAATATTTTTCCCAGGGTAGAAATGTAAAATACTAGAGTGAATGCATTTAACATGAGTGTGGGAAGTTCAAAGTAGACGTGTGTGACAAGTGTTTTACACAGAGAACGAACGGTGCCTGGAATGGGCAGCCAGGTGTAGAGGTGTAAGAGGCTGTTAGATAGACGCATTAATCTGCAGGGAGTGGGTGATATGGATTATGTACAGGCAGAATAGTTTAGTCTAATTCGGCATCTAGTTCGGCACAGACATGGTGGGCCGAAGGGCCTGTCCCTGTGCTGTACTGTTCTATGTTCTATGATCCCAACATGTGCCATATGATTTGTTTGCACGGAGTTACGTCAGTTTATTCACTTCCCGCTCCCTGTCTACGTTTACCCAGTGCAATCTCTCACCTAACTCCCCCTCCATTCCGACACGGACTACACCCAGTGCTTCTGCACTGACAGGTATAATAGAGTGTCACATGCCATTCAGCCCAGCATGTCGGTACCGAACATAACATTCCCGTCTGTGCTAAACCCGTTGTCCAGCCCTAGTCCGACAAACGACCCCCCCCCTTAAAAGTCAAATATTCCTCTGGATACTTCATCAGTGTTGTGAGAGTTTTTGCCTCCACCGCCCCCTCGGATCGTACGTTCCAAACACTAACCACTCTCTAAAGAAATAAACCTTCCTCAGACTGTCTCCATACCCCTTCCCCCATCTCGGAGCTGGATATTTCTGTCCGTCATCCGTCTGTCATTGTGGCTCTGTGTTTCCCCTTTCCAGGGGTAAAGCCGGCCTGTCCTTTGTGTCCCACAACCCCGTCATGTGATGTGTTTCGTCTCACCCTCCCTGTCAGAGATGTTCCCCTTGTTCTCCCCACTGTCCACTTCCCACCTTCTCTGCTGCTGAACATTCACTTGTTCTCTCTCTGGTCCAGTTCTAATGACGGGTCCCGGCACTGAAACGTGAACTTGCTTTCGATTTCCACAGGCGCTGCCTGACTTGCTGAATGTTTCCAGCACTTTCTGTTCTGTATCAGAGCACAGCCTCAAACAGCAGACTTCAATGTGTATGGGACTGTTGCTGAGCACAACAGGTACCGTCGTTCTCCTCTCTGGATCTGTCCACATGAAACGATGGAATGAAAGGAACTTTAATATCGAAATGTGAGATTTTCATTCTAAGTGAAGTGAAATGTATATTGTGGGGATGTGTGACGTGACAGCGTCCTGTTGTAAAATGTTCAGCTGAAGAGTAGCAGAGGATGGTTTCGATCAATCGTCCTCTGGGTTCTGGGCTCAGCCCGCTGCCGCTGCCCCACTCTGCTGTTGCATCTTTCTGTATTCCCTCTATTAATCTTGTTTGTCGTTTTCCTTTCCGACTTCACACTCTTTCTTTTGCCGGCTTCTTTTTTCTTCCCTCTCACTTACTACTTTATATCTTCCCATTATATATACACACATACATCTCTCTCGCGCTCTCTTGCTCTCATCCCGTTACCATCCCTGTGCTGCCTGTACTCTGTCCCGGTCGGATACCTCGTTCCCAACATTTCAACATTTCAGCAACAACCTCCTTTGACATGATTTAATGGTTGCTGTTACTGTAACCCTGCTGTCGGACATTGTGTTTCTCTTCCTCTGTTTCTCCTCCGACATTTGGGTCATAGGTCAATGTACAGAGCAGAGGGCACAGTATGAGCTGCAGTGGGGGATGACCTGGGGATACTTTAGCCCCTCCGCGGGACAAGGACTCTGAACACAGTCTTAGTGTTAAATAATTTATTTACAAAGATAAAACGCGGGAATATATGGTAACGGGGGCAACACACAAACATACACACACACACGCACACACACACACACACACACACACACACACACACACACACACAATAAACTGGGTACAAACAATGAAGGAAAAGCAATACGCTACTAGCCACCCCTTGACTCAGTGCAGGCACGGTTCTAAGTTACCAGGGATATTAACTAATTTCTCCAGTGCTATTCTGTGGTTCCTCGGCCTGGAGTGAAGCAGACGCTCCTAACTCTATTAAAATTACTCAGCTTACCGACAAGGCCTGCCTCGGAGACAAAAGAGAGAGAACTCAGCACATGTGGCACTCTTTATAGTGCTGGAGAACTAGGGGTCCAGCCCAGGTAGTTCAAACAGGCCAGTGGCCAGAGGTGCTTAAATGGACCAATGGTTAGGTGTGCACTGATGGGTGGAGTACAGCCAAACCTTGATTGACAGTGGTGTGTCTTCCGACCAGGTAGGTACAGTGCTGTCATCAAACCAGGAAGGGACTGTGCTGTCACGTGACAAACACGACCCTCCACAACACAACATCACGCAATGGCTTCATGCACACCTGGTGGTGGCTCATTTTGTCCAATCCCGAGGTATCATTAACTTCCTAAACCTGTCACCGTTACTGAATAAATGTCAGATTTCCTTCAGTGTTGAAGGGCCGGCAGCTCACTTTGTCTCTTTATGACCCTCCTGATGTACGTTGTCGACCCGAAACGTCGACGATTCCTTTCCTTCTGCAGATAAAATTTGATCAACTAAGTTCCTACAACACAGAACATAGAACCGTGCATCACAGGAACAGGCCATTCGGCCCACAATGATGTGCCGAACTATTAAAAAATTAGTAATCAAATGCCCAACTAAACTAATCCCTTCTGCCAACACACTATCCATATCCTTCCAGTACCTGCCCATCCATGTGCCTGTCTAAGAGCCTGTTGAACGCTCCTTTGGTATTTGCCTCCAACACCACCCCAGGCAGCGCATTCCACGCACCCACAACATTCTGTTTTTTAAAAAATGCCCCACACATCTCCTTTGAACTTACCCCTTTCACATTAAATCCATGTTCTCTGGTATTGGACACAACGAGATTAAGAGGCGCGTCTCTGGGAGTTGGCGTTTCCCAGCTCTCTGTGGCTCAAGCCAACATCAGGTTTGCATTTTACTGTCGAGTCCATTCTAAAGTCAGTCAGAAGTTTCTCCCGGGACTTGCACCGGGAATAGTTCAAAATTCAAGATCACCAGCGTGAAGATGCCGAGGACTGAACGCGGGATCTCATACATGCAAAGCATGGGCGCCGCCACTGAGCTTCATCCCCACTGCCACTCCGTAATTTCAAAAGACCGCTGCTTGCTGTGTATCACCCGTTGAGGAAAAGACGTAGACATTGGAACATAGAGAGTAGGGCTGCCATCGGCCATTCGGCCTTTCCTTTCCACCATTCAGTGCGATCATTGTTGATTAAACCACTGTCCCGTTCTCTCCCCAGCCCCCGTGAGCCGAAACCATTTATATTCCAACTGAATGATCGAAGAGCCGAAATTAAATCAAAACACTACAGTAGTCCTGGCAAGTCCGTCAGTTCCAAGGATATCGCTGGAGGAATCACACACATCCCGGTGAAAGGGAAGCGGAACATCGGGGCTCCCAGACGAGATACCCCGCAGGGAGGGCTCCCAATGAGCCCAGTGAGGCAGCAGCAGGGAGCGGCCGCCTCTGGACAGCGCAGTGTTACCCAGCTGACAATGACACGCACAGCGAAAACTGCCAGATCGCCAGCGTCCCTGGGTGGGCTCGAACCACCAACCTTTCGGTTAACAGCCGAACGCTCTGACCGATTGCGCCACAGAGACACTTTGAAGGAAGCGGGGATGAATGTCAGCCCTGATGAAAAGTCTCGGCCTTCCTGTGTGTTGAGTAATGATTCATTCCTGGGTTGGGATCGGCGACGAGGGACTGGTGCTGCGAACTGTTTTTTTTACAATCTGAATAAAAGATTTGGAGCCGGGGGCACGAACAATATGGAACAGAAAATGCTGGAAATACGTAGTCGGTAAGATTGGAACCTGCGCGGGGAAACCCCAATGGATTTCTAGTCCATCGCCTTAACCACTCGGCCACGACTACCGCGCTCCGCATAGCTTGGTAGCCAGAAGGACATTGGCCATCGGATAAGAAGAGTGTATCCCGGGACGGACAGGGACAGCACCGGTCCCGCAGGCAGAGAAACAAGTTTGAGCTACAAACAGAAACTGCTGGAAACACTCAGCAGGTCAGGCAGTGCCAGTGGAGGGAAAACAAGAGTTAACGTTTCAGGTCGATGAGCTTCCACCCTGAACTCCGGGTGGGCGGTTGGACGGAGGGAGTCTCAGTCAGAGTGGGACGGTGTTTCCTCACCCCGCCACCACAACCCCAGACCTCCCAGTTTGTTCTCAGTCTCTGAATGTGGGCATCAGCTGCAGGGGCAGCGGTTATTGCCGTACCCCAGCTGCCCGGGAGAAGGTGGGGCCCGGCCGCCTCCCTGGGCCCCTGCGATCCATCTGGTGAGGGAGCTCCCACTGGGTTCTCAGTGACCGGGCTCCGGGTTTCTGAGCCGGCGGCCAGGCAGCAATGGCGATGGGGGAAATCTGCAGGGTAGCCGAGGCTGGGCGACCGGGCCGGTTTCACACCCCTTCTCCTGTCTGATCCACCCGACGGGTTTGCTGGGCCGCTTCAGACGGCAGTCAACAGGCGACCAGATTGGTGTGGGCTGGAGTCACATACAGTCCAGATCGGGTGAGGACGTCAGGTTTTCTTCCCCCAGCACCGAGAGTCAGCAGGTGGGTGACACTGAGTTCGGTTGGCGGGGCTGAGCTGATGTTCCGTTTCTTGTCAAAGGGCATTACATGACACTTTTCTCTTCTCTCTCCACGGGCGCTGCGTGACCTGCTGAGTTATAGAGCATGTTTTGGGGTCATGTACAATTTCCGGCAACCGCAGTATTTGTAAGCTGTTTGAATCCGACAATGCATATACAAAGGCGGACATGGACTAGGGCGAGACTGACAACGGTGCGTTAAATTCTCCCCTCACTTGCACAGGTGTATGTTAATGAGTATTAAGGGGGTGGAATAGCCTTGTTGTTGAAGTACAGAGACCTTAACGTGAAAGCTAATGCAGGTAAGAGTGTGACGCATCCAAACAGGGGAGCTCCTTCATGAGGAGGTGCATGGAATTTAACAGCCGGGTGGCTTTGTTCCAAACATATTAGAGTTTGAGTAGGCCCACACTGGAGGTATGTGTGTCGTTCTGTTCGCCATACTGTCGGGAGGGCCATATTTCGCGAGAGAGGGTGCAGAGGAGATTCACTAGGATGTCAATTGCGTTGTAAAGGTTGTTCCCTTTGGAACAGCGGAGATTGCGACCTGTTTTAATTGGGTGCATGAAGTGACAAGGGACATAGGAAGAGTAGACAGAGCTGTTCCCGTTGCTATGGGACTGGAGCAGGAGTCCATACGCCTATCGAAGAGCCCAATTAAGCGCCTCAATCGCTTTTGCCGCCACCACCCCAGGCAGCGCATTCTACCCACCCACCAACCACACTCTGTGTAAAAAAAACTTAACCCGCACATGTGATTTGAGCTCACCCGCTCTCACGTTAAATGCATACATTCTGGTATTCGACAAAGTAAACTTAAGAGGCGTATCTCTGGGAGTTGGCGATGCAATATTACAGGTGATTTATCCATGTCAGATGTCACTCTCCCAGCTGTCTGTGGCTTGGGACCACATCAGTTTGGACTTCACAGTCCGAGTACGTTCTGAGGTCGGTCAGAATTCTCTCCGGTGACTTGTTCCGTGAATTAGTTCAAAGTTCGAAATCACCAGCGTGGAGAGGCCGGATTGAACCCGGGACCTCATACATGCAAAGTATGTGTTTTCCCACTGAGCTACATCCCCACTACTGCTCCGTAATTTCAGAAGTCCGCTATTTGTTGGGTCTCAGCCGTTGAGCATAAAACAGAAGCATTGGACCACAGAGAACAGGCTGGCTCCGGCTGTTCGGCCCATCCCGCTCCACCATTCAGTGCGACCATGGTTCATCATCCAAGTTCAAGCCCCTGTTACGCTCTCTCCCCACAAGCCGTGAAAACATTTTGGGGCAAAAGCCATTTAGAATTAAATCAAAACAAGACATCAGTCCTGGCAAGTCCGTTAGGTCCAAGGATGTTGCTGGAGAAAACAAGCACATTCCAGTGAAAGCGAGGCAGAATATCCGGACTCCGGACGTGAGACCTCGCAGGAAGAGCTCCCACTGAGCCCAGTGAGGCAGCAGCAGGGAGCGGCCGCCTCCGGGCAGCGCAGTGTTACCCAGCTGGCAATGACACGCACAGCAAAAACTGCCGGATCGCTAGCGTCCCTGTGTGGGCTCGAACCACCAACCTTTCGGTTAACAGCAGAACGCGCTGACCGATTGCTCCACAGAGACACCCTGAAGGAAGCGGGAATCAATGGCCGTTCCCGGGTTGGGAGGCGGTGATCTGGGACTGGTGCTGGATGCGGCTTTCCCCGATCTCTATCATTGGTTTGGATCAGAGAGTCACGGACAATATACAACATAAGATCGTGGAAACACTTAGTACGTCGAGCAGCATCTGTGGAGAGAGAAGCGGAAGTAACGTTTCCGGTCGGAAACCGGCTCAGGAGTGATCAGGCCAACTGCGCCAGGGAGAATTTCCAGATCAACTTCCCAAATTGAAAACAGAAGTACTGAAACGCACTAAAATAGTGTTATTTATTACATGGAATTTTCACTCCTGGACCAAACAGTCAACAGCCCCACAAATTACACCGGTTACTCCCGCCGTAACCACTGCTCCCGTAGTCAGCAGGATTCCAACCTCCGCGAGGTAAACTCCAATGATTCATCTTAACCACTCGGCCACGACTACCGCGCTCCTCACAGCTCGGCACCCAGAAGGACATTGGCCATCACTTGTGATCAGTGTGGCCCGGAAAGGACGGGGACAGCACTGATCCCAGAGTCAAAGATACAGGACTGATCCTGAACTATAAACAGAAATGGTTGGAAACACTCAACAGGTCAGGCAGCGCTTGTGGAGGGAAATCAGAGTTAACGTTTAGGGTCGATGACCATTCACCCTGAAGTCCGGGTGGGCAGTTGGACGGATAGAGTCTCAGTCAGAACGGGAAAGTGTTTCCTCACCCCGCCACCACACCCCCAGTTTGCTCTCAGTCTCTGAATGTGGGAATCAGCAGCAGGACCGCGGTTATCCTCATTTCCCGCTGCCCTGGAGAAGGTGGGGCCGGGCCGCCTCTCTGGGCCGCTGCGCGCCGTGTGGTGAGGGAGATCCCACTGGGCTCTCAGTGATGGAGCTCCATGATTCTGACCCGGCGGCCAGGAAGTGAGGGCGATAGGTGGGTCTGCAGAGAGGCCTGGGCTGGGCGGCCGGGCCGGTTTCACTCTCCTACTCCTTTCTGTTCCACCCGAACGGCTTGCGGGGTCGCTTCAGAGGGCAGTCACCAGGTAACCGCACTGGTGTGGGCTGGAGTCACACACAGTCCACAGCGGGTGAGGACGGCGGGTAACAAAGAATCAGGTATACATACTTGACCGACTGGAGTAACCCAGATGCCGTGTAGCGCAGAGTGCGTACACCCGTGCGCCTTCCGCATTTATTTTTCTGAGTCAGGGGCGTCACACTGTAAGTGCTGCACAGTGACCATTTCTGGGGTGCTCGGCGTTGCTGTCTTTGGCTTGCAAACAACTTACTGTTTTTCCATAGTTGAAACGATTTTAGACCCCTGGCATTCTGCCAATTTCGCTTCTGTTATTGCTCTTTGTAATTAGGGAGGCATATGAAAGGTGAGCGGAGCATTAAATGATGGCCAATTTGTTTGGGAGGAGGATGGCTTGGAGGAAGTTCTTTACATAAGCCGCATACTGTATGGGGCTACCTGTAGAGGTCAGAAATCCCCTGTGTGCCCATAGTTAGCCAAAAAAATGGGCAACTCCAGAATCATAGTGGGAGTCAGTGAAGATTTTAGCTACTTTGTCCTTGGCTAAAATGCAAGCTCAGGTCAGTGCAAAGAGACTGGGGGCTGCAGAGATGCAGATTCCACACTCTGGGAGTCGTTTACCAAGGCATAGCCGCTAAGGCGGGTTCCCTGTTGAGAAATGTAGGAACTACCGTCGACGTATAGGTTTAATTCGGCTCACTGGATGGCCTTATCTGAAAGGTCCGGGCGCGGTGCAGTTAAAAAGTGGTTACGCATTAGACAGTCATGAGGTGGGTCCGCAAGATCCTTAGGTGGGGCATCTAGGAAGGTGGCAGGATTGATGGTCGTACAGTATGCAAAAGTGAGGAGTGGGTTATTCAGGAGTGCTACCTCATATCTGTTTAAGTGGGCCTGGTGTTGCGTCTGGTGAGAAGTTAAGAGTGCCGTTATGGTATGGGAGGAATAAACCATCACTGCCTGTTGCAGGGTTTTATTGGAGGCTGCTGTTACTAGGGAATTAATGGCTGGAAGCATATGTGAGCATGGTGGAAGTCCGCTTGCAACTGGGTCCAGCCGAGTGGAGTAGTATGCCACCGGTCTTTTCCTATCCCCATGGGTCCTAGGTAATTACGAGAGGGTGGTGGTGGTGGTGGTGGTCCACAAGGGGGCAGTTACACCGGGGTTCTTAAGTCATTGGGGTACAGTTGTCTCTGCACCATTTCTTGTTTTACCTTTGTGGCTTTCGTATCGCGCCCGTTACTCCAGAAGTGGACTAGCGCCCTCCTCATGGCTTGTCGTGTGTGGTCAGGCCAGTTCATGTCATTAGTGCGGATAGCTGAGGCCACTCCCGCAGGGATGCATTGTAATAGGAGGGCGTTTATCTTGGGGGAGGCCATTGCCTCTGTTGTAGGCATCGTCCCCCGCATAGGTACCATAAAGTGAACAGAAACGGTCCCAAAAATCTGAGATCTGTAGGGTCGCCATAATCAGTGATAGAATCAGAGTCGGTGTCCATCTGAGAATCTATTGAAGGACTGTCCCTTGCCAAAAAGCTTCGTCGTTTGTCTGTGGCCTTAGAGCCACCCGTCTGTGGGCTTTCCCTTCGACTAAGCCACATCATGGTTAGGGACGCAATAGGGCCATGGACGTCCTGTGGGCGGGACTTGGCCAGCAGTCGCTGGTGGTAAGGGCGGGACGGCTGGCGAGCTAGCCGCATTATATTGGGGCGGCAATGAAACCGGTGGGTAGTTAGGGGCTGTGGGTCGGACCATCCAATCCTCCTCCTCTTCATCCGTATCATTACTTTGGAACAACAGGGGCACGCCAGACATGTCGGGAGGTACCTCCACTTTATCCCTACTACCTTTGATTTTATTTCTGCTCTTCTCTTTATACACCTCATTTACCTCTTCTCTCTCCCTTCTGCTGTTTTCAGCATCGTGGTCTCCGCACTGAGACTTCAGGACTTCCCAAATCTTAGGATTTTCCTGTTCATCACACACACTAATTCCCCTTCTGCGCGCATTATGTTCCCAGCTAGCCTGCTTAGATTCATTTGTTAGGTATTCGGACGTTTGTCTCCGTGGACATTAATAATTTCCATTTTTCCCCTGTATTACGCTCCCAAATTGCCTTTTCTGCCTTTAGGCATTTATCTACGTCCCAAGTCCCCCCCAATGGCCATATTTCGTTTCCCAATTTCTTATTGAGGCATGCTGATAACTTACGGAAGTTACTCTCGTTCTTCGGATCGTCTTTACATAACTTAGATAGTGGGGTATTAGACAAATACTTATCGAGAGTTTGTCCCATTTTTGTATTCTACCCGATCGGACGGTACGAATCGCTGCGATTACCTCTAAGATCGGTCTTTTTCCTTCACCCACTTCAGGTTGCTGACCTACCCGTGGGGGATTTCCCCTCTTCAGAATCAGTCTAAGGCAGGGTGGTAGTACCGAAAAACCGATCCCAGAACAAAGCTCAAAACCTTGAAATTCACAACTTAAGATCCCAAACCCAAAACTGGGGACTCGAACCCCGAACAGAACTTAACTTAACTTAACTTAACTTAACTTAACTTAACTTAACTTAACTTAACTTAACTTAACTTAACTTAACTTAACTTAACTTAACTTAACTTAACTTAACTTAACTTAACTTAACAACTTAACAACTGGGGACTCTATCCCCGAACTGAACTTAACGTAACAGGGACTCGAACCCCGAACAGAAATTAACTTTTCAGGGGACTCGAAGCCCTCCTTACCTGTGGCACTCGGACAGGTTCGCGAGGAGTCCGTCAGAGGATTGCCGGTAAGCGAAGGGATCGATCAGGTGTCTGACTGCCTGAGAGGGATCAAGGTGAATCGTACCTTGTGGGCCCGTCCGTCTCAGGTGGCCGTTATCCCCGTCGGTCCTCACGCCGCTTCCGAAACCTCGTCTTGGACTCCTGGCTGGCTCGCCAAATTGTTGTCCCGAAATCAATTTTTCCTTTCCGTCCGCTGTAAATAACACAGTGCCACAAGGTCGATTCGAACAAATACTTTTATTAGCAGTGCACCGCTGGGAGAATTCTCTTCAGCACTCACTAAGAGTCGCTTCCCGAGTTCTCCCCGAACAAAGGGCAGACAGACATTTATACAGGAATTGTCACGCACATCCCATGCAAACGGCGCCGCGAGTTTCGGTCAAGCTATAGAGATCCCGAGACAGCTATCACACATTTTGTCTTAGTATAATTGAGCATAATCAAGGCTTTCAAAGGCAGGTATCACCCTTCATTGTTCAGACCAAGCCTTAACCTCGATGTTAATTACACTCAGTATCGCCACCGTCTGACATATCGGAATGGTTCGTTACCCGAAACAAAGGCAGTTAACATACTTAACATTCCAACCTAAAGTGGGTCAGCAGCTAGCTAGTCCTTGCTAAAGAAATATAAATACATATATATTGTTTGCCAGTTATAGGTATGGTTGCAATTCCTAACCCTTCACTTCCTCAAAGTGACCCGGAGTTTGCCCCGGAGTGAAATCAATCACCCTTGATTATTTCACCCAGAACATACTTGGAATCCTGATATCACCGCCTCAGTGGCTGATGGAAGCCGGGACTGTTGTGTGAAAAGGTTCTTTTGGTTTCCTAAAGATCGAGGGCTCTGGACACCGGCTTTGGATTTTAAAAACAGTTTAATCACAAAGGCAAACGCGGGAACAGAATGAGTGGGACCACATGCACACTCGCACACACACACGCAGGAGACCCGAACGTGAGGGGGAATCGCAACGAGGATGAGATACACATACACAGAGACACAGACACATACACATACACACACACGCACGCACACACACACACACACACACACACACACACACACACACACACACACGCACGCACACAGAATAAACAAGGTCCAGTTTATCAAGGGATAAACACTTCAATACCTGAATACCTTGCCCCAAACAAGCATTGGCCCTAACACTAGTGGAATCACCAGCGACCATCCCTCTTCTGACCCAATGATGGGAGGAAGGTGATTGATTGACTGAGGAAGATGGTTGTGCACAGGTGACCGTCCTGGGATGTCCCGGGGCTGTGATCGTTGACCTCTGATACCCATAGCTGTGTTCCTTTTATGCGAGATTTGCCTTCAAAGAGTGGAGTGTTTCACCTTGATCCCCAATGAACCAGCTTCAACGAGGCTGCTTGATGTTAGGCTCGGTCAGAAGCTGCCAAGATATACTAACGGCAATTACTCGCACCTCACTGCTATAACGAAATCTCTTGCCCTAATTTAACAAATATCTGACGAGGTCTGGTGCCGAACGTTCGGCATCGGTCATTGTGTTATTTGTGAAGAAGGGCAGACAAATAGCGATGTAATTAACCGATTGGATTATTTTGCTGGCCACTGCCAGTCCCACCTCAGGCCAGAGCTGGTAAGGAAATACTGGCTGAATCCTAGGAACCCACCATTGGGTGATTTCTCCCCGCGTGTCATTCTTCCAAACAGTGCAGTGAGTGGATGAACACGGACACCCCACCAGTCAAATGGTGAGAGATTTGCCCCTGCCACACTCTCCTCTAGACAGTCTGATGCAGACTGAGCGGGTGAATCAAGGTCAGTCTCACCATGAGCATTGAATGTCTGAAATTCACCCTGTAAGAGGCAATGATCCTGTGAACCATATCTATCACCGGCAATGGAATGGCAGAACTGACTTGATGATCAACGGTTCCTCCTTCGTATTGCAGTCAGTATTTCTGCATGTCTCGTCAGACACCCGTCTTCAATTGACCGATCTGGAGTGTGTTTTGTTATTTCCAAATTTAAGCGGAATTACAAGAAGCCTTTTAAATCAGTAATTAGTGGAAATTGACGGAGAGCTTGGAGTTGCAAGTTTTGATTTCATTAACTGAGACCAGGAAAGGCGAGACATCCAAACAGGAGTTTTGCATTCTGCACTTTTTTGCAAACTTACTCAGCCAATCAGTAGCTCTGCGCCATTCGATGTGACGATTATTGAGTATCTCTATCTCCATTTGTGTTGCGTTTAGCTTTTGAAAGCATCAGGTGTTTACATTCTCATTTACACCAATTCCCCAACAAAAATAAAGCAGTCCAGCATAGACACTGTACGCTAATTGTTGAAGAAACCGTGCAAATCCACGAAACATTGGAATCCACAACCGATCGTAAAAGTCGATTTTATTTGTTCACCAGCACAGATGCAAACAGCCCAGATTCGGTGCAGGCTTGGTTCACCACCTTTGCCAACCCACTCCTGCAGTGCCGCCTCTCCGCCACCAGGTGGTGCACGATATCACATAAACTGTTGCAGTCTCTCGCTGCGAGGAGACGAGCTACAGCGGGAAACACCGTTCTTCTGTTAACCGATTCTTGTGCAACATGGAACACCTTCAGACAGAATGGATCTTTACACTACATGAAATAAATGCTCTATACTCTGAACACATTTGCACAAGACTCAAATGCGTTTAGTTGGAAAGAACATTCATAAGAAAGACTTCATTTAACAGCTGATATGAGGTGTTTCGAAGCATTTTAGCTCAGCACGAGCTGCAGGGACCCACTCTCATTTCAGTCCGATCTCGGCTGAATAATGCCAGGGTGTTGTCTAATTCCGATCTGTTGGAGGATAGCGACGCCAACTTGGCAGAACTGGAATTATAGTAGAGCAAGGAATATCCGAATACTCAATACTTTGTGGCGTACCTTTAATCAGCATTTCCACAATGTTATGTCATTTGAAAGATTTGAGTCTTATTGGACCGATCTATGAAAATACGGGGAACTAAAATAATGTTCTATGTTCTTTTTTAGTGATTACTGTTGAGCGTCATTGCTCACTGTGCACTTCACCCCGGTTCCATTCCCGGCCAATGCAGCTTGCAATATCTTGATCTCCTTAAGCAGATACGATATGTGTCCCCTCATTTTCCTGAAAATTGGTGTTTTATTTCAGAGCATAATTTATGAAAGTATGAAAATACAATCTATAAACACGGTCAGCGGTCTGTGTGAGTGAGCTCCAGTCGTCATTTCACTCATTATATTCACTGTAATCCGGTTTATGAATCAGGGAGAGAAATCCCGCTCCCACCTTTTTCCTCGTAGATCGATGAAGGCAACAGTGCGGCTTATTACGTCCTCCCTCTATTTGAACAGGTATGAAATATTTTTGTTTAAAATATTTGTTGAGAGGCCAAATTTGTTGCACAGTGACATAAGGATTAAAATAGTTGACTTTAGTGTTTGTTCAGTGGCCTGTGCTTGTTGTGACTGAGGAGATGGTCACAATAATTGTCTCAGTGCACTTTCCCTCTCCTGTATAATAGTTTGTTGAGCCACTCACCAGTACATATAGGCAGCCGAAGCGTTCTGTACAACTGATCGCTGGTTCACGTGGAAATGGGATATCCAGCAATTTACTACATAGCGAGCATTCATTATCCAGTACTTGCAGCGGTCGGTATCCTGGGTAGGATATTGGAACTGGATCGATGTGTCTGGTTCCTTTTTCTTGCTGCACTGTAAAATAATCGCCTTGATACCTAGCGCAGATGCTACTTCACCTGATGAGCGTTTCCAGAATGTTCAGGATTAAATATCTGACATGTTTGTGTGCAATGTTCTATCTTTTTTATGTTCGGTTCTTTTGTCAATTACGCCAATTGAGTCAGTGTTAATACTGGTGTTGGTATTGGTTTATTCTTGTCACTTGTACCGAGGTACAGTGGAAAACTTGTCTTGAATACCGATCGTACAGGCCAATTCATTACACAGTGCAGTTACATTGATATTGTTCCGGCATTGTAGCTTTTCCGCCTTTCCATATTGCTACTGGTCCATATTGTTTTTAGTCTAAGTGTGCTTCACCAGATAAACTTGGATCTTTACAACAACAAGCAGACCGTCTTCGCCCCTTTGTCATAATTCTGTCAATAAACTTTCTAGTTTATATCTAACTCCCAGGCCCTTTGTACGTGAGGCATATATCTGCCTAAATGCCGATTCAATTGCTAAAGTAACGTGAACAATCTCTTCGTTTCCTCTTTTGCGCTTTTGTTTCAATTTTATTTGAAGTTTAAGATTCTGGTTAGCAAATATGCTCCGCCAGAAGTACAGTCTCCCTGCATTCATTTTACCACCACCACCAATGTTACCTTCAGCATTTTGTGCCGCAATGCTGGGCTCAGTTGCGATGACTGAAGCGATCAGCCACAGACCAGTAAGTATGTTGTCGACATCAGAGACCCGCCGCTCTTACTGTTAGAAAGTTGCGGTGTAACTGTCACTAGCGTCGGCCGTTGTCGTCCGGAGCCCAAAGGGACTGGATTTTCACTCCCCGATTCTAACCCAATCCTGACCCGGCAAAATCTCAGAAGAATGGGAAAAACGTAACACGGCACAGCGGGGTTTTCTGCATGTAAATCAAACAAAACGGATCAGATTTTGCGCTCTTGAAACTAACTTCTTGTTTATTTTTTCATCTTTGCAGTTAATTTAATGGCGACTGTGATCCTGTCTCGAGGAAAATGCGGACCCTCCAAATGCATATCCCGTTACCTGGTGGGCATGCCAACAGCTGATTTACTGGGAGTTGTCATTGCTGTTGCAGTGGATCAGGTCAATAATATATATGTTTATGCCCGTTCTTTGCTCATTACTCCGATCTGCGCTGTGACATTTGTCCTGAGGCTCGCCACCATGGACTGTTCTGTTTGGCTCAAGGGTGGCTTTCACGTTCGATCGTTGTATCGCAATTTGTATTCAAAAGCTGCGAAAACGATACTGCACTGAGAGAATAGCGGCTGTGGTGATAACAATTATTGCTGTCAGGAGCTGTGCGAGGTGCGTTCCATACTACTTCGCAGTGGAGCCTTACGTTGTTATTGACAACGTACCCTGGCGTTGCGTCGGCAAAGCTGTGTATGCCACTTCTCCTGTGTGCAAAGCATATCAGTTGTGTAACAGTATCATTACACCTTTGCTGCCAATCTGTTTAATTGTATTGTTCAATGTTTTAACAGTCAGACTTATCATTGCCGCTAACAGAGTCCGCCAGGGACTCCGGAACAGCAGCGAGAATCAGAAGGATCCAGAGGTGGGGAACCGCAGAAAGTCAATGATTTTGTTGTTCGCTCTGTCAGCCAATTTCATATTGTTGTGGATACCTTATGTCATATATTCCACGAACTGGCAGGTTCAAAATTATTTTTACATAGACAGATATTTAAATACCCCAACATATATCCTGCAACAGTTTGGGTTTATGTTTCAGTTCCTCTGTACCTGCACCAACACGTGTATCTACACACTGTCACAGAGGAAATTCAGAGAGCAGCTGAAGAATGGAGTGAAATATCTGGTTACATTAAATGGGCGGCTTTGTAAGTGAAACGCGTCCAATTACAACTTCTGTTGAGAGCTCAAATAAAACTTCCAAAAGATTCGTACGTTTGGTAAATGTCTCATAAATCCATGTTGCCAGATGCAATAAATCTGCTCCTGCCCGCAAAGGCAGTGAGATTACTTTTGTTCAGTATTGCACTTGAGCCACGGAATCAAGTGCCGGTGTTGTGGTTGTTGCATCGGTAAAATTATGGATTCATCTGGACATCAGGACCAGCGAAATAGGTGCCTGCGATTTGCTTCCTATATTGGCAGATTTACATTACAAATCAGCAATTCCCAATCCCTGGAACAGGAGTGAATATCCTACCGTATGAACTTCATGGGAAAGAAAGATAGAGTAAGATAAGGTGATCCGCAATATATCGGATTTCCATGGAAGGAGTCCACAACAAAAATTTTAGTTAATGCTTATTCATCGAGGAAACCCGTGTTCCGTAATACAACTGAATAATGCAAGATCTGGCAAAGATATTCCTGGTCTCATCTGGGAATGGTCATGTTTTGCAGAACTTGCTCGACGTATATAGTGAGAAGGGCCAGTATCAGAAATGTATCCGTGACGTGCAAAACAGTGATCGCTCGCACACTAGGACATTACAGACTAATATTTCGGGGGGTGGAACAATCATGTATCACATCGACCTGAATACCTCGCACCGCAATCCTCTCCACACCTCTTCATTTTCGTATATTTTTCCACACTTTGTTCAAGGAGCTCATTTAGATTTCTAACCAAGATTAAGTATCCTTTGAATTATTTACTTATCGTTGAAGCTGTTTACAGATAAGGACCGCTCTGCACTTTGGAAAGTTGCACGTGAATTCTCACTTCTATCAGCTTAATTAGGTTGGGTAAATACGGGAATCTGATTCAACGAATGAATGTCCGTGATCTGACGAATGGTTTCCGAACTGAAAAAATAATTCCGTTTCTCTCTCCACAGGTGCTGTCTGGCCTGCTGCGAATTTTCACCACCTGCTTTTGTTTCTGATTCAGATTCCAGCTTCATCACATTTACCCTATGATATTGCATTTGCTTGCGTCGTGCTGGATATATTTTGTTCATCACCGGAATAAGTTCACTTAAATTTTTGACAGGGAAGTTTCTTCCTTCGCCAGTCTGACGAATCTTGTATTTTCACATGAAACGGGGAGAAGAGTGTGACGGTATATCATGTCTTTGTCGGATAAAATAGCAGTTATTGGTATTTTTGCACAGCCGATGGATGTTGGGTTTCTGCGTCCACCCTCTCAAACACATTCATCGACACCTTTGATGGATATTCTCTTGGAAAGGATGAAGAATTCGTGTTTGTATCAGCTACTGCTTTAACAATGGAACCTCATTGCGGAGTTCATGGCAGGGTGGCTGTGGTCCAAGTGTTGTCACTTGTCAGAACATCTAGGATCAGCAGAAACTGATTAAATGCATCTTACCAGTGAAAAGTATCTGGAGGTATTTTGTTCGATATTTGTGTCTTTGCTTCACGTCACAAATTAATGTACGTCCTCGTGTAAGTTTGTTATAAAGTAGAAGGCCGTGATAGAGATAGTTGCAAAATAAATTGGAACAATTCGTATAGAATGGAAGGTTACTCACAAGAAGGCGTTTATAATGGGGTAAGACTGAATATTTTCTGGGTATCATTAAATTATGAACGCTCTGGCAAGTCCTTGGAAAGTAGGATTAAAGAGAATCCCAAGGCATTCTATGCATTCATCAAGAGCAAAGGGAGAAGGTAGGACAGCTCAAAGGTAAAGGAGGGAGCACATGTTGGGAGGCGGAGGATGAAGACGAGAACCTAAATCCGTACTTTGTGTCACTGTTTACCAAAGACAAGGACGTGGATGATACTGAGCTGGCTGTGTAGCGTACTTATATGCTGGGGAATCTTGCGATAAAAAACAGGTGGTGTTGCGTCTTCTGAAGAACATTAAGGTGGATACATTCCCAAAGCCTGATGGATACTACCCCAGGTTGTTGAGAGATGGAAGAGGTGTGAGATTGCGGTGCCCGTGACCATACTATTCCTATCCTATCTTGCCAGAAGGGAACTCACGAAGGACTCACGATAAGCTAATTTTCTTCCATTATTCAACGAGGGAAGTAGGAAAAATCATGGAAACTATAGATGGTGAATCTTTGGTCAATAGTAGGGATGCTATTGGAGATGATTCTTGGGGAAAGGATATATGAGCATTTGGAAAATCGTGGCCTGATTAGGGACAGTCAGCATGGCTTTGTGTGGGGCAAGTCATGTCTTACCAACCTGACTGAGTTTTTAGAGGTGATGATGAAAGTAGCGAGTGGATGCTATAGAAATGGATTTTAGTCAGGCGTTTGACAAGGCAGGACCATCCATAGGATTAAAATGCATTGGATACACCTCGGCCTAGTAGTTTGTATTCCGAACTGGCTTGGCCATGGAAGACAAGGTAGTGATGGATGGTACTTATACTGGATGCAGGTCTGTGACCACTGGTGTTCCGGAAGGATCAGTACTGGTCTATGTGATCTATTTTTGCTGGAGGACCGTGACTTTTGGTGTTCTACAGGGTTGTGTACTGCGTTCTCTAATGTTTGTGATACATATAAATGACTTGAATGAAAACGTGGCTGGATGGGTTCGTAAGTTTGCAGACTATAGAGAGATTGGTGGCTTTGTCCATCGTGCAGAAGACTGCCAAATTATACAACTGGACAGAGATATGTTGCAGATATGGGCGGAGAAATGGCAGGTGGAATTTTATCCACCCAAGTGTGAGGTGTTGCCCTTTGGCGATCAAATGTAAAGGGACAGTACACAGTTAATGACAGGTTAACAGTGTTGATGTACAGAGGAATCATTGGGTCCAAGTACAAAGCTCCCTGAAAGCTGCTGCACAAATTCATAGAGTGGTTACTTAGGCATATGACATGCTTGCGTTTATTCGTTGAGGCACTGAATGTAAGAATCAGGAGGTTATGTTGCAGATTTATAAAACTCTGCTTTGGCCGCATCTGGAGAAGAGCATTGAACTCTGGTCGCCACAATATAGGAAGGATATGGAGGCTTTGTAGAGGTTGTAGAAGAGGTTTACCACGATGCAGCCTCGATTGGAGACGTGGTATCCGTAGAGATTCGACAACCTTGGATTGTTTTCTCTGGAGCGGCCCAAAGCTAAGGTGAGGCCAGATAGAGGGTTATGAGAGGCATAGGTAGAGGAGACAGCCGTTATTGTTTTCTCAGGGTCAAAATGTCTAATACGAGAAGGCGTGCATTTCAGGTGAGAGGGAGAAGTTCAAAGGAGACGTGCCGGGCAACTTTACTCACACAGAGATTTGGTGAGAGAGTATGTAGGGTGTTGGAGATACCGATAAAGAAACAGAATTCCACTTCACACTGAGATTGTCAGATCGCTGGACAATGGGACGTCAGTGAACCGGGAGACATCCAACGGGTTCATTCTCAGAGATATTTCGCACGCTCTGAGTCACGTTATCCTCACTCTGCTGCTGTAATCTCTCTCCTTACTTACTTCCCTCTCCATGCGGCACACGGGGGTGGGGGTGTTACTCCCGCGGTTCAGCGCTTACAACTGTGTGAAGGTTTTATATTTGTCCGATAGCTTTACAGCATAAGACATAAAACGTTGGTTTTGTCACAACTGGTAAATTCCGAAGATAATATTATAGTTGTGACCGAACTAACGTTTTATGGGGATAAAATTCCTTTGTCTGGCCAGACAAAACTCCACATTCTGAAAATATAAATCACAAACAGAACAAAACAGTAAATGCAGCATCAATGGAACGGGAGCTGACATGACTTTGGAGAGATCGCTGGAAAGATTTACTGGAGTGATGGCAAGGAGGAAACCTTGTAGTTCTGTCGATAGACTGGAGAAGCCACCGTTTCTCCCCTTGGAACAGCGGAGTTTGTGAAGAGATCTGATGGAGGGTGGTTGAAGTTATGAAGGGGACATGAAGAGTAGACAGGGAGCGCGACTGAGACTCTGAATCAAGATATGAATCAGCCTGTGCAGCCGAAGGGGCCATGTCTGTCGGAATGGATAGGAGCAGTGAGGGGAGAGATTCCAAGGGGCAAAAACAGAGTGTTGATGGTGACGAGACTGACCTATCTCAGTGTGAGCAAATCATTTGGAGATGTTGGGATATGTCCTTCGTTGCTGTGATAATCTGAGATAATGTGAGAGCAGGAAGTTGCACTGATGTGTTCATCAATTTATCTTGAACAGGTGAAGGACGGAGATGTTATCCACCCCACTTTCAGGAAATCACGAAGTAATCTCTTTTACACTCACTGCCAAACCTGATTGTCTTGTATTATTGTTTTAATTTTCCTCGTAAATAAAATGTCTACTGTGCAGAAACCGTGAATTGTAGCGACCTTAAAGTTTCACTGATCGCGATGTCCGGGAATCGGAATTGGATCAAATGTTTGTAATCAGCCCTGCTCACTGCTTAACAGCACAGGGAGAGAGAAAGAAACAAACAACACCGAGCTGTTTATTTCATGGATCTATGGACTGGAACGCCTCCAGTGAGTATCTGATGCTTCAAATGATGCAAAAAATGTGGAAGACTTGGCAACAATGCTCCTGCACTGCTTTCTGACGGGGAATTTCTCACTCCGTTGCAGTTCCGTTTCCGTCCACTTGATGTCCCCATCCTCCAAAAAGTTGCAGTTCCACAATATTAGTTAATTATTCAGCCAGAAGTCGAGGCCTGCAACAGCTGATGAGCGATAAATAGAGCTTTCTGTAACTCATATCAGCTATTAAGAAATCAAAGTTTTACTTTTCCATGATCATCAGTTGACCCCGAAATTAATCCCCACTCCCGATCAGTCTTCAAGCACAGTGAGAGGCTGGATTACGGAAAAAAAAGAACACAGAGTCCTCCTATCGCACGGCATCTGTCGCTGGTCCAGTTTGGCTTCTTGTCAATGGTAACACCCGGGAGTTTGATGTTCGGGATCAGCGATGGTGAAACAACTGAATTCCGTTGTTAGATGGTGGAGCACTCTCTTGCTGGGGACGATCATTACCTGGAACTCCTGTTGCAACTACTGCATATTACTTGCGGATGACCTGGTGCATGGAAGTATGCTTCATGGAGCATTGACCATAGAGAAGTACAACACAGAACAGACCTTACGGCCAATGAAGGCTGTGTCGATCATGATGACAAATTAAACTAATCTCATTTGCCTCCACATGGAATATATCCATCCATTCAATCCCAGTTCATCTCCCAGTCCCATTGCCTCTTAAACGTTATTATTGAATCTGCTTCACCCCTGCTTTCGCGTTCAAGGCACCTGCCACACTCTGTGCAGAGAGACCTGCCTTGTAAATCTCCTTTCCTCTTTCACCTTAAATTAATGCAATATGTTGTTTTGACATTTGAACCCTTGGAAAAAAGAATCTGACTATCTACCTGTCAGAATCTTATTTCCTTCAATCAGGTCATACGTTCAGCCTCCCACGCTCAAAAGAAAATAATCCAATTTTGTCCAAACTCTCCTAATAGCTAATACTCTTTAAACTAGGCAATATCTTGGTGAACCTCTTCAACATGATCTCCAAAGCCTCCACACCCTTCCTGTAATGCGTAGAACATAACTGTGCACATTACAACAAATGTGTCCGAACCAATATTTATGTAGTTGTAACATGCCGTGCCAAGGTTGATACTCATTGGCGCAACCGATGAAGGCAAGCATACCATCCGCCTTCTTCAGCACCCAAACCACACCTGCCGTCAGTTTCAGAGAGCTATGCACATGCAGCCCAACATTTTTTGCTCAACGTCAATATTCCAATGCTTATACAGTAATTAGCAGGACCATTTGAAACTGATGTACAGAGGGGTCTCCGGTAATTAATGATGGGCAATAAAGCCTGTCTTTCCCGGCAATGAATAAATGCATTGAATCTGGTAAAAGAATAAACTCACCCAACAGAAAGGCAAAGATTCCAACGATCCCAGTGGCTGGCCCCAACTCAGTCACTATTTTCCCCATGAAAACCGATCTGTGGTTTCTCATAATACTGACGCCGAAACATGACATTGAATGAACTTTTATCCACATGGCTCGCAGCACCACAACACTTTTCTGAATCGCAGTAGAATTTGCATGATACTCGCTGACAGCGATTGTATTCGCAGAAATGCTGATGCCTTGGTGTAGTGGATGGATTCATTGCAAAATACAGTGGCTACAAAATGAGTTCGAGTTGTTTGACAAATATGAACGAACATGAGGATCGTCACTGGTGGATTTCTGTTTCAACAAACAGAGCACTCGTTCAATCAGACGGAAACATGTTTGTCATGCAGATCCATAGTCTGCCAATGGGATACATCATGTCTCGGACAATTGATCTGTGCATGCGAGTTTGCAGCAGAAAGCAAGTGCGGAGATAGAGGAGGTTATCACAACAATTTTCCAGTTCAGGTAGACACGGAACTGACAGCTGAGGACGGAAGGACTACGAGGTCACAGATAAGAAATTCATGAAGCGAACAGAATGGGTGACGAGTAAATATATCCAAACAAGATCTAACAACAGGATTGGTGTTCAAATAATAAAGTCACCTTTTCATATTTTCAGTGAGATTATTTCTTAAAATAAACCTGCAGCGGAGATAACAAACCAGTAGGTGCACTTGTCCAGAAGGTACATGCTCTCTAGGTACACGACGCGGTCTGTCCTGATGAACATGCGCAGCATAAATTGTGAACACGAGCACAACATGTGGCCCAGTGAGCCAGCGCCGACGAGCACCCACATATTTTGACTAATCCTACGTTAACCTTCTGATCCCTCATTCTCTCCAGATGCTCATCAACTGCCCCCAGATTCTACCACTACTGACGGGTCGAGTAGTTTCCAGTGGCCAATAACCTACCAACCCACGCGCATTTGATACTGTATATGATCAATTGCAGGGGGTGGGGTGGGGGCGGCCGTGGGGGGGGTGGGCGGAATGCAACATATGCGGCTGCAGGAGGAACGTGTACATTCCACATAAAGATCCCAGGAGGCCAGGATCAAAGCTCGCTTTCTCCTAATTGCGCCAATGTGCTGCACCAATAAATACCAATAAGTCTCAGAAATTCTGCATTCACCAATCTATTTCTATACGTTATGATTCTTTCGGGGAACACCCTCTGGCCTCAGTACAGTTCCCACTGGGGGGCGTCTTCACTGCTTAACCGCTCAGGGAGGGGACGTTCAGTAGAGTTCTTAACTGAAGGGTTAATTCAGCACCGATACTTGCATTGGGCTTGGTCTGCTATTATTCTCATCAAACAGAAACTTCAACTGAGATGATACTACGTGCTGCTGACGGCAAACCCACAATGCACTAGCACAAGAAAATAGCCAGGGAAGGCCATTGGGTCCTGCAGTCTCTTGTGTTTCTAATAGATTAAGTTCCACTGTTGCCGAAAGAGAAATATAATTCGGAACTTTAAAGCGGGCTTTAGTAAATGTGCGCCGTAATATATCGCATTTTCATGTCTGTTTTTATCATGGCCGACAAACCACCCGAGCACAACCGAGCTTTACTGAAGCAAAAAAAAAACATTCTAGTCTTAAGCGAAAACCGTCCTGCATTATTTTGTCTGTCGTACATGTGGAGGTGCGAAGTATCAGGGGCGTCTCTGTCGCGTGAAATACAATATCTCGAATATGACGAGCTCCTCGAGGTGTGTATTCCGGGGGCTGCGACGAGGAGATGGCATTTTCCGTCATCTAATTTGGTACCGTTTGGAATCACGACTGATAAGGGCAGGAAATCTGAGCCAAGACTTGCTGTGGACGCTCCACAACGTGCTTGTCCACTTCTGTGATTCATTCATAAATTATAGCCCTCTTTTCATGTGGCGATTATGTAGATTCCAGTACAGATTTAGAGACCTTATGATTTGAAATATATCAATTGAATTTGTATCCATTTGCTAAACATGCTGGTGAAATAAATTCTATTGTTTTAATCAATTAAATGCCATTGAAATTGTTATAATGTTGATCGGATTTAATTTCTTTCAAACAGAACAAGTTGCCATTAATTTTCTGAGGGCGACGAACAGAAACATTCCTCCAATCGCCAAATGGCGATTATTGGGTTTTCACCTGTTCACAAGTAACAGTAAACCTGAGTTAAATCTGCGTGTGGTTTTGTCAAATTTACAATTATATCCGCTGCGTGTGTTGTGCTGCTATGTCTGAAGACACAGGCTCCAAACTTACCTGAATCAACTGCTCATCAAGTTAAGAGACCCTATCAACTCACCACGATCTCTTCCAATATAGGGAGCCGAAGGTGTTCAACTTTCTTGGTCATAAACCTCACCAGTTTGTTACATTATTGCAATGTCTTCGTGAAATAACCACCGTTTCCATTTTCTTTCGCCTATGTCTCCACCATGGGTACTTCCGTATTTTACTGTCTCCATTAAGCGATGTGGATAGCCTGTTTCAATGCCATCTGCAGCACTTACTTGAGTCAAATGATAGCATTGTTCTGAACCACTAATGTTTGCATGGTCGATGCCTTTGTTTCTTCAATGAAGCTTTTTTTAAAAACCATCAATATCGGCATCTGTTGTTAGTCCCGATAACCAAGGAAATGGGAGCCAGCTTTTTTTTAAGGCAACTCGAACTGTTGGTTGTGGAGATCCAGGATTTGCAGCGATCGGTGACGGACTTAGAAATCGATATTTCGCGTGAATTTTTAAACAATCCAATAAGTTCTGGTCTTCCCAATCATCCTCTGACCTTTGCAGACACCAGTGGTAATAATCGGGGGTGATAACAGGACTGTCAGGAAGTAGCCGTTGGTGAACCCGTTGAATTGGATTGTGGCAGTTTATTTCGTTTTGTTTCCCTCTGATGATTTCCAACTTGTTCCAACTTCATTGTTCAAGCAAGCTCAGCGCAATACATCGCATCGCTGGCATGATTTTGTTCGCCTCAGCAGAATAATGCAATTTAAAAGCCAGGCCTTAGTTGCATAATAGCTGGGCACGTCTTGTTTGCCGTCATTTCCAACTGAGCGCAGTCACCTCACGCGTCACGCTTCCTTAATTTGTTTCGTGCAGATGTCAATCTCTAGCTTTGGTTGAACAAAATCAGTTCAAATTAAAATACATTTCTGTCACCTTTTGATCACTACTCTCGAAAAGCGCATTTTATCTCTGCACTTGCTGCACTCCGCCAAGGTTACTGCGGTGTTTACTACTCAGTCGCCGTTTGAAGCTTCCTGTTTTGAAAAGAATAATGCCGATATGATCCTGTTCTCAAAAATAGCAGCATTGAAGGCAGTCCAAAGGAGTTTGTCCAACAGGCAAATTTTTTGGATAACCAGATGTCTCAGATGATTACGTTCCTGTAGAGGGAGGATAAAATGTTTGGGTCCGTATTAATTTAAGGTTAGAAGAACGAGGAGTGATCATATTGAAACATATACGATCCTAATGGACATTGACAGGGTAGGTGTTGAGCTGTTATAACGAGTAGGAGCATCTCAAACAATGGGACACAGTTACAAGATGAGAGACGTGAATAGAATGTTTTATTTTTCTTTCAGAGAGCAGCGTATCTTCGCCCCGGAGGATTGTGGAGGCTAGAGCACTGGAAACATTGAAAGTGAAGATGTATTGTTTTCAAAATTAAAGAAATTGAGGGTCTGAGGAACTGGCAGAGAAGAGGGCAACGTCGATCAACCATGAAAATAAAAAAATGTCGGAACAGGCTCGAGAGGCCTGGCCGTCGACCCAACTCATAGGTTTGCCTTCTTCTATTTTTATTTTCGGCCTTCCATCCTTGACATCCCTGGGGATTGCAACTGAAAGCTCCCCTTTTCCATTCGGTGGACACCTGTTTATTGCTTACCACTGGACTGACGCTGTTTCCCCTTGAAATCACGGTTTTAAATCCACTTGCTAAATAATATCACAGCCTGGAAAATGCAAGATTTCACCAAATGACAGCGGTTACTCGTTCTAGATCTCTGTCCTTCCGCATAATTGTCTGAATTATAACCTGTCTCTTCCATGCTTCCACATCGCTAGGGCATGAAATTAGTACTGTTTGAAATCAACTGGCAAATTCTGTTAACGTATGTGTCTGTGATTCAGTGACAAACATATAAGGGAAACTATCAAAAGTCAACGAACAGATGCACTCCAAAGAGAAATTTTCAAGGGCAGTTCCCTCCATCCGGGGTTAACTGAAAAAAAGTTGGATTGTATTAATATTAAAAAATACATAATTGCAAAAAAAGATGATAGCATAAAATATTCATTGAAGAATTGACAGAAATAAAGAATGACGAGATATTAATGAAGTGAAACATTATCTTTAGAGACAAAGATGGACAGAATTTTTCTCAAAAATCACATAACGTAAATACAGGTAGTTACAGAACAAAAAAAATCTGCTTCGGAAGAGAGGGAAACTGGTGAATTAATAACAGAAAACATGGAGATGGCAGATTAATGAAATACTTATGTTTCAACGGATCTCATAAGCACATATTCAAAAAAATAAATAGCTTGGGAAGGATGACCTCGGAAACACTTTGAGCACCATGGAAACGATATTGGCCAATGATCTGAGCTGCGGGCTGACGTGTCCTCGAGTTCTCACAAACTTTATGCCCGTATTTTAAACGAAGAGGCTGGTGAGATTGTTGATGCGTTAATTGGAAGCTCTCAAGTTTTTGTGACTCTGGGAAGATCTATTAGATCCAGAAAACCGTAAACGTATCTCCTGTACTCAAAACGGAGAGAGACAGAAAGCAGGAAAAAATGAAGTCAGTCAGTTATCTTAAAATCTGTCATCGAGGATATATTGGAAGCAATTTTGAGGAAGTTACGGCGGGAAACGTAGAAAACTCCAAGATAATCAGAGCAGGTCTACATGGTAATATGAAGTGAAAGACTGGTTTGACCAAATTATTAGAGGTCTTTGTGTTGTGGATAAAGGGGAACCAGGGATGTAGTAGAATTGTAATTCCAGAAGACAGTGATATTGTGTCACACCGAAGGTATCTGCAAAGTGTAAAAGCGCATGGGTCAGGAGGTAACATATCGTCGTAAATAGAAAATTGCTTGACCATAAGAAAACAGAAAGAGCATAAATTAGACGTTTGTTCATGTTAATATGTAATGTTCTACTTCACACATGTCAGTTGGGTGACCTTAACACTTCATAATTTATGTCACTGACGGCTGAAGGGATCGGAGAGTGATTGATATATTTCAAACTGTAGAAAATATCGGCTGCAACGTGAAATGTAAAAGACATAAAGAGACAGCAAAAAGTGCAGAGAAGTTCAAAAAGTAGGCATAGATCTGGCACATGTCCTTTCGGGATTCAGATGATTATTATGTTCGGCGACCGGCTGGAGGAGTGGCTCTGTCAGTACCCAACTGATCTTTATGGGGATGAATATTTATAAGGAAGGTTTAATGTCCCATCAGCTGATGTGCGATGCATGAATAAGATTGTAATTGTGAGGAAGGGTCGCTGAACCGACACACTGACTGTTTTTCTTCCCACAGATGCTGCCTGACCTGTCCAGTTCTTATGGCATATCCGGGATTTATTGAAGACCCAACAGTTGGCGTTTTTCACAACGTTCTTGAAGTAATACACCACAGATACTAGTCATACGGCCCTCCATGTCCATGCTGACCATCAGGTATCCAACTACACTAATAGGTTTACCAGCACGTAGCTCTAAGCCTTTAACGTCACGTCGATCCAAGTGTTTTTCTGGGCGGAAAGGTTCTTCCTCAGATCCCTCATCACGAAACCTTTGTCCTTCAGTTTTTCACACATCAGATATACGGGAAAATTTCCGACTATATGGTCTATCGTTGCCACTCATAGTTTAACACACTTCTGTTATTTCCTACTCCAAGGAAAACAAACGCATCTGATGCACATTCTCCTCAAAGCTCCACCCCAGGCAACATCCTGACGAATCTACGTTGCACCTCTCTCTTTTATTCAGAGCTCCAGGCTCGTTCTCTATTTGGATACAATGTACCAATGCTTACCTGTGACCGGCCCACCCATTTCTTTACGCCTCATTATGGTTTTCTATGCGGTTATGAAAGAAATGTGTATTCCTTCTGTGAGCTGTCCATCATTCGCCTTCCTCTGCACTCTCTGAATTCAGCCTGGTGTTCCATTAAATTCTTGATTACTCTCCTTCATTCTGTGCCAGCAGTGCAACAGACCACGTGTTGGAAGGTGGTATTCCACAAGGTATCTCGTTATAAACCAAGAGATACAGGTGATAGGCCTAATGGTCTCCTTCTGTATGGATTCTGGAAGATTCCTGTGGTTCTATGATTGTGTGATTACATAGCAGCGAACACGTCTGCACAAGGGGGCACCGTTGCTTTGCGCAGCACTTGCTTTCATTTATGCTACTTTAATTCCTCTTCTCACTCCTCACGCGGCCGTCCTACCTGTGGTCACAGCACAGCAACAACGGGACTCAACGCACTCTTGAGGAAAACACCTTCATCTTGCGCCTGGGCATGTTTCAGTCTTCCAGACCCAGCATCGAATTGTCCAAATTAAGTTAACCCGCTCTTTCCTTCTGTGTGCACTAGAACTGACCATTTCCGTTTCTCACCCACATGTTATTTTGCGGTCTTTTTGAAAAATTTTATTTACAGCGTGGTAACAGGCCCTTCCGGGCCAACGAGTCCGCGCCGCCCATTTTAAACCCAAATTTATCTACCCGTACATCTTTACAATGTGGGAGGAAACTGGAGCACCCAGAGGAAACCCACGCAGACACGGTAGAACGTACAAACTCCTTACAGACAGCGACGGGAATTGAACCCCGATAGCTGGCGCTGTAATAACGTCGCGCGAACAGCTACGCTACCGTCCCGGTACCGTGCTTTGTATTGGTGTAGTGGGGCCTGATGGATATGTTGAACAACCCATAGTACAAAAAAATCCGATTTTAATTGCTGCATGATGTCAGTGACAGTCAGTCGATCAGATGTACTCCATTTGTTCTACCTATAGTATTCATCCAGCATCTGCTCTGCAGATAATAACTAACTTGTCGTTTCTCTTCCTCAGTTCTGATCAAACGCCTTTCACCTGAAACTCGAACAATGTTTGCCTTTCCACTGACGTTTCCAGACTTGCTGAGCGTTTCCACCATTTCCTTTCTCTTTCCTTTCAATGTACGAGCGTTGATTTATATAGCAGAGCATTTGTTACACAGCAGTTAATTGTTGTGCACCTCAGCGACCATCTCTTCACTGTGCCGAAATGTCGACAAAACTTGGAGAATATCAGAAGAATGAATTTCTCAATTGAAATGAATGATATCCGCGTGTGCAGTGACTCGTGGACGAGAATTGCGTGGTTGGAGAATCGTTTTTGACAACAACGCAAGTGACGTCGGTTGGCTTCGATCCATCGCCTCCAGTGTTTGGCCCCAGCAGTGTTTGCGCCGCTCTTGTTAGGTGAACAAGCTCATCGTCCCTGTCGTTCATTTTCCTCAGTTGCTGTTTTCTTTCCCATATTATGTCGTTTCTCTGCTGTATTCTCCTTCTTCCCGAGCTTACTACTTGCTTACCATTTCCTCTTTCTCTGTGCCTTTCTTTCCCGATTTCTCACTTTAGAACCACAGCACAATACAGAATAGAAAACAGGCCATTCTGCAGCATTCGGCTATTAGTACTGAGCTGTCTGTGCTCTCACCCAGTCGGATAGCTCCTTCCCGACACTTCAGAGGTAAATGTGTTTTACATTATGTTATTGTCCCTCATTATGTAGCCCGGGAATGCTGCTCACCTTCTTCTCTGTCTCTTTCGTATACCTTCTGTTTGAGTCTGAGCTGTTCTTTATATTGTAATCTAAGTGCTAGCGGGGCGTAATCTAGCCGTGAGATGTCTCGTAATGGAGACATCTCACTGCCAGATCAGCGTCTTTGAATGAGGCGACTGTGGTAAAACAGACCGATGGGAAGGACGTACGCAGACGGCGTGAGATTGAACCACAACGTCTCCTCGACTTCCGGTGCTTCTGTTGAATACGTACAAGCTGTTGGTATTAGGTTTGTATTACAATGTGCAATACGGTAAGATCAAAATGTGTGCCATGTCCAACAAAAGCTATTCAAACCCCTCTGGTATGGCAATGGGTACTGTGTAAAGGATGTGGTAAACACCTTGTTATTGTGATATCATGTAAAAGGAAGTCGTTTTCATGCAGCAGGATGTTGCATGATCATGAGAACAAAAGAAGGTCATCCCAGTGATGGAGAGAGCTTCTTTCGTCTGGTGCTGTGAGTGTCAGCTGTTACAGACTCGGTGAATGTCCCTTTAAGATAGAGTTAGTAGTGTGTGTGTGTGTGTGTGTGTGTGTGTGTGTGTGTGTGTGTGTGTCTGTCTGTCTGTCTGTCTGTCTGTGATACGTGCTTACGTCAACCGAAGATAAAGGACGTAATGACGTTTTTGAAACAGTTAGTCAAAGTCAGTCAGAGGAGACAGAGAGAAAAGAGAGAGAGCGAGACAACAGCCTGCTAGTTTCTCTAGCGATGGATGAGAAATAATAACTGTGTCTGTTACTAAATTCCACGTATGGAAATTGGAAGTAATCCTGTGGAGTTCACTTTATTGCTGACCTGTAGAGGGAAACAGGTATTTGTGTGTACGGTCACGATTAGGATGCTTTTCGGGGTGAGGAAGTCACTACCGAGTAAACACTGAGGGGTTGTTTGGGTTCCATCGTGGAACATTTGGATTTTGGAATTACTCTCTCAATGTTCTCGACATCTACGTCTTATCTTCAGACAACGGTGGTTGTTGAAGAAGCCTTTGCTCATGTTTAACCTTACGGCTTGCTGAACTGACCTTTGAAAACTATTCCTAGACTTGGACTTTGAGACTTTGCCACACACACACACGAAGAGTTTAGCTGTGGGGTTAATGTTCAAGGTTGAACATGTTTACTTCTAACATTCTAACATTTTTACTTTTATTTTTCTTATTATCATAAGTAGTTATTAATAAAATAGTTTTTAACACTTCTTTATCTCGGTGTGTTTCTTTTGTTGCTGCTTCGTAACAACATTGGGGACTTGTCCGGCATCCAACCCAAAGATTAACGAGTGTCGTGTGGATCGTATCCAACGATTGACGAGGGAGGTCTGATTTTGAACAAATTGGGGCTTTAGTGGACGACTGATTGTGGTCGGTCTGATAAATTCCTTTTAATTGGCTTGTGTGTGTGGAAAACAGCAACAATGGATACATTTTTGAAAAAGAAAACACCCCTGGAGGATTACAGGGGATGAGGAAGCCTGATTTGGTGAAAAATGCGGCACAGTTACATCTTGAGGCAGTAACGCGATTTATGAGAAAGGAAGATATTCAGAGACTGATAGCTGGTCATTATGTGGAAAAGAAGGTGTTTGAGGAGGAAGTGTTAAAACAGTTTTCTGGCAGTGAACCAGCCATTTTTGAGGCACAGGTGCAGCTGACAAAGATAGAGGCCGAACGAAGGAAAGTAGAGTTAGAGGCTGAACGGGAACTCATTCGGTTGAAGTTTGAGGCTGAGACAGAGGAAAGGAAGGCCCAGATGGAATTGAGGAGGACGGGGCTGGATAGGGAGGAGAAGGAAAATCAGCGGCAGCATGAGTTTAAAATGAAGCGAAAGAGTTTAGAATATGATACTGATGATTTTTTTTTTTTAGCCAGCAGGGAGGTTCGATTATTCCCTCCATTTGAGGAATATCAGGTTGATCAGTATTTCCAACATTTTGAAAAGGTTACTGTGAGTTCAAACTGGCCAAAGGAAGGATGTTATAGAGTGTAATTAAAGGTAAAGCTCCAAAAGCTGATACTGCTTTGCCTGTTGAGGATGCAGCTGATTATACCAAGGTATAACAAGCTGTGTCGAAAGCCTATGATTTGGTACCTGAAGCTTATCGACAGAAAATTTAAGGATACGACCTAGTTTACCAGTGGAAGGAGTTTCTTTGTTATTGGGAAATGACCTTGTGGATGGAGAATTTGTTCCTGTGGTACGGTTAACGACCAAACCAAGGATTGATGAGTCTGAGAATGATCCAGATGTTTACCCATCCTGTGCGGTGAGTCCAGCTAGAGATGAAGAATTAGCCAAGGCCGACAGTCCTGTGCAGTCTGATGTGGTTCCCTGTGACAGTCCTAAATAGGAAGAAAATTATGATGACTTGTCTGAGACTTTTCTGTCTTCACTGGAGGATCAAAATCCTTGTAGTGAGCCGGAATTTAAAGGTTTGTCTTTGTCAAGGAGAGAATTTATGGTGGAACAGATGAAAGAAAAAGCACTCTCTAGTGATGAAATTGAGAAAGTGACAATTGGATATTATTTCAAAAATGGAGTGTTAATGAGGAAATGATGATCTCCGCATGTCCCTTTTAATGAGTAATGGGAAGTTATTCATCAGGTTGTGGTTCCAAAAGTTTATAGGAATGAGATTTTAAATCTGGCCCATAGTATGCCTTTGGGTGGTCATTTTGTTGTGTCACAAACCAGCAACAAAAGAAACACACTGAGCATGATTCAGTGTTAAAAACTATTTTATTAATCACTACTTATGATAATACGTAAAATAAAAGTAAAAATGTTAGTATGTTAGAATTCAAAAATGTTAAACCTCGAACGTTAACTCCAAAACTAAACTCTTCGTGTGTGTGTGTGACAAAGTCCAAAACTCCCAGTTCCTGAATGGTTCTTAAAGTTCAGTTCCGCAAGCCATAAGGTGAAACATGAGCAAGGGCTTCTTCAACAACCACTGTTGTCTGAAGATAAGATGTAGATGTAGAAAAACATAGAGAGAGTACATACGAAATCCAAATGTTCCACGATGGAACCCAAACGACACTTCAGTGTTTACTCGGTAGTGACTTCCTCACCCCGAAAAGCATCCGAACCGTGGTCGTCCACACACAAATACCTGTTTCCTTCTACAGGTCAGCAACAAAGTGAACTCCACCGGATTACTTCCAACTTCCATACATGGATTTCAGTGGCAAACACAGTTATTGTTTCTCATCCATCGATAGAGAAAACAAGCAGGCTGGTGTCTCTCTCCCTTCTCTCTCTCTCTCCTTCTTCTTCTGACTTCTTCAACAACGTCATTACGTCCTTTATCTTCTATTGACGTAAGCACGCCCCACACACACATACACACACACTCTCTATCTTAAAGGGACTTTCACTGAGTCCGTAACACCTCCCACCTAAAAAAAAAAATTTCCCAAGAAAATTTTAACCGCGCATACAGTTAGTAATGTTAATAATTACCATGCTACACAACTACAGACTATCAGATTAGTACAGATACATGTTTCCCATTTAACATCGGGAAAGACAATCAGCAATCACATTATCTTTGCCTTTAATGTGAGTTATCATGAGATCAAACTCTTGCAAAATTAAACTCCAGTTTAACAGCCTTCTGTTCTTGTTTTTGACTCGGCTCAGAAACACCAATGGGTTATGATCTGTATACACAGTCAATGGTTTCTGAGCGGTGCAAACATATACACTGAAATGTTGCAAGGCTAAAACAAGCGACAGTAATTCTTTCTCTATGGTGGAATAATTCTTTTGATGCTTATTAAGTTTCTTTGAAAAGTAAGCTACAGGATGGTCAATATCATCAAGGTCACCCTTCTGCAACAACACAGCTCCTGCAGCTTCATCACTGGCATCTACTGCTAATGAAAATGGCTTTTCAAAGTCAGGTGTTTTGAGCACAGGATGGTAGCATAAAATGGCTTTCAGCTTCTCAAATGCTTCTTGACAAGAATCTGTCCAAACAAACTTTACTCCCTTCTTCAGAAGATTAGTTAGGGGAAGAGCAATATCAGCAAAATTTTTACAAAATTTTCGGTAATATCCAACCATTCCCAAAAATCTTCTAACAGTCCTCATACCTGCCGAAGTAGGGAACTCAGATATTGCTTGAACCTTTGCCTGAACAGGAGCTTGCTTGCCTTGACCTACAACATAACCAAGATACGTCACAGTGGCATGGCCAAATTCACTTTTAGCCAAGTTATCTGTAAGGTTAGCCTTGGAAAGTCTTTCAAACAACCTTTCTAACGCAGAGATGTGATCCTCCCATGTATCATTCCCAGTCACTAAGTCGTCAATGTAGGCATCTGTATGTTTTAACCCATGAATCACTGAATTAATCATTCTTTGGAATGTTGCCGGAGCATTTTTCATTCCAAATGGCAAAACATTGTATTCATACAATCCAGAAGGGGTTACAAAGGCTGAAATCTCCCGTCCTCTATCTGTTAAAGGAACAGATGGAATTGAAGAGGAAAGTTTGCCAAAAGAAATCCAATCTGATCAAGGTAGTAATTTTATGTCAAAAATTTTTCAGCAAATAGTCTATGAGCTGGGAGCAAAGCAGTTTGTATCATCTGCATATCACCCAGAATCTCAAGGAGCTCTGGAGAGATTTCATTCTACTCTCAAAAATATGCTGAAGACTTCTTGCTTTGAAAACACCAAGGATTGGGACGAAGGTATCCATTTACTTTTGTTTGCCGTTAGAGAATCAATCCAGGAGTCAATAAGATTAAGTCCGTTTGAGCTTGTATTTGGACATAGGGTGAGAGGACCTTTGGAGTTGTTGAGAGAGAAATGGGTTAATGAGGAAGTGCACTTGAGTCTGTTGGACTATGTCCAAAAATTTAAAACTCGGTTGGAGAGAGTCTGCCAGCTAGCGAGAGAGAATCTGAAAACAAGCCAGATTTGCCAAAAGAAATCCAATCTGATCAAGGTAGTAATTTTATGTCAAAAATTTTTCAACAAATAGTCTATGAGCTGGGAGCTAAGCAGATTGTATCATCTGCATATCACCCAGAATCTCAAGGAGCTCTGGAAAGATTTCATTCTACTCTCAAAAATATGCTGAAGACTTATTGCTTTGAAAACACCAAGGATTGGGACGAAGGTATCCATTTACTTTTGTTTGCCGTTAGAGAATCAATCCAGGAGTAAATAGGATTTAGTCCGTTTGAGCTTGTATTTGGACAGAGGGTGAGAGGAACTTTGGAGTTGTTGAGAGAGCAATGGGTTAATGAGGAAGTGCACTTGAGTCTGTTGGACTATGTCCAAAAATTTAAAACTCGGTTGGAGAGAGTCTGCCAGCAAGCGAGAGCAGCTGGCAAAGATAGAGGCTGAACGAAAGAATTACTGTCGCTTGTTTTAGCCTTGCAACATTTCAGTGTATATGTTTGCACCGCTCAGAAACCATTGACTGTGTATACAGATCATAACCCATTGGTGTTTCTGAGCCGAGTCAAAAACAAGAACAGAAGGCTGTTAAACTGGAGTTTAATTTTGCAAGAGTTTGATCTCATGATAACTCACATTAAATGCAAAGATAATGTGATTGCTGATTGTCTTTCCCGATGTTAAATGGGAAACATGTATCTGTACTAATCTGATAGTCTGTAGTTGTGTAGCATGGTAATTATTAACATTACTAACTGTATGCGCGGTTAAAATTTTCTTGGGAAAATTTTTTTTTTAGGTGGGAGGTGTTACGGACTCAGTGAAAGTCCCTTTAAGATAGAGAGTGTGTGTGTATGTGTGTGTGGGGCGTGCTTACGTCAATAGAAGATAAAGGACGTAATGACGTTGTTGAAGAAGTCAGAAGAAGAAGGAGAGAGAGAGAGAAGGGAGAGAGACACCAGCCTGCTTGTTTTCTCTATCGATGGATGAGAAACAATAACTGTGTTTGCCACTGAAATCCATGTATGGAAGTTGGAAGTAATCCGGTGGAGTTCACTTTGTTGCTGACCTGTAGAAGGAAACAGGTATTTGTGTGTGGACGACCACGGTTCGGATGCTTTTCGGGGTGAGGAAGTCACTACCGAGTAAACACTGAAGTGTCGTTTGGGTTCCATCGTGGAACATTTGGATTTCGTATGTACTCTCTCTATGTTTTTCTACATCTACATCTTATCTTCAGACAACGGTGGTTGTTGAAGAAGCCCTTGCTCATGTTTCACCTTATGGCTTGCGGAACTGAACTTTAAGAACCATTCAGGAACTGGGAGTTTTGGACTTTGTCACACACACACACGAAGAGTTTAGTTTTGGAGTTAACGTTCGAGGTTTAACATTTTTGAATTCTAACATACTAACATTTTTACTTTTATTTTACGTATTATCATAAGTAGTGATTAATAAAATAGTTTTTAACACTGAATCATGCTCAGTGTGTTTCTTTTGTTGCTGGTTTGTGACAAAAATTGGGGGCTTGTCCGGAATAGTTCCCAAGGTTAACGAGATTTGTATGGGATCCAATCCAAAGATTAACGAGTGTCGTCTGGAATCGTTCCCCAGATTGACAAGATTTATTCGGGATTCAATCCAAAGATTTTTGAGGGAGGCCTGATAAATTCTTTTAAATTGGCTTGTGTGTGTGGAAACCAGCAGCAATGGATATTAAGGCATTTTTGGAGTCACCAACCCAAAAGGGATTGGAGGTGGCGAAAAAGGATGATTTGATAAAGATTGCTACAAGGCTAAACCTTACAGAAGTAAAGCAGTCTATGAGAAAGGCAGATATTCAGAGACTGATATCTGGCCATTATGTGGAAAAGAAGGTGTTTGAGAAGGAAGTGTTAAAACAGTTTCCTGGCAGTGAAATAGCAATTTCTGAGGCACAGGTGCAGCAGTTAAAGATAGAGGCTGTACGAGAGCAAACCCAGTTAAAGATAGAAGCTGAACGAGAACAAAATAAATTAGAGGCAGAACAAGAGGAAAAGAGATTAGAGGCTGAACGAGAGCAAAATAAATTAGAGGCCGAACAAAAGATAACTCAGATGAAGTTAGAGGCTGAACGGGAACGAGAGATAACTCGGATGAAGTTAGAGGCTGAACGGGAACGGGAACTAATTCGGTTAAAGTTTGAGGCAGAGGAGAAGGAAAAACAGAGGCAGCATGAGTTACAAATGAAGCGTAGGAGTTCGGAATCTGATTCTGATGATGGTTTTACAGCCAGCAGGGAGGTTCGATTAGTCCCTCCTTTTGAGGAAGATCAGGTTGATCAGTATTTCCAACGTTTTGAAAAGGTTGCTGTGAGTTCAAACTGGCCAAGGAAAGGATGGGCTCTTATGGTACAGAGTGTGATTAAAGGTAAAGCTCAAAAAGTTTATTCTGCTTTGTCTGCTGAGGATGCAGCTGATTATACCAAGGTAACACAAGCTATATTGAAGGCCTATGAATTGGTCCCTGAGGCTTATAGACAAAAATTCAGAGACTTGAGGAAATCTGCAGATCAGACTTATATGGAATTTGCCAATGGAAAGAGAATATGTTTTGAACGATGGTGCCTGGCTAAAAATGTAGATGGGGATTATGATAAATTGACAGAATTGATACTAGTGGAAGACTTTAAAAGATGTGTTCCAGCTGAATTAACAACATATTTAAATGAAAAGGCAGTGGAAACTTTACATTAAACTGCTAGGTTGGCAGATGATTATGCTTTAACCCATAAATCTAAATGGGGACAACCTAAAACCTTTCAAAAGAGTTACAAGGACAATCCAGGTAAACCGGAGATTAAATTGGGAGGTAATCAAAAAGGAAAAGATGAAAAGAAGCCAGGGCTGGAGAAATCTGTTGAGCGTACTTGTTATTACTGTAGGAAACCTGGCCACGTGATATCTAATTGTGCCCTTTTGAAGAAAAAGAAGGAAGCTGGGCCCAATGCTTGCTTTCAGGCAATTAAAAATCAAAAAGGTTTAGGAGATGCTGTTAAAGATCAGTCCTTGCAAGAGGGAAAAGCGGAAAAGTTGGAGGAGGTGAGAAAAGAATTCCGTTCGTATGTATCAGAGGGTTTTGTTTCACTGAATGATGAGTCACCCCAGGTGCCAGTGAAAATTCTTAGAGATACTGGGGCTTGCCAATCTCTCTTGCTGGACAGTGTTTTAAATTTTGGTGAAGAAAGTGACACTGGTGAAGTAAATCTAATACGAGGTGTTACAGGTGAGACCATGTCTGTCCCTTTTCACAGGGTGATTTTAAAGTCAAAGTTCGTAGAAGGACCAGTCGAGATAGGGATAAGACCTAGTTTGACTGTGGAAGGAGTTTCTTTGTTATTCGGAAATGACCTTGCAAATGGAGAAAGTGATCCTGTGGTACGGTTAACAACCAAACCAAGGATTGATGAGTCTGAGAATGATCCAGATGTTTACCCATCATGTGCGGTGACTCGAGCTAGAGCTAGAGAATTAGCCAAGACAGACAGTCCGGTGCAGTCTGATGTGGTTCCTTGTGACAGTCCTAAAAAGGAAGAAAATTATGATGCCTTATCTGAGACTTTTCTGTCTTCACTGGAGGATCAACATCCTTATAGTGAGCCTGAATTTAAAGATTTGTCTTTGTCGAGGAAGGATTTTATGGTGGAACAGACAAAGGACCCTGAGTTGACAGAATTGAAAGAAAAAGCACTCTCATGTGAGGAGATTGAAAAAGTGCCAATTGCATACTATGTCAAGAATGGAGTGTTAAGGAGGAAATAGAGACCTCCTCATGTTCCTGTTACTGAGGAATGGGAAGTTATTCATCAGGTTGCTGTTCCAAAAGTTTATAGGGATGAGATTTTAAACCTGGCCCACAGTATGCCTTTGGGTGGTCATTTTGGTGTGAATAAAACTGTAGGGAAGATCTTGAAACAATTCTATTGGCCTGGTTTGAGAAAAGATGTGGTGATGTTTTGTCGAACCTGCCACACATGTCAGATGGTAGGTAAACCAAATCAAAAACCCCCTGTGGCTCCTTTGAAACCAATTCCTGCTTTTGGTGAACCCTTTTCGAAGGTGATTGTGGACTGTGTTGGTCCATTACCAAAGTCTAAGACTGGAAATCAGTATTTGTTAACCATCATGTGTGCCACTTCTAGATTTCCAGAGGCAATACCCCTTCGAAATATTAAGGCCAAGACGGTGTCAAAGGCTCTTGTAAAATTTTTTACCTTGTTTGGTTTGCCAAAAGAAATCCAATCTGATCAAGGTAGTAATTTTATGTCAAAAACTTTTCAACAAATAGTCTATGAGCTGGGAGCAAAGCAGATTGTATCATCTGCATATCACCCAGAATCTCAAGGAGCTCTGGAGAGATTTCATTCTACTCTCAAAAATATGCTGAAGACTTATTGCTTTGAAAACACCAAGGATTGGGACGAAGGTATCCATTTACTTTTGTTTGCCGTTAGAGAATCAATCCAGGAGTCAATAGGATTTAGTCCGTTTGAGCTTGTATTTGGACATAGGGTGAGAGGACCTTTGGAGTTGTTGAGAGAACAATGGGTTAATGAGGAAGTGCACTTGAGTCTGTTGGACTATGTCCAAAAATTTAAAACTCGGTTGGAGAGAGTCTGCCAGCTAGCGAGAGAGAATTTGTAAACCAGCCAGATAAGAATGAAGACATATTTTGATAGACGTGCTCAGCCTAGGACATTCGCAGTGGGGCAAAAGGTGTTGGTATTTTTCCCTAGCCAAAATAATCCCTTGCAAGCTCGTTTTTCTGGACCCTATGTTATTGAATCTCGAGTGACTGATCTAACATATATAATCAAAACACCAGATAGACGCAAGAAAACACAACTCTGTCATGTAAACATGCTAAAACCTTATTATGAGAGGGATTCAGTGGTGGCCTTGGTGGATGATGTAAAGGTTGTTTCTAGAATGCCTGATGTTGATGTTGAGGAAGGCCAATTTAGACCAAATATTGTTCCATCGAAACTAAAAAACCAAAATATCCTGGAGAACCTTGAAACGAAGTTGGACCATTTACAAGTTTCACAAAAACAACAGATGAGAGAATTAATTTTAAAATTTAAAAATCTGTTCCCAGATGTTTCAAACAGAACATCTATAATTACCCATGATGTTGATGTTGGGGATGCAAAACCAATCAAACAACACCCATATCGAATGAATGTGGAAAAAAGTAAACTTGTTGATCAGGAAATAAAATACATGTTGGAAAATGATATTATTAGACATTCTACTTCAAATTGGAGTTCGCCCTGTGTTATTGTACCTAAACCTGATGGAACTCTTAGATTTTGCACAGATTACAGGAAAGTGAATGCTGTAACAAAGTCAGATGCTTACCCTATTCCTTGGGTGGATGATTGCATAGACAGTGGGAAAGGCAACATTTCTTACAAAGATTGACCTATTAAAAGGGTACTGGTGTGTTTCTTTTGTTGCTGGTTTGTGACTGTTGTGAATAAAACTGTAAGGAAGATGTTGAAATAATTCTTCTGGCCTGGTTTTAGAAAGGATGTGGTGATGTTTTGTCGAACCTGTCACACATGTCAGATGGCAGGTAAAACAAATCAAAGACCCCCTGTGGCTCCGTTGAATCCAATTTCTGCTTTTGGTGAACCCTTTTCGAAGGTGATTTTGGAATGTGTTGGCCCATTGCCAAAGTCTAAGGCTGGATCATGTGTGCAACTTCTAGATTACCAGAGGCAACACCATGTGATGTGAACGTTGTCCCTTGAGTGTCTGATGTTGATATTGAGGAAGGCCAATTTAGACCAAATATTGTTCCATCAAAACTAAATAAAACAAAACAAAACATCTTGGAGAACCTTGAAACAAGGCTGGACTATTTACAAGTTTGACAAAAACAACAGATAAGAGAATTAATTTTAAATTTAAAAGATCTCTTCGCAAATGTTCCAAACCGAACCTCGATAATTACTCATGATGTTGATGTTGGGGATGCAAAACCAATCAAACAACACCCATATCGAATGAATGTGGAAAAAAGTAAACTTGTTGACCAGGAGATTGAATATTGATAGAAAGTGATATTATTAGATGTTCAGCTTCAAACTGGAGTTCTCCCTGTGTTATCGTGACTAAACCTGATGGAACTGATAGATTTTGCAAGGATTACAGGAAAGTGAATGCTGTAACGAAGTTAGATGCTTACTCTAATCCTCGGGTGGATGATTGCATAGACAGAGTGGGAAAAGCTAAATTTCTTACAAAGATTGACCTATTAAAAGTGTACTGGTGTATTCCATTAACAGATAGAGGAAGGGAGATTTCTGCTTTTGTAACTCCTTCTGGATTGTATAAATATAATGTTTTTCCATTTGGAATGAAAAACACTCCGGAAACATTTCAATGAATGATTAATTCAGTGATTCAAATGTTAAAACATACAGATGCCTACATTGACGACTTAATGACAGGGAATGATACATAGGAGGATCACATCTCTGCGTTAGAAAGGTTGTTTGAAAGACTTTCCGAAGCTAACCTTACAGTTAACTTGGCTAAAAGTGAATTTGCCCATGCCACTGTGACGTATTTTGGTTATGTTGTAGGTCAAGGCAAGTTAGCTCCTGTTCAGGCAAAAGTTCAAGCAACATATGAGTTCCCTGTTCCCATGGGTACGAGGACTGTTAGAAGATTTTTGGGAATGGTTGGATATTTTCGAAAATTTTGTAAAAAAATTGCTGATGTTGCTCTTTTCCTAACTCATATTCTGAAAAAGGGAGTAAATTTTGTTTGGACAGATTCTTGTCAAGAAGCATTTGAGAAGCTGAAAGACATTTTATGCTACCATCCTGTGCTCAAATCACCTGACTTTGAGAAGCCATTTTCATTAGCAGTAGATGCAGTGACGAAACTGCAGGAGCTGTGTTGTTGCAGAAGTGTGACCTCGATGATATTGACCATCCTGTAGCTTACTTTTCAAAGAAATTTGATGAGCATCAAAAGAATTATTCCGCCATAGAGAAAGAATTACTGTCGCTTGTTTTAGCCTTGCAACATTTCAGTGTATATGTTTGCACTGCTCAGAAATCATTGACTGTGTATACCAGATGAGATGTAGCCCAGTTTGCTGTGGGAGGCGAGGGAGGAGATTGCGGAACCTCTGACGATGATCCTTGTGCCGTCCATGGAGATGGGAGAGGTTCCGGAAGATTGGAGGGTTCCGGATGTTGTTCTCTTATTCAAGAAGGGGAGTAGGGATAGCCCAGGAAATTATAGACTGGTGAGCCTTACCTCAGTGATTGGTAAGCTGATGGAGAATATCCTGAGAGGAAGTATTTATGAACATTTGGAGAGGCATGGCTTAGTCGAGGGCAGGTCCTGCATTACGAGACGATGAAGGAAGAGCAGTAGATGTAGTGTATATGGATTTCAGCAAGGCGTTTGGTAAGGTACCCCATGCGAGGCTTATGGAGAAGGTGAAGAGACATGGGATACAAGGGGACATTGCAGTGTGGATCCAGAACCAGCTCGCCCACAGAACGCAAAGAGTGATTGTTGAGGGGTCGTATTCTGAGTGGAGGTCGGTGACCAGTGGTGTACTTCAGGGATCTGTACTGGGACCCTTACTATTAATGATTTTTATAAATGACCTGGATGAGGAAGTGGAGGGGTGGGTTAGTAAGTTTGCGTATGACACTAAGGTTGAGGGTGCTGTGGATAGTTTGGAGGGCTGTTAGAGCTTACAGAGGGACATAGATAGGATAAGAGTCGGGCTGAGAAGTGACAGAATGCAGTTCAACCCAGATAAGTGTGAAGGGGTTTATTTTGGTAGGTCAAATATGTTGGCGGAATATAGTGTTAATGGTAGAGCTTTTGGCAGTGTGGACGATCAGATGGATCTTGGGCTTCGAGTCCATAGGACGCTCAAAGTGGAGGCGCAGGTTGATTCTGTGGTTAAGAAGGCATATGGTGTATTGTCCTTCATCAATCGAGGAATTGAATTTCGGAGCAGTGAGGTATTGTTGCAGCTATATAGGACCCTGGTCAGACCCCACTTGGAGTACTATGCTCAGTTCTGGTCACTACAGGAAAGACATGGAAGCCATAGACAGGGTACAGAGGAGATTTACAAGGATGCTGCCTGGATGCGGAGCATGCCTTATGAATGCAGGTTGAGGGAACTCGGACTTTTCTCCTTGGAGAGACGGAGGATGAGGGGGACCTGATAGAGGTGTATAAGATGATGAGAGGTATTGATAGGGTAGATAGTCAGAGGCTTTTCCCCAGGGCTGAATTGGTGGCCACAGGAGGACATAGGTTTAAGGTGCTGGGGGGTAGATATAGAGGAGATGTCAGGGGTAAGTCTTTTACTCAGAGAGTGGTGAGTGCGTGGAATGGGCTGCCGGAAATGGTGGTGGAGGCTGATACGATAGGGTCTTTCAAGAGACTGTTAGATCGGTATATGGAGCTGAGTGAAATAGAGGGCTATGGGTAAGCCTAGTAATTTCTGGGGTAGGGACATGTTCAGCACAACTTTGTGGGCCGAAGGGCCTGAATTGTGCTGTAATTGTTCTATGTTCTGTACAGATCATAACCCATTGGTGTTTCTGAGCCGAGTGAAAAACAAGAACAGAAGCTGTTAAACTGGAGTTTAATTTTGCAAGAGTTTGATCTCATGATAACTCACATTAAAGGCAAAGGGAATATGATCGCTGATTGCCTTTCGTGATGTTAAATGGGAAACATGTATCTTTACTAATCTGATACTCTGTAGTTGTGTAGAATGATAATTATTAACATTACTAACTGTATGCGAAGATATTTGTTTCTTGGAAAAAAATTATTTTTAGGTAGGAGATGTTACGGACTCGGTGAATGTTCCTTTAAGATGGAGTAGTAGCGTGTGTGTGTGTGTGTGTGTGTGTGTGTGTGTGTGTGTGTGTCTGTATGTGTGTGTGTGTGTGTGTGTGTGTCTGTATGTGTCTGTGTGTGTCTGTGTATGTGTCTGTGTGTGTGGCGTGCTTACGTCAACAGAAGATAAATAACGTAATGACGCTGTTGAAGAAGTCAGTCGAAGTCAGTCAGAGAGAGAGAGGAAAGGAGAGAGACATCAGCCGGCTAGTTTCTCTATCGATGGACGAGAAACAATAACTGTGTCTGTCATTGCAATCCACGTATGGAAATTGGAAGTAATCCGGTGGAGTTCACTTTATTGCTGACCTGTAGAGGGAAACAGGTATTTGTGTATACGGCCACGATTCGGATGCTTTTCGGGGTGAGGAAGTCACTACCGAGTAAACACTGAGGGGTTGTTTGGGTTCCATCGTGGAACATTTGGATTTCGGAAATATTCTCTCTATTTTCTCTACATTTACGTCTTATCTTCAGACAACGGTGGTTTTTGAAGAAGCCTTTGCTCATGTTTCACCTTATGGCTTGCTGAACTGAACTTTAAGAACCAATCCTGGACTTGGAGTTTGGGACTTTGCCACACACACACGAAGAGTTTAGTATTTGGGGTTAATTTTCAAGGTTTAACATTTTTACTTCTAACATCCTAACATTTTTACTTTTATTTTTCTTATTATCATAAGTAGTGATTAATAAAATAGTTTTTAACACTGAATCCTGACTCAGCCTGTTTCTTTTGTTGCTGGTTCATAACATTACCAAGGATAAAATCTGGTAATTCATCTGCTTCCGCTTACCGTATGATTGCCTTTGTTACATTAATCACCAAACGGTCCATTTTACTTAAATGGATGGATCCAATACCCCCGACTACTTTTCAATGGTTCCCTGAAACTATATCATGTTTAAACTTGGAAAAAATTAGGAGTCGTATTGTTGATCCTTAGCTTACATTTGAAGATATTTGGAGTCCATTTATCAATATTTTCATATGAAATAGATTTCCTTTCAATAACTTTCCAACTTAGTGGAACGGAGTTGACGACATAATATTGCTCTGTTTCTACTGAGACATTTTAGTCCAGTAGTTTATTTGTTATTTTTTATTTTTTTTCTGTTTAGTTTGATTTTCTTACTGATTTGAGGATTTTTTCTCTTTCTTTTCTTTTTTATATATAAGAAACCGTTTTCTTTCCTTTCTTTTATATTATATTCATTCACTAAGAGATCGAGGGACCTACAGACCTTATTTTGTATTTTATTGTTCTTTATGGTTATCTATGCCATGATTGTTCTCCTTATCTCTTTGCATTACGTACAAACACTGATGTTATATATAAATCTGTATTAATTTGAAAACCAATAAACGTTTTGAAATAGAAAAGCAAAGGGCTCAAAGTACATCCCTGTCTGGTTACACGTTGAAGTTTAAAAGATTTAGAATTCTGAAAATTAGTAAGAACTCGAGCATAAGGGGATAAATAAAGCGATTTAGTCCATTGGATGACATCGGACCCAAAGTTAAATTTCTCTAAAGTTTTAAATAAGTAATTACATTCAATACGATTAAAGGCCTTCTTTGCATCGAAAGATATCACACATTCTGATATTTCCTTGCAGGGAGAGTAGATAATATTCAATAACCGACGAATATTAAAATCTGAATGTCGGTGTTGAATAAAACCAGTCTGATCATCAGATAAAATTAAAGGTAAATTATTTTCCCATCTAGAACTTCAGATAAAATTTTAACATCCACATTAAGTAACGAAATTGGTTTGTATGAAACACATTCCGTTGGGTTCTTATTTTTCTTCAGAATAAGTGAAATAGGCACTTCATAAAAAGATTGTGGTAATCTACACAATTTAAAATAATCCATAAAACAGCACACAAATGAGGTGTAAGCAAAGATGAAAAGGCCTTATAGAATTCTCTAGGAAAGCCATCAGGACCCGGAGTCTTTCCAGAGTGCAAGGATCGCACCACCTCGGCGATTTCCTCGTACGTAATAGATTGATCCAACTGTTTTTCGTTCTCAGTAGAAAGTAGAGGAAAGTTTAATTGGTCAAAGAAATTATTCGTTACAGTATTATCTGTAGGAAAATTGGAACTATAAAGTTTAAGATAGAATTCTCTAAAAGTATCAATTATTTCCAAAAGATCAGTTGTTCTCGCACCATTGGATTTCGAAATTTCTTTAATTTGCCGCTTAGCTTTGGAGATTTTTAATTGGTTAGGTAGTAATTTACCTGTTTTATCTCCATGAGTATAAAATTGACTTTTACCTTTCAAAAGTTGACTTTCAATTGGATATGTTAAAAGAAGATCATATTTAGTTTTAATTTCAACTCGCCTTTCATATAAAGCCGAATCTGGATCCAAAACGTATTTTTAGAGTTGATTAATTAGATCGGCTCTTTCTTTGTTAGCTTTTTCCCTAATGTTTTCCGTATAAGAAATAAGTTGACCTCTAATAAAGGCTTTAAAAGCATCCCAAACGAGAAGACTAGAAATCTCTTCTGACAAATTCTCTTTAAAAAAAGTGTAATTTGTTTCTCCATAAATTTTAAGAAGTTTTTATCAGATAACAAGGTTAGGTAAAAACGATAAAATCCATTTGTCTGTGGGAGCCCATGAAGATCTAAAGATAGAAACACAAGAGCATGATCTGAAAGGGCAATCTCTTTATGGTCACAGGATCGAACTGATGGAATCATTTCATTATCAATGAAATAGTAGTCAATTCTGGAATATGTATGGTGAACATGAGAGAAAGAAGAATGTTCCTTATCTTCTGGGTGCAAAAACGCCAGACATCAATGACCCCAGTTTTCATAAAAAAACGATTGAAGAAATAAAGCTGATTTATTAGAAGCAGCTAATTTAATAAATACTATAATGAAACGACCATTAGTATCAGTTATGATCTTATGTTGATCAAATGGAACTGTCTTATCTATAAGGATTGACACCTCTCTAGATTTGGCTTGAAAAGAAGAATGAAATTGGAACCGATTCCGTCGATTAAAAAACGTGAAATATCACAGTTACGAATGTGAGTTTCTTGTAAAAAGATAACAGAGGCTTTAATTTTTTTAATATAGGCAAAATATTGTTTCGCTTCAAAGGATGTTTTAAGCCTTTAACGTTAAAACTAAGCAAATTAATAATTTGATCCATAATAATATTATTTAAATGTAAGTAAAAAGAGAATTATGAACAAACCATTGGAGTGTACCATCAAAAAGTACCACAGTAGGATTCCAAATAAGGTATGTAAACAACAGACTTGGCTGACAGCGCAAAACAGCTTCCCAAGACACTCTCCCTCCCCACTACCAACACCCAAAGAAAACAAGCCAGCTAAGAAACAGCTGGCGTATACCTAAGGCAGTATTTACCAATACCCAATTATCTCTGCTCATTAACTTCAAGGTTAGTAAAGTTCCAACCCAGTCATAACAATAAGATAAACGAAGAAAACCACAATTATAAGTCTAGAAAACAAGAGTTCTTAGATCAGCACAACTTTTACATGTTTCTTTTTTCTTATTTCAAAATAGAAAAAAAACAATTCAGAAAAAAAAGATCAAGAAAAAACATAAGCATCCCCAAGTATTAATAAGTAATTACTGTAAAAATAGAAAACAGAAAATGTTAATAGTGTGGAACGAGAAATCATTCAATGGAAGTTTCCAGAAAAATCTGGGCTTGTTCGGAGGATCGAAACCATTTTTGCGAGACATTTTTTAGTATGATCCTCAGTCTTCGGGAAGCGAAGCGACGGCTTGTACCCTTTCTGATACAGATCCAACAGAACCTTTTTAATTTTAACCCGTTCCTTCACGGTCTCAGGTGAGTAATCTTCAATGATTCTGATCTGGCGATCTTGGTAATTAATCATTCCTCTACGACGTGCTTTCCGGATTAAAAGCTCCTTAGTTTGAAAGTCATGAAGAGAGATAATGATTGATCTGGGTTTGACTTGTGTAGGAGGTTTTAAAAAAGGTATTCTGAGTTCTCGATCAATCTTAGGCAGAGATTCTAGAATACCAGGAGATAGTTGAGTCAAAAACTTTGCAAAGAATTCCGTAGGTTGATTACCTTCAGTCTTTTCTGGTAATCCTAGAATTTGGAGATTGGGTCTTCTACTACTGTTTGGAAAATCAGTAATCTTCAGCTTTCATCGTTCATTATCTTTGGCTTGCTTTTTACAAAGATTCTGGAAGTCATCAGTCTTCCCACCCAGAACCGAAAGGGAAGCTTCATTCACTGTAATTCGTTCTTCATGGTCTTCCAGAGTTCTTTGAAAAGAATAAAACTTGGTTTTAAGCTGTTGCTCAAAGATATCTTCCAGAGTTACAGGAGGAACATCTTCCTTGGTGGTTTTCATAGCCTTTAAATCTGGTACTGAGGGTAACTTCATTTTATTGTTAATAAAAGGGCTGCTTTCAAGTCTGGTTGAAGAAGTTAGATATAGTGAGAACAGCAGCAAATAGCTGTTACTCCATCAACGGGCAGCAGAGGCTCCCCAGGATTTCCCATTGATAATGATGAAATTGCAAGAAGAGAAGATGTTATGGGTGATTGTTTGCCTTTTGACTTCAGCAACACCCGTGTAGTTCCATCAAGATGGGTAGATTTAGTAGAAGGCAGAGTGAGTGGTCAACTGTGTGAGAACATGTAAGAATGAAGAGGGACAGATAACCTTCATCCCTGTCATTTAAGATGCCATTCAGCAATTCAACGATAATGTTCTAAATTGCGTAGTCGAGCTTCTGTAAGGGCAGGAGAACTTTGCTCTGAAGAGAAGTAGACAGCGTGTTGAACCAAATGAAAAGTGCTTATATTGGCATTTTCCGTTGTAAATCGAACGATCTAATGAATATTCAGCATGTATATTTTTACCAATCTAGTAATTGTGAAACATGTCAGACGAGAATGAGATGTGCGGATTATTCAGCTGGGACACGCTGACACCTTGAACGTGCTGCCAGAATTACCAATAATTCTGTCTCGCATGGAAGTGAGAGTGAATTCACAAATACGTACTCTATCTTGTATTCTCAGGTAGATAAGTCCTGCTAATTGGCGCTGTGTCGCAACGCCTGAGAGATTATAGTGCATAGCTGCTTTTACAGTCTTTAAAGTGGCCTTCGAAACCAAAGAGAACATAGAACTCTACTGATGATGGAGGGCGTTTTTTTGCCGTGATGAAGCACTATTATACTGGGCAACAGAAGTGCCAATGTTTACAAAGCTAACAACAACACCTTCAGGCTTGGTGATAAACTAAATCCAATCCCCGTCAATTGAATTAACATGACTGCTTCTCATGGTAACAGGGGCCGAGATGTTTCACGTTTCCCTGACATGGAAATTAGAGGACGTCAATTGGGATTGTAACCAAGATCTAACGACTGGCCCGACAGTGTTTCGAATCAGAATCAGTTTCATTGTCACTGACATATGTCGTGAAATTTGCTGTTTTTCGGCAGAGTACAGAACAAGACATTAAAATTAATGTAAGTTTCAAAAATAGTTAAATAGTGCAAACGAGAAATACTGAAGTGTTCACTTCCCACACAGAATGTTTATCAAACACAGATTCTCGAATACAGTAATGTGGGATTGTCATCTGGAGACAACAATTTGTTTTGTAAAATTGGCAGAAATAACGCCTGAAAATAATACAATTGTAAGGAACTCCACCAAATTTCACTGGTGAGAGGGGAAATGGGCGGGTGTTTCAGTGAAAGAGGTCCGGGAAAGATCCACACTTTAAGAAGAAAGAGAGGAAAAGAACAGAAAATTGTAGGCCAGCTAGCCTGACTTCAGTCGAGGGATGGTGTTTACTTGGATTTTTCAGAAGGCCTTTGACATGGTGCCGTACGTGGGGTTGCGAAACAAGATAGGACCCGATGCCTTTGTAGCAAAGGTACAAGCAAGGATTCAAGATTGTCTGATTGGCGGAAGGCAAAGAGTGGGAATAAAGGGTTCCTTTCCTGGTTAGCTGCCGGTAATTAGTGGTGTTCCGTAGGGGGTCGTTGTTGGGTCCGCCACTTTTCAGATTGCATGTTAATGATCTGGATGATGGAATTGATGGTTTTGTGGTCAGCTTTGATGATTATGAAAAGATGGTTGCAGGAACAGGTAGTGTTCAGGAAGCAGGTAGTCTGCAAACGGAGTGGGACAGGTTGGGAGAATGGGAAAAGAAGTAGCAGGTGGAATACAACGTAAGGCTGTGTATGGTCATGCACTTTAGTGGAAGGAATAAAGGTAGAGACTTTTTTCCAAACGGGAAGCCAATTCAAAAATCGGAGGTGCAAAGGGGCTTGGGAGTCCAAGTGCACGATTCCCTAGAAGTTAACTTGCAGGTTGAGTCGGAAGTAAGGAAGGCAAATACAACGTCAGCATTCCGTTCGAGAGGAATGGAATGTAAAAACAAGGACGTAATGCTGCGGTTTCGTGAGGCATTGGTCAGACCACATTTGGAGCATTGTAAGCAGTTTGGGCCACATATCAAAGGAAGGATGTGGAAGCTTTGGAGAGGGTGCAGAGGAGGTTTACCAAGATTCGGCCACAATTGGGAGCATGTGCTGCAAGGAGAGCTTCGAAAAAGTTGAGTTATTTTCTCTGGAGCTGTGGAAGACTGAGGTGATAACAGCCAGAAGTTTATAAAATCATGAGAGGTATAAATAGAATAGACGGACCTTGTTGTTTTTCCAGGGCCGAAATGTCTCATACCAGACGGCATGAATTTACTCTGATAGGGGCTAATTTCAAGTGAGATGTGCTGGGCAAGTTTATACACTGCCCGGGGTGGTGGTGGAGACAGATACTATGGAGTTGTTTGAGAGGGTCTTAGATAGGTACAAGAAAATGCAAGGTATAGATATGGTGAAGGGGAAGGGATTAGTTTGCTCAGCTGTTTATCAGTTTCATTAGTTCATCACAACATCGTGGGCCGAGGGGTCTCTGCCTCTGCTGTACAGTTCTGTGTTCTATCTTAGGGCAGCAATGGCCCACACTCCCTGAACCCCGCTCTGCCTCTAAAACCCGCTTTGTCCATAAAGGGCGCCCTGCCCCAAAAGCCCACTCTTCCCTTAAAACCCAATCTGCCCCTAATGCACGATCTGGCGCCTACTGCTGTGGTTAACATTGCTGGGGTTTGAAATCTACTGACGAATTGCACATGTTCACCTTTCCTCGCACACGAATCTGCTTTTTATTGCAAAATCCACAGCAACGATGATGCACTTCCTTTGTTCCTGCGCCAACACGTTTCTTCATTCCGTGAGCCAGAGGAAACACAGAGCAGAGCTGAAGAACAAGGTGAAACACCACCGAATCAGAGACTAAATTCGTTGTTATAGACGGAGTAGATGATTCCCGCAGTGGAATTAAGTCATCGTTCATGCTTCCCCCCTTCACTCAACACTTGGCGAAATGTGGAGCCATGGTTTGCAACTGAGCATTCGAAAATACCCGTGTATTTAATAGTGATGTACTTCACACACAGTCTACTCTCTCCAGGTGGGAGTCGCTCGACAGCGAATTGCCCTGAAATATGTAAGGCTCACGTGAGGTAAAATTCATTCAGACGTACGCTGTGCAGACCATAGGGACTGTCAGCACCTGTCCACTCAGGACCAGCTCCCTTTTCTCTAACCTAGCCGTTGTTTTTCATTCTCTGCTTTGGTGATTCTCACTGTGTTTTCCTCTCAATCTCTCTGCATGATTGGCCCTGTGTTTTTATCTTCCACCATAAACTCGTTACTTCCTCTTACTCCACCTCAACACCAGTTTAAATGTGTAAATTTGCAATGAGACTACATTGTTCGCCTCGAACAAACCGAAGTCTTACACTTCCTTTTTCAACGCTTTCCGTGCCCCCTTCCTGCTCTTCTGCTTCTCTCTTCACGAGACTGAGCATGTTCCAACTCTTTCGTCATAGTGCCTTCCCAATTTGGAATTTCCAGACCTCTGCAGCAAGAGTCAGCAGCTTCCCAAACGCACAATTAAGTAGAAAATATGTAGGGTGTTAGAGATACAGATATAGACCACAGTTACAACTTGCGCTGAGATGGTGAGATTGCGGGACAACGGAGCATTTCTGGAACTGGAGAGTCCCAGTGGTTTCATTCTCAGGGACATTTCTCACGCTTTTCGTCACTTTATCTTCAGTCGGCTGCTGTAATCTCCCTCCATCCTTACTTCCCTCTCCATGTAGCACAAAGGGGTAGGAGATCACTCCCACACCTCAGCTCTTGTCACTGTGCCGAGGTTTTATATCAGCCCGATTGCATTACAACATAAACCATAGACTGGTATATTCTGTCGCAAAAGTACAAAACTGCACAGGCCGCATTGTCTGTTCTCCAGAATAAAAATCGGGGGAACCCACTGTTTACATCTCTCGATGTACGACCTATAACTGGGGATGCAACTCAGTGACAAAGTCTTTGCGTCCAAAGTTTGAATTCCTGGGTTCAACGTACAGCATATCCATCCTGTTGGTTATATGTTTTAATCATGATTGATCTTTTTGTCTGAAGAAACAGAGAACTCGGCAGAGAAGGAGGCTATTCGCCCCGCCGAGTTCATGTCTGCTCCGAGCAGTGAACTCGAGGGATTCCGACGTTATCGCAATTTATGCAAAGACCATGCTCTCGGCCAAATCTATTCCGTTTCTCTTTGGAAGCCTGAAATGATTCCGTTTTCTACAACCAGTAAAGCAGCGATTTGCATGCAACTCTTCTGAAAATAAGGAACCTGTTCCTTTCCTCTCCGATGGTGATTTGCAGAACATCTTGCAGCAGTGCCTCCTGGTTATTGAACAATTCGCTGTGGGGAACCGCTACCTCTATGTGATGAACTCAGAGCAGTCAACCGTCAGCAGTCAGCTAATTAGGGCAGGAAAGCATGGTCAGCACTAGACGGTGGGCAGAAAGGCCCTTTTCTGTGACGATTCTCTGTATTGACTATTTAGATCAGTTAAAGCTAAAGTTATCATTGTCAAGGACAAATTTGTAACAGGAGGAAAGGTTACATCTACATGAAGGTGAACTTAAAGGTATCAGGAACCGTTGACACGAAATGCCAATTCCAGGTTTCAGTCTCTGTGCAGTGGGAGTGAATAAAGGACATGATTCTACGAAGACACAGGAAACAACAGAAGTTAGAACCTGGACCAACAAGCAATCTGCTTGAGGAACTTAGCATGTCGAGCAACATCTGTGGAGGGAACAGTATCATCGACGTCGGTTCGAGGGCCTGCATCAGGAGACGTTCGGTTTCATATACTCGCATGAACGAAAAAATACATGTGTGACGTCAAACTTTACCACGCCAAGGATGACAAGGTGTACAATTGGAAACGTAACACAATGAAGTAAAAGTTTCTTTTGGTACTTAAGGCGTAATATAGCATGGAGATGTGAAACGTATTGAATGTGCAAGGTGCACTTGGAACAGAAATTATGTAAGTGGGAAATGCGGTCAAGTTAGATCAAAGGAAATCATCGTGTCTTGTGAAAGGTTTTACACATCCGGTACAACAAGATAGAGAAGGAAAACCCGGCATGTTCGAGAAGAAAGTTGGCACGGGTATTGAGTTGGATGGTGGCGACAACACTCAATGATTACGCAACAATGAAGACAAAGCGGGGATTTGGAAAACCAATTGCGAAGAACGTGTGAAACATTTCATGGGACAGAACTGAAAGAAATGATCAAAAAAAAAGTTAGCGGTTTTGTTATCGGGTAGGTCACAAAGTCTGTATGGAATGTAGTCCAGGCTGTTTTAATAACCAAGAATAGAAATCGCAGGCGCTTTGACGATTTATGTTACAATTACCTTCAAACTTATGATTAAAGTCAAAGCGTCGCGGGACGATTTACCTTGTCCTGTAGCTTAAAGAAGGAAGAATTGGTAACAATGAATTACAGATCACGTCGCTGGTTGTGAAATTATTAGGATCTATTCCTTGTAGCATTGAAACCATTAACGAAGGTAGAAATCTGACAAGCTCATGATAGTCAGAATGAATTTTTGAACTGAACGTGATCATGCACAAACTGTGGCTTCTCTCAGGAGATGGAAAGATCATATCGATGAGAAACATGCATGTTATTTAATCTACCGAAATTTTAGAGGGCCTTTAATCAGGGAGTCAGCATATTTAAGGTATAAGTTATGAACGTTTATTCATGAAAGAATATGAGTGTAGAAAAACCGGGCGGTGCCTTGAGACCAATACTTGGGCCCAAATTACGATTTGAGCAGAACGAGACCGACAAGATCGTTAAAATCCAGAACGACAACACCAGTGCACCCCACAAAACTTCAATCAGCAATGCCGTATTGCAATAGCTGACATTCATTTTCACATAACCGGCGCAGTTTGATACCACGCCCTCCCGCGCCATAAGTCCGCGAAACACTGCAAAACACAACCATCTCCGGGTTAGAGAGGATTCATATTTAAAGCTGCTTTATACTTCAGTTGTATTGAGAAGGATGTTCGTCAAAAGCATGTGTTATTTTACCATGGAATCCATTGGATTCCGACACACTTCACCTGACCCCAGAAATTTGAGTCAGATTTCCCTAGTAACCACATAATGATACACACTCGTGTCTCAGAGGTCAATAATCCCCTGGTTTAGAATATAATTCTGCCAACAATCAGAGCGTTCGCACTTTGTTCTTTGCATCAGTTTTCCATCCTAACTAAACCAATGATGCCGCCTTCGGTGGATAAAACAGGTGCCCGATGGTTAGGTACATCCCTTCATGATTTATTGTATTCACATTGAAGGGCACGGAATCTGGTGAGTTCAGCGAGGAGAACAGTGATATCTTTAACATATCGACATTACGATTTAGCTAGTTAACATGGCCAGTTACTTCCACACAAAAGTCTATGGGTATATGCAATGAACTTACACAGGTGGTAGAGCCACGTACAATTGGAACGGTTAAATGTATTTGGACAGGTACATAAATGAAAGAAGATTAGATAGACATGGGCGAAACGCAGACATATTAAATAAGTGTAGAGAGGTATCTTGCCGGTATACCTGAGTTGAGCCGAAGGGCCAGATTCCATCTGTAGAACTCAATGATTCTACGAACTTTAATTTCAATACTCCGCAAAACTGCAATTGGAGTTACACGTTATTTAAGGAACTGCCCGTTTAATGTCGGCAGATGTTTCACTGCATTTTTAAGTTCTGTCCTGAATTTCTTCTGTGTCAGTGTTGGTACACATGTTGAGCATTTGCAACATATATCCGAACTCTTGTAGTATATATGTCGGGGTATTCAAATACTTGTCTACGTACGAATAATTCTGTGCTTGCCATGCCATCGAAAATACTACATAGGGCATCCAAAGTCATATGAAATTGGCTAATATGGCGAACAACAACATCATTGATTTTCTTCGGTTCTCCACCTCTTTATCCTTATGATTCTCGCGACTGTTCCGGAGTCCCCTGCGGACTTTATTTGCCGCAATGATATGTCGGCCTGTTAACCCATTGAATGTCAGAATTAAACAGATTGGCAACAGTGGTGTTAAGATACTGTCAGATAACTCGAACCCTTTCCACGCCGATGAAGTCAAGTACTCATCTGTAAAGACACAGCGCCATGGCACGTTGTCTATTATGACCTCAGGCTCTACCATAAAGTAAAACGGGACACACCTCCCGCAGCTCACCACAACCACGGTCACGATAACCACAGTCGCTGTTCTCTCGGTGTAGTATAGATCCCGCAGCTTTTGACAACAAATTGCGATAGAGCGATCGAAAGTGAAAGCCACTGTGAGCCAAACGGAAGAGTCTATGGTTACAATCCTCAGAGCAAGGGTCAAGGCAAAAATCGGGGTAAGGTGCAAGAAATTGGCATAAATATAAAGATAATTAGTCTGCCCCACAAGAGTAGTAACGACAACCACCATGGGATCTGCTGTTGCCATTCCCATTAGGGAACGTGTGATGCATTTGGATAGTCCACATTTTCCCCGAGACAAAATCACAATGTCGGTTAAATTAACTGGAAAGAAAAAGAAAATGAGTGATTCCAACCGCGCCAAAACGGACACATTTCACCTGAAAACTCTGCTGGACCGTGCCGAATGGTTCTCATTCCTTCGATACTGTGCTGTAAATGGCTGGCTTAGAAACCTAACGAGGAAGTGCAGTCATTCCGAGCTCCGCCGTTACACTCTATCTGGAGGATAACGGCGGACCGGAATGACAGTTGCATCGACAACTGTCCCACAGTGTTCAGCGGGGGTCTGAAGTCCAGAGCATACCACTGAGCCACTGATTGTCCCAGTGATCGATACTTGTCTTATTGTTGGAGCTGAAAATGCTGAAGGGAGCATTGGTAGTGGTAACAACATAGAGTCAGAGAGATTGTTCCTTCGGTCATAACATGCTTGGTAAGTGACACCACAAATCAAAAATATTTGTAAATATCGCTAACGTGGATGCCGGGATATTTTTTACGTTATTCTTTATATTGGAAAGACATTTAGGCAGATATAATACACATGTTTTCACTTGTTCACTTATGGTACAAAAGACATGCGTGTCGAACGTAAACTGAAAAGATCACTGAAAGAGCTGCCAGCTTGTTGTTATAAAGTTCCGCATTTCTCTCCTGATATAGCCTCCAACTTTGAACAATATATGCCGGTAAAGCATGGAAAAGGGGAATAACGTAGAATGCTGGAACAATGTCAATATTGGTTCTACTTTTATTGACTAAAATGGACATCAAGTTGTTCAAAATACGCTAAAGTAAAATAAAATATTCACATGATCGACACGTCTTCATTCTGGAAGCACTCCTTAGAAGATGAAGCACCTGTGCTGGGTATGAAGACGACTATTCTACAGGGCACCTTGTACAGCCGGAACAGGGAATCATACACACAGCAACCAGCGCCAGTATCTTACCAGGGATGCCGACTGCTGCAAGTGTAGGATAGAAAATGCTCGCAATGTAGTAAATTGCTGGATATCCCATTTTCTGTACGAAGCAGTAACGTTACAACTGCCCATTTGAACCAATGATTGGCTCGTCAAACTCTTATACAAGTGATTGAAATTCCACTGAGAAAATTAGTGTGACTATCTCCTTAATCACATCAGGTACAACCCATTGAACAAACACTTACGGTAGACTATTTTTATTCATTGTGTCATTGCCTAATGAATTTGAGTCCTCACAAAATATTACGTTATTTTTTTTTTAAAAAGTCAACCCGTTTAAAAGGAGAGTGTTGAAAGTTGAATTTCTACGACACAAGATTTCAGCTGCTGAAACAGAACAATTCATTAGGTAAATATTATTTATGACATGGACACTCAACATGAAATATGAATCACTTGTAACAGTTGGCGGAGCAGCTCTCGCTTCTGAAATTAAGAAAGACAGTTTAGTTTGGAAGGGGAAATGAAGTCCACGCCTTCCTTGAAAGGAAGATTCATTTTGTTTTCCTGAAGTTTTCGTGCTGGAAGTCAGAGTAACAGCTGAAGACATTCCTTAATGAAAATACACTGAATTCACCTACCCCTGAATAGATCAACACATCCACACGTATATTGTATTCACATGTGATGCACACACTGAATCCCTCTTCACTTAACTGGAAAGGCACAGTCGGAACTGTTTTCTAGCACTGACATGGGCCGTTCGACCCGAAGCAGCTGAACTTCTCCAACTGAGACTTGACCACTTCACCTCGCACTATTGACATTTATTGCAGTTTCTTTTATATATATATATATATTCGGACAGCAATCACGATGTTTTTTTGTAGCTTATCCAATGTTGTGATAAACGCCATAAAACTATAACATATTATCTTCGCGCTGTGCTTCTGTCGGATTCCTGCGCCTTGATAAAACCTCCACGAAATCCCGCCGGGCCAGTTCTTGTTGTTTCCAGCTGACAAACTCACATTGTGATCCATTAGTCACTGCTTCTCAAAAACATGAAAAAACCCCGCCCCTTTTCGCATCCATTGTCCTCTCACTCTCCAATTCATCGTCAATCCAATTGTGTTGTAGAGCTGCGAATGTACTCAAGTTAATTCACTGCTGTTCATCACCTTTTAAGAGCAGTTTCTTCTGCTAATGCAGCACACTACTATGCAACCATTATGGAACACGGACTGATCTGCAGTCCTGGGCACCTTGGAGAAATTCCCATCACGGGAGACCAGGATTTCGCCGCTCACACTCTTTGAAAACTATGATCGTGCGGTGATCCCTACCAGATATACATTTCCTTTTGACTCCAATATTCCTGTGTGTTACCTTTACCCACAATATGTGAGCAGCTGGCACTTGGTCCGAACGTTCTTCACCCTGATTCCTACTCCGACATTCCTATTGACAACAGCGCCCTCTTTCGCCGTAATTGGATACTTGATTAATACTGGGCCTCTCGCATTGGTTTGCTTGGTTGATTATGTTTGGGATCTGTGAAAGGACATGGGATCTACCAAAGCAGCATTTATTACCAACATCAAATTGCCGCTGAGAAGGTATTAGTTAGCTGCTCTCTGCTGGCGGTGTATGGTAAAAAAAAACTTTGACCGAAGTACAGTGTGGAATTCGTGATAGATTTCCAGATAAGCAGTGTGTGAGTTACACGGGACACGCAGGTGATGATGTTTCCCTGCAGCCATTGCCATTGTCCTTGGTGGTAGAGCTGCTGCCTCGATGAACATTGCACATGGTTACACTGCAGACGCTGTACCCCTGTGGTAAGGGAAATGGAAATTTGATGGTGTGCCAATCAAACAGGCTTCCTTTTGTGGATTGGATCAAGCTTGAGTTGTTGACGATTTGCTTTTCGAGGTAAGTGGAGAATATTACAGCAAACTCCAGCCCTGCTCTTTCCAGATGTTGGAAGGAAAAGCAGTGTTAAGTGGTGAATCGGAGAACAACTATCATCGTTTCACCGTATTTCACCATGAATCAATGAGTCATGTTGCAAGGCAGCTTGAAACTCAATTTGCCATCTGCCTTGAATCCCATGGGCTCTATCCATTCTTAAGGGTCTCCCATACAGTTGATATAAAACACTGTTCATTCCGCTGATTTCAATGGCATGAATTTCAGAGACCGATTGCAGAGCACTGACGCTGCTGCGGAGTTCGTTTAGCTTCGGAATATGTGATTAAAACAGAGCAGTAACACAATGCATTAAAACTGTTTAGCTGAAGTCTTTGTTCAGTGGGCTGTGCCTGATGTGATTGAGGAAGTGTTCACATGAATTGGCTCGGTGCACTTTCCCTCTCCTGTATATGAGATTTCAAACCAATCACCACAACATATGAAGTCGGAACATTTCGATCGTTGCTTCGCAAAGAAAATGCGATATCCAGCAATTTACCACTTAGCGAGATTTTTCTCTCCTGTACTTGCAGCGGTTGGTATTCCTGGTAAAGCACTGACGCTGGCTATTTTATGTGCTCTTCTTTCTTCTTGCTGGACCTGCTGCCCTCCAGTATTGTCGCACCACTACAGTTGCTGCCTCGCCTGTTGAGTGTTTCCAGACTGGTCACGTTTCAAAGATATGTTTTTGTTTCACGTGTTGCTGATATTTTTCTTTAATATCCAGTTTTTGTATCAATTGCATCAATTGAGTTCGTGCTGATATGGACATTGTTCCAGAATTTCACCATGCTTGACTTTCCGAAGCATTTCCAGTCGATGTTGTTCTAGTTATGAGTGTTCTGAGAAATTTAGACCTCTACTGCAATTAACACAAAGCCCCTGCCGTCACCACAGCTCTTTCAGTGAGTTTCCAAGTTTATCTGCGACACGCAGTTCTGATTATTTCACCTCAAAAGAACAAATATTTTATCGATATTTGTCGAAATGTTTGTTCAGTCGAAACAACAACGTGAAAATATGTCCCGTTTTCCCTTTTGACTTCCTTTTGCCAGTTTTAATTTCAGCACTTCCCTTTCCTAAATTTGAACGTGTCCCGGTGTCCTTGTTTTTCTCGCTATCAATGGTTCCTTCACAGTTCGCAGCTACATTGATGGGCCCAGTCTCAATGATTGTTTCGATTAGCCGGTACTTGTCGTAGACTTCAGAGTCTCCGTTGTAAACTGCTGGAACGTGGCCATCTCAACTGCCATTCAGGTGTCGAGCTGAAGTGCATTGGCGGATCCCGAATGGACTGGATTACCACTCTCCAATTGGAAGCTACACTGACCTGACACAACCTGACCCCACCGCACAACACATTTTCCGCATGAAAATCAAGTAAAATGGATCAGGTTTGGTGTGCTTGAAACTAAATTGTATGTTCTTCTTTTCAGTTAATTTAATGGCGATTGTGATCCTGTCTTGGGGAAAACGCGGACTCTTCAAATGCATCACCCGTTACCTGGTTGAAATGGCAATGGCTGATTTAGTGGGCCTTATCACTTCTCTTGTACTGGAGCAGAATAATCCTATTTATGTGTATGCCACTCCTTTGCTGATGACACCGATTTGCGCTGTGACACGTGTATTGAGGCTCGCAAACATCGGCTTTTCTGTTTGGCTCACGGTGTCTTTCACGTTCGATCGTTGTATCGAAAGTTGCAGTCAAAAGCTCAGAGAACGATTTGGCACCAACAAAATAGCGACCGTGGTGATAGCAATTGTGGGTATAGAGAATTGTGCGAGGTGTATTCCATTTTACTTTTCAGTGGAACCTTACGTTATCATTGACAACGTCTCCTGGCGCTGCGTCACTAATACGGAATACTTTACTTCATCAGTGTGGAAAGCATACCAGTTATTTAACAGCATCATAACACCTTTATTGCCAATTGGTTTAATTCTATTGTTCAATGTTTTAACCGGCAGACAAATTATAGCGGAGAACAGAGTCCGCCGGCAACTCAGGAGCAACTACGAGAATCTGAAGGATCCAGAGCTGGAGAACTGCAGGAAGTCAATGATATTGTTGTTCGCACTTGATCCAAGTTCATATTGTTGTTGATACCGTTGATTGTGTCCGATATGGAATGGCAGGCTGAAAATTATTTTTACACAGACAAATATTTGAATACACTGACATATATCCTACAACAGTTTGGGTTCATTTTACAATTTCCCTGTACCTGCACCAACACGTGTATCTGCAGACTTTCATAAAGCATATTCAGAGAGGAGATGGAGAATGAAGTAAAATACTTGTTTACATTTAACAGCCAACTTTGCAGATTAGACTGCAAATTTCGCGAAACTTTGAAATAGATATTCTAAACAATTGGTTTATTTGAGAAGTACCCAGAAATCCATGTAGCCAGGCACATAGGCGTCAATCGCCTGCTATTTCCACCGAAGGAAACAAAATTTATTCATTTAATTAGGGCAACTTGACCAAAGAATTAAGTGCCTACGTTCTGATTCTTCCTTTGGTAAAATTATATTTTAAATCATTGGTTTACTGCAGGAATCTCGACCAGCGAATTGGGTGCTGGGGCTTTGATTGTTACATTGGGAGATTTACATTACAAATCTCCCGATTATCTATCCCTGGTACAGGAGTGTACATCCTCTGTGGGAACTGGAGCAGTGCAATAGGAAAGGAACCCTGGTGTCATTTTAGCTAATCCGGAAAATATCGCATTTCCAGTGGAAATCTTGCGGAATATGTTGGTCTATGCCTATTCAATGAGGGAAGTCTGTAACACAAGTGCATTATACAGCATCTGCCAAAGAAAATCTTGTATTTTTACCTGGAAATGGTCACGTTTTACAAATATTGCTCTACGTGTACAGTGAGAGGGGTTGCAATGAGAAACGTGTCGTGAATTGGAAAACAATGCTCACTCTGACATTACGAAATCATTGACTTATATTTCTGGGGTAAATGACGTAGTTCCTCGACCTGGTTTGTCTACCTCACATCGGACATAACAACTTTAAGATATATTTATCAGTCTTATGTACATTGAAACACACAGTGAAATGCACCGTTTGCGTAGAGTGTTCTGGGGGCAGCTCACAAGTGTTGACATGTTTCCGGCGCCAAGATAGCAGGCCCACAAATTCCTAACCCGTACGTCTTTGGAATGTGGGAGGATACCGGAGCACCGGGAGGAAACACGGTGGAGAAAAGTGTCAAGGGGAGAAGTTACACATTAGTTACAGACAGCAGCTGTAATTTAACCAGATCGGGAGCGCTGTAAAGCGTTAGGCTAAGCACTACACCCCGTATTGTTTGTCTCAAGGTGCCGCAATCCTTTCCACACCTCTTCATTCGTGCAGATATTTTAGTGTTTTGGACTCGAAGTTTATTTATATTTCCAACAAAGTTTAAACACCCTTTGAATGGTTTTATCATTGAAGCTGTTTACAGACAAGGATCTCTCTGTCCACAAGAAAGTTTCTCTTGGCTTCGCAGATCATGCAGCTTAATTTTGTTGGGTAAATGTGGGAATCTGTGTCAAAGAATGAAAGGCTGTGGTAAGACGAATGGTTTTCCAACTGAGGAGTTAATTCTGTTTCTCCCTCACAGTGAATGCCTGAACTGCTGAGTATTACCTGTTTTTTTTTTGTTTCTCTTTCAGACGCCATCGTCAGCCGGTTTATCCCATGAAAGTGGATTTCCTTTGAGTCGTGCTGGATTTGTTTCTTCATCACTAGAGGAAGTTCACTTTAATGTTGTAAATGGAGACCTTCTTCCGGCGAATCCTGTACGTCCACATGTAACGAAGAAAACTGTGTGATGGTATATGGTGTGTTTGTCCGATACTTTAGCAGTTATTTGTGTTTTTGCACAGCTCCAGAAAGTTGAGTTTCTATGTCCACGCTCTCAAACCCGTTTCAAATATTCTATTTCAAAGGGTGGACAGTTTATGTTTGGATACGCTGGCGCTTAAAAGAGCGAGTGTTGACTAAGGCGTAATTGGAATGATGGATATGGTCCAAGTGTTTTACTTGTGGGAAAGTCTAGATTCAGTAGACACTGGATAAACACATATTTGCCGTGAAGAGCGTGTAGAAGCATTTTAGCGAAATTTGTATCTTTGCTTTAAACAACAAATAAATGTTCTTCCTCATAAAGTAGAAATCATTGACAGAGACAACTGTGAAAGAAATTGAAACAATGCGTATATAATGGAAAATTACTCACAAGAACGTGTTTATAATCAGGTATTATTGAATATGCTCTGGCTCTCATTAAATTATGAACACCTTGGCAAGTAGGGTTAAAGAGAACCCCAAGGAAGACCATACATACGTCATGAGCAAGAGGGTAACTAGGGAGATGGTATGACCGCTCAATCATAAAGGATGGAACATACGCTTGCAGGAGGAGGATATGAGTAAGGTCGTAAATGCGTTACTTACATCGATGTAACCCAACAAAGGTGCAAAGTTATCCAGTGTCTGCAGAAGACCGGGAATATGTTTTTAAATCATTACAAGAAATAAATGCAACAACTTTCTTCCCATCGTCCGCTCCCTTGACTTACGGGGCCCGGCGGGTTCGACTGATTGTGGGGCAAGTCCAGATGTAAGGTATTCATATTCCACCCGTGACGCAGAATAGGTGGAAGGGCAAGAAGTGGTGAAGAAGTCATCACTCTGCAAGGAGATACAGATGGATAAAATGATTCGGCAAAACCTGAGACAATGGAGCTCAAAGGGCAACATGTGAAGGAATGCAACTAAATGGGAAGAATAAGAAGGGGGATTAATATCTAAAGGAAACGGGACTGCAAGCGAATGACGTACAGATACAGCGATGTGTTCTCGTGCATGGACACAAAAAGGGTAGCAGGCAGGTGAAACGAGTAGCTAAGCAGAGAAAGCGCAGATTTGTATTGTTTCACAGAACGATCGGAGTTTTCGAAACAGAAGTTTTGCAACAATTGCACAGGTATTGAATACCCACACCTGCAATATTGTGCACAGTTTTGGACCCCTTGCCTATGAAAAGATAGGGAGGCATTGAAGAAGGATGTCCTCTGGCGATTAATCAGGTTAAATCCTGGGATAAGGGGATTATACTATCAAGAGAAGTTGAACCGGTTGTGAATGTATAACCTGGAGTTCGAAAGATGGGGGGGGGGGTGAGGTGGGTGAGCTTCGTGAATGATGTAAGGTCCTGAAGGGACATTCGGAAAAGGGTGGAGATGTTTTACCCAGTCGAACAGTCTCTAATAATCGCACAGAGTTACACGATATGGGGGCTGTCATTGAAAAGGGAGGGGCGTAGTATTTCATCTGGAATTCTCTGCCGTCGCAGGATTTGGAATTATGCATGGTGGTGGTACATGCAATTTTGAAAGATGGGGGAATTGAGTGTTATGGGGAACTGGCACAATAGAGGCTTTGAGACCAGCATTCAACAGCCATGATCATTTTGAATGATGTCAAGGATTCAGAGTCATAGAACCATCCAAGACGAAAACAGACCCTTCAGCACATGCTGAGTCACAGGTCTATCCGATCGAGTGTCATTTGTCTGCTTTTGTTCCTTGTCTCTCTGATCTTTTCTGTCCATCGACTTCTCCAAATAGCTTTTCGACATTGTAATTGTACTCTCCTCAACAGCTTCCCCTGCAAGCCTGTTCCCGTGTACACCACCCTCTCTGTCGAAACATTTCCTCTATGTTCCATTTTTAACCTGTTGGGGCAGACTTGAATGACACAGTTGCCTACCCCTGTCATTTTCTTGTGTTAGAGTATTATGGGTTTCCCATCAGCAGCACATAACATCCACTCCATTAAAATTTCTGTTCAATAAGAACAATACTTCCAAAAATTCTATTTATGGGTTACACAAAACTTCATTTATGGCTCATCAGCTATTGCAGGTGCTATCTCCCAGATGAATATTGACTGGCTGTTGTGCAAATGCAAGGGGGTTGGGGGTCATCAAGTTGACGGAAACGGCTGTGCAAGAGAGTGAGAAATGCTCCGTCAGAAAGCAGTTCTGGAGCATTACTGCTAGGACTTCCAAATTTACTTGCATTATCAGACGTTCACTAAAGACGTCCCAAGATCCATGAGATGAACAACCCGGTGTTGTTTGATTCTTTTCTCTTCCTGTGTAGTTGAGCAGTGAGCATGGCTGCCTTCCATATATCTGGCCCAGTTCCGATTCCCGGGCATCGCGATTTGTAAAACATTAAACTGGTTACATTACAAAACACAGGAGATGAGATTCACTGTTTCTGCACATTAGGCCTTTCATTTACGAGCAAAATTAACACAATACTACAAAACAAGTGAGTTGCCCGTGAGGGTAAGAGTGATCACATCGATATTTCCTGAAAGTAGATGGGGACGATATTGCGTCCTTCACATTTTCCCAGTAAATGCATGAACGGATCAGTGCAGCTTCCTTCTCTCACTCTACTCCAGGTTACCACAACTACCCAGGCCATATCTTAACATGTGCAAATGAATTGTTCACACTAAGCAGGTCAGTGTATTCACTAACTCATCCACTTCTTCTGCACAGACCGATGTCATGTCTTTATTCAGAGTCTCAGTCACGCTCCATGTCCACTCTTCTTGTTCCCAACATAACTTCAGCTACCTTAAATTAGATCTCCTGGTAAACTCCTCTGTTCCATGGGGCGAAACTCTGGCTTCTCCAGCGTAGCTACAGAACTAAAACTTTTCGTACATGCAATCACTTCGCTGAATCTTTTTTCAGGGACCTCTCTCAAGGCATGACAGATTTCCTTTTTATTGATGTTGCCTTTACTAATTGTTCTGTTTGTGATTCAGGTTTTCAGCAGCTGGAGTTTTGTATCTTTGCGACACAATATTCCAGTTGTGGCCGAACCAACATTTTATTTTTTCATGTTGTAAAGCTATCGGACAGATATAACACCTTCGCACAGTGCTAAGGCTTGAACTGTGCGAAGAACACCCTACCCCCGTGTGCGACATGGTGAGGGAAGTAAGTACGGAGAGCGATTACAGCAGCAGACTGAGGATATTGTGAACCAGAGTGTGCGAAATTTTCCCTCAGAATGAAGCCGCTGAATCTCTCCAGTTCACAGATGTTCAGACGTCCCGCTGTCTCACAATCTCAGCGTTAAGTGTAAAACTACGTTCTCTACATTTATCTCCAACGCCCTCCATGCTTTCGGTCCAAGTCTTCGTTCGACAAGCTGTTTACAGGTGCGGTAAAGCTCTGGAAATTCCAAATTACGAAAATATTATGGTGAAGGAGTTGGAACAAACGCATTCTCGGGGACAGAGAAGCAGAGCAACAGGAAGGGAACAGAGAGAGAGAGACAGACAGAGAGAGACAGATACAGAGATAGCCAGACAGAGAGAGGGACACAGAGAGAGAGAAACAAAGGCGGAGGGGTGTATAAACACAGAGAGAAACAGAACGATTGTGACACGCCCGAAGAACGGAAAGAAGGAAAGAAGGAAGAGTAAGATTTCGCTCTGTTCGACTCCAACAACTTAATCTCATCAGCAAACTCCTGACCTAATCTTCTGAAGAGGAGCAGTGAGAGGAAATATCGAGTTTCTGGTGGAAGAAGGAAACGCAAGGACCATCATGTGCAGAGTTTGAGAGTAACATACAGAAAGCATCACCAAAGTGGAGAATAAGAAACAACGGATAGGATAGAGTAAATTAGGCAAGTCCTGACTCGACAAGCCTTGAAGTTTTCGGTGTTTAAGAGACCGTCCATTTGGGTGAATTACAGCTGAAGTAAACCTCGCATATTTGCGGGTCATGAGCTGCAGAGCGATTTACAGCTGGATTGTGTCGACTGTGAGCGAAGTATATGACAAAAAAAATGCATGAGTATTTCAGAGTCCTCAGCTGGAAGCCTGGCTCCACATTTCGCCAAGTGGAGAGTGCAATGGTGGAAGCAGGACGTAAGTCATACTGCAGGAGTCATCTGCTCCGTCTGTGGTTTAACGAATTTCCTCATCTGATTCAACGGCTATTTCACCGCGTTCTTCAGCTCCGCTCTGAGTTCACTCTGACTAACGGCGTGAATACACGTGGTGGGTGCAGGAATTGAGAATGTGCAGCATCGTTGTTGTGGACTCTGCGGTATAAGGCAGATACCTGCTGGAGGAAGGATGAAAGTTTGCAACGTGAAATATCAAAGCCCACCAGTATTACCCACAATAATAAGGGACAGACTGGGCGACTGCTGCCCCCAGATAGAACACAGAACATTACGGCACAGAACATAGCCCTCGGCCCACGGTATTGTGCCAAACTAATTAAACTAGTAATTAAACGCCTTAAAAAATTAATCCCGTCTGCTTACACAATGTCCATATCCCTCCATCGTCCGAATATTCATGTGCCCATCTAAGAGAATCTAAACGCCTTTGTCGTAATTACCTTCACTGACACCCCTGACAGTGTATTCCAGGCACCCACCACTCTTCTTAGAAACAACTTGCCCAGCATATCTCCTTTGAACTTACGCCCTCTCACCTTAAATGCACGCTCTCCAGTATTAGACATTTCGACTCTGGGAAAACTATATCTGCTCTCTACTCTACCTATATCTCTCATAATCTTATAATCTTCTATCAGGTCTCACATTAGCCTTCCGCAATTCCAGAGAAAACAACCCAAGTTTATAGAACCTTTCCACCTAGCACATGCGCCCAATGGAGGCTACTTCCTGGTTAACGTCTTCTGCACCCTCACCCAAGCCTCCACATCCTTCCTATCATGTGCCGAACGCACTTGAATGCAGTACCACAGATGCGGCCTCAGCAAAGTTTTATAAAGCTGCAATGGAACTTCCTGACTCTGAACTCAATTCCTCGACTAATGAAGACCAGCATGTCACATACCACCATATAGATATGCGCAGACAATTTCCTGCAGCTATGGACTGAGACCCCAAGATCCCACTGTACATCAGTACTGTTAAGGATCTTTCCACGAATAATGCACTCTTCCTTTGCAGTTCATCTCCAAAAGTTAAACACCTCACACTTGTGAGGATGACACACCAGCTGCAATTTTTCCGCCCATTTCTGAACTGATCTATATCTCGTTTTGTTTGTTGGCAATATCAACACTACCCACAACGTCACTAATCCTTGTATGGTCCGCGACTTTATTAATCCATGTGTCCTTAACAAACAGCAGAGGTCCCCGTACTGATCCCTGCGGAACACCAGTGGTCACGCATCCCCATCCAGAATAAGAACAATCAAACACTGTCCTCTATGTGCATGCCAATTCTGTCACCAAACGGCCAACTCCTGGTGGATTCCATGCATCTTAAGCCTCCTGATGAGCCAACCACACACCTCACTAAATTCCATGCACACAACATCCAAAGCTCCACCTTCATCAATCACCTCTGTTAATTCCTCGAGAAACTCAGTCAAGTCAGTAAGGCATGTCATACTGACTGTCCCTGATTAGGCCATAGTTTTCCAACAGCTCCTGAATCCTATTAACAAGAATTTTCTCGAATAGTTTCCCTTCCACTGACATGAGACTCGCCGTTCTATAGTTTCCAGGATTATTCCTATTTCCCTGCTTGAATAATGGAACAACATTAGTTTCTCGTCAATCGTCCGTGACTTCACCTGTGGCAAGAGCGGACACAAAGAGCAAGGCCCTACCGATCTCATCTCTTCCCTCTCTCAATAAACTGTAGTATATCCCTTAAGTCCCTGGGGGCTTATCCACCGTTATGTACTTCAAAAGATGCAACATTAGCTTTTTCCCTTTCTCAAAATGCCCTGGAATATTAGCATGCTCTACCGCAATTTCTCTATCCTCTACGTCCTTCTCCTCGGTAAACATCGATGCAAAGAACGCATTTAAGACGTCATCCACATCCTTCGCCTCCAAACACACGATTGAGTGGCTGGACTCTCTTCCTAGTTATTTACTTCCTCATGATGTGTGTGTAGAATGCCTTGAGACACCCTTTATGCTGCTAGCCAAGGACTTGCCAAGGCTTTCATAACTTCATGAGAGCCAGAGCATATTCACTATGATCTGATCACACACACGTTCTTGGGAGCAACCTCCCATTCTATACGCATCGTTTCAATATCTTTTACGGTTGTCTCCATCAAGAGATTCTACGTTATGATGGAATACATGAGGAAGAACATTAATTTGTTGTGTGAAGCAAAGATACAAATGTCGCTAAAATCCTTCCACACGCTATTCACAGCAAGAGTCAACTGATTCTGGATTTTGCCACAAGTGGGAACACATGGACCATATCCATCCTCTCAAGAACCCCTCAATCAGCGCTCAGACTCTTAAGCTCAATCTGATTCAAGCATAAACCGTTTCATCCTTTCCAAATAATATATATCAACTTCCAGGAGCAGTTCAAAAACACGAATAACTGTTACTTCGTCGGACAGGCATTCAGTCCCCATTCACACAGGTTTTCCGGTTTCTCTGTGAAAATGCAAGAATCATCATGCAGTCGATGTACGAAGGCTTCCATTCATAAAACTAAGCTGAACTTATTCGAGTGGTAATGAAAAAATATCCAGCACGCCTCGTAGAAGATCCACTTTCATCGAATGCATCTACAGAATCTGGATGCTGAAGTGGAACCTAAAATGTGCCGGATATACTGAGCAGTTCAAGCAACCTCTGTGTGGAGAGAAATTGAAGACCCTTCCTCAGATCAGGAGCATGCATTCGTTGATGCAGATTCCTGTATTTATCCAAGGTAATTATGCTGCCTGACCTGCGAATTCAAGAGCAGTACATGACGTACAGAGCGGTCCTTATCTGCAATCAACTAGGTAAGTAATTATTTCAAACGATATTAATTGTTGTTGGAAACTTAAATTAATTCCCAGTCCAAAACGTTAAACAGCTGCATGACCGGAGCGCTGTGGAAAGCATTGCGGCGCCTTGAGACGAAGAATGCGGACACGTTTCTTGCCCTGGTGCGAGGTAATCATGTGGAATTCCCTCAAATATTTGTCAGTGATGTATTGTGAGGGCGATCATTGTGTTCACGTCACGGACACATTTTTGACACCAGACCCTCTCACTGTACACGGCCAGCAGGGTTTGCATCACATGACCATTTCCAGGTAAGACCAGGATATTCTCTGCCAGCTCTTGCATACTTCATTTGTGTTACGGACATAATGAATTGTTTTACTCAATGAATTGTTATGAGCCAACATTTTCGCCGACTATCTATGGAAATGAGATATAGTATGGGTCACATTCTATGACACCAGTTTTCCTTTCATGTTACACTGCTCCAGTTGCCACAGAGGATGTATATTTCTGGTCCAACGATGAATAATTGGGTGACTTGTAATATAAATCTCCCAATCTAACAACAAATCGCCAGTATCTAATTCGCTGGTCCAGATTCCCGTGTAAACCAATGATTTAAAAAAATATTTTACCAAAGGAATGATCACAACACTGGAACTTAATTATTTTTTTCCAGTTACGCTCTCTTACGAAATTATTTCTGTTTCCTTCGGTAGGAGTAACCGGCCCTTGACGTTCACGCACCTGGCTGCACAGATTTACGAAACATACGAATCGTTTGAAACATTCATATGAACGCTCAACAGAAGTTGCAATCTTATCCACAAAGTGTGTATGTATGTAATATGTTACTCCATTCTTCAGATCCTCTGAATTTACTCTGGGACAGTGTTGGTGCAGGTACAGAGATATTACAACATGCAACCAAACTGTTGCAGGATATATGTAGGAGTATTCAAATATCTATTTGTGTAAAAATAAGTTTGAACTTGCCAGGTCATAGTGCACACAATAAAGGGTATCCACAACAATATGAAATTGGCGGATAGAGCGAACAACAATATCATTGACTTATTCCGGTTCTCCACCTCGAGTTAATTCTTATTCTCGTTGTTGTTCTTGAGTTCCCGTCGGACTCTGTTTGCCGCTATAATATGTCTGACTGTTAAAGCATTGAACAATAGAATTAAACCGACTGGCAATAAAGGTGTGATGATACTGTTAAACAACTGGTATGCTTTCCACATTGAGGAAGTAAAGTATTCCGCTTTGCTGACGCAGCGCCAGGGGACGTTGTCAATAATAACGTGAGGTTCCAGTTCAAACTAAAATGGAACACACCTCGCACAACTTCCTACACCCACATTTGCGATCACCACAGTCGCTCTTCTCTCTGTACAATATCGTCCCCGTAGATTTTGACTGCAAATCATAATACAGCGATCGAACATGAAGATCACTGTGAGCCAAACAGAACAGTCCATTGTTACAAGCCTCAGAGTAAGTGTCACAGCGCAAATCGGAGTAATGGGAAAAGAAGGGGCATACACATAAACATTATTAATCCGCTCCAGTATAACAGCAAAAATAACACCCAGTAACTCATCTGTTGCTATTCCCACCAGGTAACGGGTGGTGCATTTGGAGAGACCGCATTTCCCCTGAGACAGGATCACAATCGTCATTAACTTAACTGCAAGGGAGAAAAACAAGCGCATAAAACAATATTCGTTTGATTTGATTTGCATGCGAAAAATGCGCTGTACCAGTTTGAATGGTCCCCATTCTTCTGATGTGATGCCCGCTCAAACTGTCTTCGAATTGGAAAGTCGAAATCCAGTCTGTCCGGGCTCCGCTGCTGCACTGCAGCTGCGGGACAACGGCAGACCAAATTGACATTTAAATTCGCAACTTTCCTGCACTTTACAGTGGGTATTCTGAAGTCCATGGCAAAGCTACCCGTAAGTGGCTGCTCGACGCAGACACTGAGAACGCTGAAAGGAGCAAGAAAGTTGAGTTAAAATAGTTTCAGGGAGACGGTTTCTTCCGGCATAACATACTTTGTGAGAGGAACAGCAGATTAAAAAACACTGTCAAAAGAGGGAGAAGGGGAAAATGGACATTCTTCGCGTTATTGTTCCAATTAAAAAGACATTTAGACAGACATGTTTATAGAGAGTTCTAATTTGTTGTTTTCTGGTGAAAACAAGACCTGCATGTCGCAGACACAGTGGAAAGCTCACTGAACGATCTGCAGCGACGGTAAAGGTTTTATCTTCGTTGCTGTGTAAAGATTCAAGTTTCTCTTTGATGCAGATTCCGACCAAGTATAATATATACTGGACATGCTTTGGAAAGTCGAGCAAGGTAAAATGCTGGAACAACATCAATATTTCCGCTTCTCAACTGCTGCATTTGAGAAAAGAATCGGATATTTAAAAAATTGCAATATTGAAGTAAATGCCTGAGCTTGATCTTGAACAACCTGGAAACACTCAGCAGGAGACAGAGCATCTGTAATAGGGTCCAGGGCAACTTCTCTGCAGCGAAGCAGGTACAGCAAGAGGAATAAATAGATCACAGAATAGCCAGATTCAGTACCTTACCACGATAGCAACCGCTACCAGTACAGGATAGAATATTCTTGATATGTTGTAAATTGCTGGATACCACATTTTCTGAGTGAAACAGCGATCAGTGTTGAAAATATCCCGGCTGCCGATATCTACTGGCGATTGGTTTGAAAGCTCTTATGTAGCATAGGGAAAGCGCACTGAACCAATTAATGTGGCCACCTGCTTTGTCACATCAGTCACAGCCCACTGAACCAACACTTTGGGTGATCTATTTTTATGCATTGTGTCCTCGAGGATATTAAAAAAAAAACAATTCTTCTTAATATTGTTTTTCCACATTTTCAAAGGAGAATGTTGCACATTCCATTTCAATGACATAAATTTGTGCTGTTTAAATTGAAAAAAACAGGATGCTGAAGGGACTCAGCAGGTCAGCCAGTATCTATGGAGGGAAATTGATAGTCTAAGTTTCGGGCCGAGGCCCTTCATCGCTCTGGATTTTCATCTCTAACTGCCGACCGGACATTAACTGTCTCGACTTAGCCACTCCCCTTCCCAATTCCAACCCTCTGAATGCAGTGCCCTCCAGTCTATCTGTTCTGAGCCTAACATCAACATCAAATCCTCTTGGTTAGCCTCTTCAACCAGAACCCCACCAAGAAGCATCGTGCGATTGTCTCAAGCACCATCACTGACCTCATCACCTCTGGAGGTCTCCCCTCTGCAGCTACATCCTCATAGTCACGATCTCCTCCCTAATATACACAAACCTAACTGCTACGGTAATCTCATTGTTCCTGCCTGCTCCTGCACCACTGTCCTCATCTCTCGATTCCATTTTGTACCACTGGGTTCAGTCTCTTCCTACCCACATCGGTGACACTTCTCATGCTCTCCATCAGTTTAGCAACTTGAAGTTCTCCTGCCCTGATCGTTTTGTTTTCACTATGAGTATTGAGTCCCCGGACACCTGCATACCCCATCAGGAAGGTCTCAAGTCTCTCCACTTCCTTCTAGCCAACAGGCCCAAACAGTTCCCCTCCACTGCCACACTCCCCCGTCTGGAAGAACGGCTGCTCAGCATCCACATTTTGGCTCCTTCCACTTTCTCCACTCCAAAGGTGTTATCATAGGCACTCCCATGGGCCCCAGCTATATCTACCTCTTTCAACGGCTACGTGGGAGCAGTCCATGTTCCAAGCCTACACCGGTAACACCCCCAACTCTTTCTTCGCTGTATTGACAACTGCATCGTTGCTGTTTCCTGCACGTATGCTGAACTCACCCATTTCATCAAATTTGCCTCCAACTTACACGATGGCCTTAAATTTAGTTGGTGTTCCTCGGGCAAATCTCTCCCCTTTCTTGATCTCTCTGCCTCCATCTCCGGAGACAGATTATCCACCGACGTCTCTTACAAACCTACTGACTCTCACAGTGACCTCTTCTGACCCTGTCACAATGCTATCCCCTTCTCTCAGTTCCTCAGCCTCCGCATATCTTCTCATGACGGTGCATTGCATTCCATTGCATCTGATATGTCCTATTTTTACAGTAAACTGAGTTTCTCTTCCACCACCATTATTGCAGCCTTCAACGGCATCTCCTCTATTTTCCGGATGTCTGCCCGCACCTGATTCCTCTGATTCCACAAAGAACAGCGCGAGGATAATACATTGTCATTTTATGGCGTTTGGTATAGTTCGCCAGCAATGCGGTTGGATGATTGCAGTGGTGACGACTTAAAGACAAGACACCTTAAATAAATAAGGAAACATTATCACGGCTATTTGGTACTGGAAGAGTGATCTGCACAGTAACCTCCTAAAGGATCATCCTTATGAGCTACATTCATACAGGAAATGGCGTGCACTTATTGAGGTCTGATCAGAACCTTGGAAGAGTTACAGAAAACATCGTGATTATTGTATAAATGTAAAGATGAGATTGCAACAAACGTCCATGGTGCAACGTGAGGCGGTCAAGTCTCTAGGTTGAAGAAGTGCAGGTGCTTCGTGTTCGGATCATCGTTCTTACACCTGTAAAGTGTTGTGAATAGGTTTCCCTGCGTTCATCACAGGTGACTCTAGTATAGATGTGGATGATTTGATATATCCGCTGTAAGTGAATATAGTATTTTTTATTGCGATAAATGTCTTCAGTTGCCCCTGTGATTTCGAGAAAGAATACTTGCCGAAAGCCAAGGGGAGGGATGTGTCTTCCCTTCAAGGGAGACGTGTACTGTTTCACATGCCAAACTAAACTCCCTTTATTAATTTCAGAAGCTCATTGTGCTCCGCCTAATGTGACAAATTCTGCCTATTTCACGTTGAGTGCCCATGTTATAAATAGTACTCATCCAAGGAATTGTTCTTTTTCAGCAGCTGAAACCTTGTGTCATAGAAATTGATTTTGCAACATTCTCCTTCGAAGAAGCTTAACATATTTTTATCAAAAAAATAACGGCTTGTAGTATCCCGTAGGGATCCACATTCATTACACAGTGATAAAATCAGTAAGCATAGTTTACTCTGAATGCTTGTTCAGTGTTTTGTACCTGATATAACTGAGGAGATGGACACAATATTGTCTCAGTGCAATTTCCCTCTCTTGATTAAGAAGTTGTTAAACAAATCACTGGTACATATGGGCAGTTGGAACCTTCTGTTCAATTGATGCTGCTTCACACAAAATAAACTGAGAAGTGCAATAATTTAATGCATAGTGAGTATTTTCTATCCTGCGCTTGCAGCTGTTGCTATTGCCGGTATGATACTGGAGCTGAATAGTATTTGTGTCGTGCCCTCGTTTTGCTGTATCGGCTACACTGTAGGATAGTCGCCTTGATACCCAACACAGTTGCGGCCTAAGCTGATAATATTTCCAGAATGACAAGGCGTCAAGCAGCTGATTGTTTTATTTTTTATTTTAATGTATATTATATCCGTTTCTTTTGTCAATGAAGTTGGTGATAATATTGATATTGTTCCAGCATTTTACCTAACTCAACTTTCTGTAACGTTACCGGTATATGTTGTTCTAGGTAAGAGACTGAATCAGAGGAGAGAAACTTGGAAATTTACAATAACAACCTGTTATCACTTTCAGTGAAGTTTCCAGTTTAGTTTCCACACGCATATCTTTCTTACCATAATTCAACACAAGAGAATTTCTGTTTTTTTCCTGTCTATATGTCCCTTCCTTTGTAACAATAACATAAACAAATCTCGCGTTTTCCCCATTAGAGTTCTTTTTTCCAGTTTTGATTTTTATTCTGTGTTTCTACTTCCAAAATATGTTATGCCGAAATATACAGTCCGAATGAGTTCATTTTATTACCTACAGGATTTTCTGCTCCAAGGATGGGCCAAGTCTCGATCACTGGGCAATTCACCATAATGTTGTGGACAGCAGATACCCTGCTGTTATCCGAAGGAGAGTTGCCGCCGTACCTGTCACTCCGGTCCGTCGTTGTCCTCCATATGGAAAGACGTGACGATGCCCGTACAGACTGAGATTCTAAGTCAGCGATTTACAACATTGGTTCAGAGGAATGGGATCCATTCGGCACTGTCCAGCGGATTTATCAACTGAAACTGATCAGTTTCGCTCAGTTGGAATATCTCTCTTTGTTTAATTTCAGTAAATTTAACGGCGATTGTGATCTATTCCGGGGGAAAATGCGGACTCTCCAAATACAGCAGACCGTATTTGATGGGAATGGCAACAGCAGATCACATGGTGATTTTCGTTGTTGCTGTTGTTGAGCACACTGATTATATCTATATTTATGCCATGTCTTGCTCCTTACCCCGATTTTCGCCTTGACGCTTGTACTGAGGACTGCAACCACGGAATGTTCGATTTGGCGAAACTCATCATTTACAACAGACTCTTCGTGCGGCCCTGCATCTGCACTCAGTGTGGAGGTAAGACTCCCACCTTATTCAATTTGGACGCAGGATTACAAAAATTCCGCGAGAGAGGAAAGATCATTCGGTCCTGAGAGTCTCTTCATTGTTCCTCACGGTTAATAAAAGACAATTAATATTCCGGAGGTGCCGATGTTTGGATGTCGGTTCTTATTCCTCGTCTTTGAGATGTCCACAAGAAGGAGGTGGTGAACTAGAGATCACTGTTCAGGATACAGAGCAGGGTAGAATCTGACGAGGATTGAATTCGGCGTGTCACAACTAAATTAGGCCTCAAACGGAGAGGGAAGAAAGAAAGTCCATTGGCAAAGTCAAAGAAGACGATTAGAATATTTATTCAAATTATGCCAGGAACAAAATGTCAGTATTTGTTCCAACTGCACAAGGGGACGGGGGCGGAATGTCATTGGTCTACTCTCCCTCGCCCTATAATTGTCTAGGATTTGCCACTGACCCTGACCCACATTAACTCCCTTCTATCCATCAGCTCTTTCCTCCTGCCACTCACGCACGCAAGGGGCACAAGGTACACAACCAGCACATCTTCGGCCTGTGGCAGGAAACCGGAGCACAAGAAAACCCCACGGGTCACGGTCTAATCCATGTTCCAACAGTTGGCTTGAGGTCCTGCGGAGCCCGGTCTTCCAAGTCCACGTCCAAGTAGTTTTCACGTGAGGGTTTCAGATGTTTGGCTTGAGTCCCCTAACTCTCTCTTGGAGACTTGTGCCTTGTCTCCACCTTTATATTTCTACTCATTACATTACGTTCACAATGATAACCGGGAATGCTGGGAAACCTCAGCAGGCCAGACAGAAGTCATGGAAAGAGAAACAGGGGAAATGTTTATCGATAAAGATCTTTCCTCAGATCTGATCAGTTACTGCACTTACTCGACAGATCGGTTACTCTGCATTGTTGTATCTATTATGAGATCCCGAGATCGTGAAAGTCCCAAGTCCTAACAAAGCCGTATTCCGGCACAACAGAATTCACATTACGTTGGAGGGAATAAACTGTTCTGAGGACAGTTATGCTGAACTCCAGAACTCCATTGCTCAGCTTAAACAAGCATCTCCACAGCTCAGTGTTTCTGTGGATTCGGGCAGACGTAGTCCTCGGCTTTATGAGGAGACGCACTGAGACGGAAGTCATGGTGCACACTGGTCCGGCCACAACTTGGTTGTGTCGATAATTAAAGAAAAATCTGAAATGATGGAAATGAGAAACCGAAACAGACAATACTGAAACACAAAACAGGTTACGAATTATCTCTAGAAAGTGAAACCGATTTAACTGTTCGAGATAAGACGTTGTTTTTACAGAGAATCTGTCTGATCTAGTGAGTGTTTTCCGGCACTTTCTGTGCCTGTTGAAACATTGTGTTCATCTCTGGGGGGTGCTCTTCTGCAAATCTGTAAAGGGGTTACAGAGGGTACAGAAAGGATGTTGGAATAAATCCAGGGGTCAATAGTTTAGTTCCGTGATAAGACTGCAGAAGTGGGCCCTGTTTGCCTTGGAACAGAACCGGTTGCGGGTGGATCCGACGAAATATGTAAATTGACAACAGACAAAGGCAAAGTGGACACAGAAAGACAGGGCGATCATATTGGAAGAGCAATCAACAATGAGTAAATACAGAATGAAGGTGCATTATCATAAATTGATTGCAATCGAAATACGGGCTAAATACAGAGAGTACAGGGGATGTTGAATGATGCGCAGGTGACAGAAGAGGGAATGCAAACCTCTTCTACAAATTCTTACTTTGCAACTGACTCAACACTTTCTGTTAAACTTGTTCTCTCATGTCCTCCAGTTACATGGCAAGCATGCGTTTCCTTTCATTACTTCATGCTGATTTGGTAAAAAATTCTTAACCAGTTCCACGTGTTCTATTATTGTGCTGTCTACACAAGATTCAAGGTTTCTTTCGACACTTCCGTTGTTGGACTGACTGGCCTGCAATAGAGAGTTTATTCCCTTCCTACCTTACATAAATATCTGCATCATATTTCTCAGGCTCTAGTCTCTAGGAAATGGCTTCGTGCACCAAGACATTCAGGGATGGATTCACCATTCATAAGTAATAAACTCGCAACAGGAGTTCCAGGCCATGGCCATGTCCAAAAAGAGGTCTAACCATCTAATATTTCCACTCTATTTTTCTACCATTGCTGAGTCTCTGAATATCAAAGCGCAGCGTCCTGCAGATGGATCGTCGATTTGAGCTCCGGTCAGGCAGAAGTGGTCAGCGTAAGTTCGGGTAAGATCAGAACCTTGGATCAACTACAATATAATCGCGATTAATATCTGAAAATAAATAAAACATGGCACTGCAACAAACGTCAACGGTGATCATGCCTTTCAGTTGCAGAAGGCAGTATGATTCGGGCCGAAAGGCCTACTTCTGTTCTGGAAAATGTAGTTCTTCCAGCTATCCAGTTTTTGGAATTAGGATCTGTGTATTCATCAAAGGTGACTCCATATAGGTATAGATCTGTTGATGTTTTCAGGGGTAACTAAGTGCAGTGTCTTTTTATTACGTTAAATGTTCTCAGATGCTCGTGTGATTTCCAGCATGAACACCCCCCCACCCCAAAAATCCAAAAGGAGGGATGATTCTCCCCTTCGTGGAAGACGGGTACTTCAGTTCACCTGCCAAACTAAACTTCCTTTCTTAATCTCAGAAGCCGAAAGTACTCCGCCTGATGTAATGAATGATCCATATTTCAAGTTGAATGTCCATGTCATAAATAATACTGTTCCAAGGAATTGTTGTATTTCAGAAGATTCAACCTCGTGTCATGGAAACTGAACTTGCAACATTTCTCCTTCAAATAAGATTAACATTTTTAAAAATACATAACGTCTAATATCCCTTGAGGAGCCTAATTCATTACACGGTGAGAATAATGAAGCCAATTTATAGTAAGTGTTTGTTCAGTGAGCTGTCCTGATGTGACTGAGGATTATGGTCACAGCAATTGTCTCAGTGGAGTTTCTCTCCTATATTAGAGTTTGTTAAACAAATCACCAAACATATGACAGTTCGCACTTTCTGCACAGTGATCGTTGCTTCCCACAGAAAATGGGATATTCAATAATTTATTACATAGCGAGTATTTTCTATCCTGCAATTGCAGCAGTTGGTATCCCGTGTAAGAGACTGGGCCTGGCTGCCATATATGTAATTGCCGTGTTTGTTGTAAAGTTTGCACTGCAGAATAGACGTCTTGATTCCCAACACCTCACCTGATTTGTATTTCCAGAATGAAGTCTTGAAGTAGCAGATCGGGCTATGTCGATCTTCAGCGTATTTTATCTTTGATGTCTGTGTCTTTTGTTAATTACGTTGGTGTTAATATTGACATCTTTCCAGCATTTCCCTGCTTGACTTTTCGAAACGTTACTGGTATCTATATCTGTCGAAGTGCCTCTTCAACTTCAACAATAACGTGAAAAGTCTCCCGGTTTCGACGTTGGCGTTCTTTTGCCAGTTTTGATTTTAAATCTGCGATTCCACTCCCGAAATATGTCATGATTGAAGAAACTGTTTCCCTGAGTCCACTTTATTTCCTCGATCAATGCTCCATTCAGCATTTCAGCTCCAATGATGAACACGTTTTCGATAACTGAGGGGACCAGCCACATAGCGCTAAGTACGTTGCGGACTTTATAGCCCCCTATGTCAACGGTTGGTGAGTGGCCGAAGCAATTATAACTCCGGTCCGCCGCTGTCCTCCAGACAGAGTGCAATGGCGGAGCCCGAACTGACTGCATTTCCTCGATCAGATTCCAAGCCAGCCATTTGCAGCGTAGGATCAGAGGAACAAGAGCATTCCACAAGGTCCAGCGATTTGTCAAGTGAAAAGGATCCATTTTAGCCTGGTTGGAATAACGTTTATTTGTTCCTTTGCAGTTAATTTGACGGCGATTGTGATCATCTCCCGGGGAAAATGCGGACTCTCCAAATGCATCAGCCGGTATCTGGTGGGAATGGCAGCAGCAGATCTCATGTTGATTCTCGTTGTTGCTTTAGTGGAACAGACTAACGTTATCTATTTGTAAGCTAATTTCTTATTCAATACTCCAATTTGCCCTGTGACAAAAGTACTGAGGGTTGTAATCAGGGACTGTTCCGTTTGGTTAACCGTGGTTTTCACTTTCGATCGCTTTATCGCAATTTGTTGTGGAAACCTCCGGGAACGGTACTACACCGAGAGAACAGCGACTGTAGTTATAGTGACCGTGGTTGTCGTGAGCTGCTGGAGATGTGTCCTGTTTTACTTTATGGTGGAGCCTGAAGTCATAATAGACAACATTCCATGGCGCTGCGTCTTCACGGCTGAATATTTTACCTCATCAGCGTGGAAAGCCTACGAGACACTTGACAGTATTTTAACACCGTTGCTACCAGTCTGTTTAATTCTGTTGTTCAATGGGTTAACAGTCAGACATATCATAGCGGTAAATAAAGTCCGCAGAGGACTTCGAAGCAGCAGCGAGAAGCAGAAGGATGAAGAGGTGGAGAACCGGAGAAAATCAATGATTTTGTTGTTCGCTATATTGGCTAATTTCATCTTACTTTGGATGCCCTATGTTGTACATTCTATAAACTGGCAACCGCAAAATTCTCGTTACACAGACAGATATTTGAATAACCCGATATATATCCTGCAACAGATTGGATTCTTTTGCAAATCTCAGTATGTGCACTAAAACGTGCATCTACACGCTGACTCAGCGAAAATTCAGGAACAAGCTGAAGAATGGAGTGAGATATGCCTTCACATTAAATGGGCGGCTTTGCCGATAACATGGAGATCAAATTGCAACTTGGCTGAATAAATGTTTTCATCAAGTAAATGTTCTTAAACATTCATTAGTTTGGTAAATATGCTATACTTTATAGAGTCTAGATTCACAGATTTATAACCACGGAAACAAGTTCATCTACCCAAAACGTGCATGCGGACCAAGATGCCGATCTCCGCTACTCCAATTATCCCGCGTTTCGCCCATATACCTCCAAACCTTTCCTGCGTATGCACCTGTCCAAATACGTCTTAAACGTTTTAATAGTGCCTGCCTCCACCATATCTTCTGCCAGCTCGTTCCATATTACCAACAACCTCTGACTGGAAAACAAGTCCCTTAGATCTCCTTTAAATCTTTCCACTCGAGCAGTGAAACCATGATTTCTGGTTTAAAACGTTCCTGCTCTGTGTAAAACTGTGTGAATATATAACCTATCTATCCTCTTCATGAATGAAGGAGCTTCTATTTGGTCACACCTCAGCCCCCTTCTCTGCAGGGCAAACCGTTCGATCCTCGGCAATATCTCCATTAACCCTCCGGTCCAGGCAACTTACCTGTGAATCTTTTCTGCCTCCTTCCCGGCTTAATCACATCCTTCCTATAGCGTGACCACGGGAACTGCACACGATGCTCCAAGTTGTACACAGTGCTCCAAGTGACACCACACTAACAACTTGAATTACTACTCCATGACATTCCAAATTGTGTACTCAGTGCCACGGTCGATGAATTCAACCATGCCACGCGACCTCTTCGCCACTCTATCTGGCTGTGTTGCTATTTGCCGGGAGCTATGTACTTATAAGCCCAAGGCATCAACAGCGCACCCTAGTGTACCGCCATTCCATGTGTTTCCCGGCCTTGTTAAACTTCACGAAGTACATCACTTCGTACTTGTCTGAGTTAAATACCATCAACTATTCCCTTACCCGCATTCTCAGTAGTCTAGATCCTGTTGTAACCTTGAAAAACCGTCTTCATTGACTGAGCCACAACACTGATTACAGTTTTACAATCTGAAAAGTAATCGTCCGCTCTCACTCTTTGTCTCCTACTACCAAGCCAAAATTTGTATCTCATCAGCTTCCTCACATTGGATCAGATGTACTCTAACCTTGTGGACCAGCCTACCACACGGGGTCTTGTCAGTTGCGTTGTTAAATTCCATGTAAACAATGTTTATTGTCCTGCCCTCGTCAAATCTCTTGGTCACTTCCTAAAAAAACTCAGTTAAAACTGCGAGACCTGATGTCGCACGAGCAAAATGAAGTTGCCTGTCCCCAATGGGACCTTATATTTCCAAATGCAATTAAACCCACTCCGTCAGAATCACTTCCGGTAATTTCTATCCATTGATGTAAGGATCACCAGCATATGCGTCCTTGTCTTGCCCTTGCAGCTCTTCCTTAATGAAGGAATAAAATTAGTCATCATCCAGTTTGCTAGTACCGCACCTCCGTCTTGCAAAAACACAAAATTATCTGTCAGTGCCCAGAAACCTCATTTCTTGTTTCCCACACGTCTCATAATACAGCTGGTCGGATCCCGGGAATTTATTCACCTTCATGTGTCAGACCACCTCCAACCCCTCCTCATTCATAATGTCGATGTGCCTCAGGATATCACAGTTCGTTTCCCTAAACTCCCAAGCTTCCCTGTCCTTCTGAATAGTGAATATAATAAATCAAGAAGCAATATTCTTGACCATCGGGAAACGGTTATATCCACCGAAGGCTGCACACTTCATGAAGGTAGGTGAGGAAATCGGGCCAATAAACCAAGTTGAGGCGATGTGATTGTTCCATTGCTGGAATTATATTGCAATCAACTGGACATTTTATCCCTGAGATACGAGTATACATCCTTCTCTTGGAAATGGAGAAACGTAACTCAGAAATAACAAACCGGTGTCAGAAGAAGTGATTCGGTATATATTGGAATCCGTCGGATATATTAGCCAAAAGTCATTTCTGATTCCTCCTGAGTATGTGCAGTAGTGTGTCACACAAAATGGTGTCAGCTCAGATTGTAGGAATGTTTTGAGAACTTCTGGGAGTACAGACGCGTATCCTTGAGTTTAGATATTGGTGAAGGATGTTTTCTTCTTTACAGACCTGTTAGGTGTTTCGGCCGAAGGTCGTGAGTGATAAGAACATACAGGCTGTTACCACTAAGGAATGGAAAGTACTGGGGTAAAAGTTATGTTAAGTTATTGAGCGGTGTAAATGGGGGCATCTACTTTGTGCAATTCTGGACCTTCCCTTAGGGTGGGTTGCGTCCTGTGCTGAGACACAGATAGAAGGCTGCGTGAAAGGCTATCGGACACCTGAGGTTCTCTGCGGCATTATATAGATTATTTTGGTTCCTTCTGTATTTTATCTTTCTTTCTGTATTTTATTCTTCATAGAACACTAATAAATTAATGTCTATAACCGTCACCATGTGTACACTGCCTCCTTTATTTGCGAACACCTCTTGCTGCTGAATCACGAAAGAACAAAACGAATTATAAAATATTTTCGTTACATCCCCATTTCCCTGAGACGGAAATAGAACTTGGAACATTCTGCTCTGAAAGTCTGCCCCTAACCCAAACAATGTCAAAGGAAATTGCTTTCAATATCCCTCGAAGAATTAATTATATGACACAAGGAGTGAAAAACGCAGCGTTAGTGTTTGTTCAGCGGCTTGTGGCTAACCTGACTAAGCAGGATACTAATTGGCCTAACTGACATTCCACCTGGTGTACAAGCGCTCCTTGAATCAGTGCTATGGACAGTTGGAACGTTCTGTACAACTGATTGATGCTTCGGATATCTAGAAATTTACTGCAGAGCGAGGATTTATTATCCCGTACGTGCAGTAGTCGGTATTCCTGGTAAGATACTGCATCTGACGGTTATTTCAGTTGGCCTGCTTTCATTTTACGCGTGTTGCAACGTAAATTCTCCATGTCTTTCTCTGAGGTTCCTCGCTTCAGTGCATCATCTCATTCAGCGGACATCACAAAGAAATATATTGTTTTCTTTACCTTTTTTTAAAAAAAAATGTGATTTATGTTACATTATTTTTTCAAAAAATTCTGTATGGAAGTGTGAACGATATTTTCAACACATTTCGGAATTCATTTCTTTTGAATTTAAATAGAAAATGCAAATTTAATGATATTTTGTTAATTCGGCCGAACACCAGAAATTTTTAAGTATGATTACAAAGCGCACTGGTGGTAACCTTCCGCTTCAACATTAGCTGTGGAGATTACGACGCTGAGGATCGTGGTTTGCCAGCGTGCTGATCGCTGCTGAGTCCCCTCTTCATATTGATACCCATGTTTGTCCTCGGACAGTACCAGGACAATTTACTGAGGGCGAGCGGAGACATCAGGGGCTGAGTCCTGTCCGTGCTCGAATAGGCCAAAAACAATTCTTAGCATTTCTGTTCTCTCCATCTGAATGAGTTTCCTGCTGTCTTGTGTTGTCCTGTCAAATTTCCTCCGAATGTTAGGGAATCATAATTGTACTGCATCCACGAACGTCCATGTTGTTTAAATATCTGATGAACAGTAATGAGCCAAGTTCTGATCTCTACTAGAACATAGCAAGCGCGCGTTGTCTCTCAGAGAACAAACGATGATAGACTTCCACCGCTCTCTTGAACTCCCGTCCAGTTACAGATATTACCACATTCGGAGGTAGCTGTATCTTCATTGTTTCCTGGGAAAGCGCCACTTAATAATCCACCAACAAAAGCAACCTCTTTCCTTGGATCATCCCTGATAGTTTAAGAATGCAATCGGGCCAATCGATGAAAACTGGTTTCAAAATAGTTTGTTTCTGTCTCTTATTATCAGTGCTTCTCCAAACAAGAATAGTTCGGTCCCCTAAGCAGCGGCTGAAAGGAGAGGTGGTAGCACCTGCATCCAAATCAATGAGTCTTCCTGTTCGTTGAGTGATTCTCTTCTCGTTTTCTACTTAAGCCATCTATGGAAATAACAACTGTTGACGTTAACGGTGAGACATTGGTTTGAAGATCTTACTGATGTTTACTGAACAAATTTATTCACAAAATTGGTTCACTGAGCCGGCTTACAATTGACTCGGCACTGTCTCCTGTTCACCTACCGCGTGGTGTCCACTCACAAGAGTAAAATTTCCGCTCTGTGGCTCCGATGTCCGGGATTTCTCGATGGCATCTCTTTTTCGCGAGGTGAAGCGGTCAGCGAGTGACGACTCACCTTACCTGCGATGATGCGAATGTCTTTCAACGAATAGAGCAACACGTGAGACCAGCAGGCATTTTCCACCGTCTACAAATTGCTCTCTTGACTAGTGTCACGAACCAGTAACAAAAGAAACACACTGAGCATGATTCAGTGTTGAAAACTATTTTATTAATCACTACTTATGATAATACGTAAAATAAAAGTAAAAATGCTAGTCTGTTAGAATTCAAAAATGTTAAACCTTTAACGTTAACCCCAAAAACTAAACTCTTCATGTGTGTGTGTGGCAAATCCCCAAACTCCAAGTTCAGGAATGGTTCTTAAAGTTCAGTTCCGCAAGCCATAAGGTGAAACATGAGCAAGGGCTTCTTCAACAACCACCGTTGTCTGAAGATAAGACGTAGATGTAGAAAAACATAGAGAGAGTAATTACGAAATCCACATGTTCCACGATGGAGCCCAAGCGACACTTCAGTGCTTACTCGGTAGTGACATCCTCACCTCGAAAAGTATTCGAATCGTGGTCGTCGACACAAATACCTGTTTCCTTCTACAGGTCAGCAACAAAGTGAACTCCACCGGATTACTTCCAATTTCCATACATGGATTTCAGTGGCAGACACAGTTATTGTTTCTCATCCATTTATAGAGAAAACTAGCAGGCTGGTGTCTCTCTCTCTTCTCTCTCTCTCTTCCTTCGTCTGACTTCTTCAACAACTTCATTACGTCCTTTATCTTCTATTGACGTAAGCGCGCCACACACACACACACACACACACACACACACACACACACACACACACACACACACACACACACACACACACACAATCTTAAAAGGACTTTCACCGATTCCGTAACACCAGATGAAATATCTTCAAGATTGTATCCAAAAGGATTGTTGAGGGTCCGCTGTAATCCCCGCCCTCTCTCTCCTTGCGTTCACCTCTCCTTCCACCCTCTCGGCTGCTAAGTCGCTCCGTGTCCCAGCTTTTGCCACCCTCCATCGCGCGTAAGGATTGGTTTCCTTTTTTTTAATGTAGCACTTCACTTACCCGGGTGTATCGCAAATAACATTGGGGCTAACATTCAGAGAAAGACGTGTAGAAACTGCTGGATGAGTAGAGTAAGTGAGATGATTGAGGGGTCAGATAAATATGGTGAAATTTCGCCCGCAGGCCGCCCCTTTCTTCCGTGTGCTGGACACCAACAGTGACACGTTTGTCAACACAATGCGTAATCCGGAAACCAATCACGAAATCCCAGACTGGCTGAGGTCCACGTCTCCTCCAAGGTCAAGGTTACTTTATAACACTTAAATGTGGCTCCCTTTGTGGGAAGGATGAGGATGTTTTGGGCCGGCTCCCAACTCTGGAACGCGCCACAGCGATTCTGCCATCGCATCTCTGTGTGGGGCTTGTGCTGCTTCTCACACCCCCCCCCCCCCCCCCCCCCGCTGTCGGACACGGTTCAACTTTACTTCCTTGTTTCACCTGTGATTAGACATTAATCAACGCGAATAATATACACAACCTGTACAACAGTGTTTAGAGAGTAACTGGTGTCGTCCCATCTACTCAAATAGAAAAAGCTTGTGGAAGGTACGAGAGGGAGGATAGGCAGGTGAGAGAGGAGGGACGTGCTCATACTGGTTTCAAATGTGTCTATTTTAACGAAAGGAGTATTGGGAGAAAGGTGGATGGGCTTAGAGCTTGGATAAATACCTGGAGCTACGATGTGGTGGCCATTACAGAGACTTGGATGGCTCAGGGACTGGAATGGTTGCTTTAAGTGCCCGGTTTTAGATGTTCCAAAAAGTACAGGAAGGGAGGAAAAAGAGATGGAGGAGTGGCACTGTTGATCAGAGATAGTGTCACGGCTGCGGAAGAGGTGGACGTCATGGAGGAAATATCTACGGAGTCTCCGTGGGTGGAGGTTAGGAACAGGAAATGGTCAATAACTTTACTGGGTGTTTTTTTACGCCGCCCAATAGTGACAGGGATATTGAGGAGCAGAGAGGGAAGCAGATCCTAGAAAGGTGTGAGAATAACAGAGTTGTTGTGTTGGGAGAATTTAATTTCGCAAACATCGAATGGCATCTCCAGACAGTGAGGGCTTTGGATGGGGTGGAGGTTCATAAGTGTGTTCAGGAAGGAATCTTGACACAATATGTAGATAGACCTACATAAGGAGAGGCTGTGCTTGATTTGGTATTGAGAAATGAACCTGGTTAAGTGTCAGACCGCTCAGTGGGTGAGCATTTTGGAGATAGTGATCATAATTCTATCACCGTTACGATAGCACTGGAGAGAGATGGGAACAGACCGACTAGAAAGGCGCTTACTTGGAGTAAAGGGAATTATATGGCTCTCAGGCCGGAAATTTGAAGATTAAATTGAGAACAGATATTCTCAGGGAAATGTACCGAAGAAATGTGGCAAATATTCAGGGGATATTTGTGTGGAGTTCTGCATAGGCATGTTCCAATGAGACAGGGGAGTCGAGAGAATACATGAACCATGGTGTACAAAGGCTATAATAAATCTAGTCAAAAGGAAAATAAAACCTTACAAAAGGTACAGAGAGCTCGGAACTCGGTAGTGATCGAGATCTGGAAGAGTATAAGGCTAACAGGAAGGAGCTTAATAAGGAAATTAGCAGAGCCAGGAGGGGACATGACAAGGCCTTGGAGGGCAGGATTAAGGAAAACCCCAAGGCATTCGACAATTATGTGAAGAGAAAGATGATAAGATGCGAAAGAGTAGGGCCCATCAAGTTCAGCAGTTAGAAAGTGTGTATGGACCCGGCAGAAATAGCGAAGGTACTTAATGAATACTTTACGTCAATATTCACGACGGAAAAGGAAATGGGGGATTGTAGTGAGGACTTGCAGCAGGCTAAAAAGCTTGAGCATGTAGATATAAGGAAAGAGGAGGTGCTAAAAGTTTTGGAAACAAATCAAGTTGTATAAGTAGCCGTGACTGAATGAGATGTACCCCAGGCTGCTGTGGATAGTGAGGGAAGAGATTGCGGAGACTCTGACGATGATCTTTGCATCGTCGATGGAGACGGGAGAGGTTCCAGAAGATTGGAGGGTTGAGGATGTTGTTACCTTATTCAAGAAAGGGAGTAGAGATAGCCCAGGAAATTATAGACCAGTGAGTCTTACCTCAGTGGTTGGTAAGCTGATGGAGAAGATCCTGAGAGACAGGAGTTATGAACATTTGGAGAGGTATAATATGATTAGGAATAGTCAGCATGGCTTTGTCAAGGGCAGTACCTGCCTTACGAGCCTGATTGATTTTTTTGAAGACGTTACAAAAAACATCGATGAAGGGAGATCATGGATTGCAGCAAGGAGTTTGATAAGGTACTCCATGCAAGGCTTATTGAGAAAGTAAGGAGGAATGGGATCCAAGCGGATATTGCAATGTGGATCCAGAACTGGCTGTCCACTTCAACAAGTGGTTGTTGAAGGGTCGTATTATGCATGGAGGTTGGTGATCAGTGGTGAACCTCAGGGATCTGTTCTGGGACCCTTCCTCTTTGTGATTTTTATAAATGACCTGGATGAAGAAGTGAAGGGATGGGTTATTAAGTTTGCAGATGACACAAAGGCTGGAGGTGTTGTAGATAGTATAAAGGGCTGTCAGAAGTTACAGCGGACATAGATAGGATGCAAAGTTGGGCTGAGAAATGGCAGATGCAGTTCAACCCAGGTATGTGAGAAGTGGTTCATTTTGGTGTGTCAAATTTGATGGCAAAATATAGTATTAATGGTTGGACTCTTCACAGACTGAAGGATCAGAGGGATCTTGGGGTCCGAGTCCATAGGACGCTCAAAGCAGCTGCACAGGTTGACTCTGTGGTTAAGAAGGTATATGGTGTATTGTCCCTCATCAACGTGGAATTGAATTTAGGAGCCGAGAGGTATTGGTGCAGCTATATGTGACCCTGGTCAGACCTCACTTGGAGTACTGTGCTCAGTTCTGGTCGCCTCACTACAGGAAGGATGTGGAGGCCATAGAGCGTGCAGAGGAGGTTTATAAGGATGCTGCCTGGATTGCGGAGCATGCCTTATGAAAGAAGGATGAGGGAACTAGGACTTTTCTCCTTGGAGCGACGGAGGATGGGGGGGGGGCTGATAGATGTATATAAGATGATGATAGGTATTGATAGGGTGAATAGTCAGGGGCTTTTCCCCAGGGTTGAAATGGTATTTTCCTTGTGCGACAATTTGCCTTCATTTTTTTTTTAAATAGTTGCTGAATTTGTCCAATCCCACTAAGGTTTTCCACGTGTTCGGTTATTGTGCATTTTACACCAGATTCGAGTTTTCTTTAAACGTGTTTAATGTTAGTAAAAGCGAGTTTTGTCTCTTCTCTCTTTTCATGAATATTGGCGTCGCATTTATTCAGCTCTAGTCCGAAGGAACTGTTCGAGCGTCTAAAGAACTTTGGAAGGTGACCAACAGCTCGATCACTGTTTTGAATGTGACCTCCCTTAGTCGGATTTAGAGGGTGCTTGAAAAGAATGCAGGCTTTGACGGAGCGCGTCATCAACAAGCGTTGATAAAACTGAAGTCAACAGGACAAAAGGAAAGACACTGTAAGGGTTAGACTGATGTCCCACACAATGGAAAACTGTTGTGGTTGTCAGCTGTCCGTCATCCCAGACACAAGACATCACTGCAGAATTTCTCCCCCAGGCCCAGCCACATTCAGCTGCTTCATCAACGACTTTTCTTCCATCACGTGCTCAGAATTGTAGATGTTCGCTGAGGATTTCAGGAGCTTTAAATCAATTTCAGATTTTCAGAACATTCATTGGATCTCCACGCAACCTCTTCTTTTCCCAGACAACAACCCCGGCTTCTGCAGTCTATCGCATCAGTAAAAGCCTTCACCCTTGGACTTAATCAGTCGATCTCTTCTGTACCCTCTCGAAAAAGTTTGTAGTTCTGCTGAAGTTCGGCGCCCAGAGAGGACTTTCGTAGGGCGGTTCTCTCAATGTGTGCTGTCCTGAGTGTGGGGGAGTAGCTCGCAATGTAACTGGAAGTACACCAAATTCCTGAACTGTATCCTGTGGGATACAACACATTGTGCTGGGTCAGTCCTGGAGGGTTATGTTGTACTGGATCTGGCTGTTTAGTTCTCTCACCCAACCTACACGAACAAGGCTACGCCGCGCTGCACCTTTGTGCGTCCCTTTACCCAAGGTCACAGAAATCAGCACCTTTTGCCTGCAGTTCACCCTTCACTTTTATGAGGAGACGAAGAGGGGATCAAACGCGAAGGGTCAGAACGCTGTTACCTTTCCATTGTGTGCACATTTGCGAGAGAAAACAAAACTAATGGTGAAATGCAGTTGAACTTTTTTTTTGTTGAAACTTTCTACTTTGAGATTGTGAATAAGCCCTTTCAATGTTATGGTTTGATTTAATTGCAACACATCGATTTTACTGTGCCGCCGATTCCATCCGGGGCAGTTCCTGGGCCTTCATTATACCTTGGGAAATGTGATTACACTTGAGGAAGGACTGAAGGTCCAAAAGTCACCACCAACTTCCGGTGTCACTCTGCAAGACAGGGAATCGCTGGCGACATGGAGAACACATCCTGACATTGCACTCAGTATCCATGGTCTCGAGGTTTAGGTGGAGCTGCCCTCAGGGACGAAGGATCCTCTCATATTCCCGAGGCCGCATTAAATAAAGTTGACAACATTACTTCCACATAAAGAGGCAGATTGTGCAGTTTCTACTTCGTGTTTGGGACTGGGGTCTTTTGTAAAATGTAGTGTGGTGACGTTGCAGATATACAGGAAATGTTCCACAGGTTAGCAACATCTAACCGGGTCCGAAAGTTTAAGCATCAGGGAAAAAAATATCCAGTCGGGAATTCTGAAATTCCTGATCTACCGAAGAAGTGGTGAAAACAGGAAACGGACCTACAGAATCAGTAGTTGAGGATGGGGTTTCGATGTATTTTATAAGCAGATGTTGCAAGTTGTGAAGATGAGGAAATCGACAGAGGGATAATGCGGCCAAATGTTTCCCTTATTTAAAAGACCATTCATACTGTCCAGCCTCACCTCTCCAGGTGCAAAAGAAAGAAAGGAAAAGCAAACAGTAAAGAAGGAAGGAAAGAATGAAAGAAAGAAGGAAAGAGTGAGAGAGAAAGAAAAAGAAAGAAAGCAAGAAAGAAAGAAAGAGAGAGAGGAAGAAAGAAAGAGAGGAAGCAAACAAGAAAGGGAGAAAAAAGTCCTCGTCTTGCTACCACTGGTGTGAATTCACACCAGGACTGTTTAAGACAGTGCGGAAAAGCATACGAAGTAAAACTTTGGCTGCAGGGCGCAGATCTAGGGTTTAGTGCAGAGCTTTTGGGCAGAACCGATAAGGACAACGCGATCTAAGCACTTGGCCCAAGGCCAGTAATACAGAGGAAAAGTGTGAAGAATTCAACTCTCAACTTTACGTGTGTTTCGCGTGACTGGTGGCATTTCTGAGACCCATTAGCCCATACACAGTGTTTTGTGGTGGGAGAATTAGTCTGTACGCAGCAGGTGCTGGGACAGTGTTGGGACACTCTGAGAAGGAAGTCACTGCGTGATGGAGAACACAAAAACCGAATTTTCATCCCACTAAGCAAAATTTTCGCTTCTGAATTAAATAATTGAAACGTGAATAATAAGCTTGAATGTGTTGGTATTTGAGAGCAAATTACCGGAGCGTGGAAGTGAAGCAAGGACTCTACAACGGGGTTGGATGAGCCAAGGATCTGCGGCAGTCCTGCCGCATTGGGATGTGAAAATAAGAAGGGTGAGATGATGTCTGTTGAGAGCAGGAGTCTCTCTCACGGCTCAGTAATATCCGAGGGTGTCACGTCACTTCTGTACAGAGAAATCATTCTGTTTGTGGTGACACCTCCGTCCAACAATGGACCAATGTCGGGAAGAAATGATTTAAGGACAGGGTTACGGACCTGGAGGTGCAGGTAACAGGGTCAAGCGTTGTTCCTGTCTCCCTCAGTAACTGGCCATGGCAGCCAGGGTTTTAGAGACTGATCCAACTGAATGTCCCAGACTTCTCCTGATGGAGAGATAACACTCGGATGTCCAAAGAAAGACGTTCGAGGATCTCAGGAAGTATGCATGGGACACCCCTCAGTCCAGCCAAAGGCATGAGACAGGGAACGACGACTTCGCCCGGTTACTCTATGAACACCATTGCTTTGGTTCTTTGAATTGGTCGCACTTATTAATGTCTAATCGCTGTTGAAAAGATGAGGCGAAATCTAACCGTTTCAGACAATGGAAGGTGAAGCGACACATACCCCACACAGGGATGCTTCTGCAGAGTCACTGTGGCGCGGTCCAGACTCGAAGCCATTCCAGAAACCCACGTCTTTCCGATAGGGTGTACTTGATCATCGGAAAACGTGAATGCAAACTGAGAAGCAACAGATATTGGTCACTTTGATGTCAGTGCGATGCCGGCACTTTGTTCAGTGCCAGTCTCACTCTTTACACCGGCGTTTTCGATGTTTTCCACTGAAAGCGCGACTTCCGTTTATAAAATGAACCCGGCCTTGGACAAGTGCCCCTCTGCCAGTCTGGGATTTCTGCATTGGTTTGCGGATTTTGATAACGGATTTGTGTTGACAAGCCTGATACCGCAAATTACAATATTCGAAGGGGGGGTCCCAGAACAGATCAATGCGGAACACCACTGATCACCGACCTCCAGGCAGCAGATGCTCCATCTACCACGAATGATGAATGCACACAGCCAGGTTTCCTGGATACCATGCCTCCTGACTTTCTGAATAACCATTCCATGAGGAACCTTATCAAACGCCTGAGAAAATCCACGGACACCACCTCCACTGCTCTACTTACATCAATGTGTTTTGTCACATCCTCAAAGAATTCAATCAGGTTCGTGAGGCACGACCTACCCCTCACAAAGCCATACTGACTGTCCCTAATCAGCCGATGCTTATCTAAATGCCCATCAATCCTGTCTCTAAGAAACTTCTCCAGAATTTGCCCATCAGTGAACTAAGACTCACTTGTCCGTAATTCCCAGGGTTACCCCTACTCCCTTTCTTAAACAAAGAAACAACATTTGCCACCCCCCAATCATCCAGCACTACGTCTGTGGTCAGAGAGGATGCAAAGATCGTCGCCAAAGGCACAGCAATCTATTCCCTAGCTTTCAGTAATAACTTTGGACATATACCGTTCGGACCCTGTGACCTATCAATCCTCATGTATTTCAATAGTTCCAGTACATCCTCTTTCCTCACATAGACATGCCCTAACATATCAGTCTGTTGCACGCCGTCCTTAAAAACGGCAAGTTCAGAACAATATTGCAACAAATCACATGAAGCCCTCGATCCCAGTTACCTGAATGATTTTTTTAAAAAAATGAGAACACTCACATTTGAGGATCGGCGAAGGGGATTGTAGAAAGATATTACAAGAACGTTTGTAAGTGAAGACGTTTATGACCGAGAAGAGGTGAACAGTCTCGGTTCCTACTATAAGAAGGTAGAGCTGGTGCCTTGAATGGGTGTCTTTAACCTACGGAGTAGCTTGGTCGGATAGGGATGGAAATACTGCCTTCAGGTTTTGCAGCACAATACTCCCAAACGTTATAATGAATATAGACAAAACCACGCACAATATTCTCTCGTTGTCCCCAGTTACCTGTGAACATTTGAGATCACAACATTCGTCATACTGCTGAAGGAAGAATGGTTCTGTTCCTCGCCCACGAAAAATTAATAACACCTTGTTCCGCACTAAGGAAAGTGCATTTTCCAGAGAAATCACTTCAGTACAGCATGGTTAGAATCTGATGGAATTGAACAAATTAAATGGGAAGTTATCCAAATTCTTGAGTGGAAATTAAATAAACGCCGGAACACAGATGTAACACAATTTATTAAAGAATGTCAGAGCTGGAGATTCGCTCGCAATCCCTCCCTTACTTACGACGTGATTGTGAAAGGAACCTCCTCCCCGCCAAAGAAACCCAGTGATGTTATCATTGTCAAGGTGAGCACCCCGTTTTACGCAATGGAGACAAATGTGACGCCCGCACGTATAAACCAGTCACTGAACTACAGCCCGAATTTCTGATGAGACCAGGGTTTTGTTTTGACCTATTTCTATATCGTTAACTTTGACTACAGCTCTGTCTTCAATACAATAATACCAAGCAAGCTTGTCATCAAACTCCGAGACCGAGAACTCAACATCTCCCTCTGTAACTAGATCCTTGACTTTCTAACAAACAGACCGCAATCAGTGAGGATAGACAGAAATTCCTCCGGCACGATTATTCTCAAAACTGGTGCACCTCAAGGCTGCGTCCTCAGCCCTCAACTCTACCCCCTATAAACTCATGACTGTGTGGACAGATTCTGCTCTAACTCCATCTACAGGTTTGCAGATGATACCACCGTTGTAGGTCGGATCTCAAACAGCGATGAGTCGGAGTACAGGAAGGAGATAGAGAGCTTAGTGTAACGCTGTCATGACAACAACCTTTCCCTCAATGTCAACAAAACTAAACAGCTGGTCATTGTCTTCAGGAAAGGGGGCGGTGTACATGCACCTGTTTACATCAATGATGCTGAGGTCGAGAGTGTTGACAGCTTCAAGTTCCTGGGAGTGAACATGACCAACAACCTGTCCTGGACAAACCACGTGGATGCCATGGCAAAAGAAATCTCACCAGCGCATCTATTTCCTCAGGAGGTTAAAGAAATTGGGTTTGTCCCCTTTGACTCTCACCAACTTTAACCGATGCACCATAGAAAGCATCCTATCAGGATGTATCACGGCTTGGTATGGCAACTGCTTTGCCCAAGACCGCAAGAAGCTGCAGAGAGTTGTGGGCACAGACCAGCGCATGACGGACACCAGTCTCCCCTCCTTGAACTCTTGTTTTTACCACTCGTTGTCTTGGTGTAGCAGCCAGCATAATCAAAGACCCCACCCACCTGGAACATTCTCCCTTTTCTCCTGTTCCATCGGGTAGAAAATACAAGAGTCTAATGGCACGTACCACCAGACTTAATGACAGCTTCTACCCCACAGTGATAAGACTATTGAACAGTTCCCTTATACAATAAGATGGACCTATGACCTCATGACCTCACGATCGACCCTGTTACGTGCGTGCACCTTATTACACACTGCACTTTCTCTGTAGCTGTGACACTTTACTCTGTACTGTTATTATTTTTTTTTGTTTACCTGTACTACATCAATGCACTCTGTACTAACTTAATGTAACTGCACTGTGTAATGATTTGACCTGTAAGATCGGTTTTTAAGACGTTTTTCACTGTACTTCGGTACAAGTGACAATAATAAACCAATACTAATACAATACCATTGTGTTCAGGTCGGAGTGTTTATTTACAGAAAGTGAATTTGTCCAACTTCCCTTTGCAAAACTGTGATACCCAATAGATTCCAGTTCGCATTCTCAGTTTTGCATTATATTTCATCATCTCCCACAGTGGACGTTAATTTGATATTGTATGGGTCAACGATAAGGTGGTGTGTCAAGGTAGTAATCTGCTGATTCAGTTTCCATTGGAAATCCTAATGCATTCTACGGTGAGAGATGGAAACACCAGACCGCGAGCTACAAAACAAAAAAAAATATAGAATATTTATGGTAAAGCTTAACGAATGGATATCGGGTTGGTATTTTATTTACAGAGGTGTCTATTTAATGTAAACAGATATTTCACTCCATTCTTCAGCTCCTCCCTGAATTTCCTCTGTGTCAATCCATAGATACACGTGTTGGTGCAGGAATTGAGCAACTGAAACATAAACCCAAACTGTTGAAGATATATATTGGTGTGCTGAAATATATGTCTGTGTATGTATAGTTTTCCGCTTGCCAGTTCATAGAATGTACAACATAGGGCATGAAATTGGCTGACAGAGCAACAACAGAACCATTGACTTTCACCGGTTTTCCACCTCTGGATCCTTCTGATTCTCACTGCTGTTCCGGAGTCCCTGACGGACTCGATTCGCTGCTATAATATGTCTGACTGTGAAAGCATTGAACAGTAGAATTAAACCGATTGGTAATAACGTGTCATTATACTGTCAAAATACCTCGTAGGCTTTCCACACGGGTGACGTAAGGTATTAAGCTTTGGGTACGCAATGACCTGGATCCATTGCAAAGTAAAATGGAAGTGACTGAGCACAACTCGCTGCACCCACTGTTACAATCACCACAGTCGCTGTTCTCTCTGTGCAATATCGTTTCTGCAGATTTTGACAGCAGATAACGACGGAACGATCGAAAGTGAAAGCAACCGTATACCAGACGGAACAATCCATGGCTGAAATGCCCAGGACAAGTGTAACAGAACACATCGGAGGTTTGAGCAAGAAATTATCAAATAAATAAATATAATTAATCTTCTCCAGTACAACAGCAAAGATAACAACCATCATATCTGCTGCCGCCATGACCACCAGGTAGCGAGAGATGCATTTGGAGAGGCCACATTTTCTTCGGGACAGGATCACAATCGCCGTTAAATTAACTGAAAGGAACGATAAAATACGGCGTTACTTCCAAATGGGTCTAATTTTATCAGTGTAACTTGATCTCTGTGGTAACAATAATCGTCCAGATCGTACTACTGCCAGGTGTTACTGCCAGAGCACCAGCGCACTTGGGCTGAGAGACACGGACTGCAGATATCCTGATCAGACTGACGTCCAATTAGGACATCACCACTTTCGCAACCTGAGCAGGACCCACAAGAAGCTGTTGGCCGAGCTTTATTTTTAATTAGAGCAAGACTCGATCGGTCATTCCATTAAGTAGGCAATAGAAGGCCAGGTACATTTGTGTCTGGTATATATTCTTTTCATTATGATGGGGTTGGCGATTTGCGAGGGGGCGCACATTAATGCATATTATTTAATTTACATGCTGTAATTACACTGATTTAATATCACTTAATTAAGATGGGTGCATTTTGGAACGCATCGACTTGGTACATTACACAATCATAAAATATACAGCACAGAAACGGGCTCTAATAACCCGCCTCGTCCGTGCCGACTGTGATGCTCTTCGACGATAATCCCATGTGTCCGCGTTAGGTCCGTAGCCCACCACGGATTCCCTATACCACGACTTGTGCAAATGCCTTTTGAACATTGCAGTGGTTTATGATTCAACTAATCCTTTGGTATCTCGTTCCAAATATTCACACCTGCTATATGGAGATCGGGCCCCTCAGAATTCCTTCAAATTTCATCCCTCCCATGTTAAACATGGACCTCCTAATTCTGGATTCCCGTGCTCTGGAGAAAGATGATGTTAAATATCTACCACAACCATGCGCTCATAATTTTGTAAGCATCCAGAACTTCACCAATCAAGATCCTTCATTTCCAGTGGGTTTAATGACAGCATACACAATCTCTCCTTGCAACTGCAACATGCCACTCCAGCTGTATCCTTTTGAATCCTTTTTGCATTTAGCTCCATAGCTACCAGATGCTTCCTGTGGCGTGGCGACTAGGATTGCACACAATATCCTGATATGCCGTCAAATCAATGCGTTAATGAACTGCAACTTGACGTCCCAACTCTTACACTCAATTCCTATGTTAATGAAGGCAGAAATAACAAATTACTTTTATACTCAGTTTGTTCGCCTGTGTAGTTGCGTTCATGGAGCTGCAGTCTTGCACTCCAAGGTCTCTGTACATCAACGCCCCTCAGGACTTTTTCCGTTAACTGCACATGTACGACCAGAATTTGACCTCCCAAAGCGCATTATCTCACACTTGCCTGGATTAAATATTCTATTTGGCACACGCTCCGCTAAACCTTACAGCTGATTTATGCCCCGCTGCATCCATTAAACTAATCTTTTTCCTCTCTACGAAATCCACTAGTTTTCGTGTCGGTCCAGAAACTGACGAATCCTACCAGCTACATTCTTATTCAAGTCAAAGAGCACGGATCCCTGCTGCACATCACCTTTTTACTTGTTTCCAGTCAGAAATATAAACACATCACACTAGTCCCCACTTCCTCCTGTCATGAAATTAATGTTGGATCCCGTTCGCCAGACACGTCTCTAACTCCTTCCGCGAATCTTCTAGATCAGCTGGCTAAGCCGGGACTTTGTCAAATGGCTTACGAAAGTCCATATAAGAAACATCTGCAGCCCTGCCTTCATCAGCTTGCCTTGGTTACCTCCGTAATAAAACTCAAGGTTTCTGAGAAATGAACTCCCCTTCACAAAACCACGCATACTCCTCCTAATCAGTCCTCGCCTTATCCAAGTGAATTTCAGTCCTTCCCTCATAAATCCTTCTCTAACAACGTCCCTGCACAGTAATAGGCTCGCCGGCCTGCCTTTTCCAGGCTTATCTCCAAAGACCTTGTTGAGCAAGTGGCAATACTTGCTATCCTTCAGTTTCCTGGTCCCTCACCCATGGATAAATAAGAGCAAAGGTCTCCGGTAGCGTCTCTGAGATCTACCCCATGCTTCCCGAACATCATGAGATTGTTTCCATCCGGCCCAGCAACATTGTCTAGCGGTATGCGATCTAATATTTCTGGCCCTTCCTCCGTCATGATTCAAACGTGCTCGAGAATGTAAGCGTACGCGCTCCCTTAACGCTTCAGCCTCCAGGTCCTTATCCCTGGTGAATATTCATGGCTCCACAAATAGATTCACCCTCCTGTCCCTGCGGGGTTATATTCCTTTCTGAGCTACTCTCTTTCACCTGACACACTTATAAAAGGTCCAGGGTTCCCGTTAGAACCAACAGCCAACGGAATTTCATGCGTTCTTTTCACTCTGAATGTTGTTTCAGGTTTTCTCCTGGAGCCCGGATAACCCTCATGCGACTCGTTTGATAAAAATTTCCGCTATCATACCTCTCTCTCTATTTTTCCCTGATCAAACCTTAAATGCCCATTCCTCATCTGAATTCACTAAAATTACCATCATCGTCTCATACCCTGAGAGACATGCTGTCTCTGAACTCTTATGATCACACGTTTAAACGCTCTCATCTTATCTGACCGTGTTCGCCCCTCTGGAGTTGTTCCCAACCTATCTGTTTCAGGTCCTGTTTGACACTGTCGAAATCCATCTGCCCTCTCGAGGACCAGCTGTAGATTATATTGGGGTGGAACCTAGCGGCTCTACTCTTTACAAGCATATGTAAATTCCGGTATATTGCATCATTATTTTAAAAATAATATTTTTAAATTAGTGCACATTAATGCACATTCATTTTTCACATTAAATTATAATAAACATTCAGTTTGCATTATATGATAAATACATAATTAATAGAAATGTCTTGCTATGTTAGCAATCTCATTCAAGCTCCCATTACCAATTAAAGCATGAATGAAACACAAATAACATTTTAAAAACTAAGTAACAACACAATTCTCTTTCCAGCGCTCACTGAATGAACTGAAGAATGGACCGAGTACCAACGCAGCAAGAGACGGCTACTCTACGTTGCAGCAAGCACAGTATAAAGATTGAGCCAAACAGACAGCAGTCAGTTCCAGTACCTTACCAGGAATACCGACCGCTGCAAGTACAGGATAGTACGTTCTGATTATTTGGAAAATTGCTGGATATCCCATTTTCAGCCTGAGTTGTATAAAACTTTCCAACTGCCCACATGCGCTGGTTCAAAGATTCCTTATACACCAGGAGGCAAGGCCATTAAGTCAATTAGTGTCCTCCGCAGTCACATTAGCCACAAGCCACTGAACAAACAGTCGGTGTGAACTATTTTTGCTCATTGTGTTGTTGTGTAATATATTTAACTCTTCGGTAGATATTACAAGTAATTTCCTCTGATGTCATTTCGACAGATTTGCATAGAAGTTTGTAATTTATGTTCAGTATCGTGCAGATGGAGCTGCACAAGCAAAACTTTTCTTTGAATCGTTCGGTTCCTTTAAGAGAACAAACGCTATTTCCTTTAAACGCCTGTCAAATATAAGATTGATGGTATCACAGAGGCTTGTATGATAAAGTGAGTTTAACTTCAGAGATGAAATGACGGACATGCCATACTTTGGCCTTGCCTATTGAAAGACCTGACCACCTCGTTTATCACCCATTATCGTCGGTGTATACTTCAGTCTTGTTTTTTCTAATTCTCACTTGTTTACCTGGATTACCTTTAACACTATCACATTATTTCCTGAGGGAGAAAGAGCTGCACTATTCACCATCATCTTCTACCTCGTTTCTATAAGTGATGGACGTTCCCCCTCATGTATACTTGGAACTACGGTGAACTTCTTTTGTTCATTTTTGCTTCTTACGCCATACTCATGGTACGAAAGTGTCACCATGGTAATCATTCAAAACTATTGTCAGTCACAGACACACAAATTCAATCATTGGATGGTGTTGAATTTCTCTTGTACCAGTTCTGTTTTTGCAGAGAAAACCACGCTTAATTCACCGTCTCAGTTAATTGCTTTCCTTCATTCTCTGCGTGGCGATCCCACATGGTTGGCTTCTCGTCACGAATCACATACATGCCTCAGCTCCGATTGGTCGAACATTTCACTTTCATTTCCCAATTCATCGCTCAGCAAAGACGTATTGGACTAAAATGCATCCCTGCCTTGTTTTGTCGGTTTCCTTTTGAATTTTATTCAGCATGCCCTGAACAGCTTCCCGCAACTGTCCTTGCAGCCTGATTGTCAAATTTACACTTCCTCGCATTGCAAGTAATTTCCCAGCTGAAAGCCCGATCAGCGTTCCATGCGGCAACTTCTCTATCACATTCTGGGGTTGTAGATGTCAGCCTACATGCAATGCTGTGTTGGATGTTGAATTAGTCTCTCTTTGTCGTCTATTGCTGCGTTGTAAATTGAACTTACCTTGTAACCTTCGGCTCCGCATCCTTACATTGTGCTGGGTGAAAATCAAAACATTGGAATCGCTCAGCGTATCAGACAGCATCTGTGTAAAGATAAACAACATCATCATTTCAGTTCTGAGACTCTTCATCAAAACCGTTAAAGTAGAGAGAAAATACAAGGGAAGTTGGTGATAAATTACAAAAGAGGATGCGTGAATCTCCTTTATGGGAACTGTGGTACGGATAAGCGAGGGCATGGCTCGATGGATTAACGGCACAAATACAGAGAGAAAGAGAAAGAGACAGTGAGAGAGCAAGGCTATGAAATGGAAGGAGTTATAGAAAAAATGGAAAAGTTGCGAGAGAGAAACTGAGCCAAGTTCATAGATGAGTGAGCTCTGCTTTATCCAGACAGATTCAATATTGTTAAGAAAGCAAGTAACTGAAGTTGTTTGAATTCTATTCAGTAAGGCTAAATATGTGCAGGAAGAGGGCTAGCTGGGCTTTCCATTGGTTTCCCTACTTACAGTACAACGCTGAAGATTGCACTGCATTGTTTTTCTGCAGCGCAGTGCTGAAAATTGCAGTGGCCTTTCTGTTTATCCTTCTGTGTCAGGGGCCCATCCTGCACTGTGTTATTGCAGAAAATATCAGATTTGTAGATCTGTTCAAGACCTCGGGGAGCTGGCAGCAAAGGAAGAAATTGATCAGGCCTTCGCAGAGGATTCATTATCTTTAGCCTCCGGTGAGCTACTGGAAGATTACAGATTGCTAATTTTGTGAGTTTTACTTCAGGACAAGCAAGGTAACTACATGCCGGCAAGCCTAACATCAGTGGTAGGAACGTTACAAGAGGGGATTCTAAGATACAGGATCTATCTGCATTTGGAAAAGCGAGGACTGATTAAGGATTGCCAGCATGGTTTGTGCGTGGGGAATGGCGTCTCCGGAATTTGATCCATACTTTCGTGCAGTTGACCAAGGAGATTGATGATGGCACGGCGGGAGACGCTGTCTCTATTGATTTGAGCCAAAGACTTTGAGAATGTTCCGCACGGCATTCTGGCACGGAAGGAGAGATCACATGGGATCCAGGGTTTAGCTAGCCAACTGGATACAAAACGAGCTTGGAGACAGGAGACAGTGCGTGGTAGTGGGGGGATATGTTTTCAGTTTGGAGGACTGTTACCATTACTATGCCTCAGGGATCGATGCTGGGCACCCTGTTGTTTGCCAAACATATTTACGATTTAGAATATAATGTAAATGGAAGGATGGCAGCCAGCAGATAACACCAAAATTGGTGGTGTACTGGACATTTGTCTAAGTTTGCAACGGGATCCAGATGAATTGAAAAATTGGGGAAAGGAATGGAAAATGGAATGTAACTTATACATATGCGAAGTGATGCATTTTGGGAAGTTAAACAGATACAATACATAGTGAATGGAAGGGTCCTCTGAAGTGTTGTACAGCAGAGAGACCGAAGGGTACAAATGAGTAGTTCTCTGAAACGAGTGACACAGGTACGCAGGGTGGTGAGGAAGGCGCATTACATTCTTGGCTTCATTGGGCGGAACACTAGGGATTAATTTCAAACCAAGTAATTTCACTTGGAGGCCTGATGTAACCTTGCAATATGTAGGATTATGCTTTGAAAACTGTGGCGAGTATGACTACAAAACACAGAGTTGGGTGAGACGATGGGATTATATTGGTAGTAAAATGTATCTGCCTCCCTGCCAGACCTCTCTTCGGATCTGTTGCAGGGCACGTAGAGACTGCGGCATCCTGGACTCGAAATTCACAAGGTTCATCATGGCTTCCAGTGTAACTCCAGTCTACTCTACTCTAAATCGCCAAATTTCCTAACATTTTCCTCTGATCATTGTTAAGCAAGTTATTTTCTGTTACAACAGACAAAGTGACAATGCACAGTAACATAATGCACGATAGAGGGCGGAACATGCTCTGACACAAAGGGAAGCGCGGCGAAGAGGCAGAGAGGGAGAGGGAGAACTAGAAATACGCAAAGGGGTGGCGACCAGTGACGGGGACAGGGAGAAACAAAACGCGAGCAAACGTGTAGAAAGTGAAAGGAGGTGGGAAAACGGGACAGGAGGAAGGGATTATTCAGAGAGAGTCGTGTGAGGTGCAAACACGGGGGTATCATCAGTGGAGTTTATGGGAAGAGGGATAATGGGGATTATCAGAGAAAAGAATGGGAAAGGAAGAGAGAAAAAGAGAGAGACGAGGACAGAAACACACAGAAAGAGGGAGAGAGAGATGGTAAGCAGACGGATGGACATAAATTGACATCAAGGTATCTAGTTCCGGATATTCCACTGCCCAGACGTCACAATTCCCTCTTTGTTCTTCCTGATGATTGGGCGGGCCTCAGTGATGTACACTCCTGCAGAATTTGGTTCCATTCGTCAAACGTTCGAAGCCACAATTTAGAAGAATGTCTTCTGACATTACACTCAAATTTTGGGGAGAAATTGCGTTTGGTCCGCCGAGCAGCTCCCGCCTGGGTACATCAGATTATCTGTGAAATATATCTCCATTAGTATATTCAGGGTTCTCCTTTGCAAGACGACAACTTTGGATCTCACCAATTAGGATGCAAGATGCAAGGGAAATGAGAGAGGATTCAATTCTACTACATGGATCGATATTAAATCCAATATGTAATAAATACAATGTGGCGTTTCAACAGATAGTCGATCGCGATCTTCAGCTCCTCGAGAAATCTACTCTGAATCACGGCAAGAACATGCGTATCGGTGCAGCAAAGAGGAAAGTGGATAGGGCGGTGTAGGAAGTACATATCATGCTTGCATTCGTGGTTCGAGACATAACATATAAAAATCGGGACGTTGCATTGCAACTTTAAAAAACACACTGATTAGGCCGTACCTGGAGGATTATGTAGAGTTCTGGGCCCACAATGTTGAAAGAATGTGATTGTGCTGTAGAGAATGCATAGCAGATTCACAACGATGTTGACTGTTTTGGAGAACTTCATTTACGGGGAGAGATTGGACAGGCTGGGCTCGTTTTCCGGGAAGGAAGGAGGCTAGAGGTGTCATAATAGCAATATATAACATTATGATAGGCATAAATAATGTACTTAGTCAACATATTTCCTATGGTAGGGGTGTGAAACACAGGAGGGTATGTTGTTCAGGTGATAGGTAGGGGATTTACAGGGGATCCTATGGGTATTTTCTTTTAACAGAGAGTGGTAGGTATCTGGAACACACTGCGAGAGCAATCAGACGTAACCTCCAACGTTGGGAGACATTTAGACAGCAAATGCTGTAATCTCGAGCAATCAACAAACTGCTGCAGGAACTCATCGGTTAAAATATCAGCTGTGGGGTGGCGATACGTCTGTAGACCCTGCATCGCTTAAGCTGGCAAGATATAGATGGAGAGGGTCGTAAAACTACGAAATGGGATCAGTGCAGATGGACAAATAGGTCAGCATGGACGTCATGGTCCGCAGGACCGGGTTCCTTGCTGTTCCATTCCGACTCCATGCCTGAGAACATGCCGGATCGCCGCCGGATGTTGTGTGAAGGAGTAAGACTCAGGTTAATGATAAATATTATATGTCCCGTTTCCTTGAACAAGTGTGTCGCTAACACGTGCTAATTACTATTTTTCAAAGGTAAACGCCAGTTCATTACAACGCCCTTGCGAAGTGATGCTGTTGCTACTAAAATTCAAAATAACTATTGTCCGATGTGTTTGTGTAAACTTATAATAAATACACAGGTGATGTGAGCTCGGGTGAATTGTATTTTCAGCATAAATAATATAATAGATAGGAAGCTGTCAAGGTGCCAGTCTTCACAATACTCTGCCCTAAACACATGCACACCGCTTACTCACACATGCTACAGCACCAGATATCCAACAGTAATATTATGTCTTGATCTTACTTTGTGTTGGTGCGGACTGGACGGGCCGAATGCTCTCGATCCATCCTGTAACCATTCTGTCATTACGTATTGAGACCCTTCGTGTGGACACAGAGCGGCCTGGAAACCGGCAGAGTTTCGGTTGCACACACAGACTTGGGACCGGATGGAGCAGGAGAGATTCAGTGGTTTACCAGGACGTGGGACCTTACAAAACTCACCCAGCCCCCAATCGCTTCGGTCGACCGCTTCCACGCTGCTACTCTTAGCCTCTCCACGAGGAATGTCACCAGCTTCCCGGATTCCACTACCAACCAGATGCCTCTGCTGCTTGTCTCCCGCCGCTAACAATGTCGGGGCACACCAATGGCTCAGCTCTCACAGCGGGACCAGTTGACCGACGGCAGCTGCTGTCGAGCAGCCCACCGATCTTTGGAAAACTCCAGGAAACTGGCGTACATGGTTGAGCCGAAACTTAAACCGAACACCGCTGTCTCCTCGGCTATTTTGACCGGCTGCATATCCGTGCGGATGTAAGCCAGTTGTACTAGCCCCTCCTTCCCCGGAGGGATGGATATAGATGCAAGCTTGGCATCGGAATTCGTCCGTCACTGGATCACCGAGAGGAATCTTTGCTGCCCTCGTCTCAAGGAGCAGTCGGTTGCCATCGGCAAAGACCCCTCCCATCTTAAGGGTAAATTCATCGGTGGCATTTGCGCCTGGAATTGGTCCATCAATACGCTCTTTCATACAGAACCTCCAGCGGACACGACATTTCCGGCTCTTGTCAGCAATACCCTCTCCACAATCCGTCCAGCTTCCCAACGACAAGTAAACAGACACCAGACGGAAGGCATGACATTTATTTTATTTCTGTTACTGAGCACAAAGTGTTTTCAGTTCGAGTCACGGATGGGATGAGTTTGCAGCCACAGTTATCAGATAAACTTCAATCTCCAGCATTGACACATTTTTACAGTGGTACAATCGCATTCATGTGAATGGTTGGTTAAATATGGTATCTATTGGGGGTATATAAACTTACTTGGTATTGGTATTGGTTTATTATTGTCACTTGTACCGAGGTACAGTGAATAGCTTCTCTTCCGAATCGATCGTACAGGTCAATTCATTGCCCAGTGCAGTTACATAGAGTTAGTACAGAGTGCATTGACGTCGTACAGGTATAAACAATTATAGTACAGAGCTGTTACAAATACAGAGAAATTGCAGTGCAATGTGCAAGGTCACAAAGTACATCGTGAGGTCAGATTCCATCTCATTGCATAAGGGAACCGATCAATAGTCTTAGCACAGTGGGATAGAAGCTGTCCTTACGTCTGGTGGTACGTGCCCTCAGGCTCCTGTATCTTCTGCCTGATGGAAGAGCAGAGAAGAGAGAATGTCCCGGATGGGTGGGGTCTTTGATTATGCTGGCTGCTTCACCAAGACAACGAGAGGTAAAGACAAAGTCCAAGGAGAGAAGGCTTGTGTCCGTGATGCGCTGAGCTGTGTCCACAACTCTTTGCGGATTCTTGCGATGCTGGGCAGAGCAGTTGCTGTACCAATCCGTGATACATCCAGATAGAATGCATTCTATGGTGCATTAGTAAAAGTTGGTGAGAATCAAAGGGGACAAACCAAATTTATTTAGCCTCCTGAGGAAGTAGAGGCGCTGTTGAGCTTTCTTGGCTGTGGCATCGACGTGATTTGACCAGGACAGGCTTTGGTGATGTTCGCTCCCAGGAACGAAGCTCTTAACCCTCTCGACCTCAGCACCATTCATGTGCACCTCTCCCTTTCCTGAAGTCAATGACCAGCTCTTTTGTTTTGTTGACATTGAGGGAAAGATTGTTGTCATGTCACCATTCCACGAAGCTCTCTATCTCCTTCCTGTACTCAGACTCATCGCTGTTTGAAATATGGCCTGCAACGAGTTTGGTGAGACAATTGGAAAGGGAGCTGGAAATAGTGAACATCTGGTCAGTTGACGGTTATTTTTATAATCGGACCATATCTGTGACTCTCTCTACCATTTCAATAATTTCACGAAGAGTTTCAGCGGACACTTCACCACGTTCTTCAGCTCCTCTCGGAACATGCTTTGTGTCAGAACATTAATCCCCGTGTTCTTGCAGGTACTGAGAAGCTGCAACATGAATGCGATTGGGGGAAGGTCACTTCCCGTGAAGTACTCAGCGCCCAGAACACGCTCAGACACAACATATCCGACCTCAGTGCTCCACAACAACATGAAACTGCCGGATATACTGAAGAGTAAAACGATGGCTTTCCTTCGATTGTCCATCTCCGGGTCCTTGTCATTCTCTCCATTGCTGCGGAGCCAGAGCCTCCTGCGGATTCTACCAGATACGAGAATATATCTAGCTGTCAGTGAATTGATCAACAGTAACAAAACGAATGGGAGGCAAGGGGTTAAAGTGAACATAAACAACTCGAATGAAGCCCATGAGGATGAATTTAAAAATGCCAATTTCCAGGCACAGCCTTGGGGTGTCCAATGTAAAATACCAGGGTATGCTTATTAAACAGCTCAGTCACCGTCCCGAGAATCACAGTCGCCGTTCTCTCTGTGCAATATTTTATTCTTAGGTTCTGACAACAAATGGACACAAACCGATCAAATGTGAAGCCCACCGTGAACCAGACGGAGACCACGGTAGCTGCATATAGCAGGACAAAGTTCAAGGAACACGCAGGGTTTATGGCCAAGAATGAAAATGGGAAATACATTTCAACAATGGCACTTAACACGACGTCAGTGATGACGACCAGGAGATCGGCCGCTGCCAATCCCACCAGGTAGCGAGTGACACATTTGGACAGACCGCACTTTCCTCGGGAGAGGATCACAATCGCCACCAAGTTAACTGTTGGGGAGAGAAAAAAATATGTAATGATGAGGTCAGCAAAATAACCCTGTGCTGAGTGAATTCCCAGGTGACATCAGGAAGGGAGATGAGATACATAACATAAATGGAATTAAAGTAACTATTAGTGGAAAGCTGAGGCAAACAAAACTAGACGCTGCGCACAGCGACACGTGTTCTATTCTTTCCTCGGGCGATGGTTGAGTGGATTGTGCACGTTTTCCACGTCACCATTTGGCGTCCCCCGGGTCTCTAGAATCCTTCTGCATTTCAAAGATGTTTTAGCTTGTTAACTGGTTGCTGTAAATTGCCCCATAGTGCGGGGTTAAGGTAAGAGATTCAGCGTAGTGTTGATAGGAAAGTAAGGGGTAATAAATCGCAAATAATTGGGACAATTGTCTTGCGGCGTTCTTCCTTGGGAATGACGTGCACTAGATGGGTAGGATGGCCTCCTTTTATGTCGGAATACACACCGAAAGAGAAATGTAGTTATTAAAGCACGAACTCTTGTGGGGGCAAAGAAATAAATTCTCCAGTCAATGGCGTGCAAGGACAATTACTGAGGCAATAAATGTAAGGAAAACCAGTTACACGGGTGGTTCCATTTGAAATGCCGCCGCCTCTTCAAATACTTCAATTATTACCCTGATGTAACAATGCCATTCGTTATGCTAACCCTATTAAACTATTTCCAGGATTAACCAAGATCAGTACAGAAATCCCCGTGCGCGTGCTCTGAAATTGAGCATGATCGCGCCTGACGCCGAGTGTGTGAAGTGCAGAGGGTCGGAGAGACGAAGGGGCCGAACACATCTAGGTGCTGCGCTTCATGACAATATCAAACTGCCAGTTAATAGAAAAAGTAAAACAATGCATTTTCCACTGCACCGCATTTCTATATTCTTGAGGTTTTGCTCAAAACAGCGAACGGTAGTTTACTGCGGACTGCAAAACGCATTCGCACGAAACAGCAATGATCAAGTTATAATAGCAAAAGGCGGTCCAGCAAGTGATCACTGACGGGGCAGAGAGCAGTCACATGGAAGGTTCTGAGAAGGATATTGACAAGGAGAAGAGTGAATCTGCAACGTGCCATGAGGAAAGGACAGGGTGAAGGTGCAGTGGGATCTGGGCAGTGTGATAGTCTGTGGAATGCGACAGGGGGAAGATTTAGTGAGGTCTTGGTGAGGAGGTGTAGGATTAATAAACTATAACTGTATTAATATCTTAAGACAGATGAGAATTATGGCTGCTCGAAATACTGATTTTAAAGTGTCCTTCAGGCCAGAACAGCCACACCACTGCTTACCTGGGCTGGGTGCTGTGTAGTAATTGCTGTTTCTGGAACTTAATTGGAGTCCCATTATGCTTGACTATGGAGATGATGGTCAATCTTAACGGGAAATGGGAAGGCTGTCTCAAACAATGAAGGTGATACCTGCCTTTGTCTCACCCGATTGCAAAATGATTAGCTGAGCCTGTGGTGTGAGGCTGCTCTTTGTCCATCTGCAGTAGCCCTTTGTCCGTTTCCTGCTCAACCAAGAACTCCGGCACCTGACTCATTAAAGTGTGCGTGACAATACCTGTATAAATCTCTGTTTACCCCTTTGTACTGAGAGAACTCGGGAAGCGACTCTTAGTGAGTGCTGAAGAGAATTCTCCTAGCGGTGCACTGCTAATAAAGGTATTTGTTCGAATCTACCTGGTGGCACTGTGTTATTTACAGCGGACGGATAGGGCAATTGATTTCGGGACGACATTGGTATCGTGACAGTGGATAGCGGATTGAGCAATGAGAACGTGCTTGTGGTCTGCACATGTTGACAGCGCAGTTGGGTGAGAGCCGGTTTAAACTCCAGTGGAATTCTACATTGTGAACTGGAAGTAGTTCTGGGCAGTGTGTATTTACAGTGGGGGCCGGCTGAATGTGCACCAAGGAAGGGGAGATTCGGCAAAGTGAAGAAGCTCCGGGGACTGTAGGTGAATAAGAATAACATTTCCTTCCCTCTTCTCTCATCTTTCTGCAGATTCCTCCATGATTTTAAACTATCTCCCACGGGAAATGTCCACGTTTTTATTGGACATATATTTGGATATTATTATGTACAAATCGATTGAACCTCATCGTATACAGTTTCACAGGAAACGACTCCACCCTCTCTCATCATAACTTATCATTCCCAATTTGAATGCGGGATAACAAGTGAATAAATTTCATCTGTCCTCGCTCCCTGAAGTAACGTGGTGATCCGAACTCTTGGCAGTCTGTGACCAAACTGGTTTGTTATCAACTTCAAGCATAATATCCCTGATCTTGTATAATATAGAAAAGCGCCTATATATATTTTAGATACCTAACGTTTATGCAGCATAGAGTCAGGGATTCATAGACTACAGCTTTCAGACAACTACACATCAATTCACCCCAGATTCATCAATTCATCTACACTCAGTCTGCAACTTACAGCAGCGAAGTAGTCACTAATTCACACACCGTTGGGTGAGAGTGGAAACCGGAAATGTCAGAAGTTGCCAGTGAACTAATTCCAGAGGCATGAGATCTGAAAGAGGAGTCAACAACAATTCTCAGCTGCAATGAGTGACCACAGAGACTGCAACTCTGACCCCACATTCCTGTGTGTGATACATCATTTACACCGCACCACCTCATTCCATTCCATATCCAACAACATATCCATGTGTGCCCTCTGACACTGAACAATGTTGCCCAGCACCGCCACCGCCATGTTCAGTGTCCCGCAGCTCACATACCCATTCCCAACAGGAACAGGTGCTGCCTTTCTTCACTGACGTTGGGTCACAGACACCGGATCCCTCACCACACACCACTGTGGCAGAACCGACACCCACAACGGGGCAGCAGTTCAACAACCCCTCTTCAGTCAGCTTGTGTGAGGGCTCTGTAGCCGCGGGGTTTACTCTCATGGAGCAACAAGTGGTGGGGAACAGACACAGACTTGCGCCTCCTCCGTCACCCAAGCCCACGCCCCAATACACAGATATGATCTCTGATTCGGACGGAACCTGGACAGGGATTGAAATGTACTCTGTTCCGTCAATAACACGGCACCATCTCTCTGGAACACGGTCAGAAATGTACTTAAACCAGGAACAAGCAAGCTCAAACATCACCACAGGGTACAAAGGGAACTGCAAAAGCTGCTCCATTTCTGGAGACGGAGCATCACAGCCACAGGCAAGAGGAGAAATAAAAAATATTGTGGGTGTTGGAAATCTGAAATAAAACCAAAAGTGTTGGCTAAATAGAAATGCTAGAATATACTGAGCGTTTCCCAGTTGGTCAGTCTGAGCAATGTCATTCCAGACGCTGATACAGCAATATCCCAGCTGTATCAAAGACACAAAAAAACCTTCACCCAGATATTTAACTCACTGACCATGCTCCCGAATAGCACACTTTTTGCCATGGACACTGAAAGCCCAAACACAAACATGGGACCAGACAGGTGCATCCAGGAAGTTAGAACTACCCTTGGGAAAAATCCCTGACCCTGAGGGACCATACGAGGCTTTGGTCAAACTATTTCCCTGGAACTACAGACCACCAGAAGTGCCGCAGGTGACCACTGTGTCATTGCAGATACCTGGATGACATTTCGGGTGTGTGAACAGAATCCCTCTAACTCTGAGGAATTCATCAAGATCCTTAACAGTCACCACCCCTCCATCAGAGTCACAACGAAAGGATAATTGATGTTGTGGACACCACTATGTTGAAACTGGCATGAGAACACGAGGACCAAAAGAGTTACCAAAGGCTTTTCAAAACAACAGAGGCGCACGTCCATTTGCACACCATGATCCGCCATCACAAGCACACATTCAGAGGCACAAGAAATCTAACTGAATCGCTTTCATCGCATTTGCACCAGGGAGGAGGACCTCAACCAATCAATTTCACACCTCCACCACAGACTTTGCAACGTCACCCTGGACTTCACAACATTTGCGACGCATTCCACTCCCCGTTGAGTCGAGCTCAACTCCCCATTCAATGGCTGCAATATCTACCCCTGTTCCAGACATCCCCTGTGTCCCATCCAGTTCACTCCTCCCATTCTCTGCCACTTACACGAACGTATTTTCTCTATTTCTCAGTCCTAACGAAGAGGTTTCGACCTGAAATTTTGCTTAACTCTCTTTCCACAGACGCGGAGAGATCTGCTGAGTTTTGCCAGCAGTTTCAGGTTTTACTACAGACCAGCGGGGACTTATTCCGGGATGTGGAAATATTCCACACTGCTTGCAAATAAAGAAAGTGGGATGAAAGTGAAACACGAACGTGTCTCAGGCAGCCGAGCGGCAACGCCGGTATTACACCCGGTCGGGAGCATTACCGGTTCATGTGGAGTCTCTGAAAGAGAAAGAAAGTCATTGACAGCAGGTTAGTTTCTCTCAGTGATGTAACAGCCGGGAGACCAAGGATACGCATCCTACGTTATTTCACGGTGTATTTCACATACTGGGACCATCAGCGTGTTACTCCTCTCTGCCCACACACCCAGAATGTACACTGTAAACTCACATCTTCACTGCTGAACTGACAGTGGCAGCTGATTTATATATCACACTGCAAAGCCTTCAATAGTCAAAATACAACATGGCAACTTCTCCTGAGATCACAGTTTGGATGAAGACACCGGGTGAAATTAAAAGCAAAAGCAGAATTTAGCAGATATCATCCACAGAACTATACAGCAGTGTCACAGGCCATTAATGTGGCCCAGTCCATCAATGTGGCCCAGTCCATCACCAGCACCTACAGAGTTAACACTGATGAACACGGTGATTACCCGTGTGTATCTACGCACTGGGAATTCTGGCAGCTGCCAGAACTGGATAGTAAATGGCCAGGACTTGTCCAAGAATCCGGGCTCCCATGTTCGCGGAGAACTGGCGATTCCTCTGTTGATGCAACACACTAGGCCTGTTGCCAAACCAGTGCTGAGATGTTCACGGCAGCTCTTATTATAGAGGAGAGAACTCTCCAGTGGCACCAATCTCCTGATCATTGATGTTAGTTACACTCACTGAACAACCGGGTTACCTCAGCTGATCCCAGAATAGCGCCGCTCTGGGAATACCAGACTGAAAGTGACATGCCATACATCGGAATGTAATCTTTGACAAAGAGCACCGGCTACATTGTACAGGGGCTGTGCCACCGTAGGGAAAGGATCACTGAGGATCCAAGGGCTTCAGTATTTGGGGTCAATACTGTTTCTGTCTGTGTCTTGCTCTGGCCACATCGGACTCTCAGGTATGTAGATTGAATGAACCCATTCCAGTGTTGCAACTGTGGGAATGTGTAACCAGGGGACGGAGGTTGGAAAAAGGTTTAAGGTCAAATGAGGGCAGATATTGGTAAATCCCACATCACGTGGTCAGCTTCTCACAGAGAGGGAAGGACGGCTGCCGACCTGACCTGGCCTGGTCCCTGTGTGATTCCATCCCCACCAGTGTGTTTGTCCCTGCGTTGCCTGTGCCAGGCTTCTATTTCTATTACCGATGCTATTACTGCTGCTATTACCGATGACCGAGGGGAGAAAATGGTCCCGATACACAGGGCTGTAGGGAATGTCGGACACAGGGGTGCCCGAGGGCAACGCGTGTGGGTGAGGATCTGAGGAGGTCTGTGTGGGCGGTTACTGGTCTCACCTGTGTGAAAGGTGTTTTACCTGGTGCACTGATCACCGCGTATCAGCGAGGAGGCCCAGAGAGTGACAGGACTGTGTGTGCCGCTGACCTGTGCTGCTCGGAGCCCTGAATGAACCCGAGCGGTCCCATCAGATTTATAAATTCATCCATTCATGAATATATACAGCACAGAAATAAGCCCTTCGGCACAACGTGTCAGTGCTGACCAAGGTGACCAATTCCATTTCCCTGCGTTTGGTCCATGTTCCCCGTAAACGTTCTTCTCCCCGTCCCTGACCATGTGTTTGCTTTAACCGTGTCATTGTATCTGCCTCTACCGCCTCCTCTGGCAGCTCGTTTCATTTACCCATTAACCCACCACTCTCTGTGTGGAACCGTCACCACTCAAGACTCCCTGTGAATATTTCCCCTCTTACCTTAACTCTATGTCCTATACATTTAGACTCCCTCTCACTGGCAAGAAGACCGTGACTCTGCCCCTCATAACTACAAACCTCTGTAAGCAACCTCAGCCGCACTCACTTCAGGGGAAACAGTCCCTGTCGATCCAATCCCTCTTTTCTGCCCCCTCCCCATTTTAATCACATCCTTATTATAGCATTAGACTGGAACTTCACACAACATTTCACACCAACACCTTGCAGAACTGGAATATGAGGTCCCACCTTCGGTACTGACTGCCTCTATCGATGAAGGCAAGCTTGCCATGTGCCGTCTTCAACACCCCGTCTACCTGTGTTGTCACCAGTAGGGAATATGTACCTGTACCTCTTGGTGTCTCTGTTCAACAACACCAGCCGAGGCACTGCCATTCACCATGGATGTCCCGGCATGATTTAAATTCCCAAAGAATGCACGACTTTGCACATGTAGGAGTTAAATTCCAACTGCCATTCCTTTGACCACTTTACCATTTGATTAGTGTCCTGTTGTAACTTTAGACAACATTCTCACTGTCCCCGACACCACCAATTTTGGAGTCATCTGTGAACCTACTGATCACACCACCAACATTCTTCTCCAGACATGAATATAGATGACAAACAACAGGGGAGCCGCACCCATCCCTGCCATACATTACTGGTCACAGGCCTCCAATATGAAAAACAGACCTCCCCTCCCACCCCTGCCTCCTTCCACCAAGTCAGTGTTGTATCCATTCAGTAGCCCGCCCTCTGCCCCATGATCAAACCTTCCAGACCAGCCTACCAGGCAGGACATTTTGAGGACCATGCCAAAAACCATGTGGACAACTTTTATCACCGTTTCCTCATCAATCTTCTACAGTAAATCTTCAAACAATCCTGAGTCAAATTCGTGAGAGATCATATCCCATGGACAAAGCAATGCTGAGTGTCCCAGACCAGCCCTTGCACTTCGAAATGCTGGTAGATCCTGTCCCTCAGAATCCTCTCCATTAACATTCCCACCACTGATGTGAGGCTCACCGCGCTGTAGTTCTCTGGCTTGTCCTTGCAACCTTGTTCAATAAAGCAATACATTATCCATCCTACAGTCTTCCGGTACCTCACCAATGGTTAAGGATGATACAACAATCTTTAGCAGGATCCCCAAAAATTTCCTCACCTACTTCCCACAACATCATCGGGTACAGGCACCGGGGATTTATCCATATCGACAGCACGTCCAATTTCGTTTTGTCACTGTGTTTCAGGATAACCACTATCCTCTTCGGTCTACTCACCTAACTCCCATGTCTTTCTCTGCGGTAAATAAAGATGACCAGTATCCATGTGAAAACTCACCCATATGCTGTGGCTCCACAGATAGGACAACAACACTGATCCATGGGAGGACCTATTCTCTCCCTCGCTGCCCATTTGTTCTTATATACTTATAGAATCCTTCAGGATTCCCCTTTACCTGATCGGCCAGGGATATCTCATGTCCTCTCTTTGCTTTTATAACTTCCTTCTTAAGTATACGTCATCATTTCTTATATTCCTCAAGGGATTCACTTCATCTGAGCTGCCTAAGATATGTGCCTCCTTATGTTTTGCTGACCAGATCCTCAATGTCAATCATGAATCTAATTAGCTTCTCTAACCCAGCCAGCATTACCGTTCACTCTAACAGGGAGAATTTGGCCCTTAAGACCTCCGATCCCCCGTCTAAAGACTCCCACTTGCGAGAAATCCTATTACCTGTTAACAGACTCTCCCAATCAACCTTGCAAGTTCCTGTTTAATAATATCAAAATTTTCCCAACCCCAATTAAGGATTTTAATTCATGGACCAGTCCTATTTTTTCCTGTAACTATTTTAAAAAAATGAAATAATGGTAACTGTTGACTTAGTGCTCTATCACTGACACGTCAGTTACTTGCCCAGCCTTGTGTCCCAGGATCATTTTGAGTGTTGCCGCCTTTATGGGAGGAACATCTTCACGTTGCTTGGAAAACTTTTCCTGGACCCACTCAACATATGTTGTTTCATCTAATCCCTTCACTCCAGCCATCTCAGCCAATATTAGGGAAGTTAAAATCACCGATTTCCACGTATTTATTTCCCTCCATAGATGCTGCCTGACCTGCTGAGTTCCTATAACCCTTTTTGTGTGTTACTATTATAGCCTATTATTCCGACAGCTGTCTGCGATCTCTCTGCACATTCCCTCCTCCAGACCTTCCAGGGGTCTCACATTAAAATGAACACAGCTTAGCCTATCAGACCGTCCTCACTCACTGACTTGACCCTGCCTGTCCCGTCTCTTTCTGGCTTGCTTACTGTAACCTCCCGATTTGCTTCGTCCTTCTCATCTGCCACATTTACAAATTGGATCCCATCCCCGGACAAGACCAGTTTAAACCCTAATGAATAGCACCAGCAAACCCCCCACCCCCCCCCCCCCCGCCAGATTATTGCTCCCCCTCCAGTTCAGGTGCAACCCGTCCCTCTTGTACAGTTCACCACTGCCAAGGAGAGATCCCAATGGTCCAAAGAACTGAAACTTCCCTCCTGCAACAGCCCCCAGCCACACATTCACTTATCCTGTCTTTCAATTCCCCATCACCCTCACCAGAAAGTGTCACCGGCAGTAATCCAGAGATTACAGCCCTTGAGCTCCCGGTTTTGAACCTACTGTCTAACTCCCCATATTTACTCTGCAGGCCCTCATCCCTTTTTCTGCCAATGCCTTCCGTCCCAAATGTGCACGACGACCCTCAGGCTGCTCCCCCTACACCCTACAAAAATGTTCTGGAACCGTGTAGACACGTCCTTGACCCTGGCAGCCGGGTAAGAACTCACCATCCCGGCGTTTCGTTCGCTGCCACAGAATCTCCTGTGTGCCCCCCTCACTGTGGAGTCTCCTATCACTACAGCTCCCTTGGTCTCCACCCTCCCCTGCTGTACATCAGAGCCAGTCGTTGTGCCACAGACCTGGCTGCTGCTGCTGCTCTCCTCTGATAGGACAGCCCCCAAAAATAGGTAATGTGTCACCTTTCTGGAAGTGCCCAGTGTTGTCCAGGCATCGGGAAGTATCTGAGATTCTGGCACAAAGTGTCCCAGTGCTGCCTCCACTCATGGCTGCCCTCCACTGTGATAGGATATTGGCTTCATTTCCACGTTGAACAACACTTGGGGGAAGAGCTGGGCGGAGCACGGACACCAGGTGCACTGTGGCGGGAGGATTTCATTCCCCTGTAGAGAGCTGGCAGTGCCACCAGTGACCGAGCCGGTCCGGTACTGAAGGGTATATCTGCCAGACCCGGCACTGAAGCTGATGGAACAGCCAACACGCAGAGTGGGGGGGGGGGGGGGGAGGTGGTCACTGACAAGTGCTGCTCCTTCCCTGACCAATGGACCGGTCACAGTTGCAGGTGTCCATGGCGACACTGCTGGGCTGTTGGCAGCCGAGAGCTGGGTACGGCCCAACACTGGGACCACTGTCTGTCATGTGACTGAGAACCGGATACGTCAGATGGATCAGTGACAGACCAGCAGCTCGTAACTGGACCTCTGTGATGCTACGTGTGTAGAAGCAACAGCATCTGATACCACCAGAATCGGCACTCATTGTACTGAAAGCAGAGAGACCAGTACACCCGGGGAATATAGTGCTGGAGACAGATCACTCGAACGGTCCACACTGTACTGCAGTTATACCGACCAGTTAAATGTCGACGTTGTCCGATCAGAAGACAGAGCAGTGGTGACCAAGCACAGGACCAAATGGTCAATGAACAGTCCCTCCCCAGCACTGTACTGTGAGCAGACACAACAGGACATACCCAGAAGCCCACGGTAAGCATCAATCTGGTACAACACACAGTACGGAGACGGGGCAGTACAACTGCCCACACGGTGTTGTCAGAAAAGAGACAGATGCAACAGCCAATGCTGTCGGATAAGAACAGACAAAAAAAGATCGTGTGCTCAGCATGGGACTGCAAGTTGACAGACCCGTACACACCCAACACTGTACTGCAAGGGGACAGAACAGTACCTCCCCAACACTGTACTGTAAGGGGACAGACCAGTACACCCCCAACGCTGTGCTGTAATGATAAAAACCAGTAAACTCCCAAAAATATACAGTCATCAGACAGACCAGTGCAGCCACAACACTGTACTGTAAGGTTACAGACCTGTACATCCCCAATGCTGTACTGTTAAGAGGACAGGTCAGTTCACCCCAAAAACTGTACTCTAAGGTAACAGATGAGTTCGCCCAACACCATACAGCAGACAGACCAGTACATGCCCGCAGCATTATACTGTAACATAACATTACAATCAAGACTGCTCACTGTAACGGTACACATCTGTCTGCCCCTCGTAACCCACTGCAAGGACACAATTCTCTCCACACTGAACATTTCACTGTAAGGACACCTTCTTCTTCCCCCACAGTAACAAAATGCACAACGGTGTACTGTGTCCAACTTCAGCACCAATTGTACGGTTTCAAGACCACATGTCTGGTGGTGACCATCAGTTTATTCCTGCCATTGGTGAAGTTGTGCTTGGTCACAGCTCCGTGAGGCTCTTGTAGATTCATAACCCTCTCCTTCCTAGGTGTCACAGTAATGTCATTGCCGCATGTGCTTCACACGTTGTGTCAAAAGCACAGTTTGTAACACTATTTGATTTAAACGTAGAAAAAGGAATGCCAACCAGGTCTTATGCAGTGTGTCATCAGTGTGTCACTCGTTGTGTCATCAGTGAATGTATTTTCATTGTTGTTGTGAAGACCTTCAGGAAGGGGTGGTTTGTGTTGTCTTTTGTTCCCAGAGAGAATATGTGCCACTGAAAAATAAATTGAAGTTAATTTTTACCACGTGAATATTTCCCAAAACTGTAACAGACAGGCACAGCCACTGATGTGGACCGGGGCCTTAAACAGAGCTATGGATTTGAGATCAGAAATTTGGCCACAGTTGCAATAAAAATTTAGTGTATGGTTGGATAAATATAGACCTGAAGTAACTTACTTTAAGGGTGAAGCTGAATACACACATATCACCTCACTGTGAGCTCACAGTTGTGTACAGGCACAGTAACTCATGGTCAGAACAAGCTCGATGTACCCACACTCGCTCACTATACGGGCACAGGTCTATACTCCCACGATCCATCACATATTTCCTCACTGTAAGGACATATTTTCATTCACCCACAGTAATATCATATAAAGTATACAGCTCTGTACACCCACAGGATGTCACTGTTAAAAATACATTTCTGTTCACAAACAGTAATTCAGTGCAGGGAAGCAGCTGTGCACACATGAAAAATAACACTGTAGGACACAAACCCTTTTACACACATTACCTCACTGTGAAGACACAGATGGATACAAGCAGTAACTCACTGTACAGATACAGATGTGTGCACACACAATATCTCTGTACAGACAGAGATTTATATACAGAACTTCACTGGGCAGATCAGCTGTATACACGCACACAGACACACAGACACACACACAAACACACACACACACACACACAGAGTACCTCACTGTGCAGACACAGATGTTTACACAGTACCTCACTCCACAGACACAGATGGATACAAACACAGTACCCACTGTACAGACACACATATACACACCCACAGTACCTCAGTGCACAGACAGTTTTCTATACTCACAGAACTTAACTGCACAGACACAGATGTGACACACACAGCACCTAACTGCATAGACACAGATGTACACACACAGTTACTCTCTGTACAGACACAGATGTTTACATACACAGTACTTCACGGTACAGACACAGATGTAGACACCAACAATTCCTCACTGAACAGGCACAGAGGTACACACCCACAGTACCTCACTGCACAGACACAGATGATAACACGCACATTATCTTACTGTATAGTGACAAATGTATACACCCACAGTTACTCTCTGTACAGACACAGATGTATACACCCACAGTTATTCTCTGTACAGATACAGATGTATACACCCACAGTTATTCTCTGTACAGACACATACAGTATAATTACATCCAGAGTACCTCACTGCACAGACACAGATGATTATACACGCATTACCTTACTGAACAAATGCAGATGTATATACCCAGAGCACCTCATTATAGAGACTCAGATATTGCAAACACAGTACCTCACTGTGCTGACACAGAGAAGTGCACACTCACTACCTCACTGTACTTACACTGATGGAAATAACCACAGTACATCAATGCACAGACACTGATGTATACACACACTATCTCACTGTGGAGGCACAAATGTATACACCATCAGTACCTCAATGTTCAGAGACAGATTTGTCCACTCACATTTCCTCACTTACCGACAGAGTTGTAAACACCCACAGTTTATCACTGTAAAGGCACAGACATAAACACACATACAGCACCTCACTGTGCAGACACTGATGTACACACCAACAGTACCTCATTGCACACGCCTGTACCTCACTGTGCAGATACCGATTTATACAAACACAAATCCTAACCGCACAGACACAGATACACACACTCCCAGCATGTCACTGTAAAGACACAGATGTATACACCAACAGTATCTAGTGGTAGAGACGCGGATGAATACACACACAGTAAATCACTGTACAGACACAGAATAACAAACGCCACACATCTCTTCACCATTCAGGCACTGCTCTATTCACACAGCATACCTCACTGTAAAGACACAGATGCAGACACACAGTAGCACACTATACAAGAACTGATGTATACACCCACCGTTCCTCTCTGTACAGACACCGATATAGACACACACAGTACCTGTCTGTACAGACACGGATGTATACACATACTGTAGTTCACTCTACAGACACATGTGTATGCACACATGCACTAATTACACATATGCAGATGTATGCACACCCAATATCTTACTGTACAGACACAAATGTGCACAACCAGAGTACCTCAGTTTACAGATACAGATGCATACAGCCAGAGCACCTCACTGTGGTCATTGATGTACACGTCCCGAGAACATCACTGTGCAGACACAGATGTATACACACTCAGTATATCACTGCACACACACTGATGTTTCCACACACAGTACTTCACAGAATGGATAGAGATGTTTTCACCATCAGTACCTCACTGTACAGACACTGATGTTAAAAGACACATTGCCACTCTGCTCAGACACAGATTTATACACAGAGGACCTCACTGTACAGACACAAATGTATGCACACAAAGTACCTCACTGTACTGACACAGATGAGAACACACACAGTACCTCACTGCGCATTCACAGATGTACACACGCACAGTACCTCAGTGTACAGACACAGTTGGAGACACACACAGTACCTCACCGTACTGGCACATGTGTATGCACAGAAAGTACCTCACTGTACAGACAGATGTATACATACAGAGAGTACATCACTGTCCAGTATACAACAACACTGTCCAGTATACACTGTGCACTGCACTGCACAGTGGCAGTATAGACACAGTGGCAGTATCTGTACTGTTTGGGTGATGGTCCCAGTCTGTGAAATACACCGTGAAATAACCCAGGATGGGTGTTCCTGGTTCTACCTTTTACAACACTGAGTAAACCTAACCTTTTGTCAGTGACATTCTTTCTCTTTCATGGGCTGTAAATCAGCTGTTAATGCCTCCGCCCGGGTGTGAGTCGGTGTTGTCACTCATCTGCCTGAGACACGTTCGAGATTCAATTCCACCCACTTCAGTTATCCAAAGACAGCGTGGAACAACACCAGATCCCTGAAAAGAATTCCCGCTGGTCTGTAATAAAACTCGAAAATGCTGAAAAATCTCAGCACGTCAGACAGCAACTGTGGAAAGAGAGGCAGGCAAGGTTTCAGATCAAAGACTCCTCAACAGTACTGAGAATGAGGGAAAGCAAGTTAGTCTCAATGGCAAAGAAAGTACGAAGGGCAACGGGTGGCAAAACGGGGATGTCTGAAGCAGGGTGAGATGTTGCTCCCATTGAACGGAGAGTTGAGCTCCTTCGTCTGTGTAATGTGTTGCGGATGGTGTGAATTCCCGGCAACGTTGTGAAGTCTGGGTGATATTTTTATAGTCCGACCTCCAGGGACCTGACCAGCCTAATCCAGCGTTTCCGGTTTCTCCAGCATTTTCGTTTTAATTTCTAAATTCCTGCATCCGTACTCCCCTCCTCCCCATTTCCGCACAGGTCTGTCGTTGTGATTCTCCGTCTCCAGGAACGTATCAGCATTTCCTTTCCTCTTTGTACCTTGTGATGTTGTTTAAACCCAGATGTCCCTGAGTTGAGTAAATTTTAGACGATGGTCCATTGAGATGGTGCCGTATTATTGCCAGGAATAAATACATTTCAATTAATTTCCAGGAATAGTCCGAATCTGAGATCAGACCTTTATATTGGGGCATGGACTTGGGTGATGACCGAGGCGCAAGTCCGTGTCCGTTCCCTGTCCCTTATTGCTCTGTGAGGGCCGCCCCCGCTTTTCCAGAGCCCTCACACCATATGACTGAAAAGGAGTTGATGAACCGCTGCCGCCTTGTGGGTATCGGTGCTGCAACAGTGGTGTGTGCTGAGAAATCCCGGGTCTGTGACCCAACGTCAGTCGAGAAAGGCAACACCTGTTCCAGTTGGGAATGGGTCTGTGAGCTGCAGAACTCTGAACCTGGAGGGGACCCTACTGGTCAACGTCAGTTGATGTCAGAGGGAACAGAGGAATAAGTTGTAGGAAAGGGAACTAGATGAGTTGGTGCGATGTAAATTATGTATCACACACGGGATGGTAGAGTTAGAGATAAAATCCCCATTTTCACAAATTTCATCTGAGATTCCTTGTTGTCTCCTCCGTACGCCTCAGACTTCCGACTTCATTCATTGGAAACTTCTACCTTGCTCACTTTAAATGAATTTACTGTGAATATAGAGTGTTGGTGCGAGTATGAAATCTGTTGATTTATGCTCCTGTTTATTCATATACTATCCTTCAATTGATCCTGACATCTCATTAGTGAGCTCAGTGTCAGATTCTGAATTCCTTTTCTCCATCGGCTGCAGATTGCTTCGGCTGCTGGAAATGTGGCTTCGCAGTTCTAGAGACCAGGGTTTGATGTTGACCTTGGGTTCTGTCTATGCTGAGTTTGCGGATTCTCCCTGTGATCGAGTTGGTTCCCTCTGACTGCTTGGGCTTCCAATCTCACCCAAAGAGTTTTATCCGGTTTCCACTCTCACCGAAAGATGCGTGAGTTAGTGGCTCCTTTGCAGTTGCAAGCGACACGATGTGCGTCGATGAAAGAAAAGTAGAAACTGGGGAGAATTGATGTGAATGTGGGCAAAAGAGCCCGTTACTCTGGTCCACGCGTCTATGACTTTTTTCTTCATAAACGGAAATAACTCGGTCCACAGGTCCTCAAAGGTACTGGGGTCGGTCAGTCAGGTATCGATAAATATATGAAGGTGCTTTTCCATATTACACCAGAAAGGGATGTTATGCTTGAAGTGGTTAACAAACCAGGGTGGTCACAGTTTGAGTATCAGGCAGAGTTCTGGTCACCGCATTATAACAATGATGCCACTGTAGTGGAGGGAGTGCAGACGATATCTATGCACCTGTTATCCCGCAAGGAATGTGGGAATTACGAGGAATGGTGAGTGGGTGTGGTACTTTCTGTGGAACAGTATTTGGAGGAGGTCTTAATCGATATGTGCATAATATTCGGTCAGATGCAGTAACAATTTGGAGGGTGTTGCAGAAATATGAAAAAAGAGGGAGGGAAATGTCATTTACATTCACGGTAATTCCCCCGGCACCTTCACCCTGTCAACTTCCCGCAGGACACACTCCCTGCCCCAATCCAACTACGACGTCAGCAGGATCATTGCCAAATGCAGTTTCACACGGTTCAATCCGCACTTCACATTCACTCTCGCAGTGCCGACTACATCTTCACCCTGCCCAGTCCCAACTGCACCTTCACCCGGCCAGGTCCCCACTGCACCTTCACCTTGCCAGGTCCCCACTGCACATTAACCCCGCCTGGTCCCCACTGCACCTTCACCCTTCCCAGTACCCACTGCACCTTCACTCTGCCCAGTATCCACTGCACCTTCACCCGTCCGGGGACCTACTGCATTTTCACCCTGCCCCGTCCCAACTGCACCTTCACCCTGCACAGTCCCAACTGCATCTTCACCCTGCCAGGTCCCCGCTGCACATTAACCTCGCCCGGTCCCCACTGCACCTTAACCTTGCCCAGTACCCACTGCACCTTCATCCTGCCCAGTACCCACTGCACCTTCACCCTGCCCGGTCCTCACTGAACCTTCACCCTGCCCGTTCCCCACTGCACATTCACCCTTCCTGGTCCCCAGTGCCCGTTGTGAATTCCGTTCTCACAACCTTCCTTGTGATTGCGCTCTACCCTATGAGTCTTCAGTCTCTCCACAGCCCTTTACAGCCCCAGCACTCTCAGCAATTGTAGATTCATCATGGTTGTTCCTGACGTTTGCTGTACAGAGTCCGCAGCAGACTCTGGTTCTCTCTGATGAGAAAATAGTCAAGTGTCCAGAAATATGGGGGCAGCAAGAAATCCATAGTTTTACTCTTCAGTAGAGCTGACAGTTTTATATCGTCATTAAGCGCAACATAGGTTATGTTCTTTCCTCTATCTGACCTTTGATTTCGGTGACCAGTGGTGTACCTAAGGGATCTGTTCTGGGACCCTTACTTTTTGTGATTTCTATAAACGACCTGGATGAGGAGGTGGAGGAATGGGTTAGTAACTTTACGGATGACACAAAGGTTGAAGGTGTTGTGGATAGAATAGAGGTCTGTGAGAGGTTACAGCGGGAGATAGGATGCAAAGCTGTGTTGAGAAATGGCAGATGCAGTTCAACCCAGATAAGTGAGAAGTGGTTCATTTTGCTAGGTCAAATATGATGGTAGAATGTAGTACTAATGGTAGGAATCTTGGCAGTTATGAGGATCAGATGGATCTTGGGGTCCGAGTCAATAGGACGCTCAAAGCAGCTGCATAGTTTGACTCTGTGGTTAAGAAAGCATATGGTGCATTGTCCTTCATCAATCGTGGAATTGAATTTAGGAGTCGAGAGGTATTGTTGCAGCTATTTAGGACCCCTGGTCAGTCCCCACTTGGAGTACTGTGCTCAGTTCTGGTCACCTCAGTACAGGAAGGATGTGGAAGCCATAGAGAGGGTGCAGAGTACATTTGCAAGGATGTTGCCTGGAATAAGGAACGTGCCTTATGAAAGCAGGTTGAGGGAACTCGGCCTTTTCTCCTTGGAGCGACGGAGTATCAGGGGGACATGATAGAGGTGTATAAGATGATGAGAGTAATTAATCGGTTAGATATTGAGAGGCTTTTCCCCAGGGCTGAAATGGTGGCCACAAGAGGACATAGGTTTAAGGTGCTGGGGAGTCGGTATAGAGGAGACGTCAGGGGTAAGTTTTTTTGGTGGTGATTGCGTGGAATGGGTTGCCGCAACGATGGTGGAAGCGGATACGATAGGGCCTTTCAAGAGGTTTCTTGGATAGGTACATGGAACTGAGTAAAATAGAGGGCTATGGGTAAGCCGTATAATTTCTAAGGTAGGGACATGTTCTGCACAGATTTGTGGGCCGAAGGGCCTGAATTGTGCTGTGGATATTCTATGTTTCTACGTTTCTACATCTGCGCCTTTGTTTTGTTTTCTCTGTCTGTGTGTCTCTCCCTGGCTCTGTCTGTCTCTGTCTCTGTCTCTGTCTCTGTCTGTCTGTCTGTCTGTCTCTCCTTCCTGCTGCTCTGCGTTAAAAAAAAGGAGAGAAAAAAAAACTTCGGAGGACTCGAGCTTCGGTTCGGAGGACATCGGAGCAGCTAAGTGTTTTCTCTGTTTATCACTTTTATTAGGGTTTTTGGGTGTAAGGGTTAGTTTTTGTTAGCGATTTTAGTGTAAGGTTTAGATTTTTTAATAAGTTTTTTAAGTAGTCGAGTGGGGGATGGACTGCGCAGGCGCGGCGCGGGCAGCTTAAAAAGCAAACAGCCAAAATAGCGGGTAGCGTCAGAGCGGGCAGCGGAGTGAGTAGCAGCAGAGTGTTCTGTGCTTTGGCTCAAGGGGTTTCGGCGTGAAGGGGCAAGGAGGGTAAGTAGTTGGTAAGTAGGTAAAGGCAAGGTTTAGCTTTTGGTCAATATAGATTTGTAGGTGGGACTAACTAGGGAAAAAAGAAAGGTAGTCAGATGGAGGACATGGTGGTGTGCTGCAGCTGTTTGATGTGGGAACTCGTGGACCTTGTTGCGGTCCAAGATGGCCACATCTGCAGTAAGTGCTTGAGGCTGGACGAACTTCGGCTCAGAGTTGATGAGCTGGAATCGCAGCTACAAACACTGCGCAACATAAGGGAGGGAGAAAGTTATGTAGACACGGTGCATCAGGTGACAGTCACCCCCCTTAGGGTAGGTACATCTGAGGTTCAGGAGGCAGATAGAATGGTGACGGTCAGGGGAGGGAAGAGGAAGAAGAAGTCAGGCAGGCAGACAGGACAGAGAGCCCCGGAGGCTGTTCCACTCAGTAACAAGTTTTCTGCCTTGGAAGCTGTTGAGGGGGATGACCTGCAGGGGCCTAGCTGCAGTAACCAGGCCTCTGGCACTGGGACTGGTACTGCTGCTCAGAAGGGAAGGGTGGGAAAGAGACATGCGGTAGTGATAGGGGACTCGATAGTCAGGGAAACAAACAGGAGGTTCTGTGGCAGTGAGCATGAATCCCGGATTGTATGTTGCCTCCCAGGTGCCAGGGTCCGGGATGTCACTGATCGGGTCCACAGAATTCTTGAGTTGGAGGGAGAGCAGCCAGAAGTTGTGGTCTATATTGGCACCAATGACATAGGTAGGAAAGGGGATGAGGTCCTGAAGAGTGATTTCAGGGAGCTAGGCCGAAAATTGAGGAACAGGACCTCAAGGGTAGCAATCTCGGGATTGCTGCCAGTGCCACGTGATAGTGAAGGTAGGAATAGAAGGAGGTGGCAGATAAATGCGTGGCTGAGAAGTTGGTGCAGGTGGGAGGGTTTTAGATTTCTGGATCATTGGGATCTCTTCTCGGCAAGATGGGAACTGTAAAGAGGGGACGGGTTATTCCGAACCAGAAGGGGGCCAATATCCTTGCGGCGAGATTTGCTAACGTGGTACAGGAGGGTTTAAACTAGTTTGTGAGGGGGAAGGGAACCGGAGGAGTAGGTCAGAGGAAGAAGGGAATGGGGAAAAGTTAGATCAAACAGGCAGAGAGGCTTCGCGGAAGGAGAAGCAGAATACAGGCTGTAAAAGTAGTAAGGTAGATGGACTGAAGTGTGTTTACTTAAATGCAAGAAGTGTGCAGGAATAAGGGGGGTCAACTGAGGGCTTAGATAAGTATGGGGGACTATGATATCGTGGCTATTACTGAGACGTGGCTGACGTCAGGAGAGGAGTGGATATTGATTATTCCTGGTTTTCGATGTTTTAAGAGGGATAGGGAAGGGGGGAGAAGAGGTGGAGGGGTGGCGATACTGGTCAGGGACACTGTTACGGCTATGGTAAAGATGGATGTTGCAGAAGTATCATCTCTAGAGTCCGTATGGGTGGAGTTAAGGAACAAGAAAGGAGCAGTTACTCTACTAGGAGTATTCTATAGGCCCCCCGGTAGCAGTAGAGATATGGAGGAGCAGATTGGCAGGCAGTGTTTGGAGAGAAGCAGAAATAACAGGTTTGTTATAATGGGAGACTTGAACTTCCCAAATATAGACTGGAACCTGCTTAGTACCAAAGGTTTAGATGGGACAGAATTTGTTAAATGTGTCCAGGAGGAATTCCTGACGCAGTATGTTGACACGCCAACTAGAGGGAATGCCATGTTAGATCTAGTTTTAGGAAATGAACCGGGACAGGTGAAGGATCTATTGGTGGGTGAGCATTTGGGGGACAGTGACCATTGCTCCATAACCTTTAAAATTGTCATGGACAGGGACAGGTGCAGAGAGGACAAGAGGTTTTTCAATTGGGGAACGGCTCACTACAAGGCTATGAGGAGAGAACTTGGGAGTGTAAATTGGGATGTCCTTTTTGAAGGAAAATGTACCATGGGGATGTGGTCGATATTCAGGGATCTTATGCAGGATGTTATGGATAAATATGTCCCGGTGAGGCAGAGAAGGAATGGCGGGGTGAAGGAAACGTGGGTGACGAGAGAGGTGGAAGACTTGTTAGGGAGAAGAAGGTAACATACGTGAGGTATCAGCAGCAGGGTTCAGACAGGGCCCGTGAGGGATATAAGGTAGCGAGGAAAGAACTTAAGAAACGGCTGAGGAGAGCTAGAAGGGGACATGAAAAGGCTTTGGCTAGTAGGGTTAAGGAAAATCCCAAGGCCTTTTTCAAGTACGTGAAGGGTAGTAGGATAGCTCGGGTGAAGGTAGGTCCGATTAAGGACAAAGGTGGGAGAATTTGCCTGGAGGCGGCGGAAGTGGGAGAAGTTCTGAATGAGTACTTTTCTTCGGTATTCACCAGGGAGAGGGGTCTTGATGATGCGGAAGGGAGTGCTGGTAGGGGTAATGTTCTCGAGGTTGTTGATATCAAGAGAGAGGATGTGTTGAAGTTGTAAAATAATATTAAGACAGATAAATCTCCGGGGCCTGACGGGATTTTCCCCCAGGCTGCTTCGAGAGGCTAGGGAGGAGATTGATGAACCGCTGGTAAGGATCTTTGAGTCCTCGTTGTCTACGGGGGTGGTGCCGGAGGATTGGAGGATTGCGAATGTGGTCCCCGTGTTCAAAAATAGGTAATAGGGATAGGCCAGGGAATTATAGACCGGTGAGTCTCACGTCTGTGGTGGGTAAGCTGTTAGAAAGGATTCTAAGGGATAGAGATTTATGAACACCTAGAGAATCATGGACTGATTAGGGACAGCCAGCATGGCTTTGTGAAGGGAAGATCTTGCCTCACAAGCCTGATAGAGGTCTTTGAGGAATTGACCAGGAATATTGACGAGGGCAGTGTGGTGGATGTGGTTTACAAGGATTTTAGTAAGGCATTTGATAAGGTTCCTCATGGTAGGCTTCTTCAGAAGGTCAGAGGCCGAGGTATCCAGGGAAGCTTGGCTGTGTGGATTAGGAATTGGCTTGCATGTAGAAAGCAGAGGGTTGTGGTGGATGGAGTGCCCTCGGATTGGAAGGCAGTGACTAGTGGTGTCCCGCAGGGATCGGTTCTGGGACATCTACTTTTTGTGATATTTATAGATGACTTAGATGAGGGGGTGGAGGGCTGTGTTAGTAAGTTTGCAGACGACACTAAGATAGGCGGTGTTGTGGATAGTGTGGAGGGCTGTCGGAGCTTACAGAGGGATATTGATAGGATGCAGAGCTGGGCTGACAAGTGGCAGATGGAGTTCAATCCGTAGAAGTGTGAGGTGGTACACTTTGGAAGGACAAACTCCAGGGCAGAGTACTGGGTAAACGGCAAGGTACTTGGCAATGTGGAGGAGCAGAGGGATCTGGGGGTTCATCTTCACAGTTCATTGAAAGTTGCCTCACATGTGGACAGAGCAGTTAAGAAGGCCAATGGGATGTTCGCTTTCATAAATCGCGGGATTGAGTTTAAGAGCCGCGAGGTGATGATGCAGCTTTACAAAACTCTAGTTAGGCCACATTTAGAGTACTGTGTTCAGTTATGGTCGCCTCATTATAGGAAGGATGTGGAGGCATTGGAGAGGGTGCAGAGGAGATTTACCAGGATGCTGCCTGGATTGGAGTGTATTGAAAATGAGGAGAGGCTTAAGGTGCTAGGGCTTTATTCACTGGAAAGGAGGAGAATGAGAGGAGACATTATAGAGGTATATAAAATATTGAGAGGAATAGATAGAGTAGACAGTCAGCGCCTCCTTCCCAGGGCACCAATGCTCAAGACGAGAGGTCATGGCTTTAAGGTTATGGGTGGGAGGTTCAGGGGAGATTTCAGAGGGAGGTTTTTCACCCAGAGAGTAGTTGGTGCATGGAATGCACTGCCTGGGGTGGTGGTGGAGGCAGATACATTGAACAGGTTCAAGAGCTTGTTGGATAGGCATATGGAGGAACGTGAGATAGAGGGATATGCGGGAGGAAGGGGTAAGGTAGTGTGAGGGTGGTCTGATGGACGGCACGACACGGTGGGCCGAAGGGCCTGTTTTGTGCTTTATGGTTCTATGGTTCTATGGTTCTATGGAAATTCGTTTGTTCCAACGCTTTCACCACAATATTTCCTTAACTTGGAATATACAGAGCTTTACCGCAACTGTCAACAGCTTTCCTGACTTGGAAAGAGAGCATGGAGGGCGTGGGAAATAAATATAGAGAACGGGTTTTTACACATAGCTTAAATTGTGAAGCAGCAGGACATCTGCAGATCTGTGAACGGGAGAGATCCAGCAGCTTCATTCTGAGGGAAATTTCACACGTTCTGTTTCACGCTGAGGATATACTCAGTCTTCTGCTTTACTCACTCTCCTTACTTACTGCCCGCTCCATGTCGCTCACGGCGTGGGGTGTTGTTCGAACAGTTCAGCCCTCAGCACAGTGCCAAGGATTTATATCTGTCCGATAGCTTTACAACATAAAATATAAAACATTGGTTCGGCCGCAACTGGAATATTGTGTCGCACAAATACAAAACTCCAGATGCTGAAAATCTGAATCACAAACAGTAAAATTAGTAAAGGCGACATCAGTAAAAATGAAATCTGTCATGGCTTTCGGAAGTCCCTGAAAAGTTTTAGCGGAGTGATTGCTGGTACGAAAAATTTTAGTTCTGTAGATTAACCGGATAAGCTAGAGTTTCTCCCCATGGAACAGAGGAGTTTTCCGGGAGATATGCTTTAAGGTAGCTGAAGTTATGTTGCGGACAGGAAGAGTAGACATGGAGCGCAACTGAAACTCTGAATAAATACAGGACATCGGTCTGTGCAGGAGAAGGGGATTAGTTAGTGAAGAGACTGACCTGCTTAGTGTGAACAAATCATTTACACATGTTGAGATATGTAGCTGTAGTAACCTGGAATGGTGTGAGAGAAGGAAGCTGCACTGATCCGTTCATGCACTCACTGGGAAACGGTGAGGGAGGGCATGATATCCCCATCGACTTTCAGGAAATATTAATGTGATCACTCTTACCCTCACGGCCAACTCACCTGCTTTGTAGTATTGTGTTAATTTTGCTCGTAAATGAAACGCCAGATGTGCAGCAATGGTGAACCTCATCTCCAGTGTTTTGTAATGTAACCAGTTTAATGTTTTGCAAATCGCTATGTCCGGGATTCGCAGTTGGATCAAATGTTTGGAAGGCAGCAATGATCACACAGAGAGAGAGAGGGAGAGAGAGAAATAAACAAACAACATCGGGTTGTTTATTTCATGGATGTAGGGACGTCTTTAGTGAGCGTCTGATATCGCAAGTAAATGTGGAAGACCTGGCACTAATGCTCCTGAACTGCTTTCTGACGGAGCATTTCTCACTCTCTTGCACATCCTCTTCCGTCCAGTTGATGTCCCCACCTTCCTTGCATTTACACAACAGCCAGTAATTATTCATCAGAGAGTCTCAACTGCAATAGCTGATTAGCCATAAATAGAGCTTTCTGTGACTCATAAGTAGAGTTTTCTGTAAATATTATTCATTATCAACAGAAAATTCTGTGGAGTGTATGTTCTGTGCTGCTGACGGGAAACCCACAAGACACTAACACAAGAAAATAACAGGGATTGGTGATTGGGTCCTTCAAGTCTACCCCAGTAGGTTTAAAAGGACCATAGAGAAAAGTTTCGACATAGAGGGGGGTGCATACGGGAACGAGCTTTGAGAGGAAGCTGTTGAGGAAGGCACAATTACAATGTCGAAAAGATATTTGGAGATGTAAATGGACAGAAACGTTCAGAAGGACAAGGAACAAAAGCCGACAAATGGGACTCGATCGGCTAGACCTCTGACTCAGCATGTGTTGAAGCGTCAGTTTTCGTCTTGCATGGTTCTATGACTCTGAGTCCTTGACATCATTCAATATGATCATGGCTGTTGTATGCTTGTCTCAACGCCTCCATTGTTCCAGTTCCACATAACCCTCAATTCCCCGATCTTTCAACATTGCAACTACCTCCACCATACATGTTTCCACATCCTGCGAACGCAGAGAATTCCAGAGAATCATCACCCACGGCGGAGAGAAAATTCTACGCACCTCCGTTTTCAATGACAGGCCCCCCTATCTTGTAACTCTGTGCGATTATTAGAGACTTTTCCACTAGGTCAAACATTTCTACTCTTCGCCTAATGTCCCTTCAGAACCTCATATCAATCAAGCAGCAACCACCCCATCTTTAGAACTCCCAGTTATACGTTCACAACCTGTTCAACTTCTCTTGATAGCATCATCCTCTTATCCCAGGATTTAACCAGATTAATCTCCCTAGGGATCCCTCTTCAATACCTCTCTATCCTTTCTTAGGTAAGGGGTCCAACACTGTACACAATATTCCAGATGTGGGAATTCAATACTTGTGCAATTGTTACAGAACTTCTCTGTTTCGAAACTGCAATCTTTCTGTGATATATTCCACATCTGCCCTTTCTCCTCTTAGCTACGTTGCACCTGACTGCTAACCTTTCCGTGATCGATGCACAAGAATACATCTCTGCCTCTGTACGTCACCCACTTGCAGTCCTTTTCCCTTTAGATAATAATTCCCCTTCTTATTATTCCCATTTAGTTGCATTACCTCACATTTTTCCCTTTGAACTACAGTTGCTCAGGTTTTGCCGAATCATTAAAACCATCTGCAACTCGTTGCAGAGTGATAACTTCTTCACCACATCTTGTCTTCCACCTATTTTGTGTCACGGTCGGATATGAATACCTTACATTTAGAAGTGCCCCACAATCAGTCGAACCCTCCAGGCCCCGTGTGTCAAGGAAGAGGACGATGGGTAGAAAATATTGCATTTATTTCTTGTAAATATTAATAACATATTTCCGGTCTTTGTCTGGGTAACCCAACCGTTGTTGCGTCCTTGTCCTTCGTAACACCGATGCAAATAACGCACTTATTACTTCGCCTATATCCACCGCCTCCAAGCACATGTTCCCTCCTTCATGTTTGAGCTGTCATACCCTCTCTCCAGATATCCTCTTGCTCATGATGTATGTATGGTATACCTTGGAATTCTCTTTGACCCTACTTGCCAAGGCGTTCGTAATTTCATGAGAGCCAGAGCATATTCAATATTACCTCATCATAAGCAAGTTCTTGTGAGTATCTTTCCATTCCATACCAATTGTTTCAATCCCTTTCAGAGTTGCGTCTGTAGTTTCTTCTTTATGAGGGCCTTGCATGAGGAAGAACATTAATTTGTTGTGTAAAGCAAAGATACAAATGTCGCTAAACATGCTACCACACACTCTTCAAGGCAAAGCTGAGTTTAACCAGCGTCTGCTGATCCTAGCTATTCCCACAAGTGAAAACACTTGGACTATGTCTATCAGGTCACGAACCCCTCAGTTACTCTCTTAAGCTCCAGCGTATAGTGTATAAACTGTCCATCCTTAACAATAGAATATCTATCAACGGGTTTGAGAGTGTGGACATAGAAACTTAACTTTCAGGGCTTTAGTAAAAGCACACATAACTGTTAATTTAACGGACAAACACACGAGATACCGTCACACAGTTTTCTCCGTTACATGTGGACATACAGGACGCTGGAAGAACGTCTCCAGTTAGAACATTTAAATTGAAATTCTTGTGATGAAGAAGAAAAAAATCAGCACGACTCAGAGCAAATCCAGTATCATGGGATAAACCAGCAGAATCTGGAGTCTGAAAGAGAAACAAACAAAAACAAAATGCTGGAAGTACTTGGCAGTTCAGGGAACCACTGTAGTGGAGAAACAGTATTAACTTTCTAGTTCGAAGACCATTCGTCAGGTCATCATTGACACAGATTCCCGTATTTACCCAACCGAATAAATCTGCCTGACTTGCGAAGTCAAGAGCTGCTTCCTTATGGACAGAGAGATCCTTATCTGCAAACAGATTCAATGATAAGAAATTAATTCAAAGGGTGTTTAATCTTTGTTGGAAATCTAAATAAACTCCGAGACCAAAACGCAGAAATATCTGCACGAATGAAGAGGTGTGGAAAGGATTGCGACACCTTGAGACAATCAATAAGTAGTGGAGCGGTCAGCGTAACTCTTCACAGCCGAATCGACCCGGGTTAAATTCCAGCCGCTGTCCAAAAAGATTATGTTTCATCCCGGTGTTCCGGTATCCTCCAACATTCCAAAGACGTACGGGTTAGTAAGTTGTGTGTCATGCTTTGTTGGCGCCGGAAAAGTGGCGACACTTCCGAGCTGCCCGCAGAACACTCCACGCAAAAAGTACATTTCAATATGTGATTCAATGTACATGTGACTAATAAAGATATCTTATCTCTAGTGTGAGGTAGACAAACCAGGTCGATGAAATATATCATTTTCCCCCAGAAATATCAGTCAATGATTTCGTATTGTGAGGGTTAGCATTGTTTTCCACGTCACGGACACCTTTCCAAATCGAGCTCCTTCCACCAAATACGTGCAGCGACATCTGTAAAAGGTGACCATTTCCAGTTAAAACCGGGATTTTCTTTGTCAGATGCTGTAAACTTCACTCGTGTTACGGACTTAGACTTTACTCAATGAAAGGGCATGCGATGACAGTTTTTGCACGACCTTCATTGGAAATGCGATATATTCCGGATCAGCTTACATGACACCATGACTCCTTTCTTATTACACTTCTTCAGTTGCCACAGAGGTTGTGCATTCGTGTACCAGGGTTAGATAATCGGGCGATTTGTAACATAAATCTCCCATTGTAACAATCAAATCGCTGGCACCTAATTAGCTGGTCTAGATTCCCACGGTAAAATAATGATTTAAGATATAAGTTTACCAATGGAACAATCACAACGTGGGCTCTTAATTCATTGATCATGCTGCCCTAATTAATTGAATAAATTTAGCTTGCTTCCGTGGAAGTTGCAAGCTATTGACGTTCATGCACCTGGCTGTATGGATTTGTGGACATTTACTTAATATGCGAATTATTTAGCACATTTATTTAAAAACTCAAAAGAAGTTGCAAACTTATCTACGAAGTCTATTTAATGTATACAGATATTTTGCTCCATTCTTCAAATCCTCTCTAAATTTACTCTGTGACAGTGTGTAGATACACGTGTTGGTGCAGGTACAGAGAAATTGCAACATGAACCCAAACTGCTGCAGGATATATGTAGGGGTATTCAAATATCTGTCTGTGTAAAAATAGTTTTCAGCTTGCCAGGTCATCGTCGATACAATGAAGGGTATCCACAGCAAGATAAAATTTGCTGACAGGGCGAACAACAAAATCATTGACTTCCTCCGCATCTCCACCTCTGGATCCTTCTGATACTCGTTGTTGCTCCTGAGTCCCCGACGAACTCTGTTTGCCGCTATAATATGTCTGGCGGTTAAAACATTGAACAATAGAATTAAACCAATTGGCAATAAAGGTGTAATGATGCTGTTAAACAACTGGTATGCTTTCCACACTGATGAAGTGAAGTATTCCGCATTGGTGATGCAGCGCCAGGGGACGTTGTCAATGATAACATAAGGTTCCACTGAAAAATAAAATGGAACACACCTCGCACAGCTCCCTACACCCACAATTGCAATCACCACGGTCGCTACCTTTTCCGTACAAAATCGTTCTCGGAGCTTTTGACTGTAAATTGCGATACAGCGATCGAACGTGAAAGACCCCGTGAGCCAAACAGAACAGTCCATGGTTGCGACCCTCAGGACAAGTGTCACCGCGCACATCGGAGTAACGAGCAAAACAGGGGCATAAATATCGATATTATTGATCTGCTCCAGTACAACAGCAATGATAACGCCCACTAGATCAGCCATCGCCATGCCCACCAGGTAACGGGTGATGCATTTGGAGAGTCCGCATTTTCCCCGAAAAAGGATCACAATCGCCGTTAAATTAACTGCAAGGAAAAAATACCATTTAGTTTCAAGCACCCCAAACCTGATCGATTGAAAATGCGTTGTGCGGTGGGGTCAGGTTTGGTCAGGTCAGGCTGGCTTCGGACTGGAGAGTGGAAATCCAGTCCATTCGGTACCCGGCGATGCACTTCAACTTGGCACCCGCAGGCAGTTGAGATGGCAACGTTCCAACAGTTTAGAACGGAGACTCTGAAGTTCACGACAAATACGGGTAAGTGGTTGATCGACATAGTTATCGAAACTGGGCCCATCATTGAGGTTGCGAACAGCGAAGTGACCATTGATAGCGAGAAAAACAAGGACTCCGGGAACTTTCAACTGCAGGAAAGGGAAGTGTTAAAATTAAAACAGGCAAAATGGAGGCCAATAGGGGAAACTGGACATTTTTCACGTCATTGTGTCAACTGAAAAGACATTTCGACAAATATCGAGAAAATGTTTGTTATTTTGAGGTGAAATAAAAAGACCTGCGTCTCGCAGATAAACTTGGAAGCTCACTGAAAGAGGTGTGGCGACGGTAAAGGTTTTCTTTTCATTGCAGTAGGGGTCGAAGTTTCTGTATTGATGCAGACTCAGAACTAGAACAATATCGACTGGAAATGCTTCGGAAAGTCGAGCAAGGCAAAATGCTGGAACAACGTCCATATTAGCAATAACTCAATTGATGCAATTGATACAAGAACCAGACATTAATAACGTTCAGCAAACGTGAACGGTCTAGAAACACTCAACACGCGATGCAGCATAACTAATGGTGCGACGATGCTGCAGCGCAGCAGGTACAGCAAGAATAAAGAAGAGCACGTAAAAGAGTCAGCGTCAGTACCTTACCAGGGATACCAAGCGCTGCCAGTACAGGGTAGAATAATCTAGCAATGTGGTAAATTGCTGGATATCCCATTTTCTTTGTGAATCAGCGATCAGTTGATCGAAATGTACTGGTAATTGGTTTGAAAGCTCTTATACAGTGGAGGAAAAGTGCACTGAGCCAATTAATGTGACCACATACTCAATTACATCAGGCACAACTCACTGAACTATTCAGGGAAACTATTTTAATGCATTGTTTCACCGTGCAATGAAATTCGCTGCTTGAGGTAATTACAAAAACAATCAGATGTAACACTTTTTGTTATCAATTTCAAGGGCGAATGTTGCACGTTTCATTTCTATGGACACAACGTTTCAGCTGTTTGAATAGAACGATTCTTGAGCTCATTTTTGTAACATCGACAATCATCTTTAAATAAGTATCGTTTGTAACAGTAGATGCAGCAGAAGAGCTTCTCAAATTCACAAAGGGAATTTCCTTTGGCATTTAAATGAGGAGAACGTTTTCTTGGAAGGGGAAGATACACATCTTCGTTTTGCCTTCTGATGGGTTTAGTGCGGCATGTAATAGTCAAAGCACATGATATTTAACTGAATTGACTATTGATCGATTTCGTTAACACTATCTCTCAATCAGGCACGGTAGTGTAGAGGTTAGCGTAACGCTTTGCAGCGCCAGCGACCCGGGTTCAATTCCGGCCACTGCCTGTAAGGAGTTTGTATGTTCTCCTCGTGTTTGCGTGGGTTTCCTCCGAGTGCCCTGGTTTCCTTCTACATCCCAGAGACGGAGGGGTTAGGAAGTTGTTGGCATGATATGTTGGCGCCGGAAGCGTGAGGACACTTGCAGGCTGCCCCCAGAACATTCTACGCAAAAGATGCATTTCACTGTGTGTTTCAATGTACACGCGACTAAAAAAAGTATCTTATTTTATCTTGTATTATATGAACACATCTCACAGATAGGGAAGTCATCTAAAACAGATGAATGGAGTCTTTCACGAAACTAGATCGAGCCTATGGGCAAATTGAATACCAACACTTTGCAGCATAGAACTGCACCATTGGACTCAAAGCAGCCAGATCTCTTCCAACAAATATCTGACCACCACACGTCACACCATTGACATGAAGTACAGTCGCCTGTGTTTCGGTTATATTCAGACATTAATCAGCAAAGCTTTTTGAAGATTTTACAATGCTTTGAATATACCGCAATTTTGTTCAGTGGTTTCATGTCCGAAACAATGCATTGACTCGAGACGGTGATCTGCACACGGGATCTTATGCTTGTAGCGATATTTTTCCTTATTTCCTTTAAGTGTCTTGCATAGAAATCGTCACCAATCTGTTCACCCGTAAGGGGAGAATTAAATATTCTAATTAATATTTGATTCCTCCACCGTATATGCAAGTGCATGGATAATAAAAGTAGCTTCTGAAATGGATTGCTGTGTCTGCTCATTCTGGCTGGATGTTGAACGATTGGTCAGTCTTGAGCTGCGCTGTTTTCATGGTGACATTTTCCTTCCCACTTGCTTTCCCTCGCACTGCTCTGTGCTTCTTAAAAAAAATACAAGCTGAGAAGACAAATTGGCTGCTTGACCACTGTGGAAAACGTGTTTTATTCCAAAGCTTGCTGTCTGTTTTCAAATTGTGTGTCGGCCGCAAGGTCACAAGAGACAAGGTGCGACTTGTCACCATGGAAATGTACTAGGATAAGATGTTTGAAGGGTGCAGAAGCGGCTGGAATCGCGACCAGACCTGAGGAGCAGACAGACTCACAGTGCAGCGGAACTGGCTGTTGGACCTCTGGAGTTTCCTCCAGCATTGTAGCTCAGTACTGAGTGATTGATCAGTAGTCTTTCTATTCTTTCCTTCTGTGTTTCTTTTGGTTAACAAGTAGTTCTTACATAATTCTAATGAAGTAGTTTTTGTAAACTTTAACGCGCATATAATTGCCTCCTTTATTTGCGAAAACCTCCTGCTGCTGAATCAGAATCAAAAGAAAGGAACTTTAAAATATTTTCGTTCCGTCATCCAAATACATTGTCATTTTACGACTTTCTGTTTTGAAAATTGTCAATATATTATACTCCTTGTGTGCTGGTTAAAATCCCACATTGACGTTTTTCAGTCACTATGCCGCATAAACGTGAAACAGCTCCGTCACTTTACACCAATTGACAAGTGTTGGATTTGGTGTATCACCAGGAGTGAGGGAGTTGGTCTTTGATTTCTGTACATTGGCACATCTGTTGCCCTGTTTAAATTCTGTTTCGCCGCGGCACCAAACAATCACAATCTTCAGTAATAATGTACGTTCTCACTGGTTTCGAAGGCCCCGTTTATAGCCAGTAAATGCAGCTTTGCACTCCAATCTCCCGTGCACTGCGACTGCGTGCCCGGTTCGGACCAGTCAGCCCAAGAATGCAGGATTTGAATTCCAGTCGCTCTTGCATAAGAGACAGAATCGTTGCTGATACTGACAGGATGTGTCGGGGATTGGCGTGTCCCTCCCGAATAAGTCTCACATCTAATTATCGCCTGATATATTTCATAATTACAACACATGTAAAACAGACATCCCTTAACTTCCAATCGATCGTTCAATGTGTAACGGGCAATGCTGATGGAAACACTTCTCGCTGTGTTCTGCACGCTGTCAGCCTCACTATAGAGCAAAGGAAAAAAATATCCAGTTATCCTGCCATTATAGATGCTCGATTCTGCAGTTTAGAAAATCGTCCTTGATTTGCTTAATATCATCTTAAGTGACTGTGATTAAGGCAATCTATCCCTCTTCATTCTTGCAGGTTCTCGCACAGTTGACTACTCTGTCCTCTACTCATATCTCTCCAGATTGATAGAACCACATTCTCTTGGCTGTTTTCATTGGCAAAAAAAAGGCATCTTCTATTTCCAGCAACTTCATAATTTTCGCCGGCATCTTTTAAGGTTCTCCCCTCGGCCGTCTTCTCCATCACTTCTACCTGCTATCTGTTCACTATATCATCTGAGTACATGGTGGTGATCATGTTAAACGCGAACACTGCCGATTATGTCTCACCTCATTGTTGACTGTCCAGTGATCGATGAAAATAAAGTCGGAAGACGTAAGAGCAAGTAAACTATCTTCAGTTCACCAATACATTCTGTTACCTCCCAATGAATCAACGTCTCTGGTCACATCTGAACCAAAACCAGCCTGATCATAATATTTCGTTCTGAGATTATTTTGACCTACATTATAGCACTTCCGCGGAGACTGCCGACTTTAACTTCTGTAAGATCTCCCAACTCCATTCCTGCTTTACTTCCTCCAATGTTCATGGCCTCATCCACACTTCTGTTCGTGAGCAATTAATAGTCCACGCATTCCTGATCAACAACATTGTTCCAGTCTCCATAAACGGGAGGATATCCGAAACACCGCGCCTCCTGCCCTAACTCGCTCCAATTCCAGCCAATTCATCGCTCCTGTCCTTGGGTGGACTACATTGGCTCCCACGTAAGCAATACTTTGATTTTAAAACTCTCACCCGGTATATAATTATTTCATATCATCGACCCTCCCCATTGCTGTCAGCGCCTTCAGCCACATAGTTCTCCAGAATATCTGTCTTCCACTTCCCGTCTGTAGACACAATCCATCCAGTATTAGTGATCGTGTCTATGTAAGACAAAGAGACAAGCTCTAGGTTCCACTCCTTCTCATACCTCTTTTAATCATGTGATTAAACTGGAGAGAGTGCAGATGTGATTCACCGAGATTCTCCCTGGTATGGGGTGCTTTCTCAGTGAGGAAAGAGGTTAGGATGGGTTTATTTTCCTTCGACAAAAGAAGGCGAGACGATTGAGAGACCTGATGGAGGAAAACGTTATCTGGGCAGTCATTGGGTAGATATTGAGAACCATTTCCCCACAGCAAGGATCCGAAAACCACCGGGCGCAGGTTGAATGTAAGAAGCAAAATATTTTGCTTGGACTTGCCGAAGAAATTTTCACAAAAACGGCGTTGAATTCTGATTCTGGAACGTACTGACCAAGAGCGACATCTGGGTAACAATTCTCACAACATATGAGAAGGATTTAGATTATCACTTGCAACGACATAGTACTGAAGGCTACGGACGTGTTCAGGGAAAGGAGATAGGGTAACCGATTGTTCTGAGGGACATTGGGTGCAGAAAAGTCACTGTCTGTGCTGTATGACTTTATGGCTCTTTGATTCCATGTGGAACATTGTCAAATGCCAGACTGATATCACAAGCAGTCCCTCATCAACAGATCTGATACTAAAAGAAAGCAATCAACTGAATCAGCAAGTCGAACCCGAACAAAACCACTCTGACTAATTTGACCAAAATCTGCCTTTTTAGGTGAAGGTTAATCCTGTCTTTCATTGGTTTTACCAATAACGTCCCCGCTCACTGGCCTGCAATTGCCTAGCTTATCCTCTTGGTTCTTCATGAATAGGGCTACAGCATTCGTTATCCTCCAGTCACCTAGAACCTCAGCTGGGGAGATACAAGCCAGTTTGGATTTGCTGTCCTCAATTTTACCCTCACAGGGACACGATGGCCATGAACTCCCATTTTTATTTTCTTTTTTGCATGAAGCCTACTTGTCGGACGTGGACTTAGCTGCAAGTAGCTGCTTCCTGTCACCTTTTCCAGGTGTTGTTCTATGACATTGAAACACATGATCAAACTTCCATACGCTCCTTATCCCTTTTCACAACAGCATTAAATATTACACAGTTATCGTCACTACCTTGAAATATTCTCCCAGACATTCCAATCTCTAGCCCTGCGACATCCCCTCAGAAAGGGTGCCGTGCTTCCCCTTCTCCAGTGGGACCATCGACAAACCGACTCATAAAATTCTTCTGGATGCACTTTCAAAATTTCACCCTCATCCGCACCTTTCAGATTAAAGAAATCCCAGTTAATGTGGGACAAGTTGAAATCACCGGGAATCATAACTAATTTTTCCAACATCTCTGTGGTTTGGGTAAGTATCTGCTCCTCTACCTCTTGCTGGTATTTAGGAGACGGATGGTCTGCCTCACCCTCCCCCGCCGCAAAATAATTCCGTCCTTGTGTTTCTGACTTCTACCTATTAGGCCGAATTTGAAGACTTTTGAATATCCCCCACTTCACCTCAAAATGGTCTTACGCAAGCAATATTGCAATGGCGCCTGCGGTCTTCCATCCATAGACCACCCTGACAACACGCGTGGTTTCTACACCCTGGACTGTTGAGTTTCCCGTTCTACCCTTCCTTCCACCGCTCTACAGGAAGGGTCTCTGTGTCCAGACGTTTGCCACCCTCCTCCAACGCTCCAGGAATTTGCAAACATACAAAATTCCCGCACGACATTCCTATACCCGAGTGGGTTACAGCCAGTAGAAATTTTCAGCTACCTGAAATACTACGCCTTTTCATGAGCAACTTCCAGCAGATTCGTGGGAACTTTTACCTTCGTTTCAAATGAGGCCTGTTGAAACAGTGGCAGGGCTTTCCCAAGGAACTGCCTCTTCAACATGCACGAAAAGAAATTTATCACCTGTTCCGGAGCAGAACGAAGTATGTAGCAACGTTAGTGCTCTGTAATCAGTCTCTGAAATTCATGCCATTGACAACAGCGGAATGAACAGTGTTTTACCTCAACCGTATTGGAGACCCGTCTAAAAGGATGGATCCCACGGGATTCAAGGCAGAGGGCAAATTGTGTTTCAAACTGGCTTGCAACATGACGCAGTGATTGATGATGGAAACTTACCACTAAATTATCAACAACAGTAAATCGTCCCCAACTCAGAGAAAGCTTCATACAGTCCACAAAAGGAAGCCTGTTTGATTGGCGCACTGTCAATTATCCATTTCCCAGTGTCTGCAGTATAACCATGTGCTTTGTTCAACCAGACAGCACCTCTACCACCAAGGACAATGGTAGTGGGGGCAGGGAAACATTAGCACCAAGGAGTTTCCGTACAATTCGCGTAATGTTTATCTGGAAATCTACCACCACTTTTCCACTGTTCTTTGGTCAAAGTCTTTTCATACACCGCCGGCAAAGTGCAGCTAACCACTGCCTTCTCAGCGGCAATTTGATGTTGGTAATAAATGCTGCTTTCGTACCAACATCAGATCCCAAACAAATTAACAAATCAAACCAATCAACCAGTATTGATCAAGTATCCCATCAGGACACAAGAGGGCGCAGTTCGCAATAAGCATAGCGTAGTATGAATCGGGATGAAGTGCGTTCGCATCAAGTGGCAGCTGCTAACACATTGTGGATAAAAGTATCACAGAGGAAAACTGGAATCAAAAGGAAATGTATATCAGATAGCGATCACCGGAAATCCAGAGTGTTCAAAGGATGTGAGAGGCGAAAGCGTGGTCTCCGTTGTGGGACATTCTCCAACGTGCCCATGACTGTAGCTCGGTCCCGTTCCACAATGGATGCAGAATGGCAGAGTGGAATGGGCAGGCACGGTAGTGCAGCGGTTAGCGTAACGCTTTACAGCGCCAGCGGCACGGGTTCATTTCCGGCCATTGTCTGTAAGGAGTTTGTCGGTTCTCCCCTTGTCTGCGTGGGTTTCCTCCAGGTGCTCCGGTTTCCACCCACATTCCAAAAACGTACGGGTTAGGAAGTTGTGAGCATGCTATGTTGGCGACACTTACAAGCTGCCCGCAAAACACTCTACGCAAAAAGATGTATTTCACTGTGTGTTTCGATGTACATGAGAGTAATAAAGATATCTTACCTTATCTAGAGTGGTGATCAGAAGGAACTGTCCTTGAAAGGTGATGAAGAGTCACATTCGCAGCTCTGCAACACAATTGGTTTGGTGACGAATTGGAAAGTTAGAGGACAATGAATGGAAGAAGGGGCGCGGGGTGTTTCATTTTTTGAGACACAGGAACTAGTGGACGACGATGTGAGTTTGTAATCAATAAGGACTGGCCCAGCAGGATTTCATGGAGGTGTAATCAGGGTGCGGAACTTCCCACAGAAGCACAGCGCGAGGATAATATGTTAGTGTGATGGCGTTCATCACAACATTGGATAAACTACGAAAACCAATCGTGATTAATGCCTAATATAAAAAAAGAGACAGAAACAAATGTCAATGGTGCGAGGTGAGGTGGTCAAGTCACTCAGTTGGAGAAGTGCAGGTACATCAGGCCGAGCCGTCCATTTCTATGCCATAAAACGTAGCTACAGCTGTACCTTTCCAGTTTTGTGAACAGGGATTCTTTGTGTTCATCACAGGAAGCTGCAGTATAGGTTTGGATGAGTTGTTCTCTTCAGTATAAAGATACTGCTAAGGGAATGCAGTATCTTTATCCTACCTTGAATGCATTCAGCTGTTACTGTGACTTCGAGCGCGAAAATATCCCGAAAACAATAGGGAGGAATGAATCTTCTCTTTCAAGGAAGACGAGTACTTCATTTCAACTGCCAAACTAAACTGTCTTTCTCAATTTCAGGAAAGGGGCTCCACCAACTGTTACAAATGATGCATATTTCGAGCTGTGTGTACACGTTAAAAATAATACTTATCCAAAGAATTGTTCTATTTCAGCAGCTGAAATCTCGTCCGTAGAAATTGAACTTATGTGGCGACTGCTACCGCAGAGTGAACACAAGACACTAGTCGTAGAGTTTCAGAACATAACTGTTCTTTTTTACGTCTTGCGCGGGCCTTTTAAGAGAGCCTGTTCCCGCCCACTCAAAACGGCAATGACGTATACGCCATGTCATCAAACCTTTCCCGCGCGCTGGTTCTCCCTGTCGCTCGGGGAAGACGAAGGCCCACCACCATCTTGGGCCTCGCCGCTTCAACGACGCGCGACCCGACCGCCGAACCGGTTCGCTTGCTCGGACGGTGAGTCGTTACACTTACAACATTCTCATTTGATACGGATTTACTTTTGTTTTTAATTGATAGCTTGTAATATCCACGAGGAGCCAAATTCATTACATAAGCACACAGTGAATAAAATAGTTTACCGTAAATGTTTGTTCAATGGGTTGTACCTGATGTGATTGAGGAGATCGTCACACTAATTACCTCAATGAATTTCCATGTCTTTTGAACCAATTATTGGTTCATGTGGGAAGCTGGAACATTTTGTACAACTGATGCTGCTTCATACAGAAAATGGGATGTCCAGCAATTTACTGCATGGCGCCCATTTTCTGTCCTGTATTTGCAGCGGTTGGTATCCCTGGTAAGATATTGCAGCTGGTTCCTATGGGTATAGTTACCTCTTCCGGCTGGACAGCCTGAGCTGCAGAATAGTCGTATTCATACCCAGCACAGGTGCTGCCTCATCTGCAGAATTTCAGTGATATTTTAAGTTTACGTTCGACAGCATATCTCTTCAACTATGTCAACAAGTGAGAACTTTTGTATTATACCTGTTTAAATATCTTTCCAAAATCAAGTATAACGTAAAAATTCTCCTGGTTTCCCCGTTGGTGATATTTTCCATTCTTTTTTCCTGTGGTACCAGTTCCCAAACATGTTATGCCTGAAGGAACGGTCTCCTTGACTTCGAGTCCACTTTGTTATCACTATCAATGCTCCATTCAAAATTTTCATCTTCAATAAACGGACAAGTCTCGATCATTGGGAAAATCAGCAGCTCACCGGTATGTTTGGGACTTCCGATCTCCCGCTATAAACTCTGGAGAGTTGCTGACGCAACTGTAGATCCGTTCCGCTGTCATCTTCCAGATGGAGTGTAACGACGGAGCCCGGGCGGACTTCACTTCCTCGCTAAGATCCTAAGCCAGCCATTTCCAGTGCAGAATCGGAGGAATAGGAACCATTCGGCACCGTCCACCGGATTGGTCAAGTGAAACGGATCAGTTTTGGCGCGGTTGGTAATACTCTTTTTCTTTGTCCTTGCAGTTAATTTAACGGAGATTTTGATTATTTTCTCGGGGAAAATGTGGACTCTGCAAATGCGTTACCCGGAACCTGGTGGGCATGGCAACAACAGATCCCATGGTGATTGCCGTCGTTGCTGTTGTGGAGCAGACTAATTATATCTATATTTATGCCAATGTATTGCTCCTTACCCCGATTTGTGCCTTGACCCTTGCACTGAAGTTTGGAACCAGGCACTGCTCCGTTTGTCTCACAGTGGGTTTCACTTTCGGTTGCTCTGTCGCAATTTGTTGTCAAAAACTGCGGGTTCTACGCTGCACCGACAGAACAGCAACTGTGGTTATAGTGACAGTGGTTGGAGTGAGCTGCGGGAGATGTGTCCCGTTTTACCTTATGGTGGAGCCTGGCATCATATTAGACAAGGTTCCATGGCTCTGTGTCTTTACAGATGAATACTTGACTTCATCGCCGTGGAAAGGATACGAGTTATTGGACAGTATATTAACACCACTGTTCTCAATCTGTTTAATTCTGGCATTCAACGGTTTAACAGTACGACATATCATTGTGGCAAATAAAGTCCGCAGCGGATCCGGAGCAGTAAGAATCAGAAGGATGAAGAGATGGAGAAGCGGAGAAAGTCAATCATTTTGTTGTTCTCTATCTCAGCCAATTTCATATTATATTGAATGCCCTATGTGGTATCTTCGATTGCCTGGCAAGTGCAAAATTATTCATACCCAGACAAGTATATGAATACCCCGACTTATTTACTTCAAGAGTTCGGATATATGTTGCAAATGATCAGTATCTATATACTGACACAGAGGAAGTTCAGGAAAGAGCTGAAGAATGGAGTGAAATATCTGTTTACATTAAATGGACAGCTGTGTAAATAACGTGCAACTTCAATTGCAATTTGGCGGAGCATTGAAATTAAAGTTCGTGGAATCATTGGGTTATACAGAAGGAATCTGACACTTCGGCTCAACCCATGTGTACCGGCCACAATACCTCTCTACGCTTAATCAATGTACCTCCGTTTCGGCCATATCTATCTGATAATTTCCCATTTATGTACCTGTACAAATGTATTTTAACCCTTACAATTGTACGTGGCTCTCCCACCTCTGTCAGTTCATTGCATTTAGCCATAAACTTCTGTGAGGAAAAACCTGCCCCGTTAACCTGTTAAATCGTAATAACGATATATTTCAGGAGATCACCGTTCTCCTTCCTGAACTCACCAAATTCCGTGTCCTTATCCAAGGTAAATACAATAACTCATGATGGCATGTGTCTAACCATCGGACACCTGTTTTATACACCGAAGGCTGAATCATTAGTTTAGTTAAGATGGGAAACTAGGGCAAAGAACAATGTGCTGGCGATGTGATTGTTGGTAGAATTTTTTTTCTAACACGTTGTATTATTGACCTCTGACACTTGAGTGGACATCCTTCTGTCGTTTCTGTGGAAATTTGACTCAGATTTCTGGTGTTAGGCCAAGTGTGTACGAATCCAATGGATTCCATGGCAATAGAACACATGCTTTTGACGAACTTCCTTCTTGATACAACTGAAGTATAAGAGTGATAGAAAAAATATAGACCGTCGAAACCGGAGATGGTTGTGCTTTGCAATTCGTCGCGTACTTCGGGCATGGTAGCGACATGGGCCCTTTATGTGAAAATCAAAGTCGGCTTTTGTAATACAACATTGCTGTTTGAAGTTTTGTGGGGCGCACTGGTCTTATCAGTCTGGGTTGTATCGGTCTCGGTCTGCTCAAATCGGATTTTAGGCCCAAATAATGGTCTCAAGGCGCCTCCCGGTTTTTCTCCACTCGGCCGGGGCACCCGGACCTCGCCCACTGAAGGACCTCCCACCTCGTCGGACATCCTTTTCGCCAAGCACAGACTCTAGTACTTTATCGTACATTATTCACTGTTATTTTTGCAGTATTTAGGAGGTTATAATTCTCCCGCAGATTTTATTGGTCACTTCTCTTTCGCACGCAGATGTCAACTGCAAACTGGGATCTCTTATGTTCCTCTACTGACGTATATCTCGCCACAAAGTGTAGTGATATATATTTTTTCTTATTCACTTGACGATGTCTTTTCTTCATAATCCGTGTGTAGACAAAGTGATCTCTCCAGATTAGGCCTCAGTGTACACCGTCACGTGACACCAGGGCCTTAACTCTAAATAATTAACACAGATAATACAGAGCTCAGGATCAATCATTGGCCCAGGTGTTTCACCAGTAGTAACAGGTCGCCTAACAAAAATGGACAGTTCATCCATTACGTGCGGTATTATTTCCTGAAACGTCCGAGTCTTCGTGACAGAATGGAGCTCCAATTTGTACCCAAACTTCCTTTTCTATGTTGTTCTTCAGATCTGTACATGGATTTTTATCGCCGTTTCCTGGTATTGAATGCTTAGATTTAAAAGGCAGAAATAGTATTTGGATGTGTGCTTGACGCTGTACTTGTCAGGCTGTCCGATTTGAATATCAAATATCGTGGATGATAGACCATCACAATTAAGTATAAGAAAACAGAAAATGCAGTGGTCTTCAGCATATCAGGCAACATCAGTGGAAAGAGAAATAAGTCCGATGTTTCAGGTCGATGGTCCTTCACTTGAATCGGGAAAGCAAGTCATCAATCCACCCAACATACAAAAACATGCACATTAGAAGAAATACGACATACGACCCCTAATTCCTGCTCCGCCATTCATGGGTTCATGGCTGTAGCGCCACATCAGCACTCCTGTCTTCGCCCGATAATCTTTCATCCTCACGTTTATCGACGTCATGTCACTCTCCAATAAAAAAATATTGACCGCTCCGACCATGCTTCTCGGTCTTGTGAGGGAAATAAAATGAGAAAAAAAAAGCAAACGTCACAAAAAAAAACATAACTAGTTTCAGTTAAGACGATATGTTGTCAAACTTGGATTGATTTCTCCTGATGTCAGGAGCTGAAGAGCGAACAGATAGAAGTATTCGAAATTATCAGCGGCATATACCGAGTAAATAGTCATAGATTTTGTTCTCTGGTGGAAATATCAAACACTGGAGGGCGAAAGTTCAGAAATAATTTACGGGACAATGTTATTTCAAAGACTGGTAGGTGCCTGTTAAGAGCTATCGGGGAACTTATGGATGCAGATACAATAGCTACGTTTAAGAGACATTGAGACAGGCTCATTAGCAGTTGGGGATAGGATGGATAAAAGCCATGCGCTGGTCAGAAAAGACATTGTGAGACGAAGGGTCTCTGCTATGCTGCTCTATGTCCCATATAAAATAGCCACATACCCCACGGTTAGTTTAGTTTAACGAACATTTAAATAAATGGAAAAGTATTTACAATGATAAAAACAATTCCAACTTCTGTGTCTGACTCCGCTTCCGTGTCATGAGCTTCTAAGAGCCAAGTCTCACACCCCTTTCTCGGCCACACCCTCAACGAAATCAAAGTTAATAAAGGATGTCATGATGTTGCACCGGACCTGTTGCCAGCCAGAGCCCTTCCATTGATCGGCAGTTTAGAACCAGCGAAGGTTAAAATTTGTTTATTTCAACACTGCCACCATTCACCGCACTTAATGCTTACAGCAAAAAGAATTACAGGAATGAACGGGCCTGAAGAAGTGCGGAGCATAACTCTCTGCACAGCATATGTACGGCGGGCAGTGCCGGTAAATGAACATCTTAAATTATTCGAAATATGTAGACATTCGGTGAATATATTATAATGAAATTGATTATTTTGGTACGAAGGTATTGTAAAGTGGAAGGCACTGCAGTGAGGTGGCTGTAGGTCAGATTTGCAGAGATATTGATTGGACTGTAAAATTATTGCCATAAAAAGATCGGGAACATTTGATATGCTTTATTTGGAACAGAGGAAAGTGAGATTAGACCCAATTGAGAACGATGTTGCTCTGAGACTCAGTGGTGGGAGGATCATTTAGGTAAAACCGATATGGCTGGGTGTGTAGAGCGGTCGGGGACACATAACTGAGATGTGTCAAGTTGCAGGGGGCTTGGGCAGCTCCAATACGAAGGAAATATTTCCATTAACAAAAAAATAATGAACAGGAACATAAAGAAACTGGTTGTGTTGCAGAGGGGATTTTTTTTCATGTACATGGCCTGAGCAGTGCATCGGATAAATCAAAAGATTGACAAAATAAGCAGAAACATTGGTGTGTGGGAGAAGCAGAAAAGGCGAAGGATGGTGTAAACCAGTGGCAACCGGAATAGGAAGAGTTCGTTGAATAGAACTGTCATAATTCCAGGCAAGGACAATGTCAGACTGTGAGGGTTTTTATGAACTTGCTCTGGGCGCACATCACCATCAGAACCTCGGCCAATTCTACAGAATGTTCTATCAACGTGATCACCAATTGAATAATGTTATAAAAATAGTTCAAAACTTTCCAGACTGGGAAAATGGGGTCCATATTTTGAAATAAAAGTTGCAAGTTAAAAGAGGACTGACATGTTTTTCTTCATCTTATGCCCTGACTCCTTTGTCCTCAACACAAATCGCCATTTGAATCACTTCTTGAAGTCATTAATTCACGGTGTTATTCGGAGCTAAATTTAGATTTCCGCCAAACTCTGATCTGTTGTATTTTCCTCTGCTTAAATTCTCTGGATTTCTTTTAAATCCTCCTTCGTTCCATGTGTTTTATGAAGCTGTTTCTGACTCCCCTCCCGTACCATCGACTCCCCCAGTTATTGTCTCGCACCCACAACTGTTCTTACCAGCTGCCCTTTTGACGCCTTCTTCACTCCTTCATTCCCGTCGTTGTCGATTACCTTAACCAACGCAAGCAATGAGCGGCGTGTCCTTAATCGTTCCATTCTGGACACTCCTCCTCCGGTTTCCACTGAATATCTGAAGCATGAAGCCGACTTAACAAATTGCACATCTGCCATGCAACTTCTCCTTCCTAAAGTAACACTGGACTTCCACTCTGCCCTTCCGTTGGAGTCAGTATTCACTTTAAAATTCAAAGTCAAAGTTGAAGTAGAGTTGGTTGTCATATGCACAAGTACATGAGCAGCGGTGCAAAAATAACTTACTTGCAGCAGCATCAGAGGCATATTGCACCATAGAACCATAGAACCATACAGCACAAAACAGGCCCTTCGGCCCACCATGTTGTGCCGTCCATGAAACCACCCTCACACTACCTAACCCTTTCCTCCCTCATGTCCCTGTATCTGACATTCCTCCATATGCTTATCCAACACGTTCTTGAACCTGTCCAATGTATCTGCCTTCACCACCACCCCAGGCAGTGCATTCCATGCACCAACAACTCTTTGGGTGAAAAAACTCCCTCTGACATCTCCCCAGAACCTCTCACCCGTAACCATAAATCCATGCCCTCTCGTCTTGAGCATTGGTGCCCTGGAAAGGAGGCGCTGACTGTCTACTCTATCTATTGCTCTCAATATTTTATATACCTCTATCGTGTCTCCTCTCATCCTCCTCCTTTCCAGTGAATAAAGCCCTAGCACCTTAAGCCTCGCCTCATATTCAATACTCTCTAATCCAGGAAGCATCCTGGTAAATCTCCTCTGCACCCTCTCCAACGCCTACACATCCTTCCTATAATGAGGTGACCAGAACTGAACACAGTACTCCAAGTGTGGCCTAACTAGACTTTTGTAAAGCTGCATTATCACCTCGCGGCTCTTAAACTCAATCCCGCGATTTATGAAAGCCAACATCCCATTGGCCTTCTTATCTGCTATTTCCACCTGTGAGGCAACTTTCAATGAACTGTGAATATGAACCCCAAGATCCCTCTGCTCCTCCATACTGCCAAGTACCTTGCCGTTTACCCTGTACTCTGCCCTGGAGTGTGTCCTTCCAAAGTGTACCACCTCACACTTCTCCGGATTGAACTCTATCTGCCACTTGTTAACCCAGCTCTGCATCCTATCAATATCCCTCTGTAAGCTCCTACAGCCCTCCACACTATCAATAACACCGCCGATCTTAGTGTCGTCCGCAAACTTACTAGCCCAGCCTTCCACCCCCTCACCTAAGTCATCCATAAATATCACAAAAAGTAGAGGTCCCAGAACCGATCCCTGCGGGAAACCACTAGTCACTGCCTTCCAATCCGAGGGCACTCTTTCCACCACAACTCTCTGCTTTCTACAGGCAAGCCAATTCCTAAACCACAGCCAAGCTTCCCTGGACCCTTGGCCTCTGACCTTCTGAAGAAGCCTACCATGAGGAACCTTATCAAACGCCTTACTAAAATCCATGTAGACCACATCCACCGCACTACCCTCATCAATCTTCCTAGTCACCTCCTTAAAGAACTCTATCAGGCTTGTGAGGCAAGATCTTCCCTTCACAAAGCCATGCTGGCTGTCCCTAATCAGTCCATGATTCTCTAGGTGTTCATAAATCCTATCCCTAAGAATCCTTTCTAACAGCTTAACCACCACAGACGTGAGACTCACCGCTCTATAATTTCCTGGACTATCCCTACTACCTTTTTTGAACAAGGCGACAACATTCGCAACACTCCAATCCTCTGGCACCATCCCCGTGGACAACGAGGACTCAAAGATCCTTACCAGCGGTTCAACAATCTCTTCCCTAGCCTCTGGAAGCAGCCTGGGGAAAATCCCATCAGGCCCCGGAGATTTATTTGTCTTAATATTATTTAACAACTTCAACACATCCTCTCTCTTGATATCTACAACCTTGATAACATTTCCCCTACGAGCCTTCCCTTCCGCGTCATCAAGACCCCTCTCCTCGGTGAATACCGAAGAGAAGTATTCATTGAGAACTTCTCCCACTTCCGCCGCCTCCCAGCACATTCTCCCACCTTTGTCCTTAATCGGACCTACCTTCACCCTAGCCATCCTCCTACCCTTCACGTACTTGAAAAAGACCTTGGGATTTTCCTTAACCCTACTAGCCAAAGCCTTTTCATGTCCCCTTCTAGCTCTCCTCAGCCCTTCCTTAAGTTCTTTCCTCGCTACCTTATATTCCTCACGGGCCCTGTCTGAACCTTGCTGCTTATACCTCATGTACGCTACCTTCTTCTCCCTACCAAGTCGTTCTACCTCTCTCGTCACCCACGGTCAATTCAACCTGCCATTCGTTCTCTGCCTCACCGGGACATATTTATCCCTAACATCCTGCATAAGATCCCTGAACATCGACCACATCTCCATGGTACATTTCCCTTCAAAAACGGCATCCCAATTTACACTCCCAAGTTCTCTCCTTATAGCCTCATAGTTCGCCCTCCCCCAATTAAAAATCCTCTTGTCCTCTCTCTACCTGTCCCTGTCCATGACTATTTTAAAGGTTATGGAGCAATAGTCACTGTCCCCCAAATACTCCCACCAATAGATCCTTCACCTGTCCCGGTTCATTCCTAAAACTAGATCTAACATGGCATTCTCTCTAGTCGGCCTGTCAACATACTGCGTCAGGAATCCCTCCTGTACACATTTAACAAATTCCGTCCCATCTAAACCTTTGGCACTAAGCAGGTTCCAGTCTATATTTGGGAAGTTGAAGTCTCCCATTATAACTACCCTGATAGAAAACACGAAGTAAACATAGAACTATACGCAATTTCTTCAGGAAAGTACACACTGGAACAAAAACAATCATTTCAGTGCAGATGATCAAAGTTGTCACAGTGTTGTCGTGATTCGCGTTGTGCAAGTTGGTTCAACAAGCGAATGGTTGAAAGGAAAACGCTGTTCTTGAACCTACTGGTGTGGGGCTTCAGGTCTCTGTGCCTCCTGCCCGATTGTCGCTGCGAGTAGATGGCACGGCTCGGAAGGGTGGAATCTTTGATAATGTTTGTTGGCTTCTGGACGCAACGTCTCCCGTAGATACTCCCGATGGTGTAGAGAGATGGTCCCGTGATGTTGTTGGCTGCGTCCTCTGCTCTCTGAAGCTTCTTAAGTTCCGGCGCATTCGATTTGCCATGCCAGACCATGAAGCAACCAGTCAAGATACTTCCAACAGTACATCTGTAGAAGTTCGTTCGAATGTTGAGTGAGAAGCCGAACCTCCTTAAACTTCTAAGAATATAAAGGCACTGGCGCGCCTTCTTTCTTTGTTCAGGGACCAGGAAAAGTTATTCGATATGTTAACGCCAAGGAGTTTACAGCTGTTGACACTGTCCACCGCCGATCCCCCGATGTAGACTGGAGCATGTTCACCCTCCTTCCCCTTACTGAAGTCAATAATCAACTCTTTAGTTTCACTGACTTTGAGCGTGAGGTTGTTGTTGCGGCACCACACAACCAGGTGTCCTACCTCGCTCTTGTAGGCTGATTCATCAGCAGTTGTTATTCGTCTGACAGTGGTGCCGTTGTTGAATTTATATCTGACATTGTACCTGTGCTTCGCCACGTAGTTGTTTGTGTGCATAGAGTTGAGCAGGGGACAAAGCAAGCCTCCAGTTTTCCTTATTGGTTGACTTCAAGAGCGTGAAACCGGTGAGAACTCAGCTGTAGGTCATCCATCCACTCGCTACAGTCTTATCAGCTTTCCGCATACCATCCCGTCAGCGCAGGCTGGCTGGTAACGTGGTGGCGGCACCAGGCAGCGGCCCGATCCTGAGTATTGTTTTTACAATGCATCTGTCTACACTGACCAGTCTCCTTCCGTTGGAAAGTGACGTATTCCATATTTTATAATTTATTTCAGTTAATTTAACGGCTATTGTTATCCTATCCCGGGGAAAATGTGGCTTTTGCAAATGCATCAGGTGGCTGCAGCAGAATTGATGGGCGTTGTATTCGCTGTTATATTGAAGCATACTAACTTTATTTTTTTTGATTGCTAATTTCTTGCTCAGAACTCCGGTATGTGCTGTGATACATGTGCTCCGGATCGCGATCTCGGTCTGTTCCATTTAGTTAACAGTTGCTTTCACTTTCGATCGTTACGTTGCCATCTGCTGTCAGAAGTTGCGGAAACGATATTGCAACAAGAGAACAGCGACTGTGGTAACAGTGACAGTGTATACAGGGAGCTTTTACTTTGCAGTGGATTCGCGGCGCTGCGTCGCCTTAGCTGGATACCTAACGTCTCCCGTGTGGAGAGCGTACCATTTATGTGACGGTATCGTGAATCCGTTATTAACAATATGTTTAATCCTGATGTTTAATACTTTAACAGTAAGACATATTGTAGCTCCAAGTCAAGTCTGCCGGGGACTCCGGAACAACGGCGAGAATCAAAAGGATCTAGAGTTGGTGAACCGGAGAAAGTCAATGATGTTGTTGTTCGTTCTATCAGCCAATTTCATTTTACTGTGGACGCCCATTGTTGTGCACACTACGAACTGGCAAGTTCAAACCTATTCCTAAACAGGCAGATAATTCAGCACGCCGATATATATCCTGCAACAGTTTGGGTTCATGTTGCAGTTTCTCAGTACCTGCACTAACACATATATCTACGGACTGACACAGAGGAAATTCAGGTAGGAGCTGAAGAACGGATTGAAATATATGTTCACGTTAAATGGGAAACTCGGTAAATAAAATGCAAACCTGATTTTTTGATCTTTTAAACAATTATTTGGAAGTCTGTTTTATATTCGACTTGGGAAACTGTTGTTTCCAGATCCAACTGTATATTGATTAGTTTTAATGCGGGAAATTTATTCAGCAGATTAGGCAATATCTATAGGTAATTATCATCTTCACTGCAGGGTTATTAACCCATGTATCATGGAATTAAAGTCCTCTGTGCCTGATGAAAGAACAACACAGAAGTGAGAATGCAAACGGGAATAGATCGGATTTCCATGCCGTAAACAAATAGTTGACAATTGCCTTCTTAATACCGAAGCAAAACCGCAACTATTTTACGAAAATATAAATTCCGTCCAATCGGAGAATTGTCTCATTTTAGTATCAGTTTTCGCAGCTTTGATTTTTTATATATATTATTTCATTCTTCCAAGTCTAAAGTCGACCGTCTGTAATAGTTGTCTCATTAATGGTTGCGACAGTGCTCACAGCAACATGACCGTTCCAGATGGATGGGTTACTGGGGTCTGGAAAAGTGAAATATCAATAATTACAGTACACCAGGCCCTCAGGTATGTGAGGTCAGAGCTGAGGCACGCCCATTGCAATTCCCGTCGGCTAACGTCGTTGATGTTTTCGAATGAGGGACAGCCGACTGCATTTTTCTTTGGTTATTGGGGACTGTGTTCATTCTTTCTGCTGATCGTCAGTAAAAGCTAGAATTGTACTGAACTTGCTCCGAACTTATCGTACATCTCTCTTTTGTCGCTTGTAAACCGAAACGCTCCAAGCCGAAGCGAACATCTATGGCAGAGTCAACTGCCAGTAAATTGTTTGTTCAACAGGCATTTGTTACGTACCAGCAACAACAGAAACACACCGAGTCATGTAAAAGTGTTAAAAACTGTATTATTAATAACTACTTATAATAATAAGAAAAAATAAAACGTGTGCGTGTGGCAATTTCCCAAACTCCCAAGTCCAGGAATAAGTCTCAGAGTTTAGTTCAGCAAGTCATAAGGTGAACTGTGAGCAAAGGCATTTGCAGAACCACCGTTGACTGAGGAGAAAACGTAGAGAGAAAATGGACAGACATTAAGAAATCCTAATGTTCCACATGAAACCCAAACTACACATCAATCACTGATGATCTGCATTGTTTTGTTCCGAAGTATCTGCCACCACGACGGCATTCGTGACGTGGCCGGCCACACAAATACCCATTTCCCTCTACAGGTTAACAACAAATAGGACCACTGGATTGCTCCAAAAATCCAGACGTGGACTGTAGTGAAGACACAGTTATTGTTCTTCATCATCGATACAAAGACTAGCAATCAGTGTCTCTCTCTCTCTCTTCCTTTTCACTGACTCACTGAGCATAATCGTCAGCACGTTGTTATCTTGCTATCGTGACGACATCAGACACACAATACTACTCAACTGTACTATATTTTAAAGGGACAGGCATCAAATAGCAACCTGATCCGTAACACCTCCACCTTAATAAAATGTTTCTACAAGAGCAAAATTTTAACCGTGCATGCTATTATTAAAGCAATGCTTTATGATTATCATTCTACACAATTACAGAAAATCAGATTAGTAAAGATATATTTTTCCATTTAACATCGCGGAAGGCAATCAGCAATTATGTTATCTTTGCCTTAATGTGAGTTACCATGAGAACAAACTCTTGCAACATTTAACTCCAGTTTAACAGCCTTCTGTTCTTGCTTTTCACTCGGCTGAGAAGTACCGATGGGTTATGATCTGTATACAGTCAGTGGTTTCTGAGCGGTGCAAACATACACATCAAAATGCTGCAGAGCTAAAGCAAGTGACAGTAAGTCTTTCTCTGTGGTGGGATAATCCTTTTAATGCTCATTAAATTTCTTTGAAGCTACAGGATGGTCAATATCATCAAGGTCACCCTTCTGCAACAACACCGCTCCTGCAGCCTCATCACTGGCATCTACTGCTAATGAAAAGGGCTTTTCAAAGTCAGGTGATTTGAGCACAGGATGGTAGCATAAAATGGCTTTGAGTTTCTTAAATGCTTCTTGGCAAGTATCTGTCCAAACAAACGTCACTACCTTCTTCAGCAGATTGGTTAGGAGAAGAGCAATATCAGCAATTTTTTTTTACAAAATTTGCGATAATATCCAACCATTCCCAGAAATCTTTAAACAGTCTTATTCACACCAAAATTACCACCTAAAGAGATACTATGGGTCAGGTTTAAAATCTCATTCCTATAAACTTTAGGAAACATAACCTGGTGAATAACTTCCCATTCCTCACTGGAAGGGACATGAGGAGGTCTCCATTTCCTCATTAACACTCCATTTTTGACATAATATCCAGTTGGCACCTTCTCAATCTCATCACTTGAGAATTTTTTTTTCTCACAATTCAGTAAGATCAGGGTCTTTAATCTGCTGCACTATAAATTATTTCCCGGATAGAGACAAATCTATATATTCAGGCTCAATGCGAGGATTTGGATCCTCCATTGAAGACAGAGAAGTCTCGGACAAGTCATCATAACTTGCATCCTGTTTAACGTTGTCACAGAGAACAAAATCAGGCTGCACAGGACTATCGGCCTTGGCTATTTCTTTAGCCCTAGATCGAGTCACTGTACAGAATAGATAAAGAACTGAATCATGCTTGGATTAATCAATAATTGGTTTGCTCGTTAACTGTACTACAGGGGCAATTTTTCCACATGCAAGATCATTCCCTAATAAACAAAGAAACTCCTTCCACTGGGTCGTATCCCTACCTTAACAGGTCCTTCCACGAACTCTAACTTTAATATTACCTGCTGCGAAGGTAGGGAAACCGTGTCACCTGTAATGCCTCGCACTAGACTTACCTCACCAGCAGCAGTCTCCTAACCAAAATTTAAAACACTGTCCAACAGGATAGGTTGATAAACCCCAGTATCTCTATGGAGTTTCACTGGCACTTGGGGTGACCCAACATTCAGTGAAACAGAACCCTATGATAAATAAGAACGGAATTCCACCTAACTTCATCCAACATTCCATCCTTTACCTCTGGCAAGGACTGATATTTAAGAACATGGCCAAAACCTTTTTTAGATTTTTAAGTTTAACTACTTGAAATCAGGCATTTGGCACCGCCTGTTTTTCTTTCTTTTTCTTCAAGATTGAACAATTAGTTATCACATGACCAGCTTTCTTAAAGTAGTAACAGGTACGCTCAGCAGGTTTCTCCAGCACTGGCTTCCTTTCATCCTTCGCTGTTTGATTCTTTCCCAATTTAATCTCCCTTTTACTTGGATTGTCCTTAAAACTCTTTGGAAAGGTCTTAGTTTGTACCCGGTTGGATTTATGGGTTAAGGCATACTGATCTTCCAACCTTGCAGTTTCTTGCAAAGTTTCCACGTCCTTTTCATTTGGATATGTCGTTATTTCAAATGGAACATATTTTATAAAGTCCTGCACTAAAATCAATTCTCTCAAACTATCATAATCCTCAACTATATTTTTTGACGTGTACCATCTTTCAAAACATATTCTCTTTCCACGGAAAATTCTATGACGTCTGGTCTGCAGACTTCTTCAGGTCTCTAAATGTCTGTCTGTAAGCTTCAGGTACTATTTCATAAGCCTTGAGCACAGCTTGTTTTACCTTTGTATAATCAGCTGCATCCACAACAGACAAAGCAGAATAATCTTGTTGAGCTTTACCTTTAATCACACTGTGTAACATGAGAGCCCATCTTTCCTTTGGTCATTTTGAGCTCTCATCAAATTTTTCAAAATGTTGGAAATACTGATCAACCTGATCTTCCTCAAAAGGAGGGACTAATGGAACCTTCCCACTGGCAAAAAAAAAAAATCATCGGAATTAGGACCCCTGTGATTCATTTCTAACTCAATCCGTCTCTGTTCCATCTCCATCTTATTCATTTCTATCTAGGCATTTATCTTTCTTTGTTCTAGTTCTAGTTTCCTTCATCCCAACTCCATTCGCGTTTGTTCTAACTCTGTCTTTGCTAACTGCACCTGGGCATCAGAAATCTCTGATTCACTCTCATGAAACTGTGATAACCCCTCCTCCACAAAATCCTCCAACTCCACTGGTTCAGAAGTCACATCAGAAATCAATGGTATAATCTCAGGAAACACTGCTAACTCACTCACCTCAAACACCTCCGACTCCTAATAATAGTCAACTATCATTTTATGAATAACTGTATTTTTCATAGACCGCTTTACTTATTCAATGTTTAGCTTTGTAGCAATGCTTCGCAACTCGTCTTTTGTCTCCACCTTCAATCCCTCAAAGGTTGGTGATTCCAAAAATGCATCAATATCCATTGCTGCTGGTTTCCACACACACAAGCCAATCGAAAAGGAATTTATCTGGCCAACCACCAATGAGTCGTCTAATAAGACCCCAATTTGTTCAAACCCAGACCTCTTATACCAGTCTTGAGTTTTATTTCAGACCACCCTCGTCAATCTTGGGATCGATCCCGGACGAGCCCCCAATTCTGTTACGTACCAGCAACAATAGAAACACACCGAGTCATGTACAAGTGGTAAAAACTATTTTATTAATAACTACTTATAATAATAAGAAAAAGTAAAACTTTAGACATTCAACATTAAACCCAAAACTACACTCAAAGTGTGTTGTGGCAAATTCCCAAACTCCAAGTCCAAGAATGTCTCAAAGTTCAGTTCAGCAAGTCATAAGGTAAACTGTGAGCAAAGGTTTTTGCAGAACCATCGTTGACTGAAGGGAAAATGTAGAGTGAAGATCGAGAGAAATTACGAAATCCGGATGTTCCACGATGAACCCATACAACTCCTCAGTCACTGATGATCTCCACTGCTTTGTTCCGAAGTATCTGCCGCCCTGAAGGCATTCCAGACGTGGCCGCGCACACAAACGCCTGTTTCCCTCTACAGGTTAACAACAGTGGGCTCCACTGGATTATTCCAAAAATCCATACGTGGTTTGTGGTGACAGACACAGTTATTGTTCTTCATCCATCGATACAGGGACCAGCAGTCAGTGTCCTCTCTCTCTCTCCCTCTTCCATTTCACTGACTCACTAAGCAAAAACGTCAGCACGTTGTTATCTTGCTGTCGTAACGACACCACACACACAATACCACGACTCTACTGTTTTATATTTTAAAGGGACATGCACCAAATAGCAAGCTGATCCGTAACACATTGCATTGAAGCACGAAGTCCGAACGTGACTCTCCTGCATCCATAAACTTCTGGCTAAAATGGGAAAACTGCTTAGAATTGGATGTTAATATGTTGCGGGAGACTGCAAAATATTTGCAATAGATTTGGACTGGTAGAATTAAAAATTGTACTGTCCACAAAAAGTGAGATATGCAGCTGATTCTGTTCAAAATATTGTGCGTGGCTTCGTTAATGTGTCAGGAACAACATGATTAATGTTTGTTGTTATCTTGATGTCATGCAACAGAAAGCTGGTTGATCGTGTGTATAAAATGGTGAATTTGCCATCGATGGAGAGAAAAATTGTACCAGAAATTTGAATGGTGCTAATGAACATTGCCAATTTAGTTTCATTGCCTGTCAAATGGCAAGCAGTATTTCAACCCAGAAAAACACAATTTATCTTCCTCTGCCTGGCAATGCGGTGTTATCCTCAGACACCTCCAGACGTGCGACAATGACCTGTAGATCATAAAATGCAAGTTTAACAGTGAGTTGGCAGATTATTTTATTTACAAATGCAACGAAAACTAATAAGAGGCTTTGAAAACTGATTCAAACTTTCCCAGCGACGCATAAATCCAAGGCCTATTCCCTCCTCATAAAACTTCTGATTTGATACCTACTGACATTGCAAGGAAGAGGGTTTATCAATGAGGACCAGTAATTGCAGCGTGTTTACATTTAATAAATGTGCAAAGGAATGTCCTGCTGCATTGTGTAACTGTCATGTTGCGGCTGAGCATATGTAAATGGATAGAGAATTGGCTAGCCAAGGGAGACGATGAATATAGATGAATGCCTCATTTCAGTCTGGTAAAGCACTATCGTAGATGTGACGCGGGGATAAGAACTGAGTTTTCATGTATGGACAACGTATGTTAATGACCGAAGAAAGTATATTCATTCATTTTTGCTGATGATGCTAATACTCTGTTGGGGGACATGGACAGATTAATCAAGTTGGAAAAAAAGTTAGCTACGGATTAGAATGTGGGGAATGTGAAATCCTCCACTTTTATGCCGATATATGACAGGAGAGCAATACGTTGTTCAAAGGAAGAGAGACTGCATCATACACAGAAAGATACTTCGTTGGCTATTCTGTAATTAAAAATGCGAATAGATTTATTTAACGGAGTAATATTGTGTAAGTCGAAACATTATACAGGGGTCTCTTAACACCGCGACGGGACGCTTTTTTGATACCCCAGTAAATGAGTAAATATGTTGTGGAAATTCAAAGAAAGTTGACTGATCTGAATTTTAGACTCAATTCAGTCATTGTTTTGAACTCAGACGCTCTATGAAATAAAAACAAGGCAGAGGATCAGTGTCGATGCAAGACTATAAAGGGTTTTATTGAAGAAAATAAAAGAGAACTAATTTCGTTCGTGGAACAAAAAGGGATTCTGCAGATGCTCGAAACTAGAGTAAAATACACCAGCATTTTGTGTAATTTGGTGAGTTGTATCTTCCCCATCACTTCACTTCGATTTATGTCATTTACAACCCAACTATTGCTGATGATTGATCTGACTTCATTAAATCAACGATTCCTTTTAGAGGCAGATGAAATTTATTTCCTCCGATTTCTGATATAAGGAGATAATTCTGCAAACTGATCTGGACACAGGAAACACGTCAATTTGGTGCACCACTGTAATGTGAGCTCTCGTGGTTGGGTTCTGAGCCTCAGCACAAACCCGTCATTTCCCAGTGGCTGTGAGAAACAGTCGAATGCAGACAGTTCACCGAATTCGGATACGATAAATACTTGCAGGAAAGGGAGTTCTTTGTGAAGTATTTGGAGGGGAATACAATCGAAAGTGAAGTCGAAGGAGTTCGAAAGGTGAGCGATTGACAGATGAAAGAAGAGGAAACGTAAATCTCTTTCACAAACAGGTAAAACTGCGAAGTTGAGCAACGGAATTCTCGGAATGCTTGCACAGATGAGAGATTAAAACAATTTGGATGTTCCCCTGAAGCAGACTGGATGAAGATGGCTTTCGTGTCTGCACAGAAGGACGGGATGGAGTTCATGTGGGGATGGATGGGACTGAGGAGAGGGAATCTAAAGGGTCAAAAGCTGTCGTCAATAAGTGCGAACAAATTATTCGGACATGCTGGAGTCCACCCTGGATTATTGTGGGAATCCCGAGTAGACGGAGAGAACAGGAAGTTGCACTCACTGATCTATTCATCGATTTACCGGGAGCATAGTGAGTGACAGGAAGTCCAACCCTGCTCCACTGAGCAGCTCATAAGAAATAACAACTAGTAGATACAGTTCCGGTGTCTCTCTCACTAAACGCTGAACGTGAATTTTTAAAAAAAAATGTGTTCTAAAGAAATTGCGCTCTGAAATACAACAATTCCTTTGCACAACCAGATGCAATTAATTCCTTCCGATTTCCGATATGAGGAAATAATTCTGCAAATGGATCTGGACGGAAACTAAACCGGCATCGACTGCTTGGAAGGTAGCTATGGTCACCAAAAAATCACTATCTCTATACGTCGCTGCGGCGTGTTCCCTCCTGATTCAGAAAGGACAATGCCAGAACAGTTGCTGAAAACGTTTTAGGAAGCGAGAAAGGGTGTGAAAGTCGACCCGCGCTGTAATAAATCAGACAGCAGCAGAACTAAAGAACTTACGATTAATGTTTTATTATCTTAACGCCAGTGGGGTGACGGATATAGAGAATGAGTAATCCGTGGATCCAGATCTCTTTACTGATCCCACTCGAAGATCCACAGGTCAATGTGTACTTTTATACCCACTTCGTGGGAAACCTTCGTAGTAAGTCGCACTTATTAAGACAGTAGTTTACAGCAAGCTTTTAGCAAAATAAGATATGTGTAAAAAACTTCTTTCATTTTCACCCGCCCCTGGACATGTTTACAGGCATAACTATTGTCACCCCATGGTTCAGGTAATATTACACTATAATAAGAATATCTGCACACTATTAACACTTACATTGCCGGTCGTTAACCCTGCGTTCCCAGTTATCATTCACATTCCCTCCTTTTATCATTCCATAATAATAGGCAATTTTACAAATTAACAGACCGAGTACAGCATTGTGCTATTAGTGGATAGAGATAGCGTACTACAATGATTATAACAATAAAAAATATCACTATTAGACCATAATGCAATATGACACACCACATGCCACCAAACAGGTGGCCATTGCCATTTAGACCTTTTGGTAAACCCATGGAGACTGCCCTCCCTTTCTAATGTTGTTAATTTCCTTAGCAACGTGCTCAGAGAGGGTCGTAATATTGGCGGAATCGTCTGGAATACAGGCATAACATTCGCTCCCTATGACAGCACATGTTCCTCCTTTCTCTGCTGGGCTAAAGTCAGGGACCATACGATTCTACCGGACTGTTTGCCGGATCGACATCATTTCGGTGGCTATCTCTGTTACTTGGGCCTGTGTTTGTGTCAGGGCTTTGGCAGTATTGTTCGCCAATTTCTCAAGTGCTGCAGCTGGGTTTATTATTTCCCTGGAGTCCTTGGCTGTCCTATAAGAAGGAAAAGCGATCATCCAAAGTCACTCACCTTCAGTTATTCCTCTCAGCTGCCTGGTCCAATGGCAGTGATTCTGCAGCTGGGTCATAGCTCTCAAATGGGGTATTGTATACCCCATCTAACAACAACCGACCCACGTTTTAATAGGATTTTTCTAAATCTTGTGTACTCCACCTACTACCACTTTCCCCCGGGAGCCACGTATACTGTATTCCCGATGCCCACATATCCAATGGGTACCATTTACTGGTGGAGAAGGGGATGCTCGTAGAAGATGAAAACCCGTTCCTCAACCTCCATAGTGGTGCATCTATTGTATTCCAGGAAAACTGCATATATGGCTCCTTTGGAATTACAATAACATGTGGCCTTGACCAAATCATCATGATGAAGGCCCAGTTTTGGTTAATGGAGACCTGATATACCAGTCGTCAAAACACTTACAGCTACAATCGCGAATATATTCTGATTTTCTCGTCCCCGTTTCACAAAATCCTGGGTCGTGCTGTCGGTTTTTTTTCGAGGATGCCCAGAGAGAGAGTTCTTCACTCTCGTTGTGGGGGTTCTACTGACATAGGTAACATGGCATGGCTATGTCGCGGGATTTCGGCACAGACCCAACAGGCTTCTAAGTCCACCTGTTTGACATATATGTGACAGAGAGACAAAAAGGCGTTATCAGGATTGGCCCTTATTATTACTGACTGCCCAAATCAAGTCCAGAATACTTATGGGTGCATTAATTGCCATTTCCCCACATCATGTTGTCCCCTTCCGAGACCAATCTTTTTTACAGTCGGAATGATGTATCCACCGAGTTTTCCCTTCAAACTTTACCGCTGTGGGTGTAGTGTGTAGTTCTTGAAAGGGGCCTTTTCCACCTTGGTGCCAAATTTTTCCGCTCCCAATTTTTTTTACCAGGACGTAATCTCTGGGCTGGATTCTCGATCCTTCTGTGTTGTCCTCCTCTTTTCTCTGAGCATTACGAACCTGCGAATGTAGAGTCTCAAAAACATCGTTAACTTCTGTACATAATTAATCATTCTCTCACTCAGGGCATGAAGGTCAAGACAGACTTCTATGTTTTTATCTGCAGCGCAAGGTGTGCGCAACAGTCTTCCAAATAATATTTCCGCTGGGGTTAATCATGTACCGGTGTGCAGTGTGATTGCTATTTCAAAGAGGGCCAAAGGGAGTACCTTCAACCAATTCAGTCCTGTCTCCTCGGTTAACTTTGCCAACTTCTTCTTCAATGTATCATTTACTCTTTCCACAATTCCAGCTGTCTGTGGATGATGGGTGCAGTGAAATTGTTAGTTTCCTCTGAGATGTTGGCATAACTCATTTACCCCATCAATAAAATGTGGCCCATTGTCTGAACTAATAATGGTTTGGAGCCCATACCGAGGTATTATTTCTTGCAGTATAATTCCTACCGTTGCTTCTGCCGTGGCGTTTACTGTTGGTATTGCCTCTATCCTTCTACTAAAAAGATCAATGATAACAAGGCATTACTTGTAATTATGCACTTCAGGAAATTCTAGAAAATCAATCTGTCTGCACTCAAACGGGCCCGTAGGCATTCTTGTCCTACGCGGAAGGCATTTAACTGCTTGACCAGGATTTTGTTTCTAGCAAATGTTAGATTCTTGTGCCATTCTTTGTGCCTTTTTCCTTAAATTGGGGTGTCACCAAGTTTGAAGTGCCACTTCTACCATTCCCTTCTGCCGAGATGTGTCATTGCATGTGATTGGATCATCTCTGAGATTATCTTCCAGTCCAGGCATTCGAACAGTACGAGTAGCTACAGGGAATCCATTTTCTTCCATGAGTTCCTGATCCAGGGTGGATAATGTTGCCCCTGTATCAATCAAAAATGGAAGAGAGACTCCCTGAACCTTCATCATCACAACGGGTTCTTCACTTCCTCATTCTGCTATACGTGGCAGAGCCCTTTCTGCGACTTCGGGTCACTGTCTGAAAGGGTTATTGGTTGTGAAGCGTGCCCTCTTTCTCTCATACTTGCGGTCTGTATTCTCCTGGCAATTAGTGGGACAGTCCCGTCGTCAATGTCCCTCTCAACCACACGTACAGCAGATCTCCCTGCGTGGTGGGGACGGTCCATTACATATATTAGGCCGACACTGACGTCCCTGACCCCGCCCCCATGGCCTTCTTCTCCCTTGTTGATAGGATCTTTGGAGGAGAATCTGTCCTCCTGGAGGACCACCACTGCTGAGATAAGGCCAATCATCTCAGTTATCATCTCCCATCGGTTCACGTAAGGGAAACTCATACATCACACGGGGCTTGGTTGATGATCTAATTTCCTCTACATTGTTGGGCCAGAAAGCCAATACTGCCCTTGTATTACCGCACCAGGCCAAATTGGTCTTTACTAATGATGTTACTTTCTCTGGGAGACACTGCATCAGAATGGCATTAAATTGGGTGGACGTCTGTCCATTATTGTCTGCCTGATCTCCAGCATCTGTCTGATATGCTGCAGTAAAGTGTTCCCAAAATTCTTGGGCTGTCTCTTTTGAGGTAGATTTACATTCCAGAACCTTACTCATATCAATGGGTCTTTTCAAACTCTCCGAGAAGGCTGTCAACATAATATTACCTTGTTGATTCGGATTATCATATTGCAGATTTAAATCTTCATATGTAGCAATAGGACCTCCTACTACGCCAGGAGGCAGCATTGCTGCCTTCCACATAATACTCTATTCAGGATTCAATGTGGCAAGACAGAGGGGAAAAAAAAGATTTTGGGGTTGTGCCGTACATGGTCTGAGTAGGTCGTATAAAATTTACGAATCCAACTGGATCTTTGTTTCTATCCGGGGCGTGATGGGCTATCACTAACATCTCTTGGGGTTTCCAAGGTGTATAAATATACATAGTGTCTTATTGGTCCTGAGCACCACTCGGGGATTGGGGAGTACTCGAACAGGGTGCACTCTAGCCTCAGCACTTTACTCTGTCTTTGCTCTGTGGTCTGTTTTCATACGTTCAGCTAACCCTCCTACTGCTTGCTAATCTCTGATGGGAGGCTGGGCTTGGGGTACTTGCTCTGCACCACGGGCTGTGTTTGCCAATGCCGGCAGTTCTGTAGCTTGAGGATCTTGAGGTCTGTGGGGGGAAGGCATACGAGGGTGGTCTCACCCACAAGGAATCTTCCAATTCCTCATTTTCATTATTCTGCAACAATAGGGCTGCCATGCCTGACCGTGGGTCCCAGCGGTCATTATCAGTCTTATTGTTTTTGACCCCTTTATTAATCAATTGTTGCTGCGCCTGGGCTTCGTTATCTCTCCGCTTATTTTGTTGGTTGTCATACCATTCACATTCAGCCTTTGATATCTCCCATACTTTGGGTGCACCCTCCTTGGTACATAACTCAATCCCTCTTGGACATGCATTATTCCTCCAACTACCCTCTTTTCCCTTCTGCCGCTCTTGTTCTTTCCATTCCTCCAGTCGTTTTATCCACTTTTCCCTACATTCTTTCCCCATAATGATTGTTGTGCTTTCTCGAAAGCTTTTGCTGACCACGTATTACCGATCGGCCACTCCTCATTAACTATTTTTTAGTTAAAGCTGCTGACAATTGTCAATACTGTTTTCGATGTTCTGGGTGCAAATAACAGATTTTTTGCACCGGGGCGCCCCCATCACTTTTATCTAGGTTCCGTCCCATTCTGTTATAGGTCTGGTGTCCGAATCACAGTTTATCCTGGCCTCACTGCCTCAGGTCAAATTACCAGTTATCCCAGACTATGTTTCCAAATGAACACTATTTCCAAACGAACTCTGCAGTGCTACTTTAAGTTTACAAACAAACTTTTCCCAAACGAATTTACTTTACCCACCGAATTTATTCCATACGACCTTATTTATACCAAACGAACTTTGATTCCGAACAAACATGCCGTACGAACTTTAAGTACTGACTTTTACACTATACGACTATTTATTTAAAATTACACTCTCTTACCTGTGAATATCTTTGTTCTCTTTTGTATCTTTTTGGGTCTCGGCAGGGAACCAGATCTACTTCGGATGAGGGACAGCAGTGTTCCCGGCGGTCAATGTAGGAGTCAGACACAAGGGGTCTGAAGGCGCCTATATTTCTCCCGTTGACTTCCGAACGCCGCCTGTCACTTACTCAGTCCGACGGTGTCCAGGTACCCCAAAGAGATCCTGCCGACTGCGCCAATGTTAAAGTCGACGGCACTGGAATAAATCAGACAAAAGCAGAACCAAAGAACATACGATTAATGCATTATTAGTTCAATTCTAGCGGGAGTGAGGGATACTGAGAAAGAGTAAACAGTTTAACCCGAACTCTGTACTGATCCCACTGGAAGATCCAACTGATAGTGTGTACTTTTATACCCACTTCGTGAGAAACCTTCGTGCTAATTTGCACTTAGTAAGCAGTTGCTTACAGCAAGCTTTTAGCAAAACAAGATATATCTAAAAAAACTTTTTTTTTCTTTCTCACCCGCAGCTGGACAATTTTACAGGCACAGCTATGGTCACCCCATGGCTGAGGTGATATGATACCATGGGAAGAACAGCTGCACACCTTTACCCTTACATTGCAAGCCGTTAACCCTTGCATTCCCAGTTATCTTTTACACCACAAAGGGAAACAGACTATCTAATGGCAGGATCAATCCACCCGGGAGAGAAGGGAACTATATGAAGGAGAGTTACATCAGAGTTTTCAAGGGAGCGGAATCAGAGAGGAGTGGTGTTTAGTCATCTCGGAGAGTTTACTTTCAAATCCATTTTGAGTATCAGAGCTGTTTTATTTTTTCAAAAGGCTATCAGTAACTATAAATGGCCTTTCATCATTGCCTTCTTGAATAGGTGCATTTTCATGGGACAGAGACCCAACAACGATTCAGGTCCGACAATATATTTCCAAGTCTGTATGCTGTGCATCTCGGAGGAGGAATTGCAGCCGGTGATGGTTCCCTGTGTCTAAGGACTTCAATTTTCTTGCTGCTATATCTCGCTCGTTTGGGAATTACTCTCGGGAAAACAGGTCAAGTGACTTCTGTGAAATTTGTAATAGAAGCTTTGGACTGATAGTGGAGGAAATAAATGGTTAGATCAGATCACGGACTGACAATCATGTGGGATATACCACTGTTCTGGAAGGATTTGTTTTGAGCTGAACGAAAGTCGATATTTCCAATGACAAGTGGGACTGCTCCGTGGTGCGCCTGATGTGGGAGGAGAATCGCAGAGCATCTTAACTTATAACTCACCATGGTATTTGCGCAGCTTGCCAGCTGGGGTTTCTAATCAATGGTGACGCCAAGGAGCTTGATGGTGAGGGAATCGACAATGTTGATGTCATTGAATGTCAAAAGTGTGATGCTAGAACTACCGAGGCGAAATTCTAATTTTCACATCTAAAATGTTCCTCTTACAGTGAAGGGCAGAGCTGTAAGAAAGGAGTTAAATTATCCAGAATTCGTCTCTGATTCCTCCTCAGTGGTAGGCAGTGGTAGGCAACACAACATGGTGGAAGTGCGACCAAATGGTGTCAGCAAGGACTGTGGGAATGTTTTGAGAGCTTAATGGAGTACTGATGCACGGCCTTAAGAGTAGATAAGCATGAAAAACATGCGTTCCTTCAGACCTGCTGTGTCTGTTTCCAAGTTATGTGCCCAGGCCGAAGGTCGCGAGAGATTAGACGGTACAGGCTGGTACCACCAGGAAATGAAAATGTACTGGGTTAAAAGTATGTTGGCTTTCAGAAAGGTGTAAAAAGTGGCAACGTCGGTACAATCGGAACCTTCCCTAAGGCTGGGTCGTTACCGTCGGTTTGAGACAGAGTGAAGGCTGCGTGAAAGGCTGTCGGACACCTGCGCTTCTCTCCGGCTTTATATTGGTCATTCATTGATTGGTTGATAAGTATTATTTTGCTTCCTTCTTTATTTTATTTTTTATTCTTCTTTCCTTCTGTTTCTTCTGCATTTTATTCTACACATAACTCCAATAAAGTACTTTTCCATAACCTTTAACACGTGCATGGTGCCTCCTTCGTTTGCAAATATCTCTTGCTGCTGAATCAGGAAAGAACAAGGGACGATTTTAAAACATTTTCTTTGCAAAAGCTGGCAAGAATAATGAACACTGACTGACGACGGATTTTGAGGCACCGGTCAGAAAAACAGTAGGAAGTATTCGTCAGGTATAGGCAGCTGGGAAGAAGCAAATTTCTTGTGAAGCCTAAATGATGTATGATTGCACGTTATGAGGGACAAAGGAGGGAAACAACACGAAATGAGGTATCGTTCTCAAAATAGGCAAAATAGAATTCGAAGAGATCGTGTGAGTATATTGAGTTCAGAAGAATAACGGCAGAGAATAGGTCTCCCTATGGATCAACGTGGTCGTCTCTGTGTGAAGGCACAGGAGGTGGGGAAGATCATGAATGAATATTTCACGTCTGTCTTTACCTTGGAGAAGGTTGTGGAAGGTTGGGAATGCAAAAAGACAACAGCGATATTTGGAATTGCATTGATGAATGAAGCAGATTGAAGGACATCATGGAAACAACATGACACGGGGAGATTTATCACAAAGTGTTTATAACAATTTTCATATTGCTGGAAGAATGTCGCTCCCAATTCCCATTCAATAATGTGATCAGATTTCTCTTTTATCCTGTTATTTTTCAATTACATCTTTGAACCAAGCACCATCTGTACATGTGGTAATTAATCTTAGTTGTAATAATTCGTTTGAATTTCAAAATTTCTATTTTTAATTCTGTTGGCAGAATTAAAAGTAACCCTTTGGGATTCAACCCCCAAAAGTGTATAAAACCTTTGCGAATAACTAGCCAGGCAACTTATTTCAGAGAGGTAACTGCAGCAGAAGGTAAACGACACATCATAAGAAACATGCTGAAGATGTATTACAGTGTAGAGAAAATATTATATCTGTTTATTGCCGTCATTGGTGTTCCAGGTAAGTTCATGCGACAATTCGAGTGTGAATTTGAAACGAGAACAATTTGATGGCAAAAACATTGAACAAACACGTCGGTGCAGATCTAAAGAACCAGGACATTAATGACTTCTCAAAAGATAGTTGACTGAAATAGTAAAGAAATACGCATTTGCGGAAAAAATATTTTTGAGGAAATTAGAGGATTGAAATTTGATGTATATGCTGCGCCTCATTTTACACACCACAGTACAAGAAGAGGAAACGATGCAAATAGCAGATGGATTAGTTAAGAGCTTTCAATTATCCATTGATTGTGGAACGTTTCCTGAAGAATGGAGGTGCTTATAGCACTACGTTTTCAAAAAAGAAAACTAGAAAGAAAGAGATAAAACTGGCAAGATAAATTGGTATATTGGTTATTATTGTCATATGTACTGTGGTATATTGATACAGATCAATTCATTGCAACAGTGCATTGAGGTAGTACAAGCTAAAACAATAACAATGTGCAGATGAAAGTGTTACATTGACAGAGAAAGCGCAGTGCAGGCAGATAATTAGATGCAAGGTAAATTCTGAGGTCAAGAGTCTATCTTATCGTAACCAGGGAAGTCAGTTTGCCTGAAATAATTGTGAGGGAAAATGACAGAGTTTGTTCTGAAGCATGTAATATACACGAACTTAGAACATACCTGCCATATTAGATTACGAAAGTATGGATTTATGAAACGCATCTCACGTTTTACACATTGCTGCAGAATTTTAAGGTTGCAACTGATAGAAGGGGGAAGGACGAATTAGGCCATGTGGGGTTATTCGATTTTCAACTGGTCTTTGACAGAATTTAAAATAAGAGGTTCGTGTGCACAATTAATATACGTAAGATCTGATGTCATACCGACAAAAATGGAAAACGGTGAAATAGAGAGTAGGAGTGACAGTTTTTCTTGGGTTTCAGTGTCACAGAGATCAGTATTTAGGCCCAGCGACGTACTGATGATTTGCACGAGGGAAACGAATGTATTATTGCTAAGTTTACTAACGACAGGAAATGACATAGAATTGTGAGTTCTTATGATAATTGGAAGAAGCTTAAAGATAATATAATTTAAACAAGTAGACAATTGCAAGGCTCGACCCTTGAAGGAAAATAATGCTAAGCTATCTGCTTTTGCAGAAAATTTGGGAAAAGCAGAATGTTAGGTAATTGGCGGTGGATTGGTTGATGCATAATGGACCTCGGTGTCCTCGTACACTGTGAAAGCAAACGTGCAGGTAAATCTAAAAAAAATTAAGAACGCAACGGTAACGTTTATTTTCAGAACAAGACTGAATGAGCTCGTCCTGTTTTGCGAGTGTCTGTGATTCTACTAGTTAGTTTTTCCTTGTTTATAAGAAATACCGAAGTTGCTGCCGTGGTTACTCTTGCACAAAGAGCCAATCTGTGAGAGTAGTTCAATATAACAGATCTTCAGTCACTGCTAGTTTTGTTTTACCTCAGCCATCTGAAAACAAACCTTTGTTTACAACTCACCATGAAGTCTACAAGATGTCCTTACTGCCCTGACTATAATAGCTCAATGCAGCCAGCTCCCCGGAAATGTATAACTGGGGGGATGTTACAGTGGGAATTTTGACAGATAGTGAGTTACTTATCACAGTGTGTCGCGTGTTCCTGAAGCCGCAGAACGGAAGATGAATTTGGTGCATTATTACTCAGTGAATGTAGTCAGTGATCGTGTCTGTCTGGAAAGGATATTCTGAACCAGCCGTGGTATGATACTAAGTGTACCTGTATCTTTATAATCGTAGTCATGGACGCTTAAGAACTAAATACAAGCAGACAATGCTGGAAATGCTCAGCAGGTCAGCCCACATCTGTGGAAAGAAAAAAATACAGAGGAAATATTTCAAGTTGAAGAGCCTTCCTCAGATCTGTGAAGGATATAAAACATTTGGGAAGGACTCTTCAAGCTGCAGAAAAGGTGTACGATGGGGAATGTCTCTAATGGGGTAGAAATGGCTGGTCATGTATTTACGCTTCGAACAAAGTTATATTATCAATTAGTGAATGCGAGCAGTTACAGAGTGAGAACACCAAGGCTCAGAGGCAAAATTAATGCAGCAATTAGCACATGCTTGTTAGGGCATTGTCTCCAATCACTGGGAGAATTTTCAAAGAAGAACATAGTTGGGAGAAAGAACAACAAACATGTTGAGCCAATTTTTAGATGGACGATGATGCAAACAGAAAGTAAGGGAATCACTGTCAAATCCTCCCATTAAATCACCGTGTATTCAGCACATTCCCATTGTCACAGAAGTTATACCCCATCAATGCCCTTCAGATGCCGAATATCCAGACACTTTTGTCACACAACCAGCAGTAGTTAAATCTGCACAACCCGTCCTACCACAAAGAGAAAGCATCATTAGAGCATGATTCACGCATCTGCTGAGATGATACGGGATGCAGCTGATAGAATATACAATGGGAAACAAGTGGATCTGGCGCAGTTGTATCTTCAGAACACTTTAGGTAAAGTCCTATATAGCAAATCGGACAAAAAAAGTGAAAAACGACGGAAATAGGAGTAATATACAGACATGTATTAAGAATTGGTTATCGGATGAATGTCAAATAGTATCGGAATGTTTCCATCTTGGGTTGTTAGTCCCTGGACAAATTGTGATTAATGTGATATCGCAGGAACCAGTTAACAACACAGTTATTCACAATCTATGTCAAGGAGTTGGCGGATAGTTATATTTAGGACAAAAGGCGCAAGTCTTCAGAACAGAGTAACCTTGAGGACTGGGATGAGGAGATAAATACGACGAATCTTTGGGATTCAATGAACAGAAGCTCTCTCGGGGTTCAGCCGGTGAAGTTATAGATTATATAGAGCAATAGATTTCTGTACCTTAACAGAACATTCAGAGAACCGAGGTTTCTGGCGAGTGTGTTAGGAAATGGTGCCGATGTAACCCAGTTATTACCTTGATAAATGGCGGAGCAAACCAGTGAGACCGAATAGCCTGATGCTCCTGGTTGTTCTCTTATTTCCGGGTTCAAACATTGTAAAGGCCATCCTGCTTCAACGAAATGTAGGCTGTTCTTTCCCTTCCCACATAAACTCACCCTTGTCCTTCTACGTTTAATCCAGAAATGTACAGATTGAGAAATGGTGGAGTTCTACTTGAGATTTCCAAAATTGCATCAAATGACCGAATAACAATCCTCTCTTTATTTTGGTGAAAACATTCAGCTCGTGTTCAGTCGTGGTGAAATGCGTGTTCAGAAAATGTATATCTTCTATTCTTCCAGTGAATTTGGTGGCGACTGTGATCCTGTCGGGGGAAAGTGCGGCCTCTCCATCTGCACCACTTGTTGGCCATGGCGGCGGCAGATCTACTGCTCATCATCACGGGTTATTTTTCGCAAGATCAGTTGTTATTATTTTTCAGTGAGTTTCCTGGACATCAACACTGTTTGTCGCACTAACCTTGCACTGACATACGCAGCCACAAACTGTTCTGTCTGGTCCACTGTCACTTTCACCTTTGATCGATGTGTCGCCATTTGTTGCCAAAAACTTAAAAGAAAATATTGCACAGGAAAAACTGCGGCTGTGGTTCTAGCAGCAACCAGCATTCTGCTCTGTGTGAAAAACGTTCCTATCTACTTCACATCTGAACCCAGAGAGATCATCGACAATGTACCGTGGTTCTGTGATACGATCCCAAGTTATTATACTGAACCCGGCTGGGTGGCTTTTGACTGGTTCGATGCGGTTATAACTCCTTTAATCCCTTTCGCTGTAATTCTGCTGCTCAACGCTCTAACAGTCAGGCATATTTTAGTGGCAAGTCGGGTCCGCAAGGGGCTGAGGAGTCAAAGCAAGGGGAAGAACCGCAGTGACCCGGAGATGGAGAGCAGGAGGAGGTCTGTGGTTTTACTCTTCACCATTTCCGGCAGCTTCATCCTCCTGTGGCTGCTGTTTGTTGTCGAGTTTATCTATTATAATATTACAGGGACAGGAGGAGAGAAGAATGATTCTGAACTTATCTTTTACGAGTTCGTATTTTTGCTGAGTAACATTAGCTGCTGCACAAACACTTTCATTTACTTGGCGACTCAGTCCAAGTTCAGGGAACAGGTGAAGAGCGCAGTGAAATATCCGGTCAGCTTTATGCTTCAGATCATTTATAAAGCCGCGACCTAAGTGCTTGGAAAACCTGTCCGTGTACCTGCTATCCACAGGAGGTATTGTCAGAGGAGTCTCTGACAAGCTGGCCATCCATCGACAATATCCTTAGTACTTCACGCTGCGCCACCGTACCATTCAGCAGTGAACGTTGCCCAGAATCCCCAGCGACTTTCGCCTCCATCCGCTAGTCCCGTCCTGCGTCTTTGTACTTTCAGTGTTCAGACCGCTGACTCTCAACCCATGTTTGTGATTGACACTCTGCCTGTAATTCCTTGCGTCATTGATACTGTACCTGCCATCACTGATTCGTTATCCGCAACAGCCGAATTCAGTGACCCGATCTCAACAATGTACTGGTACGATTATAGTTTACCAACAATACCCTGGCTCAGTGAGACACTACCCATATTCCAACGCATACTTGCCACTGCCTGATGCCCGCAGTCAGTAACCCTGTACCTGTATTTCCCGGAGTCATCACAATCCGTCAGGCCACGGTCAACATGCCGACTGTAGCTTCAGTGCTTGGGATCAGTGTCCTCCACGATATCCGCGATCACGTTCCGCGATACTGTTCCCAAACGACTCAGACTCACTTGTTTCTGAATCCACAGCCAGCAACGATCTTCGTGATCGTTCTTTCCTCTTATTCTTTCCTCAGTTCCTTTGTCCGACGAGAAGACACCTGATCATCTGGCTTCCAATCAGGAAACAAAATAAGTTCTGATGTTAACTGGGTATCAAAGCCAGTATTAGACCCATGCGGACAGCCAGTCACTTCAGATAGTTGCTTAATCCAGCTTATATTTATGATTTCCCTTCGGCCGTGTCGGTGCGCTTATGGCATTCATAGCCCTGCTGTTCTGCTGCTGCCAAACCTGAAAGCGTCTTTCATATCCAGAGGCTCTTGTTTCTGCGCTCCCTGTCGCAATTTGAGAATGTTTCTTTTCTTAGTATTCGTTTTGTCTCCTTCTTGAATAATTCTTCCAAAGTTACTCTTGTCATTTCACTGAAATAATCCTGTCTCCACTGAACTGCCACTGTCACATCCTGTCATCTTTAAAGGCAAGTTGGTTCAATCTACGCAGCAGACTTGCAAGACAATGATCTACTCCAACACCAGAAATACCTTTGATTGTTACTGGCATTTCCATCGCCGACTCTCCCGCAATCATCATTGTGTGCGTCACCATTCTCAAGGCACTGAGCTGTACCATCCACATAGATATGTTGCCTGTTAAAGCTTGGCATGTATTGCAGAGTGTATCGCCAATTGACACCCAGGTCTTTCCACAGTTCAGGAGTGTGAAAGTATGTAAGCCGTTTGTATGGGTCACTGCAGCTTCAATCACACTTACGGACCTTGGCACCGTCCTGCATAAAATAGTGATATGAATTGGCAGTCTGTCCACCACCTGAAACTTTGATTCCCTTCACCGCAGGGGCACTGTAGATGTAGAGGACACCATCGACAATATGCACGTCGCTTACTTGACCGGGTTACTCCGAAAACTCCTGCCAAACCTGAGACTTCTGCAACCAGAAATGACAAAGGCAGCAAGGACATGGGAACATGAAAATTTGCCTGTTCCCCTCAAACTCCTACCCTGCTCAAATGTATATCGCTGGCCCTTCAGCGTTGCCGAGTCTAAATATTAATGCTATGTACTCAAATTCACTGTTTAACCTTCATTGGCACCAGTGCAATGTTTCAGAAGGACACCACAACCTTCTTAAGTGCTTTTAGTGGTGGACAATAAAATATCCGCGTTTACAGCAGTGTCCAGATCCGATAATGAGTATAAAATTAATGAATCCCTTTCGCTTGCCCATGGCATTCACTGATACTGTTTTGCTTCTCTTCCTCATTCTCCCGGACACGGTTTTATCAACGCCATTGTAAATCCCGAGGTCTCCGACTTTCGACGTCTGCAGCCTACCCCACTGATCTATTACGTTCGAAGATTTTGAATAGTTCGTTATTTTATGCTCCATAATTTCACCGTCCCTTCTATTTCGTTCCTTGGTCTCCCTTCTCTGAATTCCGAATTGCTGTCAGTCCTTGTATTTAATTTAAATCAATACATTAACCTTGGTTCCATGAATTGTCTCCTTTAAGTTGTATTATACCGTCTAATTCTGAGAACCATAGAACACTACAGTACAGAAAACAGGCCATTCGGCCCTTTAAGTCTGTGCCGAAACTTTATTCCGCTAGTCCCATTGAGCTACACTCAGTCCATAACCCTACAAACCTCTCCCATCCATGTATCTATCCAATTCATTCTTAAAACTTAGGACTGAGCCCGCATTTACCACTTCAGAAGGCAGCTCGTTCCACACTCCCACCATTCCCCCTAATGTCCCCCCAAATCTTATCTTTCACCTTCCACACGAAAGCCGTGTCTTCTCGTACTTATCTCTCCCAACCTAGGTGGAAAAAGCCTATTCGCATTTACTCTGTCTATACCCCTCATAATTCTGTAAACCTCTATCAAGTCTCCCCTCATTCTTCTGCGCTCCAAGGAATAAAGTCCTAACATGCTCAATCTTTCCCTGTAACTCAACTCCTGAATACCCGGCAACATTCTAGTAAATCTCCTCTGCACTCTTTCAATCTGACTGATATCCTTCCTATAGTTAGGTGACCAGAACTGCACACAATACTCCAAATTTGGCCTCACCAATGTCTTATACAATCTCACCAGAGCATCCCAACTCCTGTACTCAATACTTTGATTTCTGAATGCCAGGATGCCAAAAGCATTCTTTACAACCCTGTCTACCTGCGACTCTTCTTTAAGGAAATTATATATCTGAACTCCCAGATCCCTTTGTTCCTCCGCACTACTCAGTGTCCTACCATTGAAATGTTCTACCTTGAAATGTTTTTCCAAAATGCAACACCTCACACTTGTCTGCATTAAATTCCATCTTCTATTTTATGGCCCATTTTTCCATTTGGTCCGGATCCCTGCGCAAGCTTTTAAAGTCTTCCTCGCTGTCCACAACGCCTCCAATCTTCGTGTCATCAGCAAGATTGCTGATCCAATTTACCACATTATCATCTAGATCATTGATATAGCCAACAAACAACAATGACCCCAGCACAGATCGGTGATGCACACCAATAGTCACAGGCCTGCAGTCTGAGAAACAGTTATCCACTACCACTCTGTCTTCTCTCACACAGCCAATTTCGAATCCAGTTTACAACCTCTCCATGGATACCTCGTGTCTGAACCTCCAGAACTAACCTCCCATGGGGCACCTTGTCAAAGGCCTTACTAAAGTCCATGTAGACAATATCCACGGCCTTTCCTTCATCTACTTTCTTGGTAACCTTCTCGTAAAACTCTACAAGATTCTTAAACTGGATCTACAACACACGAAGCAGTTGTGATTGTCCTTATTCATCCCTTGCCTGTCCAACTACTTGTATATCCGGTCTATCAGAACACCTTCCAATAATTTAACTACTACTGATGTCTATCCCACCGGCCTGTAGTTACCTGGTTTACTTTTAGAGCCTTTTTTAAACAACGTAACAACATGAGCATCCCCCTAGTCCTCCGGCCGCATACGTGACTGAGGACATTTTAAATATATTTGCCAGGGCCCCTGCAATTTCTACACTAGTCTCTCTCAATGTCCGAGGAAATATCACTTCAGGCCCAGGGGATTTGTCTACCTTCATTCGCTGTAAGGCAGCAAACACTTCCTCCTTCTAATCTCTATATGTTCCATGACCCTACTGCTTGTTTTCCTTCCTACCATATCCTCTATGCCCGTTACCTGAAAAAATACTGATGCAAAAAAAACTGTTTAAGATATCCCCCATCTCCTGAGTCTCCACACATAGACGTCCACTCTGATCTTCTAGGGGACCAGTTTTGTCCCTTATTAGCCTTTTACTCTTCATATACTTGTAGAAACTCTTTGGGTTTACTTTTACCTTATCTGCCAAAGCAGCCTCATGTCGTCTTTATGCCTTGCTGTTTTTCTTTTTTAGTATTTTCTTACATGTTGTATACTCTTCAAGTACCTCAGTTGTTCCTAGTTGCCTATACCTGCTATACACCTCTCTGTTTTTCTTAACCAAAGCACCAATATCTTTTTAAAACTAAGGTTCCCTATGCTTGTTAACTTTGCCTTTAATCCTGGCAGGAACATGCAAACTCTGCACTCTCAAAATTTCGCCTTTGAAGGCCTTCCATTAACTGAACACATCCTTGCCAGAAAACAACTTATCCCAATCCACTTTTCCTAGACCCTTTCTCAGTTCGACAAAATTAGCCTTTCTCCAATTTAGAACCTCACCCCGAGATCCAGGCTTGTCCTTATCCATAATTAACTTGAAACTAATGACATTATGGTCACTGGACCCATAATGCTCACCTACGCATACTTCTGTCAACTGATCTGTCTGGTTCCCTAATTAGAGATCAAGTATTGCATTCCCTCTCGTTGGTAACTCTATATATTGATTTAGAAAACTTTCCTGAACACATTTGACAAGTTCCAAGACATCCAGCCCTTTCACAGTGTGGGAGTCCAAGTCAATATGTGGAAAGTTAAAATCCCCTACTATCACAACTTTCTGTTTCTTACATCTGTCTGCTATCTCACGACAGATTTGTTCCTCCAATTCTCTCTGACTATTAGGTGGTCTATATTACAACCCTATTAGGGTGGCTACACCTTTCCTGTTCCTCAGCTCCACCCATATGACCTATGTAGACGAGCCCTCCGGGCTATCCTGTCTACGCACAACTGTGATATTTTCCCTGACTAGTAATGCCACTCCTCCCCCTTTCATCTCCCACCTTCTATCATGTCTGAAACGACGGAATCCTGGAACATTAAGCTGCCAGTCCTGCCCCTCAGCAACCAGGTCTCACTAATAGAAATAATGTCGTAATCCTACGTGTCAATCCACGCACAAAGCTCATCTGCCTTAAAAGGGCAGCTCTAAATAAAATGCAAACGCAGTTACTCCTGCGTTCATCTTCAAAACAGCTACTTCCAAGATTTTTTTTAAAAATTGTGGTTTAGGCGACAACTATGTCCAGATTTCACTGTTTAAATGATCACTGTTCATCGCGGAAAATCATTCAGCAGATTATGCAACGACGATTAATTCATAATCTTCATTGCATGATTATTCATTGGGATATAATGAGATTTCAGTCCACCGTGGTTGATTAAATAGTAACACAGAACTGAGCATGTGATCAGGAATTTATTGGATTTCCATGCAGGAAAGAAATAGTTGACAAATTCTCAGTACGGAAGCAAAACATAACTAGTTTGCATATTGGGATCTCTCTGAGACCCCTGCTGTTCGTGATTTTTAGAAATGACGGGTGAGGATGTGGAGGGGTGGGTTAGTAAATTTGCTGATGATACAAAGGTTGGTGGTGTTGTGGATAGTGTCGAAGGTTGCTGAAGATTACAACAGGTTATTGACAGAACGCAGAGCTGGACTGAGAAGTGGCAAATGCAGTTCAACCCGGCGAATTGTGAAGTGATACACTTCGAGAGATCGAATTTGAAGGCAGAATACACGGTTAATGGCAGGACTCTTAACAGTGTGATGGAAAGGAGCAATATTTCGGTCCACGTCCAAAGATCCCTCAAGTTTTCCGCGCATGTTGATAGGGTTGTTAAAAAGGCGTTCATTAGCCTTTTTAACCCACTTGGCCTTCATGAGTCGGGGTAATGTGTTCAAGACCCGAGAGGTAATGTTGAGTTCTGTAAAGCTCTGGTTAGAGCACACCCTGAGTATTATTTTCAGTTCTGGTCGCCTCATTGTAGGAAGGATATAGAACCTTTAGAGCGAGCACAGAGGAGATTTACCAGGTAGCTGCCTGGATTGAGATTCAGCGAGTGAGGGCTTTTCTCTTTGGAGAGAAGGAAGATGAGAGGTGATTTGATTGAAGTGTACAGGATGATACGAGACATAAATCGAGTGGACAGGTTCAATTGCGTCGACACGCACATTGTCATTTCCGTCCATAAAATGCCCTACTCTTTCACCGATTAGGCCCTTTCCCATAACATATTCATTTTAAAAAAGTGGGCTTTTACTTAGTCCAGTCTCCCAATTACATTTTATGCCACGTCGACCCTCCTATTTCCTTTTTGAAAATCTGTTGCACTTCCTATATTCCTAAAGCGTTCACCCTGCCTTTGGAGTGTTATCCCTGCCATATGATTCCTCCATTCATTACCCAGCCCTCGATATTCCTTGATATCCAGTGTGTCTTGGACCTACTCTCCGGACATTTCGTCCTCATTTGAAAACGTCGGAACTTAACTCTCGTTATTTCGCCTTTCACTATTCCCACGTCTTATTTTGACCCATATTCAGGTAGCTTCTTCCTGTCTACATCTGCCATATCCTGTCTTATCTTTCTGAAATCGACCTTCCCTCATTCAGCACCTGAATATGTCGACCGCCCTTTCCCCTCACATGTCTACCTTTACAATTCCACTGTTAGGTTCATAATCTGTAAAATGCTCTCCCGCGAGAATTCAATCACGTGCCCAGCTGAGTTCCTGAAGTCCAATATATATGTTATGGATCGAAAGGCTGTCCTCGATGAATTTTAAAATTCTTGATCGCTCTGTGTATTGCACACTAAATCACACTAAAGTAGTCCCAGTGGATTCAAATTCCATACCACTATCATCGAATTACACTTAGTTTTCCGACCACTAATATAATGAACGTGACCATTGTCCACTCATGAGTTCAAAAATGCCTTGGAGATCCGCATAAACACATGTGGGGAAATAACAGTTTCAGATTGATCAGAGAATCTGAAAACCAAAGGGCTCAGTTGAGTGGAAGGTCGGAGAAGTTTCACATCTGTGAGACCCGGTGGTAAGAAGTCGGTCATATGCAAGTGTTGCCTGGAAAATGAAGGAAAGGCTCTAAAATTCTGATTCATGCTGATATAATCATGGCGTGGTTTCCCTGTTAAAAAGGGGCGAGAATTCATTGTCATTTGTGGGCTTTATTTTTCAATAATTTTCAACATTTTGATCGATGAGCTTGAAAACGCCTTTATGATCAGAAGCAATAAAGTATATGAGGAAATACATCCAGTGATAAGGAAAATTAAGCATTGATATAGGAACACGAGTGGAAATCACCGATATAAGCATTGAGCGTCAGGAAATAGTCTGAAGTAAACTGCGAAAGGATAAAATCCTGACACTATTGAAAGAATTATGATAATAAATGCGTGAAAGAATATCAAGAATCTCGAATGAATATCAAGAACGCGAGACTAGGTGGTCAGGTCGAGCAGTGGGAGAGAATCGGTGCTTCGGGTCCAATGGTCCATTTCTGTGATGTGAAGTAATTGTCCTTCTGACAATCTGCAAACGACCAGCCACGAGCCTGAAAACAAATTCTTCGTGTGCGTTGTCCTGGGCTATTCTCTCATTGGTTTGGATGCACTGATGGGTTTTGCAAAATGAATACAGAATAACTTCATTGTGTCCTATCTCACCCGACCACTACAATCGCTTCCAGCACTAAACCCACCTGAAAGGCAGTGAGGCGGCTAAATCTTCCCCTACTAGTAACCAGCCCGTCATATTCCTCGTTTTACCGCGAACTTGAAGACGCTTGCTGAATTTTATGAACTCATGTGCTGAACCTACTGTTACAAGTGAAAATGCTTTGAAGATGATTGATAATATTCAGAATAATGCTGGTCGCTAGAATCGTTGAGATTCTAGCGACCAGCTAGAATTCTAGATTCTAGCGTTGAGGTCCCGTCAGAGAAAAATAACTTGCAACATTCCCCTCCGAAAGAATGAACAAACAATTGCTTGTAACATCCCTTGAGAAGCAAAATGCGTTACGCGGTGAAACAAAAAGTAACAACAGATTATTGTGTTTATTTAGTGAGTTATGGCTGATGTGACTGAAAAGATGTTCACACAGATTGGCTCATATGATCTTCACTCTGCTATCCAAAAGCTCCCAGAACCAATTGCCAACACATGTTTACAGCTGGAAACTTCTGGCTAACTCATCCTTGCTGCATACAGACGGTGGGATATCCGGCAATGTACTGCATAGCGAGCATTTACTGTCCTGTACTTGCGGCAGCTGGTATTACCCCAAAGATATATATTTGACTATTATTTCTATGGATCACTTTTCCTGTTACACTTGTATTCGAAGACTTTATCATGTTGTTGTGGCGTGTCTCATTCATGTGCATCATTTTCGCTCGTGGTGATATTGACGTTGTTGCAGATAATTTACTTTAACGAAATCCCGGTATATCAGTTTTATGTATGGCCTCATGTTTGAGATTGTGCAACACAGAAACACTGAGCTTTGCAATAAAGAAAGAAAAGAAATCCTTACAGTATTTCGTCTCCGTAAAGGGGTGTTTCGGTTTTATTTTGCTCCAGGTTTTCATCTCTGCCATTAAACAGTAAATTAATCCTCCTTATAGAGCAGCTGACGTGCTCCCCCCTGTTGATGTGTCAAAGCGAAAAGTCTCCTCCTCTAACCGTCGCCACCATCTCAGGTTAATTTAATCTGATGGTTCCAGCTGCCGGACGTATTTTCGACAGGAAATAACAATATCTCTCGAATCGTTTATTTCCCTTTGGTATCTTCCGCTCCAATAACAGAGAGATCTGGAGGAGCGAGTCTCTCAGACGCTCGCAAGTCACGTCATGGGCTTGCGCGTTGCCGGTCTAAGTGCGTGATAAGTTTTCTGAAAGTCGTTAGCCAGCCATCACACTAGTCCACCGGGGTCCACTGTTCTGGTGGCATCCAATAAAATTACTTCCAACATTGAGGGACCCAGAATTATTCAGCGGGGTAATATGAATGTAAGAGGGACAATAAGAACCAAAGTTTGATATTGATGAAGTTACCTAAATATTCCTTGACTGTAAGAAATAATTAAAAAAATGCAATACGCTCACCCCAAATCCTGGACTCCCATTCTAATAACAGATCCGAGTGATAAGCACATCTGATGTTGAATATTTCTTTTGTGTACCTTTCAATTTTAAGCCGATTTGCAAAAAAAAAAGCAAACTGCTGGAGGACTTAAATGAGTCAGGTAGAATCTGTGGGGCAAAGAGATTGTCGACATTTCGGTTCGAGACTCTGCATCAGGACTGAGAGTGTGGAGCAGAGATAGCCAGTACAAAAGTGATTCTGCTCATTATCTCCCCTTTACACTCTGTACTGATCCTGAGCCTCGACCCGAAATGTCACACATGCCTTCGCATGCACAGACACTGTCCGACCCGCTGAGTTTCCCCAGCAGTGGTATTTTCCTCCAGATTATAGCACTTTTAGTCTCTTGTATTTCCAAACCTATTTATTGCATCGTCTCTTTTTGTCAAGGATTAATTCAATTTTTATCACAAATTACTCAATTAACAAACTCTTGCTGCATGTCCGTCATTTACCTGTCATTTCCCCAGCAGAAAACTGTGTACCGCATTTTCACCATCACCGTCTTTTGGGTGCAAATTTCTGTCTTGTCTCCTTTTGTAGGAACTGGCATTACAATATTTATGTCCCATTACATTAATATTCCATTTTATATCTGCTTTTTATCATTGTTTTCATCCCGCTCTTGAAAAAATATTCTGTAGATGTTGTGGTAATTTATTTCATGTTATAGTTTTCACTTTGCTCCAGTTTATAATTGAACCATTTAATTCCGACTTTCATCATGCGGGATCATTTATGAACCGGCAACATCTCGAATTCAGCACCAAGACTCCACGATTACATTGTGGACGTCCGGTTTCACACATCCTCAAGATTACAAAGCCTCGCCTGTTTCACGAGACAGAGCAGAGCATGTATTTGCTAATTTCTTGCTTCTAACTCCGGTATGCACTGGTACATTGAATCAAATATTCATATACATGGGTTGCTCCGGTTGGCTGACGGTCACCTTCATTCTATATCGCTATATATCGGGATTTGAGGGCAAAAGCTTCAGGATAAGATCACATCTCTGCGTCAGAAAGGTTGTTTGAAAGACTTTCCAAGGCTAACCTTACAGTTAACTTGGCTAAAAGTGAATTTGGCCATGCCACTGTGACGTATCTTGGTTATGTTGTAGGTCAAGGCAAGCAAGCTCCTGTTCAGGCAAAAGTTCAAGCAATATCTGAGTTCCCTATTCCCACAGGCACGAGGACTGTTAGATGATTTTTGGGAATGGTTGGATATTACCGAAAATTTTGTAAACATTTTGCTGATATTGCTCTTCCCCTAACTAACATTCTGAAGAAGGGATTAAAGTTTGTTTGGACAGATTCTTGTCAAGAAGCATTTGAGAAGCTGAAAACCATTTTATGCTACCATCCTGTGCTCAAAACACCTGACTTTGAAAAGCCATTTTCATTAGCAGTAGATGCCAGCGATGAAGCTGCAGGAGCTGTGTTGTTGCAGAAGGGTGACCTTGATATTGAACATCCTGTAGCTTACTTTTCAAAGAAATTTAATGAGCATCAGAAGAACTATTCCACCATAGAGAAAGAATGACTGTCACTTGTTTCAGCCTTGCAACATTTCAATGTATATGTTTGCACCGCTCAGAAACCATTGACTGTGTATACCGATCATAACCCATTGGTGTTTCTTAGCCGAGTCAAAAATAAGAACGGAAGGCTGTTAAACTGGAGTTTAATTTTGCAAGAGTTTGATCTCATGATAACTCAGATTAAAGGCAAAGATAATGTGATTGTTGATTGTCTTTCCCGATGTTAAATGGGAAACATGTATCTGTACTAATCGGATAGTCTGTAGTTGTGTAGTTTCTTAGGTGGGAGCTGTTACGGACTCAGTGAAAGTCCCTTTCAGATAGTGTGTGTGTGTGTGTGTGGGGGGGGACGTGCTTACGTCAATAGAAGATAAAGGACGTAATGACGTTGTTGAAGAAGAAGAAGGAGAGAGAGAGAGAGAAAGGAGAGAGACACCAGCCTGCTAGTGTTCTCTATCAATGGATGAGAAACAATAACTGTGTCTGCCACTGAAATCCATGTATGGAAGCTGGAAGTAATCCGGTGGAGTTCACTTTGTTGCTGACCTGTAGAAGGAAACAGGTATTTGTGTGTGGACGACCACGATTCGGATGCTTTTCGGGGTGAGGAAGTCACTACCGAGTAAACACTGGAGTGTTGTTTGGGTTCCATCGTGGAACATTTGGATTTCGTATGTACTCTCTCTATGTTTTTCTACATCTACGTCTTATCTTCTGACAACGGTGGTTGTTGAAGAAGCCCTTGCTCATGTCTCACCTTATGGCTTGCGGATCTGAACTTTAAGATCCATTCCGGAACTGGGAGTTTTGGACTTTGCCACACACACACACGAAGAGTTTAGTTTTGGGGTTAACGTTCGAGGTTTAACATTTTTGAATTCTAACATACTAACATTTTTACTTTTATTTTACGTATTATCATAAGTAGTGATTAATAAAATAGTTTTTAACACTGCATCATGCTCAGTGTGTTTCTTTTGTTGCTGGTTCGTGACACAGCCGGTATACATATTTCATTATTGGTTCGTTATTTCAATTCAGCGGAATATGAAATAATTTGACAACCGATATATGCTTTAAAAGTACCCCATATTATCCCACTGGAAATTTCTTCAGTAAAATTAGTTAAAAAGAAAAATGAAATCTGTCCTTTAATGGACGAAATCTGAGTCTTGTAATAGAAAAGGATTAAATCGCCATTGCCTGACATCAAAGGATAATCTGGTAATTTAATTGATAAAATCAATGTTACATGATCAGAAATGGCAATTGCATCGTATTTACAGTCCTTAGTAAGTGGAGCTAATCTAGCAACAATAAAAAAATGTCAATCCTCGAGTAGTTATGGTAAACATGAGAAAAGAATAAAAATTCTTTATCATATTGGTTTAGAAATCTCCGAACATCTATAATTCCGGATTCAACTAAAGAGGAATTAATAAAGTGAAGGGATTTGTTTGGAAGTGCAGGATTTGACACAGATCTATACATCGAAGTGTTCATACAGCAGTTAAAATCTCCACCCATAATCAGAGTGTATTCATTTAAATTAGGAAAAATGCAAACAGATATTTAAAAATTTCAGGGTGACATACATAGGGTGCATAAAGATTAACCATAACAATTGTTTTTATTATGAAGCAGACCAATAATTAATAAAAATCTACCATCTGGGCCTGATATTGTCTCGTGTCAAACAAACGAAATTGAGGAGTCTATAAAAATAGAAACTCCTTTCAACTTTGCTTAAGAATGTGAATGGAACTGTTGACCCCTGCAAAATCTAAAAAAAGTTGATTATCTTTCTTCCTGATGTGAGTCACCTGAACAAAAATCATCTGAGCATTTAATGTATGAGAAACTTTAAAAATCTTCTTGCGTTTAAGCGGATTATTTAAGCGGTTAACATTCCATGAAATAAATTAATAGTCCTATCCATTTCAACAGATTAAACAACACATGGTATGTAAGGGGTTAATCTTGGTATTTCCAAGACTTACCAACAGGAAGAAGTAAAAAAAAACAAAGAGGAAACGGATGTGACGACAATTTAGAAAAATTTTCAATTTAGCCCAGAAGAAAAAAAAATCGTAAAAACAACACGGCTTCCTCACCCAACAGCCCTAACACTGGCCAATAGGCAGCCAGAAAGCCTCCCGTAATTGAACTAACCGCAGCTGGTAGCAGTAGTCCAAATTGAAAAATATATAAACCACCCATGTTTTTCTCTAAAAATGAACAATATAATACAAACAGAGATATCCAACTCATAACATAATTTTGAGATTTAAACAGAGCCAAAGGGCGTTAACAGTCGACAATTAAAAAAATACGATTGAATAATTACTTCGAAAAGAAAGCAAACGATCAGTCATTCTGTTAAATTCTTAATTGTTATGAAAACAAACCATTAAAAATATTAAAATAGGAAAAAAGAAAGGTTTAAATCTAAGAACTAATTAGATAATAAAACAAATAGTTAGTAAATCAAAGGATAAACACCATGTCTTTACCGCATTTCTTAGCTTCTAAAATTGAAAGCTAATTCAAATCAAATTCCTCGGCTTCTTGAATGGTTTTAAACCATTTTCGAGCTTTATCAGGTAAAGAAATTCTCAACCTTGCTGGTAATAATAATGCAGGATGATAATTGCTTTAATAGAGACGAGCCATAATTGGTTTGTAGGTCAGCCTTTCTTTCATAACTTCTGGGGTGTAAACTTCAGCTATTCGAAACTTCCATTGTTTAAATTGAATAATTCCACGTCACGAGCGGTACGAATCAGGAGCTCCTTGAAGCTGACATAATGGAATCTCAGTATTACTGGCCGAAGTTTTTGAACCGGAGCAGGTTTAGATCTTAACGCTATGGGAGCCCTATCCAGAATGGGCTGAACAGGGAACATTTCGGGACCAAAAACATCGACCAAAAGATGAGAAAAGAATTCCGTAGGGTTACCAGTCTCGGTGTTCTGTGGAAAAAAATGATGATCCCTAATTTTTTCCTTCTGCTGCGTCCTTCTAGGTCGATGATCCTCTGTTGTTGCTTTTCCAGGTTTTGCTTGGACGTAATCAAGGCTTTTTCAAGTGAATGGAGTTTGACATCTCTCTTTTTACCAGCTTTGTCGAGTTCAGCAATTAATTGCATTTGTTTGGCATTCTCCTGGATAAGAGTATTTTGTTTGTCTTTAAAGTCTTTTAAAATAGACTTCAATTCGGCAACGCTCCGATCGAACTTTCTATCCAAATTAGAAATAGCTTCCAAAGTAGGTTGGTCTCCAATACCTTTACCATTAACAGAGGCTTCAGATCTGGTGGTCATTTTAACAGTTAAAAATCAAGATTAAACGTGCCAATATTGTAAAAAACTTATTAAAGTGTGGTAAATAATAGCTTAAGAAGTGCCTGAACCAAAGGCAAGTCATGACGTAGTCCATCGAGCGCACCCAACAGACTACGACATACCAGTGTCAATGTACATCGTTCAATGAACGCACCAACCGGTTGATATTGGGAATGGAGACCAAACGGATCACCCAGTGGAAACACCCGTAGTCACACGTAGAAGGTGAGGACTTCACACTGGAGGTCGGGATGGGGCCTGGGTCACGGCCGCGGTGCGGCAGCAGCTCCGAAAAGAGTTTTGTCTGATTGTATCCAACACGGGAACCTCCTGCAACATCCTACTTCCTGCCAGCATCTACGTGTCCAGAGATTCTGACTTCTGCTGTCGAGTGACCATGTGTCCAGTGAGTTGGAGTCAACCTTGTGACGTGTTCACATGTACAGGGAATGTCTTCCCAAGGCGCAATCCTAATCTGCAGAATCTCTCTTGTTCCATGACAATATAGCCCATTCTAAAATGCGACTCTTTTCGCCGAAGAAGGCACACGTCAGTCGCCGGGATATTAGTGAAGGAAATTTTAGGGGACAAGATGCATTTATATTTGGAGAGGCAGGAATTAATTGAAGATATCTAGCATGGCTTTGTGAGGAAGCAGTGCTGTCACATTAATTTGATTGCGTGTTCTAAGGAGGTAACAAAGCAGTTTAATGAATTCAGCGCGGGAATGTTGCATCCACTCAATTGAGAAATAGTTTTGCAACGAAGCTCATATTGATCCATCGAGTCAAATGACATCGAATAAGATAATAAAGCCATCGTATATGCGAGCAGAATCAGGCCTTTCCACCCCTCTGGTGAACTCCGCCATTCATGGTTGATCCGTTTCTCAACCTCGATCTCCCGCCTTCACCCAGTAACCCTCAGCCCTGTTCCCCATCAAGAACCAATCAATAACCACTTTAATACGCCTAGTGACTGGGCCTCCACATCCGTCTGTGTCAATAAATTCCACAGATTCTCCACCTTCGGCCTGAAGAAATTCCACCTAATCTCAGTTCTAAAGTGACGCCCCTTTAGTCTGAGACTCTGCCCTGGGATCCAAGACTCTCCTTTCAGTATCCGGTAGGTTTCAATGAGATCCCTCCTCATCCTCCTGAACTCCCTCCAGCATAGGCCCAGGGACATCAAACGCTCCTCATACGTTAAGCCTTTTAGACCAATGATCATTCTTGTGTACCCCCACTGAACCCCGTCCGGGTCAGCACATCCTTCCTTAGATACGGGGCCTAGAATTGCTCACCATGTGCCAAATACCGTGTGACCAGCGCTTTCTAAAGCCTCAACGGTGTATCGTTGGTTTTGTTGTTCTGGTCCTCTCAAAATGAATGCCAACAGCGTATTGGTGTTCTTTTCTACTGATTCAACCTTCAAATTAACCTTGAGGGAATCCTGAACCAGGACTCCCAACTCCCAATGAATGTCTCATTTCTGAATTATTCACCGCCCCATTCAGAAAATAGCCAACAAATTATTCATTCTGAAGTGCATGACCCCACACTTCCATGCGTTGTATTCCATCTGTCACTTCTGCTCCCACTCTCCGAATATGCCCAACATTTCCTCAGACGCCCTACCTCCGCGAATCTACCTCTCCCTCCAGCTATCTTTGTATCGCTCCCACACTTGGCCACAATATCATCAGTTCCTTCAACGTAGAAAGTGAGAAGCTGCAGTCCTTACACTGACCACTGAGGAACTCCACCAGTCACCGGCAGCCATCCTGAAAACTATCACTTTTTCTCCACACGCCAGTCAGCCAATCTTCTGTCCATGGTGGTACTTTGCCTTAACATCATGAGTTCTTACCTTGTATCGCAGTCCTGTGTGCGGCACCTTGTCAAACGCTTCTGAGAATCCAAGTAAATAACATCCACCGACTCTCCTTTGTGTAACCTGCTCGTTACCTGATCAAGCAATTCAAACAAATTTGTCGTGCAAGATCTATCCTGAAGGAAACCTTTCTGACTTCGCCCGATTTTATCATATTCTTCGAAATTTCGTCTTTAATATTGGACTCTGTAATCTCACTAACCACCAAGGTCGAGCTCAACGGACAATAATTTTCTACCTTTTGATTCCGTCCCTTGTGTCAGCGGAGACACATTTGCCATTGTCTATTCCTCAGGGACTCTCACTGACTACAGTGATTCTCGAAAGATCACTACTAATAACCGCACTAACCCCCTCTGCGACCTTTTACACAACTTTGGTGTGTAGTCCATCGGGTCCAGGTGTCTCATCCACATTCTGGCCTTCCGACCTCCCAAGCACCTTCTCCGCAGTAGAAGGTTCGGGGCCCTGGGGAGTGTAATGGAACAGAGGGACCCAGGTATGCAAGTTCATCGTTCGCTGAAAGCGGCGTCACAGGTGGACAGGGTGGTGAAAAGGCGTTTGACTCACTGGCCTTCATAAGCCAGGGCAATGAGGACAGGAGTTGTGAAATTATGTTGTAGGTATTTCAGACATTGATGAGGAAGCACGTGGAATATTGTGTCCTGTTTTGATCACTCTCTTATCGGAAAGATGTTACTAAACTAGAAATCGTGCGGTAAAGTTTTACCTTGCCTGGACTTGGTGGACTGAGTTACAAGGAGAGGTTGCGTTGACAAAGACTTTATTCGCTGGAATGTCGGAGATTGAGGGGTGACCTGAGAGAGGTATATCAGTTCATGAGGGGATACCGACAGGGTGAAAGTACAGAATCTTTTTCCCAGGGAGGGAATGCTAAAAAACAAGAGAGCATAAGTTTAAGATCAGAGGCGAGAGATTTAAAAGGGACATCAGGGGCAGCTGCTTCACCCCGAGCGTGGTCTGTGCGGTCTGTTGCTTCACCCCGAGCGTGGTATGAGCTCCAATAGTGGCAGAGGCGAAATAATTCGCAATGCTTAAAAGCAATCTAAACAAGTACATGGCGAAGAGAGTTTCAGCAGGCGATGGGCCAAACGCGGGCAGATGGGACGCGCTCGCTGGGGAACACATTCAACATGGACGAGTTGGGCCGAAGGGCCTGTTTCCTTGCTTACTGAGGGATTTAAAGGGGACCTGAGGGGGAAAAGTTTTCACACGAATTGGACGGGGAGAGTTGAGAGCGGAGACCCGGTGGTGCGGGGGAAATTCTTTTTCAGTATTCGGGGTTTCAAGAAGAAGAGGGCGTTGGCGGAAGATGAGACGAAAGAGTTTCAAAGGCAATCGGAGAGGAACGTTTCTACGCACGGAAGGGTTCCCATCTGCCACAGTAGGCGGTGGAGTCAGAGGCAATCACTGCATGTAAGAGACATTCAGATAGGCACTTGAGTAATCAAGGCACCGAAGGATATGGATGCTTATAGGAGTCGTGCAGTCCCCGGTTCCTCCTCCCCCTCCGCACACGGAGTTTCCGTTTCTTTGTCCACACACCGTGTCTCCGTTTTCCTCTCCCTGTCCACCCACCGAATCCCCGGTCCCCTGTCCACACACCGAGTCTTCTGTTCCCTCTCCTTGTCCACCCATCGTGTACACCTTTCATTTTCCCGGTGCATCCACCGAATCTCCGGTGCCCGATCTCCCGCTCTCCCTCCTTGCACCCCTTTCCCCCTCCCCGTACAGCCACCGACCCTCCGGTTCCTTCTTCCCGTCCACCCACCGAGACCCTAGATCCCCCTCACTGCTTACGCACCATCTCCCGTATCCTCGGCCTGTCCACCCAATTAGTTCCGTCTTCAACACCCACGGAGTTTCTGATTCCTGGTCCCGGCCTCCCTCCGGCTATCTGGTTCCAGTTCCCCCGACCAGTCTCCTATTCCCGGTACTTTCCCGTCTCCCGACTCCAGTTCCTTCTCCCTCTCCAGCCACCGAGTTTCCGCTTCCCGCTCCCCGTCCACTCACCGAGTCTCCGGTCGCAGCTTCCCGTCCACCCAACGAATCACCCCTTACCGTTCCCCGTTCACCAACGAATCTCCCGTTACCGGTCACGTACACCCAGCGAATCTCCGGTCGCAGCTCCCCGTCCACCCAACGGATCTCCCCTTTCAGTTCCCCGTTCACTCAGCTTGTCTCCGGTACCTGGTTCCCGTCCACCCTCCACTTTCCGCTTTCATTAAACTCACCAGTTCTGTTGGCGTCCTTCCACTGAAACTTTTCTTCTGTTTCCTGGAACCCTTTCAATTGACCAAGCTAACTGAACAAATCCCAATTAAACTGTGCAACGTACTAAAACAAAAGTAAATTGAAAGGTCTCTGGGGAATTAATAGAAAAAGCTTATAATAGCTCAGAAAACCTAGGAGTGTCAAACCAGCTTCTGGAGCGACTCAGCTGGTCAAGCCGAGTGGATGGAGGGAAATGGACAGTCGACATCTGGCTGTAGATGACGGAATCTGATGGGAGAGGAAGGGGGCTTGGAACCAAATCGGGGAGGTGGGGAGGGCAGGTGGGAAGAGTGAGGGTGTGGACTCGAACCAGTTGGAGGGGTGTGTGGGAGTGTGCCAATGGACAGTGTAGCGGAGGGGAAAGAAACATGGTGATGGGTCTAGGGTGAGTGTAGAAGCAATTGGGTGGATGAGGGTGAGAGAGAGGTGGGACCGATGGAGGAGCAGTTGACCTGAAGCTCTAGAATTCAATGTTCATGCTGTGGGGTTGTGGACTCCAGAGGCGGAATATGAGGCGCTGTTCCTCTGCTTTGTATTTAGCCTCGCCCTGGCAGTGGAGGAGGCTGAGGACAGAAAGGTCGGTGTGGGAAATGGGAAGGAGAAATCAAATAACTGGAAACCGGAAGCTCCGGACGGTCATGGATGAAGGAATACGGGTGTTCAGCGAAGCGGTCTCCCAGTACCATTCCTGGTCTCACTGACCTCAAGGGAGCCAAGTCGGGAGGGATATGAGAGAGTGCGGAAGGTGAAGGAAGAGTGGGATTAGAGTGTGTGGGGTATTCTAGTTTGTAGGTGTTATTACACTGGGCGGGAATTAAAATGTGTGCAGTGTGATCAGGATGGGATACTAAGGGTAGGGTGGGTGCAGTGAAATTAGACTGTGGGGTATTAATAGGTGTTTGAAGGGAGTGAAGGTTGCGATTAGACTGCTGGGTTATGATCGGGTATGTGGAATCAGTAAGATTACACTGGGTGGGTATTCGTGAGTGCGTGGACGGAGAGGTTTGTGGGATTAGACTGGGTGGGGTACAAATGAGTATCTGGAGGGAGGGAAGGGTGGGATTATATTGGGTGGGGAATTACTGGTGTGTGGATGTAGGGTAAGGTTTTATTATACAGGTTGGGGTATGACTGGTATGTGGAGAGAGCGAGGGGGGTAAGATTATACTGGGTGGGATATTAATGTGTATGTGGAGGGAGGTAAGTGCATGATTAGACTGGGGGGGACATTAATGTGCACATTAACGGAGCGAAGGGTGGGATTGTACTGGCTGTGGTTTCAACGGGTAAATGGAGGGTATGGAGTGTGGGATTACTCTGGGTGGGATATTAATGGGTATGTGGCTGGAGGGAGTGTGGGAGTGGACAGGGTGCGGCATTAATGTGCACGTGGACGGAACGGAGGGCGGGATTCAACTGGCGGTGTTTTCAACGGGTATATGGAGTTTGGGGAGGGTGGGATATTACTGGGTATGAGGAAGACGGGAGTGTAGGATAGACAGTGAGTGATTAATGGTTGTATGGAAGTAGGGGATGGTAGGATTATACTGGGTGGTGTATTCATCGTTTTGTGTAGGGAGACGAGGGTGGGATTAGAAAGTTGGGTATTGATGGGTATGTGGAGGGAGAGCAGGTGGGAGACACTCCGGGCGGGATCTTACTGCGGTAACCCGCAGCGTCGCATTGAAAACGATCGGGACCTGACTGACTCTGTCAAACTTTTACGGACCGGAGTCATTTTTGGCAACTGGATGTGCTTGGTCAGTTTTCCACATTTCCCGGCAAATGGCAGTGCTGTCACTGTACTGCAACACCTTTGCAACATTGCACCCTGACTGAAAGCATTCCTATGGTCGTGTGGGTGTCTCTACTGGAAGGCTCTGGTCGCTTCGTTGCAGGCAGGATATGGTGGCCTTTGCGAAGGTTCACCAGCATTCTACCTGGATTCCAGGGTACGTGCTCTGAGGAGAGATTTAACAGACTTGGGTTGTTTTCTCTGGAGCGGTGGTGGCTGAGGGGAGACCTGACAGAAGTTTATAAAATTATGAGAGGCATAGATAGGGTTGACATCTGGTATCTTTCTCCCAGGGTATTAATGTCTAATACCAGAGGGCACGTATTTAAGGTGGGAAGGAGAAAGTACAAAGAGAGCGGTGGGATGGTGGTGGAGTCAGATATCATAGAAGCATTTAAGAAGCTCCTACATGGGAAAGTGAATGAGTTGAGAATGGACGGATTTGGACCTTGTGTTAGCAGAAAGGATTACCTTGGTTAGGCATTTAATTACCAGTTTAATTAGTTCGGCAAAGTACCGTGGACGAAGTGCCTGTTCCTGAGCTGTACTGTTCTACGTTCTTTTTTTCTGTTAAACTAGGTCCGTTTTGCAGAGCTTAGTGGTGTAAAGGGGGATATCCCTTTTCTCGGAGGTGTACAGTGGCCCACCCAAACATGGAAGAGCAGATATACAGACAAATCAAGGAAAGGTGTACAGAAGAACATGGGAAATAGGAGCAGGAGTTGGGCATCTGACACGTCGAGCCTGTTCCACCATTCCATGAGATCATGGTTGATCTGGCAGTGGACTCAGACCCATCGACTTCCCTGTTCCCCATCACCCTTAATTCCGCAACTGTTCAACCATTTATCCAACTGTGTGTGAAATGTATTTAATGGTGTAGCCTCTGTTGCTTCCCTGGACACATTATTCCACAGATTCACCGCTCTCTGGGAAAAGCAATTTTAATTGTTTTTATTTACACGTGGTAACAGCCCCTTCCGGCCCAACGAGTCCGCAACGCCCATTTTAAACCCCCATATCAACCTACCCGTAGGTCTTTGAAATGTGGGAGGAAACCGGAGCACCCGGAGGAAACCCACGCAGACACGGGAGAACGTACAAACTCATTACAGACAACGACAGGAATCGAACCCCGATCGCTGGCGCTGTAACAGCTTCGCGGTAATCGCTACGCTATCGTGGCGCCCTCACTTCCACTTCATTTTCTTAATTTCCGTCCAATATCTATTCCTCCGAATCTTGAGGCTCATTCCCTCAGTTCTGCTCTCACCTGCCAGTGGAACAGGAGGGTTTCGGGGAGATGTAAGAGGAAGGTTCTTTACACAGAGAGTGTCGGTGCCTGGAACGCACAGCCGGTGATGGGTGTAGAAGCTGATACAACAAGGAATTTTAAAAGGCTCTTAGATTGGCAAGTGGATGTAAGACAAATGAAGGGATGTGGGCTGTGTTGGAGGGAAGGGTTAGATTGATCATGATGGGAATGTTTCTACGGTGTTACGAGTCAGGTTGTTACTTGGTGAATGTCCCTTTAAGGCAACAGGAAGTAGAGTGGTAGTGTGTGTGTGTGTGTGTGTGTGTGTGTGTGTGTGTGTGTGTGTGTGTGTGTGTGTGTGTGTGTGTGCGCGCGCGCGCGCGCTCGCGCGTGTGTGTTATCCACAAGACGGCAAGAATAATTTGAGCGTGCTGGCTGTTTTGTATAGAGAGTCGGAGAGAGATATATATATAGAGAGAGACTGACTGCTGGTTTTGGTATCGATGGATGAAGATGAATAGATCTCTCTGTCATTACAGTCCATGCATGGATTTTTGGAGCAATCATGTGGAGTCCACCTTGTGGTTAACCTGCTTTGGAAAGCAGGTATTTCTGTGGGCGGCCACATATCGACTGCCTTCTGTGTGGCAGATACTTCGGAACAAAGCAGTGGAGTTCTTCGGAGATTGAGGTGCCGTATGGGTTCTATCGTGGAACATGTGGATTTCGCAAATTCTCTCCACATTCTCCCTACATTTTCTCTTCAGTCAACGGTGGTTTTTGCAAAAACCTTTTCTCACGTTCTGCATTATGACTTGCTGAACTTAACTTTGAGAACCATTCCTAGACTTGGAGTTTGGGAATCTGCCACATACACATTTCGAGTTTAGTTTTGGGGGTTAATGTTTATTATCTACCGTTTTATTTTTACTTTTCTTATTCTTAAAACTGTTTTTAATAAATAGGTTCTAACACCTATTCATGGCTCGTTGTGTTTCTATTGTTGTGGTACGTAACAATAGTTCGGCACAACATTGTGGGCAGAAATCCCGTGCTGTGCTGTGCTGTTCCATGTTCCATGCAGATGTACGCAGTATTCCAGCTCTGGCTGAACCATGTTGTAGTCATGAGGTTGACAGTAGAATCCTTTTTCATCCCGGATGTTTTAGGGTCCAGAGAGCATTACCTGAGTGCGTGATGGAGGCAGAAACTCCCCAAAATTTTAAGAAATGTTTAGACAAGCACTTGAATCGCTGAGGCCGAGAAAACTGTGGACGGTAAATTAATTTTACATGGATATTTTCTTGATGGTCAGCAATATCATAGTAGCCGTTGTGCATATTTCCGTGGTAGAAGCAGCTGTGCTCTGTTGTGTAAGTGCAATGACATTGATGAACGGAGAAAAATAGAAAATCAAAATAAAGACAAATGAAAAATTTTCTGGGAAATAAATGCAGCCGGATTGAAGATCGATGTTGTGTTATTACATCCCATAATTAGAATTAGAACAACTCGGGCTGTGAAGAGTTTTGATCGCATTAAATATCCGATTATTGAAAGGCTGGATTTTGTGCCAAAATGACATTCTGAAGTAAAACTGAACTGAGAAGTGGTTTCTCTCACTAGACACTTGGAAAAGCGTAGAGTCTGCCTGACGCGTTTAGTGCTGGCATGAAGAAGAATCAGACACGTTTTATTATCAACCAGATACTTCGAGCTGGCAAAGGATAGCAATCGCTCAGAAAGACGCTTCTCTGGGCATATAGACAACGATCAGAGTGAACGTCACCAACAACCAGCCAGAGTTCACTTCAGCGCTGCTGGAACACCACTCCCTCCCACAGTAGATCCCTCCACCATCACCAAAACAATCCGGACAACATACGGTACCACCCAGTTCAGTATAAATGCAGCCGCATCTCGGAAAGGATTCCAGGTCTCCTTCTGCAGCTCCATGATCCTGACCAGGGAAAACTGCAGACGATGAGAAACGCGTTTATCTTCATTGTTGTAGCGTTGCTGTTGTCTCAACCGTTCTCAGAGGGAGATGTGCCACATCCACGTCAGCCAAGTATATTCACTTCTTCGTCTCTGAGCAGGCAGGTTTGGGTGAGGGTTGAGTTAAAGCTGGTGTCTACTCCTGTCAGCCGTTTCAATTTCAATGAGCCAGTGACGTTAAGCTGTGATTCTAAGGAAGTGTGTGGACCAGCCTTCAATGCTCAATTGTACATGTATGCCGAAACGACCCGAAACGCATGTCCTGTGTTACGTACCAGTAACAGTAGAAACACAAGGAACTATGTATAAGTGTTAGAATCTATTTATTAATAACTGCTTGGAATAGTAAGTAATTATAAAAAAAGGTTGGATATTGAACATTGTCCCCAAAATAAACACGAAGTGTATGTGTGTGGCTAACTCCTAAACCCTAAATTTAGGAATAGTTCTCAAAGTTCAGTTCAGCAATTCATAAAGTGGAACGATGAGCAAAGGCTTTTCCAAAACCACAGTAGACTGGAGAGAAAATGTAGAAAATGTAGAGATAGAATTTACGAAATCCACATGTTCCACAATGGAACCCATACGACACCCCAATCACCAATGATCTCCATTGCTTTGTTACGAAGTATCTGCCACACCGAAGCATTCGATACATGGCCGCCCACAGAAATACCTGCTTTCCAGTACAGGTTAACCACAAAATGGACTCCACCGATTGCTCCAAAAATCCATACATGGATTGTATAGTGACAGACAGAGTAATTGTTCTTCATCGATAGATACAGAGACCAGCAGTCAGTCTCTCTCTCTCTCCCCGACTCTGTGTCCAACAGCCAGTACGCTCCAGTTATAATTTTGCAGTCCTTAGCACACACACAAACCCACACACACACAGACACAGACACACACAAACACACACACGCACACACACACACACACACACACACACACACACACACACACACACACACACACACACACACACACACACACACACACAATTACTACTACTACATGAATGTCCAGATGCCTTAAAGGAACATTCATCAAGTAGCAACCTGGCTCGTAGCACCTGCAAGTAGCTTCACCGTGGCACCGCGACAGGGACCAAACATTCACGTTCCGTTCCGATCCACGCTGCCGATCGCGAAGTATGGTCTATGAGGGCGTGTTAGGATATCCTCTGGAACCTGTTCTCTTTCACTCACTTTCCAAAGTCCAGATGATCAGTGTTGAACTTGGAACGGTATCGATAGGGGGGAATTTCTTCTCTCACTTACGTAATCGTATTCTGGACAGAGGGATCGTGGTGTAGATGTGTTCAAACAGATGTATTGAATTTGGATATTTCCGTAAGGTTAAAAGCAATTTGGTCAGAACAGAGAGCGAAGTGCAGTCGAAAAGTGCAATTTCCCATGTGAATGGCTATCTTCAATGTCATCGATCTGTCAAAGAACCATCAGTACAAAGAGGGTTAATAATAAACATATTTTTGAAAGAGAACCAGAAAAATATTGCAAGAAGCATTGTGTTCCATTTGTAACATCTCACTTGAGTGATCTGTGGACACTGAAAATTAAATATAAGGTTCTCTATAAGGCAGTAAAATGCTCTCGGATGACAGAGTTTGATTGTCGAGTTAAAAGTTATAGAATTTATGCATACGGTGACACGTGTATGTGTGTGTCTGGGCGTGTGTGTCTTTTCAACCACTAATGAAGCCAGCACACTTTCTCCGACTCTCCAATTTATTTACTCCATTAACGTTAATTTTATTGAAGTTTAGGTCTCATGAGCACCTATGTGAAATATTTCCCAGCATTCAGACTGCTTCTTAATTGAAGTAAAAGCCATAATTGATTTGTATTGGGAGCACTCCCTGGTCTGTATGGTGGCAGTTTGTGCCACCGAAACAATAGACTTATTATTATTGACATTATTCCAAGTAAAGCGGGGGATGTCACACTTTCTCACATTATGTTACGTCTGCTGATGTTTTGACAATTCACCTCATCTGTTCCCCCCGCTTAATGTTTCTTCTTCATCTGTATTACACGGTCAGGAAAATTGTCCGCACGACACTTCCCTGCTCCATCCTTCATATGCATTGTAAATGAGGGCCACGTGGCTCATCTCTAGCAACGTTTTGCTAATTTAAGATTAACGAAAAGAGTTCCACAGATTGAAATCATGAAGGATGATTTCTCGTGGTCCGGGAGGAGTGGCCGTAGAACCAAGAGACACAGTCTCACGAAAATGGGTAAGTCATTCAGCGCTGTCAGAAGCAGGAAAGTTTTCACCCTGCGGATGCGGAACCAATTGAATTCACAGTGGAATTTGGAGGGTAGGTCTACAGATTGTGTAAGTGGACATCATCCGAGACACTGAAGGCAAAAAGGGCGACAGAGGGAGAAGGGGAATATACCATTGAGGTAACCATGATGGAGACGAATGGCAGAGAATTCTTATAGGCCAATTCTACAGCTGCAGAGTGGGTAGCATTAGGAAGTGAAACGGCAAGAGATCAGTACCAACATACGTCTGCCATGGTAAAACCCTGGATTCGTAAGTCCGAGCAACCCTCAATGTCAAATGATATTCACGGTTGGAAAAAAGAAAAAGAAAACATAGGACAGGTGTATGGATAAAAGACGAGAGAGGCAGGTCAGGAGTATAAAAAGTGGAGGGGTGTTAAAAGAAGAAATTATGAAGGCAAGAGGGTCAAGAGACAAAACCGCCTTTCGAAATTACTCGCAATACCAATGCTTTCGGTAAGAATACGAGAGGCAGAAGTATGAACAGGGAAATTGTACGGCCCATCAAGGACAACAGGGGCAAACTGCGTATGCAGCTAGAAGGTATAGAGAGGCCCTAAATGAATATTTTTCGGTGTTCTGTGAGGGATCGGGTTTTATTTGGGGGCAATTTGGGAAGGTGAAGGTGAAAGTCGAGTGCAAGTCTCAATAAAAAAAGGAGGAGCCACTCGATGTCTCAGCTTAAAGATGGATGAATCCTCGGACATGATTGGATCAATCCCAGGCTTCGTTGGGAGGAAATTTAAGAGATTGCTTGGGCTTCAATTTAAATGTTTACATTCTCGCTGACCAGAAGTCAGGTTCCGGTTGATTTGAGGACGAGAACCTGAAGGGCAGCAGGGAACCGCCTGTTAATTGTCAACCTGTGAGTCAACCATCAATGGTTGGGAAGATATTGGAGAAAAATGCTGAGGGACAGAATTAATTATCACGTGGAATGGCAGGCTCCAATCAGCGAGAGACAAAATGGCTTTGTCGAAGGCCGATCCAGTCTGACCAATCTGATTGAATATACTGAAGAATTAACCAAGTGCATCGTCGACGGGAGAACAGAAGATGCGGTTTGCATGGACTTCAGTAAGTATTTTGACATGGCCCCACACGGGACACTGCTCCCAAAGTTTTGTACTTAAGCGATCCAGGACAATTTGTCAGACTGGATACAACATCGTCTTGGCAATAGAAGTCAGAGTTTGGGTGCAGTTTGGATGCTTCTGATTCTTGGAGCTGCTTCAGGATCGGAGCTGGGACCTTTTCAGTTTTCCATGTACGTTAAATATTTGGATGTGGATGTGGAATGTTATCAGTAATTTGGCCGACGACATCAGGGTCGGCGGAGTCGTGGATAATGTGAAGGGTAGTCAAAGACTCCAAAGTGATATTGATGTGGTGATGAAACGAACTGATGAATGGCCGTTGGGCTTTAATCCAGATAAATACTAGATGATGCATTTTGCCAGCACCAATGACACTAGACCATGCCACAAATAGTAGAATCTTGGGGATGTAGTGAACCTAATATTTCCTTTCTCATTGATATGATTTCATTGAGTTAAAGAAGCTGAAGGCTGACAACAGAATATGTAGCTCTCCTGTAAGGACAAGGGTGCGACCAGAGGGCGACAGAGCGTGCCAGAGATCAGAGCAGGAAGCTTTCGATATACCTATTGCTGGTGGGATTTTCCAACAGAAAAGTTCAGTCCGAGTGTCGTTCACCGTGCATTTCCACTCGTGTTGGTTATCAGAACCAATGACCTCAAGTCCATCACGGCGGCATCGTCATGATTCTTGGTCATTTATTTGAGTACAATGCCATTGGATTTGTATTACTAGAATTGGCTGACTCTGTCAGGGATAACTAACGAGAGTGCTCGCTTGATTCATTGAGTCTCCACAGTTTTGAGTTCCTGTCATTGTAAAGTTAACCCTGTTGTGGGGTAGTCGTGTGGCAAAAGATCTATACTACAGTGTACCATTTATTGATTTTTATTTTCCTCTTAGTCCCTGTTCCATCCCTTCAGACCGAGAGCTTGCACATGCTTGGTCCAGTTAAATATGTGGCCGAGGTTCAGTCAGACGCCGAAGCGTCAGTAAAACACTGCACGTGGCAGTCTGCCTGCTCTGTGCAGTTTCTCCAATCTCCTCGCAGTTATCATCGCCAGCCACGTTGCACGCCAACGTCACAAGCCATGTTCTGCTTCACATTGCGATAGGCGATTTGGGGAAAGCGGTTTGTGATATTGCAGGATTGAATCGTTGTATTCACTGACCCTCTCGAAGCACTTCTGATTTTGTGGTTGCACTGTTCGTACCCGTGCTCAGATCCAGACAATACTTGATCGGTAATCTCCAGAGCCTAGTCCAGCTGTTTCTCCCGAGGCTGTATCAGTGGCAGTCTCATTCGCTGAAGAATTGTTCCAAATATTACAAATTAACCTTATAAAACCAGCTAACCGAGAGAGCATGTGTGACTCCTTTGTCTGCGAGAATGCAGTTTTACGCACCGTGGGTCACTAACGCATGAAGCATTGAAACCAGGGGCCGGATCTTACTGGGAGTGTCTGTCACGTCGAAGTGCGTCGTGTCGCTCATCGGGATTGTTGCTTCGTCATTGCTTTGGGTAACTTGATTCCTCGTTCTCATTCCGTGGAACTAACTTTCCGTTTTTAAAAATGTCATCAAATCAATGGCAAAGAATAGGAATTCTGCCTTTTGATGAAATTCGTCATAAGTATATATCAAAGTGAGAATTATTCGAATTTCCTTCATTGCAGACAGGTTAAACGGAAAGCTGATAGGTGAATGAAGGACAGTTCTTCATCATCTGGAGAATGTGACGATGGAATAGGAGACTGAGGGGTGATCTTACAGAGGTGTAAAATATCATGAGGGCATGGGTATGGTGAACGCATGCAGTATTTTTTCAACTCGGCTTTGGAAATTAACAACTAGAAGGCATAGGTCAGGGTGAGGGGGAGAGGTTTAATAGGAATCTGAGAGGCAGCTTTTTGATCCAGAGGGTGATTCGTACAGGGGACGAGCTGACAGAAAAGGTGGTTGAGCCAGGGACAATAACAAAAACGGTTGGACATGTCAATGGATAGAGAAGGTTTAGAGATATTTGAGCCAAACACGGAAAAATGTGACCAGCTTGGATCGATATCTTGGTCAGCATGGACAGGTAGGGCCGAAGGGCGTGTTTCCGGACGGTCTGCTTCTGTGGCTCTATAACAGTGGTCAACCGAGTTCTTGGACTTATGTACAGATAAGGGGACAGTTTAATTCGCGAATGATGTCAAAGAACCATATGCGTTTGTACAGCATTACAAACATTACTTTCGTGATTTACATGCAGCTCCTGGATTTCTGCTCCACATTCAAACAATTACCCGTTCTTCAAATCTCCAAATCAATTCTCCAATCCAGACCGCTTGTACAGGTCAATTAAATCAAACGATCTCCATAGACCCCTTCTCTTCCGGACAAATGCTGATATCCTAGGGAAATGATCAACTTCCTCCGCTGCAGTGAACCGCTGAGACCCGTTCTCTCAGACTCTGCGTCGCAACTAAACTTTGAAAATACCATGAATGTGTTGGATGGGGAAGTGGATCCCTGCCGGACGGTGCACCCGACCAGCACTTTTCTCCGTTTTAAATAGAGTCATGGCGTAATCTATTACAGACACAGGCCACCGGCCCGATTCGTCAATGCTGACCAAGATGCCGATATACGCTGGGCCATTTGCCCGTTTCTGTATGAAATCCCTTTAATCCTTTTCTAACCACGTACCTGTCGAAATATCTTTTCAATACCGTTATTTTACCTGGCTCAACCACTTCCTCTGGCAGCTCGTTCCATGCTCGCACAGCCTCTGCGTGAAGAAATCGCACTTTGGGCCCCTTTAATATCTTTACCATCTCAACTTTAATCCATGCCCTCTGCATTTTGATTTCCTTTACCTGGGAAAACAGACCATGTTCTTTCACCCTGTCCATACGCCTCATGATTTTATACACCTCTTTCAGCAGCCCCTCCATCTCCGACGCTCCAAGGGATGAAGTCCTTGCTTGCTCAGCCTCTCCCCATAACTTCGGTGCTCACGTCCTGGCAACATCGTCCTCAGTATTCTTTGCACTATTTCCAGCTTCATGACGTCTTTCTTAGATCAGGGTAATCAAAATTTCAGGGAATACTCCAGAGGCGGCCTCGCCAACGCATTGTACAACTGCAACATAACATCCCAAGTCATTGCTCTCAAGCCCGGAGAACATGTGTTCAGTAGTTCTGAGAGTCAGCCCTCTTCACTCTTCACAGTGAATGCAGTGACGATTGTGATCCTGTCCCGGGGAAGTGCGGCCTATCCACCTGCACCACTCGTAACCCGGTGGCCATGGCAACGGCGGATCCACTGGTCATAATCACCGAGGTCATTTTGAGGCTGGTAATATTTCGATATTTCCCAGTATCTTTCCTGGTTATCAGCCCTGTATGCACTGTGATCAATTTACTGAGTTATGTATCTGCGCAATGTTCGGTCTGGTTCACCGGCACTTTTACTTTCGATCGTTTTGTCGCCATGTTTTGTCAGGAGCTGAAAGCAAAATATTGCACCGTGAAAACTGAGGCTGCGGTTCTGACAACAACCGGCGTTCTGCTGTGTCCGAAAAACGTTCCCCACTATTTCCCAGTTGAACCAGGAGAAATCAGCGACAACGTACCCGGCTTCTGTTATTAAAAACTAAGTTATTACACCGAATCCGGGTGGGTGGCATTTGACTGGTTCGATACGGTCTTAACTTCGTTGCTCCCTTTCGCTGTAATTCTGGTGCTCAAAGCTCTTTCAGGCACATTTTAGTGACCAGTCTGGTCCGGAAGGGGCTGAAGGGTCAGAGCAAGGGGCAGAACCGCAGTGACCCCGAGATGGAGAGCAGGAGGAGGTCTGTGGTTTTACTCTTCGCCGTCTCTGGCAGCTTCATCCTCCTGTGGCTGACGGCTGTTGTCGAGTTCATCTCTACTCAGCTCGAAGGAATACGCGGCGCCCTTACAGGTTCCAGGTTCGTCTTCGCAATCTCCGGACATTTGCTGAAAAATGTCAGCTGCTGCACCAACACACTTATTTACACAACGACCCAGTCCAAGTTCAGGGAGCAGGTGAAGAGTGCGGCGAATTAGACAGTCGTCACAGTGATTTAGTTCATTCATAAATTCCGCTCTCCAGGCGCTGCCCCGAAGCGGCCTTTGTGACCGAGTCTGGGTTCTACCTCCTGTCATCCATCGCCTCGTCCATAACGGACGCTGCTGGGTGGAATATATCCACCAGGGTGCGGACGTGGACGACCAACCAAACTCACTATTTCCCCAGCCACGGAATATCACAGCAAATCCTTGGGACCGCTTAACCTTCACCCAAAATCGCCGGGAAGCGCACCCACAAACTACAGTCACGCAGCTGTCAACATCCTGCCCACGATCCCCGCTGTACTTGAGCTTGGGACAAACATTCCCCGGATTTTGACCCCGGATATCAAAACTCCGAGTTCGGTGAATATTTACCCATGATGCCCCTTGATGGTAACTCCTTCCCCAAACCCAGAAGCGATGCCCAGAATGCCTTGGCGCGAAGAGCTGCTGCGATTGGTTGGCGTCCAGGTACGCACTCTGCCGGATGTAGTCCGCCCCAGTAACGGTAGAAATCCATGATAAAGTTCCTGGGCGGCATAGTACAGGTCAATTGCCTCACAGCTCTGGTTACCCGGATTCAATCCTGACCTTCGGTGTTGTATGTGTGGAGGATGTATTTTTTCTATGACTGAATGGTTTTGTCCCCCGGTATTCTGATTTATTCTCATTTTCTTACGATGTTGCCTTCACAAAAGCAAAGAAGGCCCAGCTCGTCCATGCAGACCAGAGCGCCGATCTGTGTTAATTCCGTTTGCATGCATCAGACCCGTAGCCATCTGAATTCTCATTTAATTCCTGTCCAAAAGCCTTTTGAACGCTGAGATCATACGTTACGTCAATTTCCTCTGATATCTTGTTCCATGTACCCACCACCTTCTGTGTGAAAATAAATCGTGCCTTTCTGATCGCTAAATTTTCTTACTCTCACTTTGCATGTCAGAATGTGCAGCGGCATGAGACAATTCCATTCATATATGGGAGTAGTCGCAGGGTCTGGATGTGACAGTGCACTTTCCTCTGTACAGTCTCGATCTGCCCGATGCCCACTGAAATACTGAAGATGCAAATAAAGGCGGTGAACTACGGCTTGTCACATGTTCCTCGGCTTTTAGTGGTGAACTAGAAACATTTGATGCGGGATATTGTTCCATGTGTCCAACATTAACGACAGCATAATGCCGCCAGATGTAGTGTGTCGCAGTTGTACACGTTTCTGGGTGACAGCTGACAAGGTCTGCTGTTGAAATGCGTTGCTATCCATTTTTCTAAGCGTACACAACCCTGTCTGTATCAATGGTGCTGAGATAGAGTGGAGTGAGAGTTTCAAGTTCCTAGGTGTAAACATCACCAATAATGTATCTTGGTCCAACCACGTAGATAAAAGGGCAAAGAAATCGACGAGCGCCTTCCACTTGCTCAGAAGGTATATCCCCATTGAGTCTCACCAATTTTCACAGATGCAACATAGAAAACATACTATCAACATTCATCACAGCTTGGTCTGGAAAATGCCCTGCTCAACACCGCAAGAAACTGCAGAGATTTGTGAACACAGCTCAGTCTATCACCGAAACCAGCCTCCTCTCCATGGGCTTTGTCTACACTTCTCGCTGCCTGGGAGGATCAGCCATGACAATCAAACACCGCTGCCACTCCTAACATTCGCACTTATCCCTCCGATCATTTTGAAGAAGATCCAAAGACACACAAAAAAATGATGGAGTAACTCAGCAGGCCAGGCAGCATCGATGGAGGGAAATAAACAGTCGACGTTTCAGACCGAGACCCTTCATCAGGGGTGAAAAGGATGAGGGCAGAAGACGGAATAAGGAGGTATAGGGAGGAGTGGACCTCATGCAGGCAGGTGAAAGGTGAGTCCAGGTGAGAGGGGTAGGTTGGTGTTTGTGATACTGGATGATGTAAGAAGCTGAGAGTTGCTCGGTAGAAGAGGAAAAGGGCTGATGAAGAAGGATTTCGGTAGGATAGGGCAATGGAGCATGGAATAAAGGAATGTGGGTGAGGAATAGATAGGCAATTCATGAGGACAGGGAAAGGTAAAAAAAAAAGGGGGGCCACAGGAATGATGGAAGAAAAAGGAGTGTGGTGAAGGAGGGAGAAAAAAGGGGGAGGGGGAGGGATTATAGGAAGTTAGAAAAATCGATGTTGAGGCCGTCAGGTTGGAGACGACCAAGGCGGAATATGAGGTGTTGCACCTACAACCTGCGTCTGGCCTCAACGTGTCAGTAGAAGAGGCTATCGATAGACATGTCAGTGTGGGAGTGGAACACAGAATTGAAGTGGCTGGCCAACGGGAGATCCTTGCTTTTACGACGGATGGAGCGAAGGTGCTCGAAGAATCGGTCATCTAATCTGCTTTGGGTCTCAGCGATGTAGAGGAAGATGCAAAGAATTGAGAGCACGTAATACCAGGCTCATAGTCCACTTCTATCCTGCTGTTGTAAGACTCCTGAACGGAGCACCTGTACGTTCAAGAATTCCTGATTTCTCAATCTATTTCGTCATGAACCGTGCAACATATGTTGACTGCCTGTACTGCACACACTCTGTAATTGTAACATTATATTGTGCATTCCGTTATTATTTTTCCACTTGGACGTCCTGCATGTACTTCTGCATGGAACAATCTGTCTGGATGGCATGCATCAAACTTTTCATAGCATCTCCGTACATGTGACAATAATAAACCAATTACCAACGACCAATATAGCATATAGTGGAACAGTGAGCTTGGACTAATTGCAGTACGTTACCATTCCCTTGATATACCATACAATGGAGGATGGTTGTGGCCAATTACTGATCTTCATAATCCCCTTTACACATCGTTGATTGGAAACATCATTGCAAACTTAGGAAGGACAATTACAGGTTTCATTCAGCGGTACAAATCGCGACATTTCGGAGCGATCCAAACAACACCTTATGTACCTCTGGAAAACAGACCAGAGACCATTTGCCGTGCAGTACCAACCCCTCCAGCATTCAATAACGAGCAAAGGGTCGTCTGTTTTGCTTCGGTGTCACATTCCCCTCTCGCGCCCACATAAGAGTGAACCAGACCGGACATTTGATGCAAGTCACCAGCTAATTACCCAGGTAATCGTGCCAGAATATTGACGCCATTTGCAGTGCATCGCAATCACGATCTCAAAGGTTAATGACAGACTGGTGCGACATAATGCAGTGTACCACATTTTTTTTTTTCACGCAGCGTATAGCTACTGGCAACATACCGTCATTTCCAAAATAAAACACTGTATGTGCTACAAATCTGACATCAAAGCAGAAACGTTTGTAATTGCACAAATGTATTTAACATTTCTGTTTGAATAACCTTCGTCATACGTTCTGTAAGACATTGGGGCAGCAATAGTGAGCTTGATCAAAGAATCAAAAGAATCATATTCAGAGTCATGTTTATTATTACTGTCTTTGATGACGTGAAATATGTTGTTCTGCGGCAGCAGCACAGTGTAAAGATACAAAAGATTCTGACGAGGTCGTGTTCACGGGTTCATGAACCGTCCAGAAATCTGATTGAGAAGCGGAAGAAGCTGTTCCTGAATCTTTGAGTGTGGATCTTCTGACTCCTCTACCTCCTCCCTGAAAATAGTAATGGGAAGAGGACATGTTCCGGATGGTGAGAGTCCTCATTGATGGATGCCGACTTCTTGAGGTTCAAAGATTGGACAAGTGGGAGAAGAAGCAAGGACTGTAGAGGAGGCTCAGCTGCAGAGAAGCACAGACATCTGAGTTAAGGGAAATTGTATGTTGGGGACGGGAAAAATGAAACAATTTGTACTGGACAGGGAAGGAAGAAAAATAACGGAAAATATACAATAGATAGAGAACACAGAACAATGAAGCACAAGAACAGGATATTAGACCTACAATGTTGTACCAAACTAGTTATAACTAATGACGACTAATTAAACTAATCGCAGAGTAAGAATTTCCACTGGGCGGGGCCGGGTTGTTGTTTGATGGCTATCACTCTGTTCGTTTTCCATCGAACCATAAAGACATTACTACATGAGTGAACGCTATCAGTTGTGAGCTTGAATTATATGGAGGATATCAACTGTTTTAAGAACAAACCTGCTATTCTGCTCTATGCAAGAACAAAATTTGGTAAAGTGACACAATACTGTTCCAGGTGGACAATTAGAGACCCGCGTTGTCTCACCTTTCCAGACATATCTCTGTTATTGTTTTAATTGGCTGGTTACCACCGCGTCAGGAGGCTCTTTAGTCATGTCTTTAACATGAATATCACATATTTTCACGATTCCACCATGTGTGCATATTGGATCTTATAGCACATATTCACTTTGCAAATATGCCTTTGCAATTGAAAGTTTTCGTGGTAATATTCATTCAATGTAGTGAAGGGTTCTGCCTCCACTAGACCTGGAGCAGCGTATTCCAGATCCCAATCCCTCTCTGGGAGAAAACATTTCCCCTTTGGTCCACTCTAAATTTTGCCCCTTTCTCTAAACTTATGCCTGCCGGTTATGGACACTTTTGCACCTTGGAACTCTGTATTTTCTTTGCACCTGTCATCATTTTGCACCTTTCAGCCTCTTCCGCCCCTGGTATAACAAGACCAATACAACCAGTCCCTCCTCAAAAATGAAATTCCCTGTGCCGAGAAATATCCAGATGTATTTCGTCTGCACACTCTCCAGCGCAATCACATCTTCGCTACAATGTGATGACCAGAAATTCACACAGTGGGTATATGAATAAGAAAGATTTAGGAAGATATACAACAAAGGCGGGGAAATTGGACTTGCTCAAGCAGACAACTTAGTTGGCATGGGCGAGTTGGGCCGAATGCCTGTTTCAGTTCTGCAGCACTCTGACTCTCTGACTGAATGTTGCATCTGGGGCCCAGTGAGTATTCTGTCAGTTGCACAAAGGCTTCCATGCTCTTTTACCCAGTGTTCCTGCTGAGGAAGTCAAATATCACGAATGTCTTCTTCACCATCTCTTCCACCCGCCATCCCCCACCCAAAATCAAATCCTCAATTCTCTCTCCATCCCTGCCATTTGTGGGATATATTCTATCAATCTCACCTCAATTGTTGGGATTAAGTTTCATCTGTCATCGCTCTGCCATTTGACCAACAAATCAATATTATTCTCTCGCCTGCTCGCCATCAACCACACCTTACATGTAGTCACAGAACAGGCAGAAACACACATTTTGGCCCATCCATGTTCATGCTCAGCTTCAGCTTCCCGCCTGCACTAAACAAGACTTCGTTTGCAGTCTTCTATGAATGAAGGGTTCAACTATTTTGCAAACGTTTCTGCTCCACCACCTCCTCAAGCATCACGTTCCAGGTTCAAGATTCCAAGAACACTCCGGGTGAAAAAGATCCTCCACATTCCACTCCAAATCTTATGTCACTTCACCCAAGGCCTCCAGAAGCTCCTCAATTGGGAAATATTTTGCGAACTTAAAGCCTTTCACCAACCGAACCTCCCTTACCTCTGCAGATCACTCCTCAGCCTCCTCCGTTCGACAGAACCGTGGCACAGATGGACATTTCTGTCTCCCCAAATTTGTGAAGAGGGCAACAGAAAATATATTTAATCGGTCTGCCATTGCTGTGCCCGACAATTACGTGTGTGCTGCATCGGAAGTGTGTTTCTTGAGTTGACCAAAAATTATTGTTTATTCTTCAAGTGGTATTATTGATCATTATGACGTTGTTATCTCAAACAGCCCTCAAACAAAAAATGGACGGAGACCGGGTACCGGAGACAACCTGGCTGACCGGACATGTGGATAGGGAGACTTGGAGGTTGGACGAGGACCGGTAGTCGGTAGTGGGTGGAGGGGGATAGGGAACCCGAGACTCGGGGGTGGACTGAGACCGGTAACCGGAGAATCCTTGGGTGGACGGAGAGCGGGGACCGGGGACTCGGTGGGTGGAGGGGGAGCCGGAACACGAGCCGGCAGAATGGAAAAGAGCAGGAACGGGAAAGTGGAGGGAGAGGCGGGAGCGGGAATCAGAGACGGTGCGTGAACGGGGCAGGAATAGGAGACTCATTGGGTGTACGGGGAGCGAAAAGCAGAGACTCGGTGGGTGGAGTGGAAGAGGGAACCGGAGAGTCGGTGGGTGTACGGGGAGGAGGACCAGGGCACTGCACTAATCTCATAAACATCCATATCCTTCTGTGCCCTGTCCACGAAAGTGTCTGCCTGGATGCCTCTTAAATGCTGTGATTGCCTCTGACTCCGCCGACTACTGTGGCAGTTGCAAAACCCTTCCGTGCGTAGGGAAACGTTCCTCTCCAATTCCCTTTAAAACTCTTTCGTCTCATCTTCAGCCGACGCCCTCGTCTTCTTGAATCCTCCTAATACTGCAAAAGTGTTTCGACATCCACCCAGCGGGTCTCCGCTCTCCGCTCCCCCTGTCCACTTTGTGTGAAAATATGTACCGCCTCAGATCATCTTTAAACCTCTCATAGAATCGTACAGCACGAACACAGGCCCTTCGTCCCAGCTGATCCATGCCGACTGTGTTGCCCAGCGTTCTCTTCCCATCCGTCGGCGTTTGGCCCATTACCAGTTAAACCTGTCATCTCCGTGTACCTGTCTGGATGGCTTTTAAACGTTGAACATGAGCTCTGCTCAGCCACTATTGGAGCTCACTCCAAACACATGCCACCTTCGGGATGAAGAAGCTGCCTCTGATGTCTCTTTTACATCTCTCGCCTCTGATCTTTAACCTATGCCCTCTTTTTTTAGCACACCCTCCCTGGGGAAAAAGACTGTGTGCTTTCACCCTGTTTTTGCTACCTCATGAACTGATATACTTCTGTCAGGTCATCCCTTAATCTCTGATAATCCAGGGAATAAAATCTCAGTCTAGGCAACCTCTCCTTGTAACTGAGGCCCTCAAATCCAGATAACATCCCAGCAATTCTTTTCTGCATTCTTTGTAATAAACATCTTCCCTGTAACGGTGAACAAACCTGGACAAAATACGCCCCGTGCGGCCTCACCAACGTCCAAAATAACTGCAACATAACCTCTCAACACCTGTGCTCATTGCCTTGGCTGATGAACGGCAGCTTGCCAAACGCATTCTTCACCGACCTGTCCACCTGTGACTCCGCTTTCAGCGAACGATACACTTGTAATCCAGGGTCGCTGTGTTCTAATACACGGCCCAGGACCCAGACTATTGCTATGGAGAAGATACTAGGGAGGTTGGAATGCCAGACGGTGAATCAGACACCTGGACCAGATGGACAACACCCTAGAGTTCTGCAATATGTCGACATCTTTCAGAACTCTAGGGTGTTGTCCATCTGGTCCAGGTGGACCAGATTGTGGGAACATTAGTAGCGATCTTTCAAGTATCACCTCAGTCAGCGAACGCCCAAAGGAATAGACAATTGCAAACGTGACACCGCTGATACAAGGGAGGGAATCAAAAGGCAGAAAAGTATTGACTGTGCAGCTTGACCTTGGCGGTCGGTGAGAATTTAGAGTTCAAACGTAAGGATGAAATTTCGAAGTATATGATAAAGTAGGAAGAAGTCACAAAGGTTTCCGTTAGGCAGGACCTTCCCCGACAAATCTGTTTGATTTCATTGAGCAGGTAACAAACAGGATAGACAAAGGAGAGTCGGTGGGTGTTATTTGCTTGGATCCTCAGGAGGCATTTAACAAGGTGCCGCACACAAGGCTGCCAAATAAGATACGGACCCATGATGTTACAGGCAAGGTCCCAGCATGGACAGACGATTGGCTGACTGGCAGAAGTCAGAGAGGGGTCGGAAAGCGGTGTTTTTCAGGTTGGCTGCCGGTGACTGGTGGAGTTCCACAGTGTCAGTGTGCGGACTGCAGCTTCTCACTTTCTACGTTAACTATCTGGATGAAGGAACTGATGAAAGTGTGGAAACGATACCAAAATAGGTGGAGGGGCAGGTAGTTTCGCGGAGGCAGGGAGTCTGTAAAAGGATTGGACACGTACGGAAGTGGGAACAGAAGTGACAGATGGAAGACAGAGGATGGAAGTGCGGGGTTTGGCACGTTGGAAGGAAGAATATTTAGGCTATTTTCTGAATGGGGACAAAATTCAGAAATCAAACGTTCATTGGGAGTCGGGTGACCTGGTTAAGGATTGCCTCAAGGTTAACTTGCAGGTTGAGTCCGTAGCAAAGTAGACAAATGCAATGTTGGCATTCACTTCGAGAGGACCAGGTAAAAATAAAAGCAACGATGCACTGCTGAGGCTTTGGAAAGCTCTGGTCACACGTCATTTCACACATTGTGAGCAATATTGGGCCCCGTATCTACGCAAGGATGTGCTGGACCTGAACGGGGTCCAGTGGAGGGACAGGAGAATGAACAGAGGTCTGAAAAGCTTAACGTATTAGGAGGGTTTGATGTTCCTGAGCCTGTGCTCGAAGGAGTTCAGAAGGATAACGAGGGATCTCTTTGAAACCTAAAGGATAACAAGGGATCTCTTTGAAACCTACCGGATACTGAATGAAGAGTCTTGGATCCGAGGGCACAGCCTCAGACCAAACGGACATCCCTTTAGAACTGAGTTGTGGAGGAATTTCTTCAGGAAGAGGGTGGAGAATCTATGGAATTTGTTGCCACAGATGGCTGTGAAGGCCAAGACAATGGGTGTATTTAAGATGGAGATTGATTGGTTCTTGATCGGTAACGGGGCTTAGGGTTACTGGGGGAAGGCGGGAGACGGAGGTTGAAAAACGGATCAACCATGCGTGAATGGTGGAACAGACCAGATGAGCGGAAAGGCCCAATTCTGCTTTCATATGCAATGCTATTATCTTATCCCATGTCATTTGACTGGCTGCATCAACCTTCGGGTCGTTGAAATACCATCACTAAATTGCCAACAGACTGCATCTCCCGCGCTGCATTCATTAAACTACTTTGTTTCCTCCTCAGAATACTCGATGAAATTAGTGAGACAGCTCTCCTTTCTCACAAAGCCATGCTATCTATCTTCAATTAGTTCCTTCCCTCAAAATGTAAACATATCCTTTCCACTAAAATCCCCTTCACTAACTTCCTTGCCACTGACCTGTGCCTTCTTCGGCGAACACAGCCTCATTTTAAAATGGGGGAGTTAGACATGGAGCGAAAGAGTTTCTGCAGATTATGACTGCACCTTGGGGAGACATTCCCTGTACGGCTGAACACGTCACAAAGTTGACAAACTCACTGGACTCATGGTCACCCGGCTGTAGAATTCGGAATCTCTGCAAACCAGGATGCTGGCTGAAGCGAGGTGGTTAAAGGAAGTGCCGGTGTTGTATGTAATCAGCCTAAACCCTCCGCGGAGTGACTACTGCACCGCGGCCGTGACCCAGGACCGATCACGACCACCGATGTGATCTCCGTAAAGTCCTCACCTTCTCCCTGTAACTGCGGGTCTTTATGCTGGGTGCTTCTTTCCTCTACATCCACAATTCAACGGGTTGGTCGGTTCACTGAAACACGTACATTGATAGTGGTGTGTAGGTGACTTGTCCCAAGGGTGCAGCGGAGAACGGAGCTCCGACGGGAATGTGGAGACAATTAAATTAAAGGGTAGGTTCAACTTAAAAAACCGTGGTTGGTAGTCGGCGCGGCCCACGTGTGCCGAGGGGTCTGTTCCCGTGTTGTGTCTCTCTCACAGCGACCCGTCCCTGCGTGGAACTCAGATATTTTGTTTATTTATAAATCGAATAATTAAATTGATCGGATATTTCGCTGCGTTGATGAACTGCTCTATGAACCTGGCCTGTGTCACCCCATAAACAATTGTGTTCGTGCAGCAACTTAAAGTCAGCAACATCGAACCGCACTGTTCCCGTATGTAGTCGGAAAAGTTATAATTCTTGGGATCCGCTCTGGCAATGGAGCAGTGAAGGAATTCGACAACCTTAACCAACCACAGCAGGATGAAGCTGTCGAATATAGTGAAGAGTAAAATCACAGACTTCCGCCTGCTCTCCGTCTCCGGTCACTACTGTTTTCCCCGTTGTTCTGATCCTTCAACCGCTCATGTACACGGCTGGCTACGAAAAGATGTCTGACTGTCAGAGCGTTGAGCAACAGGAATAACGCGAACGGGAACAAAGGCGTGAGGACTGTATCCATCCAGTTTGTGATATTCCACCAATGCGGGAACTGTACAGAAGATCTGCTTCGTTACGCTGTCCCAGGGTAAATGGTCGATCACCCTCATGGGTTGATATAAAGGAGAATGTGAGATTATTGAAACAAAACAGAACGCCGGTTGTTGTCAGAACCACAGCCGCAGTTTCCCACGTGTAATATTTTGTTTTCAGCTTCTGGCAACAGATGGAGACAAACTGATTAAAGGTGAAAGTGATGGTGAACCAGGCAGAACAGTCAGTGGCTGACGATCCCAGGGCATAGATAACACTGCACACGGTGGCGATGTCCAGCTAAGTCCTAGGGGAATAATAATAAGTGACCCGCCACAAGAAGAGGTCAGTGACGATAGTCAATAGATCCGCTGCTGCCATGGCCACCAGGTATCGAGTGGTGCAGGTGAAGAGGCCGCACTTTCCCCGGGACAGGATCAAAATGTCAATTGAATTCACTGGGAGAACAGCCGGAAATTATTGACTAACCGCTCTATGGGTCTCAGGGCAGAGAGTTGAGGAGAAATTAACTACAGACCCACTTTGGTTTACCGATAGCTCAGTTGCAAATGTTTAAACGGTGTAAAACTCAAGTCGCAGAAGTCTCAAACGCGCGTATTGGAGATGAGAGTGAACGGAGTTTGTTTCGGATGTCTTGTCAGTTGCTCGTTGAGGATGCTTTGCTGAAATCAATCTAAAACTCCCACCATCCGCTTTCGGACTATTGGTAAAGCATAACTCAGTCACTCTCGTCCTGAAAATATCCTCGTAAGTTATTTACCCACTCTTTCCAGTTTAACCACAAATTCCTGCAACAGGGTGACCAGAATTGTGCAGAGTATTCCAAGTGCGGCCTCACCAACGACTTCTACATTTGCAACATAGGGTTCCAACTCCTGCACTAAGTGCCGTGACTGATTAAAACCAATATGCTAAACGACTTTTCACCACGTCGTTGACCATTCAGATAAATATTCACTTGTACCCCGAAGACCCTCTGTTCCATTGCAAGTCCTCGTGCCCTACCATCCATAGTATGAGTCCTACGCTGGTTTGACTTCCCTGAATGCATCACCTAACACTTAGCTGCTTTGACATCCATTTGCCACTACTTGACCCACTTCCCTGACTGATCAAGATCCCCTTGTAATCTGCGATAACCTTCCTCACTCTCAAAAGCACCTCCTAATTTCGTGTGATCCGCAAACTCACTGATCAAGCCTTGTGCATTCGTATCCAAATCATTTATATTAATAAAGAATAACAAGGTTCCCATCACTAACCTGCGGCACACCACTCGTCACAGGCCACAATTCCGGGAAACAACCATTAACCACACCACTCTGATTCCTTTCTTCGAGCCAATTTGAAATGCACCTGACCAGCTCTCCGAGCATTCCATGGATTCTATCTTCTAAACCAACCTCCCATGCGGGACCTTGTCGAATGCCTTGCCAAAGTCCGAATGGAAAGCATCCACTACTCATTCTTCATCTGCCCTGTGGGTTACCTCTTCAAAAAATATATGATCAAAGAGTTTGTGTCCATATGGTATTGACTTCGTGGAACTGTGAAGAGCAGTAACTACCTGGTTGCACTCTTTGCTTCTCAGAATCTGATAATATTAGCGAGCACGTGTTAAATGTTCACTCTCGCTGTCAACGTGGTCATCGTCATGTATTACTTATAACAGAGATCATGAATGAGACCCGATTGAATCCTAGTGAACTGTTTGACGGATAACTAGACCAAGTAAAGTTGAGAATTACAGCAGGCCTGCTTCTGCGTGGGAAGATCAATAACTTTGCACTTGAATCTCAACCTGAGCATGAGATGCCACAGGCAGAGCATGCAGCTTTCAACATGCGTATCACACACCACTGGTAGAGCAGGCCGTTTATCGAGCGTTCATCAGTGCAGCAAATGCTTACTGCGTATCAGAAACTATATGTGGAGCAGGGCCTCCACATCATTGGCAGCGCATACCACAGGAAGAAGAAGCCTTCCAAATCATGCGTATCACCAATCAAAGGAACTACAAACTGCCCATAGTGTATCCTGGACTCTGAGGAATGCAGGGTGGGGGCGAATGTAGAGTAGCAGTGATGTTTCAACATGGTCCGTGACTTAATTAATCATCACATGTACGTAAAATGAAGCGTTGTGAATTTAAATGCTGGCTTGGAAGATTAGAAGGTTGTATTTCAGTTCATTCAATGTGGATTTCAAAAAATGTTCAATAAAAGAGTGAATGGAATTCCGGAATTATTGCGAACGCCTTCCCCTTATCGTATTTTTTAACACAACGTGTTTCTTTTTATCAAAACATACTTTATTCATAATAAAGGAAATTATATACAATAATAAAGCAGTTCAAACCTTTACATTCGTGTACAGTTCCAGTCAGTGTTACCTTTGTATATTAAAAAAAAACACAGCACCAATGCCACACGTGTGGCTCCCAGGGGTGATAAACCAATCCCATATTTACAATATTTGAGGGGCTTCCTCGCCTGATCCCGCCACTCCCCCTTCTGTGGCAGAAGAACCCGAAACTCTCGTCCTTCCCCACCGTCCTTGCGCTGTCTGCGCCCAGCTTCAGTGCGTCCCTCAGCACGTACTCCTGCAGCCTAGAATGTGCCAATCGGGAGCATTCCCCTACGGACATCTCACAGTGCTGGGAGACCAACAATTTTCGGGCAGACCAAAGGGCGTCTTTACCCGAGTTGATGACCTTCCAGCAGCAGTTGATGTCCATCTCTGTGTGCGTTCCCGAGAACAGACCGTAGATCAGAGAATCCTCTAGTACGGAGCCGTGTTGATGCATTTTGAGAAGTTGTTAAAGGTGAGATATGCGCTATAACGGTCTGTTGAAGATCAGCGGGATATTGGTGTCCACGTACATAGGTCACTAATGGTGACTGCACAATTGGATATGTTGCTGAAGAGCCAACTGGATCTTTGGCTTCATTCGCTGGAATGTAGAATATAAGAACATCGAGGTCATGTTGCAGCATTATAATTCATCGGTTGGGCCACATCTGGTGTCCTGTGTGCAAATGTATTCGCCATTCAGAATTACCGAGCTGATTGCACTGGAGAGGGTGCACAGTGGATTCAGCAGAATAATGATTGGGGTGGGATGAATTAGTGATTAGAAAGGACTAGATGGTGATAGTTTATTTTCGTGAAGCGAAAGAGACAAAGAGACAAATGGAGATACACGACATTCTGAGAGGCACAGATGCAGTAGGTAGTGGGAAACATTCTTCAAAAATAGCGACGTGCAAGACCAGAGGGCCGATGTTTAAAGTGAAATGCAGAGTATCAGAGAATTTGTGATGAACTTAGCCATGCAAAGAGAAGGTGCTGGAGACATATCCAATCGTAGATTAGCCACCCTATGTTTATCGCAACAGCACTCCATCTCAGATTAGAACTCGATGAATATCCCCTATACAGGCCCTTCCTCGGGCGTGGCGACGAGAAGTGGACGCATGAGTTCGTAGTTTTGTGGACGACACAAATATTAGGGGGTTGTTGATTGTCTAAGTAGTTGTCGGAGCTTCCAGCAGGATATAGACAGAATGCAGTGTTAGGCAGAAAAGTGGCAGATGGAGTTCAATCCGGGAAGAGTGAAGTGATACATTTTAGAAGAACGAACAGGAAGGGGGAGTACAAGGTTAATGGCAGCATTAGGAGCAGTGTAGAAGAACAGAGTGATCTTGGGGTTCAAGTCCATAGATACCTCAACGTCGTCTCACAAGTTGATATGGTGGTTAAGATAGCGTATGCTGTCGGGGGATTGAGTTCAAGAAACCCGAAGTAATGTTGCAGCTCCGTAAAACTCTGGTTAGACCACACCTGGAGCATTGTGTTGAGTTCTAGTCATCTCAGTATTGGAAGGATGTGAAGCGTTAGAGAGGATGCAAAGGAGATTTACCAGGATGCTGCATGGATGTGAAAATATGTCTCATAAGCAAAGGTTGAGCAAGCTTAGGCTTCTCTTTGGAGCATCGTAGGATGAGATGCGACTTGATAGAGGCGTACAAGATCATGAGGAACAAAGATGGAGTGGACAGCATGCACTTTTCCCCAGAGCGGTAATAGACAATACTAGAGTACACCGTTCAAGGTCAGAACAGGAATATTTCGGGGAGATGAAAGAGGAAGGTTCTTTACACAGGGAGTGTCGGTGCTGGAACGCACTGGCGGGGGTGGCTGTAGAGAGAGCAGGGACTTTTAAAAGGCTCTTAGATTGGCACATGGAAGTCAGATAAATGAAGGGAGGTGGGCTGAGCCGGAAAGAAAGGTTAGATTGATCATGGAGGTGGTGTTTCTATAGCTCGGCACAACATTGTGGGCAGAAAGCCTGTGCTGTGCTGTTTCATGTTCTATGTTCCATCTAGCTGTACACAGTATTCCATCTCTGGCTGTACCATGTTGTAGTCATGAGGAAGCCCATGGACAACGTTTTTTCACCCCGAATGTTCTTAGGGTCCAGAAACCATTACCTGAGTGCGTTATGGAGGCAAAAACTCGCCCAACATTTCAGAAGTATTTAGTCAAGCACTTGAACGCTGAGGCCGAGAAAACTGCCGACCTGTAAATGAATTTTGCATGGATATGATCTTGATGGTCATCAATATCATCATGGGCACTGTGGAGATTTCCCTGGTGGAAGCAGCTGTGGCTCTGTTGTGTAAGTGCAATCACATCGGTGAACTTCGGAGAAAAATAGAAAATCAAAATCAAAACAAATGAACAATTTTCTGGAAAATTGAATGCAGCCGGATTGAAGAGCGAAGTCGTGAGATTACATCGCATAATTATAATTAGAACAATTAGGGCTGTGAAGAATTTTCATCTTGACATTAAATATCCGTTATTGAAAGTCTGGGCTTTGTTCCAAAATGCCATTCTCAAGCAAAACTGAACTGAGACGCTGTCTCTCTAAGTAGACCCGTCGCAAAGCCTGGCGTATGCCTGACGCATTCAGTGCTGGCATGAGGAAGAATCACGTAAGTTTTGTTATCTACCAGATAATTCGAGCTGGCAACGGGCAGCAATCGCTCAGAAAGGGACGACTCTCTGGACATATGGACAATGATCAGAGTGAACCTCACCACCAACCAGTCAGACCACTCCAGGAGCTGCTCGAACACCACTCCCTTCCCCGGTACATCCCTCCACCATCACCAAACTAAACCGGACAGAACATTTTATCGATTAACAAAAATTAATAAATAATGCAAGAAAAAAAATGAGGTCCTTTTCATGTGTTCATGAATCTTTCAGAAATCTGAAGGCGGAGGGGAAGAAGAGTGTGCGTTTTCTGGCTCCTGTACCTCCTCCCTGATGGTAGTATCAAGAAGAGGGCAAATCACAAGATCACAAGATCACAAGATAAGGGAGCAGAAGCAGGCCATTCGGCCCATCGAGTCTGCTCCAAGGAAAAGGGAAAAAGAAATGGGGTGGGAAAAAAAGAGAGAGAAAAAAAAACTATTCTAATCCCATTTGCCAGCCTTATCCCCATATCCCTTGATACCCTGACTATTTAGATATCTGTCTATCTCCTCCTTGAATACCCCCACTGATCTGGCCTCCACTGCTGTGCGTGGCAAGGAGTTCCACAATTTCACCACCCTCTGGGTAAAGAAACTTCTCCTCATCTCTGTCTTGAAACTGTACCCTCTAATTCTAAGATTGTGCCCTCTGGTCCTGGACACGCCCACCAAGGGAAACAGCCTATCCACATCTACTCTATCCTTACCTGTCAACATTTTTAATGTCGCTACGAGGTCCCCTCTCATCCTTCTGTACTCCAGCGAGTACAGTCCAAGAGCCGACAAACGCTCATCATACTTAAGCCCTTTCATTCCCGGAATCATTCTCGTAAATCTCCTCTGAACCCTCTCCAACGTCAGCACATCCTTCCTAAGATGCGGGGCCCAAAACTGCGCACAGTATTCCAAATGAGGCCTCACTAGCGCCCCGTAGAGCCTCATCAACACTTCCTTACTTTTATACACTATACCTCTCGAGATGAATGCCAACATAGCATTCGCTTTCTTAACCACCGATCCAACCTGGTGGTTAACTTCTAAGGTATCTTTTACGAGTACCCCCAAGTCCCTTTGTACTACCGCACTATCAATCTTCTCTCCTTCTAGATAATAATCTACCCGCTTATTTCTACTTCCAAAGTGTACAACTGCACATTTCTCAACATTGAATCTCATCTGCCATTTCCTTGCCCATTCTCCTAAACTGTCTAGATCCCTCTGCATTCTTTCTATTTCCTCTATGCTCCCAACTCCTCCACTTATCTTGGTGTCATCCGCAAACTTAGCCACACAACCATTTATTCCATCATCCAAATCATTGATGTACAAGGTAAAAAGGAGAGGCCCCAACACCGACCCTTGCGGCACACCACTAGTAACCGGTAACCAACCAGAACGAGATCCTTTTATTTCCACCCTTTGCTTCCTGCCAACCAGCCAATTCTCCACCCATTTTGCTACCCTGCCCATAATTCCATGACCTCTCATCTTATTAATCAGTCTCTTGTGAGGCACCTTATCGAAGGCCTTTTGAAAGTCTAAATACACAACATCTACCGCCTCTCCCTTATCCACCCTACCTGTGATTTCTTCAAAAAACTCCAATAGGTTGGTCAGACAGGACCTCCCCTTCACAAAACCATGTTGACTAGGTCCTATCTTGCCTTGCGCCTCTAGGTATTCGGTAACCTCCTCCTTGAGGATAGACTCCAATAATTTTCCCACCACTGACGTCAGACTAATAGGTCTGTAATTGCCTTTGTGCTGCCTCCCACCTTTCTTATACAACGGAACTACATTCGCTACCCTCCAGTCCTCCGGAACCATGCCAGAATCTATCGATTCCTGAAAAATAATCGCCAACGCCTCCGCTATCTCCACAGCCACCTCCTTCAGAACCCGGGGATGCACCTCATCCGGTCCGGGAGACTTATCGGCCTTAAGCCCCTTTAGTTTTTCAAGCACCTTCTCCCTATTAATCTCAATTGAACTCAGCTCCAATTCGTGAGACTCCTGACTAATGGGCACATTGCTTATGTCCTCCACGGTGAAGACCGATGCAAAATATTCATTCAATTCCCTTGCCATCTCACTATCATCCATTATAATACCTCCTGCACCGTTATCAATTGGTCCTATGTCAACCCGTGTCTCTCTTTTATTCCTTATGTATTTAAAAAAACTCTTAGAATCCTTCCGAATGTTGTCCGCCAGCTTCCTTTCGTAACTCATCTTTGCTTTCCTAATGACCTTCTTAGTTTCTCTCTGCAGATTTTTAAAATCGTTCCAATCTTCTGTTTTCCCACTAAGTTTTGCTACTTTGTACGCCGCCCCTTTTGCTTTTATTTTATCCTTCACCTCCCTCGTTATCCACATCTGTGCCTTTTTTCCATTCAAAACCTTCTTTTTTCTTGGAATATATCTGTCCTGCATTGTCCTTATTTCCTGTAGAAATTTCTTCCATTTTTCCTCTGCCGTCCCTCCAGCTAACTTACTCCTCCAATCAATTTGGGCCAACTCATCTCTCATGCCTTTGTAATTTCCCTTATTCCACTGAAATATCGATACACCAGTTATCAGCTTCTCCTTCTCAAACTTGAAACTAAACTCAATCATATTGTGATCACTTGTTCCCAGTGGTTCCTTTACCTTTATTTCCCTAATCACCTCGGGTTCACTACACAGCACCCAATCCAAAACAGCCGATCCCCTGGTGGGCTCCTCAATAAGTTGCTCCAGAAAAACATCCCTTAGACATTCCACAAACTCACTCTCCTGAGTACTACCGCCTTGCTGCATTTCCCAGTCCACCTTCATGTTAAAATCCCCCATAAAAATCCCGGGTGGTGAGCGTCCTTTACGACGGATGCCGCTTTCTTGAGGCACCTCTTCTTGAATATGTTCTCGATGGCGGGGCGGGTTTCGCTCGTGATGGAGCTGGCTGAGTCTACAACGCTCTGTAGCCTCTTACTATCCTGTGATTTGGACAATTCCTACCAGCCTGTGATGAAACCATTCAGAACCCTCACCACCGTACAGCTACAGAAATGTGCAAGAGATGTTGGTGACATAGCTAATTTCCTCAAACTCCAAACGACATAGAGTTGCTGCTGTGTCTTCTTCATGATTGCATCGATGTGTTGGGCCCAGCATAGATCCCCTTAGATGTTGACACTCAATACCTTGAAGCTGTTCACTCTTTCCATCGCTGGCGCCTCAAGATGAACTGATGTGTGTTCTCCCGACTTTTCCTTCCTGAAGTCCTCAATCAGTTCTTTGGTCTCGCTGACGTTCACTGCGAGGTTTTTGATGCAACGCCACTGATCTGTCTCAATCCAGTCAGCCTCCGCATCACCATCTGAGATTCTAACGAGGGCCGGGCGGGTTTTTTCTGTGATGCACGTTTGTCTCAAATACTTCAAAGGGCTGAGGGTTTTGTACTCACAGCAAAATTCAAGAAGAGGAAGGGAATCTTTCCTAACAAAACTAGGCCGTCGGTACAAGTTCTGGACGGGGTCGGCTCGGCAGATTGCCCTGCGAAACTCCAACGTAACGGGTGGGACAAAGTAGCTTCAGGGGATCGAGTACTTTGACGGTTGCTTTTCATAGGCTTCCGAATAGCACTTGCAATATGTTGTCAAATTAGCAGTTGATGTCGCACACTGACCATGGGGTCAACAGACAGATCGGGAAAACCAACTTCGCATTCACGGTGTGGAGGACGTACTCCCAGAGAAATAGAATCATGTTCGGTGGATTTCTTGATAAATATGCCGAGAAACCGAAGACGGCGATTTCAGAATTACGACTCTGTGGGAAGAATCGATTGGTTAACATTTTTGTGACAAATACCTGGCAACAGATGATCATAATGTAATAGGATTTGCCTTCACGTGGAAAAATAATGCACTGAAACCGAAACCACGTATTTTGAGTGTCACCAAAGGAACGTGTGACAATTTAATGAACGGATTTGTATTACAGAATGGGGATATACGTGACAGAGTAAGTCTGTAGAAAAGGAAAAGACAATGGTTTGCATTTCCAAAACACAGAACATGATTTGCAACGTGCATACATGAATTCTTGGTTGACTTAGGTATAAGATGTTCAGTTTAACCTTGAGGCCTTATGGCGCATTTGGTAATTTATTATTTCATGCACTCCATGGATCGGAAATGTCGCATTTGCTGGAAGTGTTTTAGTCCGAGTTGCAGTTATGCAGAGCTGTATTCTGGCCTGGCCTTGCTCTGTTCCATTAAGTGCTTTGTTTGGTTGAGATTTTTTTGCTCGCCGCATGAGTAAAAGAATCCTTGAAGCTTGGTATGTTTGAGCAGATCTATCAGTCCGAGGATCTGAAATAATTGAGGATACTTCAATGTGGTAGCTATACTATTGTCAGAGTTTAATTTTTCTCAGCTGCTTCAAGGAAATATAGTGTCCTGTTACTTTGGGAAGAATTGCTTCAGTAATTGTTTTGTATAGTTCTGGAGGCTCCACTATTTGGAGGCACCTGGAAATATTTTGAGGTGTGTTACTTCCTGCTGCTTTTTGGGTCTGAGTGCTAAATTACGTGAAGGTATGTGGATATCTGTTGCCCGCACGGGATGCTTTATTCTGTGGCATTGTATGGTTCTTATATGCTCCAGCTGTCTGATGTATTTGGAGACAGATTACCTGCATAAGACGTTGTGTTATTTCAAGGTGCTTTGTGAGACAGGTGCGTCCATGTTAAAATTATTCTCAATGGTATGGACGTTTATGATTTAGTTTGATTTCGGCCTATAACCCTGACCTATGACAGTGTGGTTCTGAACGTGACCTGATATTTTGCGGTAACCGTTGTCCCTGCGGCTTTCGTTATTGCGAGAGGATATTTTCATGTTTTAAAATTGTGTAGGAAATTATAGACTGCTATACCAGCATTGCCATTACACTTTTTAAATGATTTTTGTGTCTGACATACAAAGGCGGCTTTATTTGTGGTGTTCTATGTACAGTGGTGCATGGTCCTGGACTTATTTGGATAACATCGTGTCCGATATGTTGGAATGATTTATATTCCTTTTTAAATTCTGAGCCATATATTATTTGGACACAATAGATTTTCTTCAGTTCTTTATGGTACTGTACTAGGCTCACGATTTATTTGGAGGATTTCAGTAATTATGCTGTGCTGTCTGAGTATGATATCCTTTTATACGATCTGAGAGGACGTTTCTCCGTCTGAACTGTTATATTGTTGGTGATGTATGAGTCCATGAAGTTATATTTTGCCGTGGTCGAAATCAGCCTGAAATGCTTCAGAACCAGAGGCGCTTAATGGGACCGTTGGGCTGGAGCTACATGAGACAATTTTAACGTAAGTTGCCAAATAAATTTGCTGCCTTTCTATGTATGCTCTGAATGTCTTTGCAAGGTTGAATTGTTTTATTTGTCTTTGCTCGTTACTCCGTTTTTGTGCCTCGAGATCTGATAACCTTGACCTGTTGGGTTGTGCTTCTAAATTTCAAACAATTTGCTGATAAATACATCTATTTATGCATGTTATTTTACTGTTTGGGAATCTGAAATGTCCCGAGCTGAAACTGTATGGCAGGTTCTGTGTTATCTTGAGGATGTGAGATGTTGTATTATGATGGGTGCTTTATCGGTCTGACGACTTCCATCACTTTTTGGAACATAACATCAGACCTGCTATTATTTTGTGATGATATTTATCCCTGCTGCGATTGTTATTTCGAGATTGTTTGGATCCTCTAACATTTTCCCCGACAATGTAGCCGGCGTTTACACTAAAGGAGGGAATTATTTCCGCATCCTTTACTCCCGTGTCTCTGTATCAATTTCATATTTTCATGAAACCAGTTTAAGATATTGAAGTCTGTATCGTTGTGAGATACCGTGACCGTCTATCCGCTTCAAGTGTATTAGACTAATGTATTGTTTGATCTATGGATGTCCGACGGTATTTTAATGATTAAGGTGCTTTACAGATCTGGGTCCCATATAATTTTGAAGTTATTAATGACACTGAAAAGACATATTATTTTAATGTATTTCATGGGCCAGGAGCTTTTCATCCTTTCAGGCACAACAATGTCTGAGTTTAAATATATTTCATGTTGTCAGTACTTTCAGTATGTCATTTTGAGGTGGCTGTTGGAATAATGTTACTTCAGCAGATTTGCATGTCGACATTGCTACTTTTAATTGTAGGTTTTATGGCCCCGAATGTTGAATATCGTAGTGGCTTGGCAGTGTTGCATTGTGTTGAGGAAGTTCCTTGCACTGTGAAGATTGACACCTCGAATGTGTCTGAAAAGCAATATGACTAGACTTTCAAGCACTATATTCTTTATCTGGTGGAACACTCCCCTTCGTTCTCCGATTTGAAGTTTAGTATACTATTAGTGCTTGTTATGTTGTGTTATGTTTACATTGAGTTGCATTTTATTGATCGTGGAGACGATGTAAATTCTTTTAACCTCGTTAACGACTTCGAGTTGCTGCTTGATTTTCAAATTTTGAAATGCTATATCTGTTTAAGCCACGTTGAACTTAATTTCTAAATAACTTTGGAGTATTTCCGACTCTGAAACGTTGTGATCTTTTGAAGCACTTTATTTCCCCTCGGTGCTTTATTTCACTGAGTCCACTACGGGATGCAAATGCTGCACTTCTTTGAACCGCTTTGCGAGCTTAAGGTACTGAAACAGTATGAATAACGTCACAGATGCAGATGGTAATATAACAAGAGACGGCGTCGGGGAGAGTGAGGGGAAAAGGTGATGAATCCAGAGAGCTGAGTCATAAAACCATCTGGCATTGGAACCACACGGATACTCAATGGACACCATTGTGAACTCGTTCTTGGGAGTAGAAGAGAAGGAGGCGCTTCAGGTAGAACAGCAGCTCCGAATCCGTTTTAAGTTTCGCGTTAAAGGAGACTTCACCACCTCCTTCAGCTGCTCCCTGAACTTAGTCTGGGTCACGGCGGAAAGAGCCGTGTTTGTGCAGCAGCTCAAAAGCTGCAGCATGTAGCGCAGTTCTCTGAAAGATGAAGGCATATTCACCCTGTATGGGATGATCTCAATACAACTAACCCTGTTCCATTTCGCCATCTTTGCATGCAATGCCCACAATACGATGAAATTGCCCGAGACGACCAGCAGTAAAACTAGAGAATTCATGCGGCTCTGCATCTCTGTGTCTGCGGTTCTCTGTCCATTACTGGGACCTCGGAGCCTCCCGCGGACTCTGCTCACAAGTACAATCTGTTTGATCGTGAAAGCATTAAGCAAGAGAATCACGACAATTGGCATCACAGTGATGAGAGAGATGCAAGCGACATCGCTCACTGCCCAGGTGATATTCCCCAGAACTCCGTATCTTTCCATGCATATCCACGAATAGTTATTAGAACTGTAGATGTCTTGGATCAAGAAAAAACATACAACGTTCTTTAAACAGCTCAGCACAGTCACTGTCCCAAGAACTATAGCCGCCGTTCTCTCGGTGCAATATTTAGGTTTCAGATCCTGGAAACGAATGGCCCCAAATGAACCAAAGGTGAAAGTGACGGTGAACCAAACAGAGCAGTCTGAGGCGGCGTAAAGCAGGAAAGAGTGGGTTCTAAACACGCGGACGTAATACAAGAACCAGAAAATATCCAAATAAGCTGTCGGGATCTTCCTAAATATCACATCAAGGAAAAGGACCGCTTGATCTGCCGCTGCCAAGGCAAACAGGTAGCAAGTGACACTTTTGGGAGTCCACACTTTCCCTTGGAAAGGACCACAATCGTCACAAGGTTCACTGTGAGCAGCGGAAATACTGAAATCATACATCAAATTGGGTACATCGATGTTAGATTTACAAAGAACAGAATCAGCGTGTTCATCATTTCAGTGGTAGAATTAATTGTTGTTAGGGAATAACTGTTCCTGTCAGGCAGGGAGTAATACACATTGAAACCACACAATTAATGGGAAATGATGTTACCCTTACTACTTTCGAAATTTCAGATTCCGAGATCAGTATGAAGTCGCTGATGATGGAATAATTCTTCGAATTCCTTTTCCCCTAATGGAACATACAATATGACAGCTGCAGCAAACACGAAATTCTGCACAAGCCAACGTTCAGCTGAATATATCGAGCAGATTTTGTCCTGGTTTAATGCAGAGCAATCGAACTCTGTTCGCCCTGATAAAACACGATCAAAACCAATAAGGCAAGGCAGCGCCTTTTGATCGAGTGTTCCGGCAGCCTCCAAATTAGAAATGGAAATGGATAATTGTGCTAATAAAATTTTCATCAAAATCCAGGTAAATTGGGGTATACTTCGTGTCTTCTATTGCTATCGCTTCTGCATTATCAAATACGAATTTATCAGTTAAGGACAGAGATCTAATAAGTAGAGTGTAATTGACCATTGTCATTTTCCTACTGAATGGGCAGTGGTTCGGGGATGGAATGGGAAACAGAAACAAGACAGTACTGCAGGCTATCGATTCATGTGGAAGGAATGCAAAGTGGTTCCCAGGTAAAATTGCTTCTGAAATTGTAGGAGGTTCAAGCAGCTCCCGGGGTTCGTAATCGGCCCACGGCTGCCATGCGTTTTGTAACGTGGGGCATTGATGGAAAGAATAAACATTCACTGAACACACAGAGATGCTCAGAATGTGTGAGAAGACTGCGGATAATCAAAACAGCTGCTATTGACAGGAATAGAGGCAGAAATGTTTTGGTCAAGGCCAACTGTGAAATAAAACGGCCGGCAGGGACCAAAGGCGGGGGAAAGCAAGGCAATTAGTCCAGTTGTAAATTTTGTGCAGGATCATAGCATCTTGCTTGTCAAGCTCTGTATGTGAGTGAGGTGGTATTTCTTACAGATCCTTGAAGGCGCCAGAGCAAGCTGAGAGGTTCAAAAATAGAAGCGCATCTGCCTTGTATATTTTAGACCTCGATATTCATGCCTGAGGTGCTGTGATCAGGACACACAGAAGACAAATATTAGCTCACTGATTTCATGGACACCTGCATTGAATCAACAAATACGAGTTTAATGGGACAGATACAGATTACTCGGTAACTTCACACACTCAATCAATGGTTTCCAATTGGCACCGCTTCTGAACGCACCTGATGTTACTTTCGACTCTTTGCCGTCTACTTCCGTACTTCTATAATCAATATTTGATCGATTCTACCTTGCATCCATTTGCAAGTCCGCCCGTTACCTGACACCCCCTTCTCTGCGCTAATACATCTGTGATGTCTCCACCCTTTTGCTCATCCTCTATGTTACTTAATCTATATCGACGATCCTGTCACTATTTTCCGCTGATGCTGTCTTTGCCGATAAGCAATTCCCCCATTTTCACTTTCTGCCTGAGGTAAAGCTGCCGTGTTTAGCATTATGTGTTGATCCCTATACGGTTTCAGCCAGCATTATCGACTAACAAAAGATAGAATGGCAGGAAGGATTTTGACCTTCATGAGCCACTACTTGAGCCCCACCTGATACATTGTGTCCAGTTCGGAACACCGACCTTCAGAAATCATGCCAAACATTGAGCAAAGTTTGCATGAGTAGTGTGGCTGGAAGCGGTGAACAGGAATTGGTGCAAGTTCGGAAATGGGCGGCAGAGCGTGGGAGAAGCTTTTCTTAATGAAGCCTTCTGACCAGGAAGTTGATCGGGACTAATTGGTAAAGTCCATCCGGAAAGAGTGAGAAATAAAGGCTTTACCAGTGGATGGGATGTGATTGGGGTGGATAGGCGATGACCTAGAGTAGATAGAATAACTTGTAATGGAGATATCAGGGGTTTGCGCTCAGCGCAGAAGCGAGTGTAAATATTGGTTGATGAATACATGGGATGTGGACACAATTGGTGTTCAGGAGAGTTTGGTTCGAGGACAGGACACAGAGACTGTGCATTCAGGAGGGCGCTTACATTGTTGAAAGTAGAAGAGCGAAATAGGACCAAAAATTCAAAGTGCAACTGTGGAAATTCTGCAGCATATGGGGCGGTCTGCACGCAGCAACTTGCCAAGACTCCTTGGACCGCATCATCCAAAACTCACGAACTCTCCCAGCTGGACTCTCAGGATCAGTAACAGCATGGGAACACCGCCACCCAGAAGTTTCCCTGCAAGCCACAACGCATTATAACTTGGAAATATATCGCCATTCCTTGGCAGTATCAGGGTCAAAGTCCCTGAACTCTCCCCTAACAGCGATATGGGTGTACCCGCACCACAAGGACAGCAGCGGTTCAAGAAGGTAACTCACACCCGCCTTCTCGGGGGAAATGAGGGATGGATAATTAAATGCTGGGTCAACTTGGGAAGCCCGCAGCACTTGAAAAAATGAAACAAAGACTGGATGCAGAGTTTTGAAGGCATCAACATCAGCCGGAAGAGAAAATAAATCCTCAGGATGGTATGGGAATTTTCAACTGTTTACCGAATGCAAATGTTGAGTTCCGGATGTATGAGTGAAAAACAACGATGACAGTGAGGGATTGTGTGTATATTGCCAGGGATGGATGTTGGGTGGGTGACGGGGGAGATAACAAGAAGATAATATAGTCACCGCTGGAAATGAATCCAAGATGAGACTTGGACTCACCGGGGACGGCAAGAACAGCGAGCATAGGATAGTAAATCGGCGCAAGGACCAGGAGGGCATAATGGATCCGCCGTGACAATGTTGGCCCGCTATCATGAGACTTCAGTTGAGCATCCCCATTCCTCCCCATTCCTGTAACATCCCACACCGTTTCCAGCTTCATGTCCATTGTTGCAACATTCCACTCAACTACTCCCAGATTCCGATCTCTTCTTGTACTCTCCCGCTCCACTGTTCCCAGATTCGTCGCTTGTCTCTCTAGAGCCGCTGGTCTATGTCAGTGCTGGAAGATTTGCTCTCACTGACAATCATTGTAGGCAACCCATATTAGTATCAAATCAGCACACTTCGCTGACGCAATCGGACCCCGTGGAAATTGACGTTAATTAAACCCAATGAACTAACAGGTGCAGTTAACCCCTAAATTCACAGCGAAATGGAGCAGCAAGACCATAGCGGAGTTAACGGTGCTGAATGGGCGGGATTTACATCCAGATAACATGGACAACAGGTAGAGGAAACAATCAGCAGGGTTGATGCAGCTGAACTGTGTATCCAGACGGCTGGAGCACCAGTTACTTTCACTGAAATGCACACACTCTGTTTGGCTTTAACACGTCTCGGAGGATAAACCTTTTTTAAGGCGCAAATGTCAAGGATTATTCCGGAGTTATGAAATTATGGATCGCATAATAATGCATTAATTAAAATGAGATACAGTCTTCAAGAAATAAAACCTGATACATTAAGGCAATTGAAACCAATCACTGTGAGTGGGACATTCCAATACTGTCCCACTGAATCTCCGCAGTGGAAGACGATAGATGAATGCTCACTTTAATTGGTGGTCATTGAAAACTTCAGAATGAGATCGGGGAAGGCAATAAGTAGCCATCTCCTATAATAACATAATTTTAAAGACGTATCCCTGCCACTGAATGCGCAGTTCAGGACAGGTTTGCTTTGTCACTTATTATCCTTCCCAGTTGTATATTCATGGAAACATCGCCCAACACAGTGATTGATTGCAAAAGAGGTGTCTGAACTTTGTGCTCAGAAGCTTTTGGAACAAACGCCCGTACTGAATATTCAACGGGTTCTGTCATTTGAGATGTGCTTCCATTGTAAATATGTAATTCTGCGAAGTTACTTTACTGCATTCAAAATGTTAATGTTCAGCAGTTGACTCTAGCCATTGAAACTGCAGCTAATCGTTTATTGTTATCTTTATGTTTTAAAAAAATTATAACACATTGTTTCAGGAGAATGAGATTCTCTTTGACTCTCCCTCCTGAAGATCTGCTGTGTGGTTTTTATATTTCCCAGTTAACGATTCCGTGTGGTTCTGTTTTAGTCAGTCACAACATTCAGGAGTTGGTCCGGGATGCTTTTGTCATCATTTATGTGGCTGGCGACCTAGGCAGTCAAAAGGTGTGAATATTTTAATGCCTCACCCATCCTCAGATCTGTTCACGCCAAGGACCACGGGATCACGAAGCATCTAAGAAAACAGCTGAGAGCTCAACTGGTGGATATAAAAGTATGGTGTTTGTGTCTGCTTGTGTGTTTGTGTAAGGACAAGTTATTACACAGTCTTGGCTTGTTTGGTATGACAGGGCCTCCAGTTGTGAAAAGTGATTACAGACCGCTCCGAACTCCAGGGAGTTGCGTGTATACCCGTTCTGGAGACAGTACAGCAGTGCACTTTTTTGCGAGTGTGTTTGTGAGTAATAAGAATAATTTTGAAACTTTGGGGTAACAGAGTGACATATGAAAGGCAATACCAAAGCAAATATGAGTTCAGTGACTCAGAAGTGGGCGATCTCAGAGTGCATATTCTCCAGTTTTGAGTCTGTGCTGTTTAATTTTTGTCCATCCATTATAAATTGCTTAATATGTGAATTAGTGTGCAAGTATTTGAGGGAGAAGTTATACCAGACATATCTGTTGGGATGGCACCTACTGAGATCAGACAACGACAGGTCCAGAATCCTAATGACCCCAGCCATCCCCTGACAGTGATTACTGCCATCCATATACCCATCACACCCGGGGAGAAGCAGTGAATTTTGTCTGAGTTGTTAGGAGTCACCCAACAAAACGGGAGAACCCACAGCAGCGCCCATTATGTCCGATGTGACTGCGGACCAGATCATAGCGCTAATAAAGACTGCATGCAGGTGAGACAAACGGCTGGAAGCAGCCTCCATTGTAAGGCTGGCAATACGATATGATGGTGAACACAGGATCATCAGCATCGATAGCTGATCGACCCTTGCCCACGGCTGGAGAGTTTATTTACATTACCATTGCGGGAGAGGGATAAAAATGAGTGCACAGAGAAGTGAGCCTCATGTACTTATGATAGAGGGAGAGCAGGTTCGTGTAGATTTCTGGGTCCGTTCAAACAATAAGGGTATCCTGGAGATAGACACACAGAGTAAGGCAGGCGCTGTCATATACACAGGAAGGGGAGAGATGACGTGGATGGGTCATGGACAGCAAACGCATATGTTCCATGAGACAGACAACATGGCCACAGCAACCCTGATAAGCGGAGACAGGACAATGTGTGCGACTCATGTCAGGAGGTCCCAAGGGCAGGGGCCAAACATAGACGATAATTGTCAGAAGCAGTGAGATACCTGCCGAGATAGCAGTAATCAAAGTAAAGACACACCAGAAAGGGGAATACAAGGAATAGAACGGGAATGAATGGGCAGGTCACAGGTAAAAGAAAACAACAGAAGAACACGAGACGACAGAAAATTGGAAGTACAGAGAAAGAAACTGTGAAAGCAAATTGTGAGAATATATGGAGATGTAAAGAACTGTTGGAACAAGATTAAAATGTTTAGGGGCCGAACAAAACTGCAGTAACATATTGCTGATCATAGAGAACCAGAGGATAATTCTCCCATAGCCGTGTGACCACGTCATGATGAGGGAGCTGCCCGAAAATTCAGGTTTAGATCCCGGGTGGATAGGATCACAGGTGGTGCGACTGACACATAACGGCGGTGTCAGTGTACAGACCCGAGGAGACAGCCAGTGGAAACAGTGGACTCAGATTAGTCAGTACGACGCTCCTTGGTGACACATCTGGCGCTCCTTGGACATACAGTAACTACTAACAACCATGTCTGATAGTTTCACTTGTCAAAGAATGAATGAGCGAAGATCAGAATGCAACGTGTACTTCACTGAGCCAGCAGGGAAGGAGGCAACAAGCGAAGTGCCATGAACGATAAAGCTGAATTTTAAAGACAGATTGAAATCGAGAGGACAAATATATCCAAAAAAGAAGATGCGATCAAATGCCTGGAACTTTTCATTGGCATCACTTCAAAAATCTTGTCTACAGCCAGTTAAGGATGATAGATAGTGTCGAAGTCGGTCCACGTGGGGGCATGGCAGCCGAGTGATTGTGGAGGGGATCCAAAGTGAAGGGCATTTTCGCTGCCCAATTAATTATATTCTCCACAACGTTTGGTCACCCTGGGACGTTTTCATGTCCATGGTCCAAGAGGAAGGTAGGTTAGGGTTTCTTCCTGAGTTATTAAATTATGGATAGCATCATTTCGGATTAATTAAAATGAGGAGCAATCTTGAGGAAACAAAACCTGTTCACAATTTAACTTCAGCTGACATATTCAGGCCATTGAAACCAACCGTTATAATGTGGTACATTCTGATTCTGTCCCATTGAAACTGGGCAAAAGAAGACAATCGATGAATGTTCATGAGCATTGCTGGTCATTGCAAACACCATAATAAGATCTGGGAAGGCATTAGGTGGTCATCCCTGTATTAGCACATTGTTAAAGGCACATCCCTGCCTGCTAATGCGCAGTTCAAGACAGGGCTGTTTTGTCACTTCATATTCTGAGCAGTCGTATGTTCGGGGAGCCATTAGTCAACTCTGTAATAACAGGCATATATATTTGGTGTCTGCAGTTTATGCTCAGAGTATTTAGAAACAGGCACCAGTATTGAACTTTGAAAGGGCTTATGCTTCTTTAGATGCGCTACCTTTATAAATATGTAATTCTGTAAATTTACCTGCCCATGTTCAAAATGTTAAAGTTAAAGTGACTGTAGCCATATGAACTGTAGTTAGTTATTTATTGTCAGCTTTGATTTTTAAACAAGTACAAAACATTGTGTCAGGAGGATGAGATTCTCTTTCATTCTCTCTCTGGAAGATCTGCCGTGTCAATAAAATCTTTTATATTTCTCAGTTACAGCTTCCGTGTGTCTCAGGTTGAGTCAGTCACAACATCAAGGACAAGGTGAATCTAGAAATTACAAATGCTCAAACTGAACAAAAGCAACCGATAGTACAAAGCCAAAGTCTGGAAGTACAAAATCACACGTTCAATTCAAATCTTGAAGGCATAATGGAAGATGTTCCAAACGGTGACGCTTCACTGAGACTTCTGCATTCTAGAGCTAACTTCACGTTTGAAAACTTGGCACCATCTCTCTCTCTCCCTCCTCTCTCCGTCTCTCTTTCTCTCTCTCTCTCCCATCTCAGTCTCTCTTTCTCTATCCCTCTCTCCTCTCAAAAGTTAACATGTTATTTTGTTCCCTCTTCTACACCATTCAATGAGTGTAGCAGCAGTTTATTGTCAATTGCATTCGTGGTCAGAATGTTGTGACCATAATCCTCCCAAATTATCACAACTGTTCAGAGCCCAGTTTATTACACCGGTTGCATCATAGCCTGGTGCGGCAATTCGAATGCAGAGGAAAGCAAGAAACAGCAGAGTGCACTGGACTCAAGCTAATACATCACGAGCACATACCGCAACACCAATGGCAGCATCTGCAGGAGGTGCAGCCTGAAGAAGGCACCAATCATCAAAGATCCCCACCATCCGTGCCTTGATATCTTTTGGCTGCTACTATCGGGTCGCTGAAGTCCCACACCAGCAGATTCAAGAAGAGATACTTCTCTTCAACTTTTCGTTTTGTGGGCCAACTGGCACAACCCTCATCACTACAGTTCGGCAACACTGTGACAACTTTGCTCACTTTGCACTCAAATTCAGTTTTCTTTTGTTCTAATGGCGTTTACTTGTAAAAAAAATGTATAATTTCTGTTTGTTACATTTTTCTTGTGAATGCTGTTTATATGACGCTCTGTGCCTGTGATGCTGCTCCAAATGAGCGTTTCCATTGCACCTGTGCATCCATGTGCTTGGACATATCACAATGAACTTGACTTTCGACTTCAGAACAATCACATACCTGCCTCTTTCAATGGCAAGTTCCAACTTAATCATGCGTTATCCATCCGGTTTGCCTGTAAGGAGACGATGAATTGAACCCTCTGAGGAATGTTTTACAGCAGACATTACTACAAATATCTCCTTATACGTGAAACAAGTTAAGGTTATCGACATATTCGCTCGATATTACAATTATCTGCGCCCTTTGAAGGCGGACCCAGCACAGCTGAGCCGTCATGTGGCATGAAGTAAGCCATAGCATTGATGCCTTTGTCACTGAACGGGTCACAGTGTCACTGAATCACAGAGAAATACCGCATGGAAACAGGCCATTCGGCCCAACTCGTCTATGCCGATCAAGGTGACATCCCGTCTTGCCCATTTGCCAGAGATTGGTGCAGAAAAGCTCTAAGCCTTTCCTGCCCATACAGTTATCCAAATGCCAATTGCCGTTATTGAACCTGGCTCAAGTACATTCTGGCAGCTCGTTCCACATACGCATCACAGTGTGGAGATAATATTGTACGTGACCATTTCCGTTATTTTGAGCTCCTTGTAAATGAGTAGAACAATTTAAGTTCTGTACCTCGGCATGTTAGCCGGTGTTTTGATCTGTTTTCGATCATGTTACAAGGTTCCCTACCGATGATCGTTGGACAAAAGTAATTCAGTGTTAGCAATCCTTTCAGTGAAACATTCTGAAACTAAACCTCATTTTTTTACCGAACTCACATGCTCCACTCGAATGTCCGTCTTGCCTTCAGTGAGACGTTGCCTGCAAAGGTATTAGTTCTCAGGCAGACAGCTCTCCGGGAAAGTGTGACTTGCAGGGCTTTGCACTATAATCAATTTTTCGAAGTTATTAATCAGAGTGAACGACAGGGCTTATGGACACGTCTCAGCGTTGAAACTGTGACGGTCGGATTCCTCTGTCTCTTGGCCAAAAATCAGATCGGATCGCTTGAACTAGTGGCCGAAGGTCCACTGGCATGCTCTGTTACCGAACTGATTTCAGTATATGATTAATCCATCAACGAAGCCATTCTACTGACGGATACAAATTTGTCCTTGGCTCTCCTCTGAAATAGCCCTCTTTCCCATCAGATGCTGCGTTTACAGAACCCTGGTGAGTCACGGTTAAACCTGGGCCCCATCAGCGACTGAAATCAGGATTAACCATTGGATGGGCCATTCCGCCAGTTATTGTTCATGGCAGCTCGTTTTATACCCGCTGTTTACCGCACCCGTCTCCTTGTCGCTCCATCCATGAAGCAGGCAAGTTGGAAACAGTCGGAGCCGTGTCTGACATTGTAAAATTGGCAGACACTAACCGACGTCCTACACCTATATTTCAGCTGAATACGGAGCCGCGTTCAGACACAAAGAAAGTGTGTATTCAGTAATGCCCAGTGTCTGTAAAACTTCTCTTTCTCCAGTAAATTTAATGGCGATTGTGATCCTGTCTCGGGGAAAATGCGACTTGTCCACCTGCACCACTCGCTACCCGGTGTCCATGGTAACGGCAGGTCTACTGCTTCTTAGTGATAAGGGGGGCATCTTGAATCACATTACGTTCAGTGAATTTCCTGGACATCACTCCAGTGTGCAGGGTTACCGAAGTACTGACGTGCACAGCCTCAAAATGTTCTCTCTGTTTCACCGTCACTTTCACCTTTAATCGGTTCGTCGCCTTTTGTTTGCCAGAAGCTGAAAACAAAATAGTGCACTGGGAAAACTGCGGCTGTAGGTCTGGCATCAACCGGCGCTCTGTTCTGTCTTAAAAACATTTCCCGTTACTTCACTGAGGAAGCGAGATTGGTCATCGATAATCCACCGTGGCTCTGTGTAAATGTGGACTGTTATTCCACTGATCCCGGGTGGGTGCAATATGACTGGTTCCATACAGCTTGAACTCCATTGATCCCTTTCGCTGTAATCCTGCCGCTCAGCGGTCTGACTGACAGGCACATTATAATGGCCAGTCAGGTCCACTAGGGCCTGGTGGTCAGACAAAGAAGGAGAACCGCAGTGATCCGGAGACGAAGAGTAGGAGGAGGCCTGTGGTTTTACTCTTCACCGTCTGCAGCAGCTTCATCCTCCTGTGGAAAACGGTTGTTGCATAATTTGTCTATTATCAGATCAGAGGAACCAGAACAGGTTTCAAACATTCTGAATTGATGCTCAGCCCAGTCGGGTATTTTCTGAGTAATTTCAGCTACTGCAAGAACATATTTATTTAAGCGGTGACTCAGTCCAAGTTCAGGGAGCAGGTGACGAGTGCGGTGAAATATCCAGTCAGCTCGGTGCTTCAGTTCCTTGATAAAGCAGCATCCTGAGCGCAACCCAGAGTCATCCACAGTGTTTCCTGAGCTACAGCTCCTGACATTCGCCGCCTGATATTCCACGTGTAGACCCCAGCCGGATTGTCCGATCAATAGCCAGACCCCGGACACGGTAGTGTAGCGGTTAGCGTAACGATTTACAGCGACAGCGATCTGGGTTCAAATCCGGCCGCTGTCTGTAAAGAGTTTGTACGTTCTTTTTCCTGTCTGCCTGGGTTTCCTCCGAGTGCTCCGGTTTCCACCCACATTCCAAAGACGTAGAGGTTAGGAATTTGTGGGCCTGCTATCTTGGTGCCGGAAGCGTGTAGACACTTGCGGGCTGTCCCCAGAACACTCTACGCAAAAGATGCATTTCACTCTGTGTTTCGATGTACATGTGAGGAATAAAGACATCTTATCGTATCTTATCTTCTTATCTTATCTTATCTTATCTTATCTTATCTTATCTTATCTTATCTTATCTTATCTTATCTTATCTTATCTTATCTTATCTTATCTTATAGCGGCGATACCTGGTTTAGTTACCCAATCGTCCCATCTCCGTCCACTTTAGAGACGTCTCATGTAAACTTTACCCTGGGACCAATCATCTATTTCCCTTCGCAGTGGGAACTGTCCGTGGTAAGCTTCATCATGGGACCAATCGGCGCAACTGCCTCCACAGTAGGAACGGTCCAGTGCAAGGTCCACGTGGGCATAATTGACCCATATCCGCAGCGGTGAACGTAATCTCCGTCCTGCGACCAATTGTCCCATCTCTCTCCACACTGTGGACGGGTCTGTTGTAAACACCGCCCTAGGGCCAGTTATTCAAATATGCCTTTACTATGGGTCCGCTCTGGTGTAAACCAGATGCTGAAACCGGTTGCATTGATCTCTCTTCGCAGTGGGTACAAATCTTGTGCAAGCTACTCACTGGGACCAATTATCCATCTTCCTCCTCTGTGGGGTCATATCAAGTGTAAGCTCCACACTGGCATCAATTTCCCCGACTCACTCCACAGTGGGACTGTCTGGTCTGAACTCCACCCTGGGACAGTCGATCCGGTTCAGCTGTGCAGTGGAGACCGGTCTGGTTTAAAGTCCACCCTGACTCGCTTGAACTTCTCGCATGTTACTGCTGTCTTCCACTGTGAAATGTGACACAGAGTACTTATTTAGCTCCTCCGACATTTCCCTGTTCCACTTTACTTCTTCTGTAGCGTCATTTTCCACTGCTGCAATGTCCAGTTTTGCCTCTCTCTTCCACTTCATGTATCGAAAAGTTAATTTTAAAATCTTCTTTTATATTATTGGTAGCTTTACCCTCGTATTTCATCTTCTCCTCCGTTACAGCTTTTTCACTGTCCTCTGTGGGCTTTTGAAGGCTTCTTAATTCTGTCGCTTCCAAATGATCATTTTGATATTGCTTTCCTTCTCTTTTGCTTTTATGCTGTCCGACAATTCCCTTGTCAGCCATGTTTGCCTCGTCATCCCTTCAGTGTGCCTTTGCTTCCTTTCAATGAAATTCCGACGTGTCTCGCGAATTACTCTCATAAACTACTGACACTGCTGCTCCGCCATCTTCCCTGCTGGGTTCCCCATCCAATCAACTCTGGCCAGCTCCTCCTTCATGCCCTCAATGCCTACCTTTCCTCAATTGTAATAATGTTTCATCGAATGTCAGCTTCTCTTTCTCAAACTACAGGAGGAATTACATCAGATTTTTGTCACTGCCTCCTATGGGTTTTTTCAAATTAACCTCCCTGAAGGTGTTATGCAATGAGTGCTCTAAAGTCTACCTCATTGCACCACACCAAATCCAGATTTGCCTGCTCCCTGGTGGGCTCCACAACAAGCTGCTCTATAATGCCATCTCTTGGACAGTCAAATATTTCTTTCCTTACAGGCGCTAACATCCAGATTTACTCAGTCTGCCCACATATTGAAGTCACCCAGTAGAGTTGCAGCATAACCTCACTACTCTTAAATTCACTCACTCTTATGTTCACATGAGAACAACATTCTATTTGCCTTCTGGATGTTGCACTTGCAAACCAACCTTTTTCAGATTCATACAATGTCCGAATTCTCTCTACACAACAGTATGCTGCAATCCTTCACCATTTAAATAATGATCTGATCGTCTATTTTTCGTTCTAACATGGATGACCTCACATTTATCAACATTGTGCTCCACATGGCAGACCATTCCCTGCAGAGTTTTATCTCGATGTACTTGTTTTGTGAAATTATCTACATTGATGGCAAGCACAACAAAGTTTTTCACTGTGTCCTGGCATATGTGAGAATAATAAACCAATGACAAATTACCAATGCAAAGAGAGATACAGGTTGTGAACAGGAACATGCGTCAACCAACGAGATTCAAAATTCATAGGGGCAGGCAGACACCATGGGGACCGTTACATTTTTACAATGGCAGAGATTGTCAGATCGACAGGTTTCTACAGATAATACTTCCACCTCAGAAAGACACTCCTGTACAGCTGATTCCATCAGAATGATAACTCAAGCTGGGCAGAGAGATTCGCTGGACAATGGTCACTCAAAGCTTGTGACGCACGCATTGGTATCTTGTAACTTGAATATTTTAACCCTATTATATTTCCCACCATTATCCTCATGATACAGATATTTAAAAAAATATAAAGTAGAAACAGACATTTTTGGTAGATGTCATCAGTCAAGTATAATATGTGGGGGGGGGGGAATAAGCACCCATCTTTAGAACAGGGTTTAGTGTGTAAGTACGCCTCTTTTCAAGTCAGAGTTGGGGGTGGGTGTATGACAAAAACGATGTGGAGATTGATTAAAACATATCAGATGATATTCTGTTCCTCCAGTTAATGTTGTGTTTCACAGTGGCAGTGGAGTTGGCCCTAAACAGAAAAACTTATTCGGAATGTCAGCGGATGAAAAATTGAAATGTTAAAGAACTAGCAGTTGAAGATCAACCGAGATGACTGAGTGCATGTGTTCCGCAGAGCGATCACCCACATTGCGTTTAATTTCTCTAATGGAGAGAAAACATTGTGAACACCGAATGCAGTGCAGTGGACTGTAACATATGTAAGTGACTCGCTGCTTCAGTCTATTACATGAGTATGAAATGAACAAAGGCACATCCTTTAACTTACACTGATCATTGCAGTTACACATAACCTCTACCCTTCGTATTAGGTACACCTGTTATTGATAAATGTTCACCACTACCACTCATGTATTCTGATCATAATTTTGTAAACTTCGATGCAATCCCCTTATGCAGCCTGCGCTTCAAGGAAACAACCCAAGCTTCCCTCCTGATATCTAAATTACTCCATCGTGTGCACCTTCCTGGTGAATCTGCTCGGCATCCTTCCAGTGAAATCGTGCTCTTCCTTTTTTTCTGGGAAACTGAAATGCTACTTCAGTCTAACCATTCTTATATCATTGTGTCAAGACCTTCCCTGCCAGTGAAGGCAACTATAGGGAATGCATTGAACACCCCATCATCGATCGCCTTCGGACTTTCAGTCTATCTTGAAACTTTCATGATCGTGTGCTCCTCTTCATCAGCACTCCAGAGCACCCCATTATTCCTTGTGAATATCCTCGCCTTACTCGCGCATGAAAGGTAATCAGCACGTTCATCAATATTGAAGTCCAGCTGCCCTTGCTCTGCCCATCCAACAAACTGATAAACTTCATCACTTAACCGACGACCAATTGGTTTATTATGATCACACGTACAGAGGTACAATAAAGGACTTTGTTGGCGTGGACTCCAGACAGATCGTTCTAATCGCAACCATATCGTGGTAGTACAAAAGAGAAACCACAACAGAATGTGGTATTCCAGTTGCGGGAAAGAACTGTTTAAGTAGTGAAATAGGTCAAATAACACTATTTACCTCACTGTCAACAACGTTATTAATTGTGTTAATTTGCAAACCTTTGAGATATGCATCAAATGTTTCGAGCAAATGCAAGTAATGCGGATGCTCAGTCAGGTTAAATATCTGCACCTTTTCGAGGGTCTTGTATATGGTGATAGATTTAGGTTCTTTTACCGGTGCGGCCGTTGATGGGAGCTGGTTTATTATTTCAGCGACTGCATGCATCTCAATTGCTTTGACTGTTTGCATTTCTTTGGGACTGGATGCTCCATTCGCTTGAGACTCTTCGGGAAAAGACAGTGACGAACAAACGACCGTTCTTTTTTAATTTCTATTGGACTGATCTCCAACCGAGGAAAATTCAACAGCGAAACACAACAGTCTTATAAAGACAGTGTGCTTTTGGAATTTGATGAGAGGGTCAGCAGAGTAATGGACACCGTCAACAAGAAACAAACATGAAATAGGGAAATGAGTCTAAGAGTGTTTCGCAACAACCTGCAGTGACTTCTCGTGTCGTCACTGCTTCGTCTTTGAGATTTTGTAATTTTGGAACAAACTGTGCATACCTCATCACAATTGAGATTTACTTCGAATGACGCGTTGTTGTGGTTCTCCAGCTGTTAAAAGAGACAGCGTCCTTGAACGATTTTGAACTCCCAATATGTCGGAGCGGAAACACATCAGAGTATAAATTTATGGACCTGGAGATGCATCGGCTCAGAGATTTCTTCAGAGAGATCACGGCAGCCGGAAGACAGACTGATTCTCACGCAACATGCTTACCACATTTCACAGCTTCAGGAAAATATTTTACTTGATCATTGCCGTTATTGGTCTTCCTATAAGTACCCAGGAAAGTAACGTTTGCAACTTTGTGTGCGCGGTGTTTGGATTCGTTCAGTAACGGAGACGGCCGTGATGCAGGTGTATCAGTCAGTGCAGTGCAGACATCGGGAGTAAGTTCCCTGTCCGCTCACAGATTCCATTGCATTTTAGTCTGTGGCCTTGATTGAATATAAACCGACAGATGAACCAAGTGCAGAGTGGACGAAGGGGGAGACGGATTGATTTTTTTTTGGATTGATAGCATGCATTGTTGATTGATCAATGCAATGCCGCTGTCAAATAAACCTCCAATTGACCAGCGCGCTCGGACCTTTCCAGGTGATTTGGTGTTGTTTTTTATCAATATCACAACATGCTTTGAATTCAAATTCTAAAGAGGTACCACAGCAGTTTAAGAAACTACCCAGCAAATTTGAAGTGAGGAAAGGAACGGAGACTCAGTGAGATTAAAGGAAGCACAGAAAACTTCACGTTTGAGGCGGATGTCGAAATATCGACAAATCCGAACATTGAAATGAGGGACTCAATAGTGCAGCAGGGGTTGATTCCACAACCTATTACCCGTGGAGTGAAGTTAAGAGCCAACGTTGCTGGCTGTAGAGTCCGTTTGTCTTCAGACACGGTAAAGGACGGGCGATGTTCCGCTCTGGAAAAAAAAAACAAGTAACAAACCATTCAGATTAATGCTGCAGTAATTTAGAATAACCCCGAAAAGAGGCAGGTTTGTGAATTATCTGCTCCGAACATCTACTGGAATTTGAACACGTTAATCACTTCTGTGAAAAATACCTGAAACACTCAGCAGATCAGGCAGCATGTATGGAAAGCAAAAGTGGGAACGTATATCATCCGGGACGCTTCAACACAGGTGATGCCGTGTCCAAGTTTCACAGCTCTAGGACAGAGCCGCTCCCCCCACCCCCGACGTCCATCCTCTGCGTTACGCTTCCCTTACCCACACCTTAGCAGATGTTGACTCATGACATCTGTCACTCTGGGATTGTGCTGACAATGAGCCGGTATCCAGGCTGCAATACCCCATTGTTTTTAACTGAAAGCTACACTGTTTACATGAAGCCTAGCACACACATGGCTCGAAACATAACAGCGATTTAAGCAACTAGCTTTGTATTTATATTCAGTGCAGTTCATACCGCTGGATATCGTTTCACTTATTTTGAATTCTGTGTTTTGCTTATGATGGAATGGATGGGCGGTGTACCAATAGTGTTCGCCACTCCCGTAGGGTACGGGCATTGGTGATGTCGAACAGATCGTCTCGACGTCCGAAGTCTTTCTGTCAATTTCACAACAAAATGTTAACATACTTTATTTTTTAAGAAGGTGATACACAGTGGTATAAATTTGTTTCTCTTTTCTTGTTGACCCCCTAAATCCAAAGAGATAGCAGAATACAGTACCAGTTCAGTGTCAGAGAAGTTGTTTGGAAGCCGAGCAAGGACAAGCCAACAAATGACAGGCGGGTCACCCTGATATCAGTAGTGTGAAATTACTGGAAGGAATTCAGAGGAAAATGGTCTACCAACATTTAGAATGAAAGAATGTGATCAGGAGTCAGCATGGCTTTGTGCGTGGGAAGTCGTGCCTGTCGAACTATGTAGAGTCTTTTGAGCAGGTAACCAAAATATTAGATAATAGTAGCTCAGTGGACGTTTATATTTGGACCTTAGCAAGGCCTTCCACTGGCTGATCTGGAAGGATTGGTGCCATGGAATCAAGGGAGAACTGGTTCGATGGATTCACGACTGGCTCGCAGTAAAGAAACAGAGAGTGGTGGTTCAAGGCTGATTCTTGGAATGGTGATGGGTGGCGCGTGGGGTGTCGCAGTGGTCGGTGGTCCGACCCTTATTATTTGATATTTCTGATGATAATTTGGATCAGAATGTAGAAGAATATAATTTAAGGAGCAATTGGATAGGTACATGAAGGGGCATGGTTGAGAGTGATGGCCGAATTAATAATTTGGGACTCGGTGAGGAGACAATGTGTCCTGGATGGACACTTTGGTCCGAAGGATCTGTATCCGTGTTTTATTGTTCTGTGACTGTGTTGCTCCATAAGGCGCAGCGAATTACGTTGAGAAGTTTGAAAGAAGCGCAAGAATCGGGACCACGGGGGTGGAGGAAACGCAGGACCCGCAATCAGAGGAGTAGACGGAGACCACGTTTCTGGAGAACCATTACATCGAGAGGGATCCGGTGGTACCGGGGCTCCGGAGGATATGGTTTGTGCTTGAACCAGGATTAAGGGAACGCAACAATCACTATCGTTGAGCAGGGTGCGGAGCATTCGGGTTCTCCGAATAGTCGGATAGCGGATGATGGGTGTATTCCAATGATATCTCCAAAGTCCCCGCTGCCATCGGTTGAAAATACCTCTGTCCAAGACACTACTACTCTCCCCGTACCGATCACTTTCTTCTCCATTACGCGCATTTCCGACGTCTGAGAATCGCGTTTTAAACATTTTGTACCTCAAGAGCCGTGCTGTTCGCAAACCAAAGTGCGATGGTTTTCATTTCCCCCTGAACTCTTTGCCCTGAGACCCCCAGAGAGTTGAGTTAGTAATTTCCGGTATTCTTTATTCTGTTCTCCTAGTGAATTCCGTGGCGATTGCGATTCTGACCCGATGAAAGTGCGGCCTCTCCACTTGCACCATTCGCTACCTGGTGGCTATGGCAGCGGCGGATCACTGACCATCGTCACTCAGGTCATACTATGGCGGATTAGGAATTATTATTTCCCTGGGATACTCCTGGACATCACACCGGTGTGCAGTGTTATCTCTGCCGGTGTGATAGGTGTCACCGACTGTTCTGTCTGGTTCACCATCACTTTCACCTTTGATCGGTTTGTCGCCATCTGTTGCCAGAAGCTGAAATCAAAATATTGCACTGAGAAAACTGCGGCTGTGGTTCTTATATCAACCGGCGTTCTGAGCTGTTTCAAAAATGCCCCCTTCTTTTTTATATATCAACCCGTGAGGGTGATCGACAATGTAACCTGAGACTGTATTACAAAGCCGAGCTTCAATACGGACCTGGATGGGTGGGATATGATTGGTTGGTTACCGTTCTAACGCCTTTGCTCCCATTCGTGTTCATCCTGTTGCTCAACTCTCTGACAATCAGACACAATTTAGTAGCTAGCCGTGTCCATAAGGGTCTGATGGGTCAGATCAAAGGGGAGAACCGCAGTAACCCAGAGATGCAGAGCAGGAGGAGGTATGTGATCTTACTCTTCACCATATCCGGCAGTTTCATTCTCCTGTGGTCTGTTGTGGTTCTCCAATTCCTTTACTGCACCATTGCCGGAGTGGATCGCAATAATTACAACGATTCCGAATATATCTGGCGACATCCAGGAAGAATGTTGCTGACTTAAAGTTGCTGTACGAACACTTTTATTTATGAGGTGGCACAGTCCAAGTTCAGAGAGCAGTTCATCGGCGCAGCGAAATATCCGCTCCCCTTAATTATTCGATTAATTAATAAACAAAATATCTGAGTTCCATCCAGGGATGTGTCGCACGGGAGCAGACCCTTCGGCACACGTGGGCCACGCCCACCACCAACCACGCTTTATTAAACTTAACCAAGCCTTTTATTTTATTTTCTTCACCATCTCGTCGGCCCTCCGTTCACCACCGGTCCCCTATCTGCAAGACACCTACATACTAGTGTCAATGGATGTCGGTCAATTTACTCACTATCCCTTTGATTTTGGGAATGGAGAGGAAACGGAGAACCCAGAGGAAACTCACGACTTCACAGGGAGAAGTTGCGGACTTCACACAGATCGCACCGTAGGTCGGGTAGGAGCCGTGCCGCAGCAGCTCCTGCGGAGAGTTTTGGCTGATTACATCCAGCAATAGCACGTTCCGACATATCCCATGTGTGACCATATGTCTAATGAGTTGGATTTAACCATGTGATACGTTCACCCGTACAGTGAATTTCTCCCCAAGGTGCAGTCATAATATGCATAAAGACTGTCCCTCCCTGTAAATATCCCCCATTCTGAACTTCGACGATGTATGGCGAATAAGAAACATGTCAGTGACAGGGGAGTCAGTGGAGGGAATTGTAGCGGCCGAATCGTGTACATTTGGAGAGACAGGGAGTAATTAAGGACAGTTAGCCTGGCGTTCTGAGGGAAGGAGAACTGTCTCACGAACTTGATTGAGTGATTTCAAGAAGTAACAAAGGAGATCTATTAATGCAGAGCGGTAGATGTTGTCCATCTGCAATTTGGGAAGGCCTTTGACAACGACCCGGAGTTTAATCCAGCGAAGCAAATGACATGGGATGAGATCGTAAAGCCACAGTACAATCAATCAGTATTAGGCCATTCGACCCTTCGAGGCTGATCCACCATTCACTCATGGAACATCTTTATCTCGGGGCCATTCTCCCCCACCCGCTTCTCGCCATAACCCTTAAACACTCACCGATCAAGAACCCATAAATCTCTGCCTTCAGTGCACCTAATGATTTGGCCTCCACACTACAGTGAGGCAGCGAATTCCACAGGTTAAACAACCTCTCGCTGAAGAAACCCTCCTCATATCAGTCCTGAATGGACGTCCGCTTATTCTGAAGCTGTGTCCTCGGATACGAGGTTCTCCTTTCTGTATCCGGTAGGTTATAATGTAAACCTCCCTCAGCTCCATCGAGTACAAGTCCAGGGACATCAAACGCTCCTCATAGATTGAGCATTTCATTCCTGGGAGCGTTCTTGTGAACCTGCTCGGGACCCTCTCCATGGCGGCATATCCTGCATTAGATTCGCCTCCCAAACTTGCTCTCAAGATTACAAATGCTGTTTGACCAAGGCCTTCTGTTGCCAAAGCAGTACGTCGTTGCTTTTTTATATTCTGGTCCTCTATAAATGAATACTAACATTGCATTTGCCTTCTTGACTACCGACTCGCCTCCAACAGAACCGTAATGGAATTCTGAACTGGAATTCCCGTCCCGATGCATATTTGATGACTGATTTTTCACAATTCAGAAAGTAGTCTGCACCTTTATATTTCGTCTCAAAGTGTATAACTCCACACTTCCACACGCTGTATTCCACTCTGTCAAACTCCCAATTCCTTCCGTAGCCTCGCAGCCTCGCAGCCTCTGCGACTCTGCCTGTTCCTTCACCTATCTTGGCATCGTCTGAAAACATGGCCACAATGCCATCACTTCCTTCACCCAGATCATTAACGTATGAAGTGAAAAATTGCATTACCAACACTGACGGCTTGCAGACTTCCATTTTTCACAGGAATCCATCCTTAAAACAACTACTTTATCCCCACTCTCTACCTTCTGTCCGTCAGTCAATCTTCTATACGTTTTGGTACCTTGCCTCTGACACCATAGGTTCTTGTCTTGTTTGCCAACCTCCTGTACGGCAGCTTGTCAAAGGCCTTCTGAAAATCCAAGTGAATATCATCCATCGACTCCCCTTTGTCTCACCAGCTTGTTTTCTCCAAAAGGAATTCTGACAGATTTGTTGGGCAGGATCTCCTATCAACGAAGCTCTGCTCACTTCCTCCTATTTTATCATATCTTACCAGGCACTGCGAAATTTCGTCCTCAATTCTGAACTCTAAATCTTACGAACCTCCGAGGTCAGTGAACAGTATCTCACTGTTCATACATCAGTGCACGGTTTTTCCTTTCTCATTTTGCCCTTGCACAATATCAAGGAAGCCCAACATGAGCTGAGCAAACAGCTCCTCGTTCTTACGACTAGGCACACTGTAACTTCTGGGCGCCCTCCCAGTATCCACAGACGCTGCCTGACATGGGGACAATGCTTTCCAGCGTTCCCTTTCATTTCACCTTCCCAAAAATTGCCATGTTATCTGCCTGACGTTTCTCCATTTTGCCCCCTCCCCCCATTGCCCACATGTGCTTCCGACTGATGAGATGCGATGAACAAGCCTACACCTTTCCCTCTCAGTGTGCAGCCCACCACGCACATTCCCTTCCATCATCTTCTCATCTGGGAGAATTCGAGTCATGACTATACAACACTGGAACAGACCCTTGGTCCCACCATGACCTGCCGACCAGCAACTACCTATTGATACCAACCCCATTTACTTGCACTTGCTCGGAGACTTCTCTGCCTTAGTGATTCAACTCTGTGCCCACATGCTCGTAAACTCTGTGAGCATCTCTGCCTTCACTGAAAAACCGGACTCCCTGATGGAGTTAACCGACAGGGTGTAAAGTACCCCGTGGATCCCCTCTATCCCACTGGTATTCACATTGAACCGATGCTCTCTGGTCTTTGACACCTCTGCCACCGGGATAGGTTTCTAACGATCCAGCCGATCCACGCCTCTCGTCGCATTCTATTCCTGCTTTTGGTTCCCTGCAGCCGGTTCCGTGCCGAGGAAATCAATACCAACTTTTCCAGTCTCTCCTTGTAACTGAAACGTTCAGTCCCAGACAATATTCTGATATCTCACGTCTGCAGACTCATTCAGTGGATTCACGCCATTCGTACAGAATAGTTCCTAGAACTGAACTCGATATAACAGCCGGGGTGCAAATACATCATAAAGAAGCAATAAATGTTCCCCGTTTTTACAACGTATACCGTGGTAAATAATGCAAGGTACCCCATTTGCCCCCTTTACCTCATATGGAAGACTTTATTTCAGGACAAAGATTCGATAGGCCGTGTTTCCTTTTACTGGGCGACGGTGTCTGAATGGTGACTTGATCAAGCTCTGTCAATTTACGGGAGGACGAGATGGTATAGACAATCAGAATCCTTTCCCCGGATTTGGGGGGGATCGGAAGCCAGACGTATTGGTTGTGATCATAGAAAAATATTTAAAGAAGATCAGAGAGGAAAGTTGTTCTCCTAGAGAGTTGCTGATACCTACAACGCCCTTCCAGAGGAGGGTGACTCTTGAACAATCGGTAGGTTTACGATGTCTTTCGACAGATACATGACTAGGCAATTTATCGAGCGTACGGTCCTAATGCGGGAAATGGGATTAATGTCGATGGGGAAAAAGTTCTGCATTGAGTTGGTGGGCCGGGAAATGTGGCTCATGCCTCTCACCACTATAGCTACCTGTTCAGCCACCATCATAGATCTATGGGTCTGCACACCTACAGCTCTTTGCTCTTCAGCATTACCCAACCACCGGCCATTCATGCTGGATTGAGCTTTCATCGACAAGAATTAATTTTCATCTGCCAGTTGGAGTCGTCTTTCCCAAGATCTCAGGGAAAGACACAAATCTGAACAGTTGTCGCCTTTCCGATTACAGCAGATGCTGCTGCTCTGGTCTCCATTTTGTTGTCTATACTTCTCCCTGCCTCAGTAATGTACCAAAGGTAACCAATCCCGCATCAGACATTCTGCCTGCTCTCCGCTTCCATCGGGCAGAAGATATAAAAGCTCGAAAGCTCGCATCACCAGGCTCAAGTACAGCTCCTGTCCTTCTGTATAAGACCATTCAACAGACCACCTGAACGATAAAGATGACCTTTTGACTGTATAACCTACGACGACATGATCCCTGCAACTTATTGACAATATGCGTGCACTTTCCATGCAATAGTGACACGATACTATGCATTCTGCTGTTGCTTTTCCATTGCACTGCCTCTATGTATTTAAGGCGTGAAATGTTCTGCACGAATGGCATGCAAAACAGAGATTTTCTCCCTGTATTTTGGAACATAGGACGACAATAAACTAAATACTAATTACCAATCCAAAGAAAGATTCATGTTGTTTTCAGGTGGATATGCTTCAGACAGCGGGATTCACCATCCACAGGGGCACGCAGACATTATGGGCATGGTTGCAATTTTACAATAGGAGCGATTGTCAGATGGACAGGCTTTCTACCAATTATGTCGGCATCTAAAAAATATATTCCTGTGCAGGCGATCACGTCATAAAAGTGACTCATGCTCGGGAGACCGTCTCACTGTACCGTGGTCACTCCACACAAGTAACACACATATGGCATATTCAGTAACTTGAAGGTATTAACAACGTTATTTCTCCCACCGTGATCCTGTTACAGAGATTGTTAAAAAAATTGAACTGGAAGCAGTAAGTGCAGAAGAAGTCATACAGAAAAAAAACAGACGTGTGAAAAAACAGTAAACATCCAAGTTTATAACAGGGTCAGAGTGTAAGGGCGTCAATTTCTAGCCGAAGTTTGCGGGTGCATGGCTGTAAAACAAAGACGATATGCTTATTGATTTAGACAGCTCAGATGTTGACGGAAAGGAGCATTGGCCGTTAGTTGGGTGTTTTATCCAAACTGGGTGAGGAAGGGACATGACCATAATCATGAGAAACCGACATAGGGCAGTTCAACTTAAGCTGGAAATTTTAAGGTTCGTACCAAAACGTTGCCAGCTGCCGTTGCGGAAGATGAGATGCTGTTCCTCCTAATTATGTGGACCTCACAATGCCAGTGCAGTGGACCGTAGTCAGAAAAAGAAATCAGAATGTCAGTGGATAAAGAATAAAAGTATCATGCAACAGGAAGCTGAGAATCATCCTTGTGAACAAATTGTTCCGTAGAGCGATCACCCAAACTGAGTATGGTTTCTCTGATGTCGGGAAGACCAAACTGTGAACACCGAATGCAGGTGACTAGACTGTAAGAAATCGCTGCCTCTGACTTTTACATCAGAACGAAATGAAGAAGTCAACACCTGACACAAACATACACTGAATAATATACTGAAACTGAACCGATGCCCTTCGAATTAGATACACCTGCCATGGAGATATGTTGGTCACTACCGACCACATACATGTTGCTCATAATTGTGTAAATTTCTTTGCGAAGCCCCATTCCTCCTCTGTTTCAAGGGAGCAACACCAGCCTCACTCTGATAACAAATATATTCTATCATGGACAATATCCTGGTGAATCTCCTCTGCATCAACGCTAGTGCAATCACATCCTTTTTTATGGGGATCGGGAATGACCGATTTACTCTAGTATAACTATTATTTTATATTTTCGTATCTTGCTGTTTCCCGCCAGTGAAGGCAGGTACACGAAATGCATCGAACACGGCATTATCTATCTGCGTTGGGACTTTCATGGTTCCTTGAACTTTTATCAAAATGTCCTTCTCTTCATCAGAACTCCCTAGAACTCCACCAGTCGTTGGCAATGTCCAAGCCTTATCCATCCATAAACGATATTCAGCACCGAGGTCACTACTGAACTCCACCTTCCCTTGCTCTGCCCATCTTGCATATTGATCATGTTCATCACGTAGCCTGAGAATTGTTAGTTTATTTTTAATCACATGCAGCAAGATACAGTGAAACACTTCCTTTGACTGTCATCCAGACCGACCATGCCATATACAGTATAAGTTCATTCCGTGACTATAAAGGTAGAAACAAGAACAGAATGCAAAAAATGTCGTGTTATTGTTGCAGAGAACGTGCAGCACAGGCAGTTAAAGAAGACAATAAGCCCATCTACATCATTATCAACAACGCCACCAATGTTGTTCATTTGCAGCCTGATGAATTAAATATCAATTTTCCTGGTGCACATGTCATTATTCTGGATGCAGTAATCTCTGCACCAATTCGAATGTCCTGTGCTCGGTGATTCAATTAGCTTCTTTCATACTGCTGCGGCCTTTGATTCGAGCTGGTTTAAGATGTTAGTGACGATAGGCATGGCAATTCCATGTTTCTTTTGAGACTTTTCACGATAATACGGGGACACGGAAACCACCCGTACTTTTATTTATTCCTCTTGGAAGGATCTCTAGTCAATGATATTTTCTCAGCGAAACAGAACAGCCTTGTGAACAAAGTACAGCATTGGAATTTGATGAAGGGTAGCAGTGCAGAGTAATGGATAACGCCAACAAGAATCAAAGAAGATATCGAGAGGTGAGTCTGAGAGTATTTCGCAACAACTTTCACTGAAATCTCGGATCGCCATTACGTCGTCTTTGAGAATTTGCAATTACGGCACAAACTGTGCCTACCTCATCACAATTGGGATTTAACTCGAATGACACAATGTTGTTCCTTCCACGTTGTTAAAAGACACAGCGTTGTGGAAAGATACTGAATTCTCAGTGTGTTGGAGCGGAAACACATCAGAGAATAAATTAATGGCCGTGGCGATGTATCGGCTCAGAGTTTGTTTCAGTGAGATCGCAGGCAGCTGGAAGACGGACTGATTCTCACACAACATGCTTACCACATTTCACAGTGTCAGGGAAATAGTTTACTTGATCATTGCCGTTATTGGTGTGCTGGTAAGAACATAAACAAAGTAATGTTTACAATTCTGTGTGCGCGGTGTTTGGCTTCGTTCAGCAACCGACAGCGCCGTGAAGCAGGGCAGGCATCGCAAGTAAGTTCCCTGTTGGTTCACAAGTTCCTTCGCACTTTATTCTGTGGCTTCGGCTGAAAATAAACCGACAGCTGAAACAGATGCAGAGTGGAAGAAGGGGGAGACGGATTGATTTTTTTGGATTGATCGCACGCATTGTTGATTTATCAATGCAATGCCGCTGTAAATAAAACTCTGATTGACCAGCGTGCTTGAACCTTTCGCAACAATTTGTTGCTCTTTATCAATACCACAACATGATTTCATTTCACATTTTAAAGAGGTACCAGGGTATTTTAAGAAATTAGCGAGCAACTTTGAAGTGAGCGAAGGAACGGTCACCAATTGAGATTCAGGGAAGCACGAAAAACCTCACGTTTGAAGCAGATGTCGAAATATCAGTAAACCGAACATTCAAATGAGGGACGGGCTGTGTGAATTCTAGTGCACCCGTGTTTAATTCCATTCCCTATTATCCCTGAAGTGAAGAGGGAGTTAGAAGACAACGTTCCTGGCTGTAGGGTCCGTTTGTCTTCAAACTCAGTAAAGGACGGGCGATGTTCCGCTCTGGCAAAACAAGCAACAAACCATTAAGAATAATGCTGCAGTAGTTTAGAATAACCCCAAAAAGAAGTAGGTGTTTGAATTATCTGCACCGGCCATCGACTGGAATTTGAACACATTCAACACTCCAGTGGAAAATACCTGAAACACACAGCGGATTAGGTAGCGTCTGTGGAATGCGAAGGGTGGAACGTATCTGGTACAGGACTCTTCAACACAGCTGAACTCGTGTCCAACGATCACAGCTCAAGGACAGAGGCCGCCACCTGAAGGTCCAACCTGTGCGTTATGCCTCCCTTCCCCTTTCCTTAGCAGATGCTGACTCAAGACATCTGTCACTCTGGGATTGTGCTGAATGTGAACCGCGATCTGGACTACAAAACCCCATTATTTTTGACTGAAAACTACACTGCTTCTAATGACCATAGCACACGCATGACCTAAAACATAACATTAATTGAAGGATGTAGTTTTGGATCAATATTCAGTGGTGATCATACCGCTGGGTATCGTTTCCCTTCCTTTTATTTCTGGGTCTTGTGTATGATGGAACAGATGCGTGGTGGAGCAGTGAAGTTCCGCTACTCCGGTAGGGTACGGGCATTAGTAATGTCGAACAGATTGTCTCGACCGTCCGTAGTTATTTTGTCAATTGCACAACAAAATGTTGGCATACTTTTTTTATGAAGATGATACGCATTGGATTAAACGTGTTTCTCTTTTCTTGTTTACCTCCTAAATCCAAAGAGAGAGCGGGAAATGCGGAACAAGGACAAGCCAGAGAACTACAGATTGGTCAGCCTGATATCAGTAGTGGGGACGTTACTGGAAGGAGTCCTGAGGGACAGGTTCCACCAACATATGGAATGAAAGAGTCTGATCAGTAATCAGCATGGGATTGTGCGTGGGAAGTCGTGTCTGTCGAAATATGTTAAGTTTTTTTGAATAGGTAACCAAAATATTAGATGATGGTAGGGCAGTGGATGTTATCTATTTCGACTTTAGCAAGGCCTTCCACAAGATGCCGTATGGTTGGGTGATCTGGAAGGATTGGTGCCATGGAGTCCAGGGAGAACTGGTTCGGTGGATTCAAGAATGGTTCAGAGTAAGGAAACAGAGGGTGTGGTTGAAGGCTGATTCTTGCAATGCTGGCGGGTGGTTAGTAGGGTTCCACCATGGTCGGAGTTGCGACAATTGTTGTTTGATATTTATGGGGATAATTTGGATCCGAATGCAGAAGGATATCTTGAAAGAAGCAATTGGACAGGTACATGGAGGGGCAGGGTTGAGCGAGAGAAAGGCTGAATGCATAATTTGGGACTGGGTGAATAGAAAAAGTATACGGCATGGACACTTTGGTCCAATGGGCCTATATCTGTGTTTTTTTGCTCTGTGACTCGGTGGTTCCATGACGCGTGGCTAGTGGAAGTTTGAAAGAAGTGCAGGGAACGGGACGCCGGAGGGTGGGGGAAACGCCGAATCCCGCGATTCGAGGACGAGACGGAAACCACGATTCCGGAGAACCATTAAATGTAGAGGGAACGGTGGTACCGGGGCTCCAGAGGATGGGGACTGTGTTTGAACCCGGCTGGAAGGGAAGGAACAATCACTATCGTTGAATAAGGTGCGGAAAATTCGGGTTCTACGAATAGTGGGATAGCGGATGATGGGGATGTTACAATGATTTCTCCAAAGTCCCGGCTGCGATCCGTTGGAAATACCTCTGTCCCATAACCTAATGCTCTCCCGGTACCGTTCCCTTTCTTATACAATATGCGCGTTTCCGACGTCTGCTATTCGCGTTTTACACATTCTGTACCTGAAGAGTTGTGTTGTTTGCAAACCAAAGTGCGACGGTTGTAATTTCCCCCTGAAATCTCTGCCCTAAGACCCACAGAGCGGATAGTCAGTAATTTCCGGTATTTTTTACTCTGTTTTCCCAGTGAATCTCGTGGCAATTGTGAACCTGTCCCGGGGAAAGTGCGTCCTCTCTACCTGCAGCACTAGCTACCTGGTGGCCATGGCAGCGGCGGATCTACTGACCATCGTCACTGACGTCATACTGTGGCATATCAGTTATTATTAAATCCCTGGGACATTCCTGGATAATATCCCGGTGTGAGGGGTTATCTCTGTCATGGGGTTCGCAGCCACCGGCTGTTCTGTTTGGTTCACCGTCACTTTCACCTTTGATCGTTTTGTCGCCATATGTTGCCAGAAGCTGAAAACAAAATATTGCACTGGGAAAACTACGTCTGTGGTTCTGACAACCAACGGCGTTCTGTTCTGTTTCAAAATGTCCAATACTACTTCATATATCAACCCTGGAGGGTGATCGACAATGTACCCTGGTACTGAATTCCGAAGCCAAGCTTCTTACGGATCCCGTATTTTGGGATATGATTGGCTGGATACCGTTCTAACGCCTTTGCTCCCATTTGTGTTCATCCTGTTGCTCAACGCTCTGACATTCAGACACGTTTTAGTATCCAGCCGTGTACGTAAGGGGCTGATGGGTCAGATCAAAGGGGATAACCGCAGCGACCCGGAGATGGAGAGCAGGAGGATGTCTGTGATCTTACTCCTCACCATATTCGGCAGCTTCATCCTCCTGTGGTCGAATTCCTTTACTGCACCATTGCCGGAGTGGATCCCAGTAATTACAAAGATTCCCAATACAATTGGCAAAAATCCGGTGACATGCTGCTGACTTTAGGTTGCTGTACCAACACGTTAATTTATGGGGTGACTCAGTCCAGGTTCAGAGAGCAGTTCATCAACACAGCGAAATATCCGCTTACAATTATTCAATATATAAATAAACAAAATATCTGAGTTCCACCCTGGGACGGGTCACCAAGAGAGAGACACAATACGGGAGCAAACACCTCGGTACACGTGGCCCGCGCCCAGCAGCAACAACGTTTTTTTTAAACTAAACCTTCCCTTTTATTTTATTTCCTCCACATTCCCGTCGTGGCTCCGTTCCTCGCCGCTCCCCTTGCTACAAGCCACCGACATACCAGTGTCAATGTACATCGGTGAATGAACCCAACACTGGTTGATACTCGGAATGGAGAGCAAACGGAGCAGCCAGCGGAAACACCCGGAATCACAGGGAGCAGGTGAGGACTTCCCACAGAGCACACCGGTTGTCGGGTTGTGTCTGGGTCCCGGGCGCAGTGCGGCAGCAGCTCCTCTGCGAATTTTGGATGATTACATCCAGCACCGGAACGTTCCTAAATATCCCATGTGTGACCATGTATCCAGTTATTTGGATTCAACTTTGTGATGCGTTCTCCCCAAGGTGCAGTCATAATCTGCAGAAAGTCTGTCGCTCCATGTCAATATCCCCCATTCTGAACTCCGACCGTGTCTGGCGAACAAGAGACATGTCCGTCACGGGGCAGTCAGTGCAGGGTATTTCAGCGGCCAGGATTTATGGACATTTAGAGATCCAGGGAGTAGCCTGGCTTTCTGAGGAAGGAAACCTGTCTCACGAACTTGAGTGAGTGTTTTGAGGAGGTAAGAAAGACGATCAATGAACCCAGCGCGGTAGATGTTGTCCATCTGCAATTTTGTAAGGCCTTTGACCGGGACCCAGAGTTTAATCCAGCGGGGCAACTGTCATGGGATCAGATCGTAAAACCACAACATTATTAGGCCATTCGTCACGTCGAGGCTGATCCACCATTCACGCATTGAAGATCTTTTTCTTAAGGCCATTCACCCCCAGCCGCTTCTCGCCGTAAACCTTAAACCCTCATCCATCAGGAACCTATCAATCTCTGCTTTAAGTGCACCCAGTGACTTGGCCTCCACAGTTCACTGTGGCAGCGAATTCCACAGATTAAACACCCTCTCGATGAAGAAATTCTTCCTCATCTCAGTCCTGAATGGACGTCCCTTTATTATGAAGCTGTGCCCTCGGATGCGCGGTTCTCCTTTCTGTATCTGGTAGGTTACAATGTGAATCCTCCTCAGTTCCATCGAGCACAGGCCCAGGGACATCAAACGCACATCATAGATTGAGCCTTTCAATCCTGGGATCATTCTTGTGAACCTGCTCCGGACCCTCTCCATGGTCAGCATATCCTGCCTCAGACACAGGGCCCAAATTTGCTCTCAAGACTACAAATGCGGTTTGACGAACACCTTCTATCGCCTCAGCAGTACATCGTTGTGTTTTTTTTTTATATTCTGGTCCACTCGAAATGAATTTTAACATTGCATTTGCCTTCTTGACTACCGACTCACCTCCAACATAACCGTATTGGAAACCTAAACTGGGATTTCCAAGTCCCGATGCATATTTAATTGCTGTGTTATTCCCAATTCAGAAAGCAGTCTGCACCTTTATATTTTCTCCCAAATACATAACTTCACACTTCCACACGGTGTATTCCATCTGCCACTTCTTTGCCCTCTCTATCAAACTGTGCAAGTCCTTCTGCAGCCTCGCAGCATCGCTACACTGCCTGTTCCTCCACCTATCTTGGCATCGTCTGAAAACTTGGCCACACATCCATCACTTCCTTCATCCAGATCATTAACGTATGAAGTGAAAATTTGCTTTGCCAACACTGACCGCTTACAGAACTCCACTTGTCACAGGAATCCATCCTTAAAACAACCCCTTTATCCCCACTCTCTACCTTATGCCGGTCGGTCAATCTTCTATCCATGCTGGTACATTGTCTCTGTCAGCATTGGTTCTTGTTTTGTTTGACAGCCTCCTGTGCGCCACCCGGTCAAACGCCTTCTGAAAATCCAAGTGAATCACATCCATCGACTCTCCTTTATCTCACCAGCTTGTTGCCTCCGAAAGGAATTCTGACAGATTTGTTGGGCAGGATCTCCCATCAACGTAGCTCTGCTGACTTCCTCCTATTTTATCATATATATTTCCAGGTACTGCGAAATTTCGTCCGCAATAGTGAACTCTAAATACTTACGAGCCTCGGAGGTCAGGCGAACCGGCGAATAATTAGTGTCCTTAGCTTCCCTTCCTCCTTAAACAGATGTATCATATTTGCCATATTCCAATCCTCGGAGACTCCAGTGATTCTTCAAATACCACTATTAATTCCTCAACAATCTCTTCAACTACTTCTTTCAGAACTCTGCAGTGCAGTCCATCTGGTACAGTTGATTTATCCACCTTCAGGCCTCTCAACTTCCCAACCAACTCATCTCGTAATTTTTGACCCCGACTCTCTTGAATTTCTGGCAGGTTGATGCTGTCTTCTACTGTGAAGACTGACGCAAAGTACTTCTGCAGCTACTCCGCCAGCTCCCTCTTCCCATTACTACTTCTCCGTTATCAGGGTCAAGTGATACGATATCCACTCTTTCCTCTCTCTTAATCTTTGTGAATTTAAATAAAGTTGTCGAAGATTCTTTTATGTTATTGGCTCTTTTCACTTAGTAGACGATCCTTCTCCTCGCCGGTCTCTTTCGTTCGCTGTCCTCTGTTGGCTTTTAAAGGGTTCCCAATCCTCTGGCTTCCCACTAATCTTTGACAAAGTGTATGCCTTCTCATTTCCTTTTATGCAGCCTCTGACTTCCCTTCTCAGCCATGGTGTTCTGGGCCTCCCGTAAGTATGCTTCTGCTTCCGTGGGATGAAATTCAGCTGTGTCTCACGAATTACTCCAAGAATATCCTGCCATTGCCGCACCGCTGTCTTCCTTGACAGGGTCCACTTCCAATCAACTCTCACAAGCTTCCCCCTGGTGCATTTTTAATTACCGTTACTCAATTGTAATACTGCTTCATCAGATTTCGCCTTCTCTCTTTCACACTGCAAGTTATCACTGCCTCGTAAACATTCCTTCACCTTATACTTCCTGAACGTTTTGTGTAATGAGTGCCCTAAAGTCAGTCTCAAAAATCAACGCCATATCTAGAATTGCCTGTTCCCAAACGGGATCTATCACAGTTGCTCCGCAAAGTCATCTCGTAGGCATTCAACAAATTCCGTTCCTTGAAGTCCACTACATCCAGATTTCCCTGTTCTGACCACATATTAAAGGCACACCCCACCCCCACCCCCACCATGATCACTGAAACGTTGCCTTTCTCAGGTGCTTTCTCTGTCTCCTGGTGTATTTTGTACCCTACGTCTTGACTACTATTCGGAGGCCTGTATATAACGTTTATCACGGTCTTTTAACCAATGCAGTTCCTCAACTCTACTCATAAAGATTCTAGAACCGTCCTTCATCTGATCTAAATCTCTCGTTGTTCATGATTTAATGTCAATATCGAAGGTGAACGAGATAATTAGAACCAAAATTGAGGGCTGGATGCTGAATGTCGCAGTGAAGAACATGTTGTGCCCTGTTTTGAAGTGTGTGCTTGTGGATGCACGGGGACCAGTTCTGGTACCTTTGTTGCATTTAAAGTACATTTATGACTTGGATTAGAATGCAGAAGTAATGTCTGATTAGTATGTTTGCGGGCTGGCACTGTAATCGGTGGCGCTGTGGATAGCAAGGAAGGCCGTCTCGTTCTGGATCACGGCACAGATCATTTGGAGCTATTGGCGTAGAGCTGTGAGATGGAGTTTCATTTCACAATATGGGAGCTGATTCCTCTTGGGAAATTAGTTCGAGTTAAGACGTATGGAGAATATGACTGGACGAAGGAATGTTCATTAACAGAAAGCCGGGTCGCAAAGTCCATAGTTTCCTGAACGTGGTGTCCCGGTTGCTTGTTCCTGCAGAACGTAGAGTATATGGCATCTTTCTCTTCATACATTGCAAGTATTGGAACGTAATTTTACTCTGTCTCTCTCTCTCTGATACACACCACACACATACACACAGACACAGACTCACATGTTTTCGCAGAGATCAGATATACATCCCCCTCGAGTGTTTACTTCTCTAGTTATGGATTGTGGCAAGTGGATCTCAATTAATGTGTTGCTTCCAACCTTTGAAGAAATATTTCGAGAAATATGTTTGAAATAGCAGGAACCCTGTTTAATCGTTTCATTCAAACTTTCTGTGACATCTCAGAATGCGAGAGGTGCAGTGTATAAAGAGGTAAACAACAAGTGTGTGCATAAAAGGAAAAAAAAATAGGAAGAGAGGGAACTCTGTGTGTGTGTGTGTGTGTGTGTGTGTGTGTGTGTGTGTGTGTGTGTGTGAATGTGTGTTCAGGTAGGGGAAGAAGAAGTCATATGGAAAATAACACACACTCACGCACACGCACACAGAGTTCCCTCTCTTTCCATTTTTCCCTTTTATGAGGCGAGAGGACCCAATTATTCTTTTGTGTCGCAGGGTCACAGAGGAAACTTCCTGGAGACAGGCCATTCTGTCCCAGCGAATCTGTGAACTACATCAAGTACCCCATCTGCCTATCACCCCTCCTCACCTGGATCCACCCACCGCCTGTTAGGTCTTCCTTGGATCTTCCCTCTAGCTCTTCCCACAGGCGATCTCCCCTCTACGATTTCCGTTCATATGGAGGGTCTCTAGTCCAAACTTCGACTGTCCATTCCTCTCCATTGCAGCTGTCTTACGCGCTGAATTCCTCACACAAAATGTGGGTTAACCCACCAATATGAACCTTACCTATCCCACTTAATTCCCACCACAATCCTTGCGCAAACCATTCTATGCCTGGGTCACTGGATGACGGTGATGGAAGGCGTTAGCGGGCTGGGCTCAAGTGAGAAGGAACGGGGATTTTTTGAGGTTTCCGAGGGGTTCACGTACAGAACGGTCTCTGCATGATTCTGAGAGGAGAGAGGAGAGGGAGTGTTGCATCGGCGGTGGCATTGCGTTGTAAATGAAGAAGAAACTCATGTGTTCTGGTTGCGGAGAATAAACGTAAGCGATCAGTGAACGCCATATCTGACAGGGTGGAGTAAGCAGTGAAATAAATAGTGCTCCGGGAGTGTTTAAAGATTTCCTGTGCAAATTGCACGCCGGCGATATCAGATAAGATTCTACCCGCATTTAAATCGGTTGAAACTTACATCACGTTTACGTCATTTGCCAGACTGAGTAACTTGGTATATTCTGATTCCCTGACAGAAAGCTATCACATAACTGAGTCAACCAATTCATCGGGAGTACCTGTATTTCACTCTCTGTCCGGCTTTTCGTTTCTCGTTGTCATTCCGTCTTAATTTCCCACTCATAAATTTATTTCCCCCCTCTCTCTGTTGATCTCCCTCTCCATATGTCCATGTCTCTCCATCGTTCAAGCAGGGAAGTAAGAACATATGGAAACAAACAGACAGACAGACAGACAGACAGACACACAGACAGACACACAGACAGACACACACACACACACACGCAGTTTTCCCTCTCTTTCCACTTTTCCCTTTTATGAGGCGAGAGGACCCAATTCAAGCAGGCACTGGTTCCTTCAACGGACTATACCCCGGAGCCGTGCACCTTTCTTCCATCGCTGCGTGCTCTTTGACGGCCGCAAGGACATCCTTGTGCAGTCATCAATAATTTGTCGCATGAACCTACGAGTTAATTTTCCGTCAGCCTCTTATTATAACTCACAGTGTGCTTCACTTGGCCTTTCCCGACTGTCACGTTGTTCAATAAATCAGGGCTGATTTCCCCCAGGACTCAGCTCCTTCTGTATGCCAGATCCACATCCCCCGCAAGACCCGACCTTTCAAAAAAAACTTTCTGCATCCACTCCAAATATCCCTGAGAAGCTGGCTTCTGATCTCTCCTAGGTCGAGAATGCTGGAATTCACACACTCCACCAAAACCTAAATTGGTATTAGAATTGTTTATTATTGTCACTTTCCAAGGTGTACCGTTGTTGGAGACAGGTGCATGTGAACAGATCCCTTATTGAAGTCAATGACCAGTTCTTTTGTTTCGTTGACATTGAGGGAAAGGGTGTTATCATGACACATGTCACTTAGATCTTAATGTACGAACCAACGATTTACATGACCGCCCCCTTGCATGAAACTATGTCCCCTCGTCAATGATTCTTCCACCAGTGAAAAGGTGTTCATGTGTACTCTGTTATGCCGCATGGGGTCGTGAATGTCACAAGAAGATCATCCCTCCATAGAAAGAACACAGACACAACCTGTTATGACTCTGTCAGAACGTACAACATTACAGCACAGGAATAGGGCTATTAAGCCCACCATATCTGTGCTGAGCACGATGCCAAATTAACCTCATCTCTCTGCCTGCACATAAATGCTGTCCCTCCGCTCCACATTCATGTGCCTGTCTAAATGCCTCTTTATTGCCACGATCGTACCACACCTGGCACCGCGTTCCAAGCACCCACCACGTTCTGTATAAATTCTTGTCCCGCACGTCTCCTTTAAACTTACCCCCCTCGTACGTTATATGCATGGACCTTCGTATCTGACATTTCTACTAAGCAAAATAATTCTGTCTCCCTGCCTTTCATAGTCTTAATTGACTCCTTTCTGGTCTCCAGGCAGCCTCCGACTCTCGATCGAAAACATTTCAAATTTTTCTCATGTCTCCTTATCGGTCATACACTCTTATCTAGGTAGCATCCTAGTGAACCTCTTCTGAACCCTCTCCAAGCATCCACACCACTCCTGTACTGACGCAACCAGAACTGCGCACAATACATCAAGGGCAACATTACCATTGTTTGAAACAACTGCATGCTTCCTCCCTGATTTTCATACTCTCTGGCCGTCGGGATGAAAGCTGGAATATCAGGTGCCTCCTCTTCCTCCCCGTCCACGTGTTGCTACTTTAAGGGAAGTATGGACATGGGCGCCATGATCCCTTGTTGGGACTATTCTCTCAGCTCAAGACTTCAACCGCTGAATAAAGCTGTGTTTGTTCCGATGCTGCCATTTCTTTCTACGGTTCGGCGCCCTAAAATGTGCCCAGTCCGTGTGTAGCCCCACCAACAGCATGTATATTTATGTCAACATTTCCCTGTTTCACAGATTCAGTAATGGTTAATGCGCAAACCGCACTATTGCTGCGCATGTCTGCAAACTGTTTGTGATTGATGCACCGGAAAACCCAGACCCTCCGTTCTTCTCTCATTCCTAGTCTCTCACTGTTAAGACATCAGTGCGCGGTCTTCCCTTTCTCATTTCGCCATTGCACGCAATACCAAGGAAGCCCAACGTGAGCTGAGGGAACAGCGCCTCGTTCTTAGACTGGGAACACTATAAACCTCTGGGCACCCTCCGCGTAACCACAGGCGCTGCCAGCCGTGGGGACAATGCATTCCAGCGTTCCCTTTTATTTCAGGTTCTCAAAAACTGCCGTGTTCTCTTCCTGACGTTTCTCCATTCCGCCCCTTCCCTCCATTGCCCAATATTTACACGTCCTTCCGGCTGACGAGCTGCGATTAACAAGCCCACACCTTTCCCACTCGGTGCCCAACCCATCACCCACATTCGCTTCCAGCATTGTCTCATCTGGATGAATCAGGGTCATGCAGTCATACAACACTGAAATAGACCCTTGGCCCCAACATGACCTACGACCAGCAACTCCCAAACCCAATCCCATTTACCGGCGCTTGCTCGGAGACTTCTCTACCTTGGTCATTCAACTTTATGTCCACATGCTTCTAAACTCTGTGAGCATCGCTGCCGTCACCGACCACCGGATTCTCTGATGGCATTACCCTAAGTGGTGTAAAATCATCTGTAGGTCCCCTATATCCTGCTGGTATGCATATTAAACTAATGCCCTCTGGTTTTTGACACCTCTGCCACCGGTGTAGGTTTCACACGATCCAGCCGATCCACGCCACTTATCTCATTGTATTCCTGCATTTGGTTCCCTGCAGCTGGTTCCGTGCCAAGTAAATCAATCCAACTTTTACAGTTCTCCTTATAACTGAGGAGGTTACCTCTCAGAGAATATTCTGATGTCTCACGTCTGCACACTCATACAGTGCAGTCATGCCTATCGTACAGAGTGGTCACCAGAACTGCAAACGATATAACAGCCGGGGGCCAGACAATCCTTCATAAAGCAGCAATAGATGTTCCCCGTTTTTAAAGCGTATACCGTGGTAAATAATGCAAGGTATCACATTTGACTTCTTCATTTGTTATGGGAGACTTAATTTCTGGACAAAGATTCGATGGGACGCGCTTCCTTTTCCTGGGCGACGGTGTCTGAATGGTGACCTGATCAAGCTCTGTCAATTTGCGAGACGCCGAGATAGTATACACAATCAGAATCCTTTCCCGGATTGGGGGGATCCGAAGCCAGACGTATTGGTTGTGATCAGAGAAAAATATTTAAAGACGATAAGAGAAGAACGTTGTATTCTCAGAGAATTGCTGATACCTGTAACGCGCCACCAGAGGTGGTGGTCGACTCATATACAATCAGAAGGTTTACGAAGCATTTAGGCAGAGAACTCATTAGGAAATTCATGGAAGGATACGATCCTAATGCGGGAAATGGGATTAATGTCAATGGGGAAAAAGGTGACGAATTGGTGTGGTGGGCGAGTAACTACGGCTCATGCTCTATCACCACTCTATCTACATGTGCAGCCATCATCATAGATCTCTGGAACTGCACACCAGCAGTACTTTGCTCTTCAGCATTACCCAAGCCCCCGACATTCATGCTGGATCGAGTTTTCATCGACCAGAATTAATTTCCATCTGCCAGTTGGAGTCTTTCCTCAGATCTCAGTAAAAGACACAACTCTGAACCGTTGTCACCGCTCCGATCTCAGCAGATGCTGCTGCTCTGGTCTCCCTTTTTTGTGTCTATACTTCTCGCTGCCTCAGTAAAGTAGCAAAGATAACCAACCATCCCGCCCGCATCGGACATTCTGCCTTCTCTCCGCTCCCAACGGGCAGAAGACAGAAAAGTTCGAAGGCTCGCATCATCAGGCTCAAGGACAACTCCTGTCCTTCTGTAATATGACCATTGAACAGACCACCTGAGCGATAAAGATGAACATTTGACCGTATAAATTACGTCGTCTTGATCCCGGCACCTAATTGACAAACTGCAATGCACTTTCTATGCAACAGTAACACGATGTTCTGCATTCTGTTGTTGCATTTCCATTGCACTGCCTGGATGTATTTAAGCCGTGAAATTATGTGCATGGATGGCAAGTTAAACAGAGATTTTCCTTGCATCTTGGAACTTAGGACATAGGAACATAAACTAATTACCAATCCTAGGAGAAATTCATGTCGTTCACGTGGACATGCTTCATGCAACTGGATTCACCATTCACAGGGGCAGACAGACATATAGGGCACGGTGGCAGTTTTACGATGGGAGAGATTGTCAGATGTACAGACTTTCTACCGATTATGTTAGCACCTCAGAAATATATTCCCGTGCAGGTGATCACATCAGAAAAAAATGACTCAAGCTCAGCAGGCAGTATCACTGGAACCGTGGACACTCAACACTGTTAACACACAGATAGCACTTCTCATGACTTGAAAGTTTTAACGCCATTATTTCTCCCACAGTGATCCTGTTACAGAGATAGTAAAAGAACTTGAACTGGAAGTAGTAAGTGCAGAACAAGTCATACAGAAAAAAATATATACACGTGTGGAAAAACAATAAACATTAATCTTTATAACAGGATCAAGAGTGTAAGGGTGTCCATTTTCAGGTCAGATTTTGCGGATGCGTGAGTGTAAAACAAAGACGATATGCTGATTGATTTAGGCAGCTCATATGTTGACTGAAAGGAGCATTGGACGTTAGTTGGGCGTTTTATCTAAACTGGGTGAGGAAGGGACATGACCATAATCATGAGAAACAGACATAGGGCTGTTTACCTTAAGCTGGAAATTTTAAGGTTCATACCAGAACGTTGCCAGCTGCCATTGCGGAAGATGAGATGTTTTTCCTCCTATTTATGTGGACCTCACAATGCCAGTGCCGTGGACCGTAGTCAGAAAAAGAAATCGCAATATCAGTGGATAAAGAATAAAAGTCTCATGCAACAGGAAGCTGAGGATCATCCTTGTGGACCAAGTGTTCCGCACAGCGATCACCCAAACTGCGTATGGTTTTTCTGATGTCGGGGAGACCACACTGTGAACACCGAATGCAGGGGACTAGACTGGAAGAAATCGCTGCCTCTGTCTTTTACATCAGAATGAAATGAAGAAGTCAACACCTGACACAAACATACACTGAATCGTACACTTACACTAAACCAATGCCCTTCGAATTAGATACACCTGCCATAGAGATATGTTTGCCAGTACCGACCACATGCATGTTGCTCATAATTGTCTAAACTTCTTTGCGAAACCCCATTCCTCCTCTGCTTCAAGGGAGCAACTACAACCTCACTCTGATAACAAATATATTCCATCATGGGCAATATCCTGGTGAATCTCCTCTGCATCAACCCTAGTGCAATCACATCGTTTTTTTAATGGGGATCAGGAATGACCGATTTACTCTCGTATAACGATTATTTTATGTTTTTGTATCGTGCTGTTCCCCGCCAGTGAAGGCAAGTATAAGAAATGCATTGACCACCACTTTATCTCTGCGTTGGTACCTTCATGGTTCCTTGAACATTTTTCTTCATGTCCTTCTCTTCATAAGAACTCCCGAGAACTCCACTAGTCGTTGACAATGTCCCAGCCTTACCCATCCATGAACGGTAATCAGCACCGAGGTCACTACTGAACTCGACCTGCCCCTGCTCTTCCCATCTTACAAACCGATCATGTTCATCAATTAACCTGAGAATATTCAGTCTATGTTTCTTACATGCACCGAGATACAAGGAAACACATTCTTTGCCTGCGATCCAGATCGATCATGCCATTTATAAGTTCATCCAGTGAGTACAAAAGCAGGAACAAGAACAGAATGCAAAAATGTACTGTAACTGTTGCAGAGAACGTGCAGCGCAGGCGATTAAAGAAGACAATAAGCCGACCTACATCACTATCAACAACGCCACCAATGTTGTTCCTTTGCAGCCTGATGAATTAAATATCTGGATGCAATAATCTCTGCACCAACTCGAGGGTCCTGTGCTTGGTGATTCAATTAGCTTTTTCATACTTCTGCGGCCTTTGATTCAAGCTGGTTTAAGATGTTAGTGACGATATGCTTAACAATTCCATGTTTCTTTTAAGAATTTGCACGATAATACGGGGACACGCAAACCACGCGTCATTTCTTTTCTTCCTCTTGGAAGGATCTCTAGTCAATGATATTTCCTTAGCGAAACAGAACAGCCTTGGGAGCAAAGTACAGCATTGGAAATTGATTACAGGGTAGCAGTGCAGAGTAATGGATAACGTCAACAAGAAACAAAGAAGAAATCGAGAGGTGAGTCTGAGAGTATTTCGCAACAACTTTCACTGATTTCTCGGATCGCCATTGCGTCGTCTTTGAGATTTTGCAATTTTGCACAAACTATGCCTACCTCATCACAGTTGGGATTTAACTCGAATGACACAATGCTGTTTCTCCACGTTGTTAAAAGACACAGCGTTGTGGAAAGATACTGAATTCTCAGTGTGTTGGAGCGACAGCACATCAGAGTATAAATTAATGGCCGTGTGGATACATCAGGTCAGAGTTTGTTTCAGTGAGATCGCGGGCAGGTGGAACACGGACTAATTCTCACACAACATGCTTACCACATTTTACAGAGTCAGGAAAATAGCTTACTTGATCATTGCCGTTATTGGTGTTCCTGGTAAGAACATAAGCAAAGTAATGTTTGCAATTTCGCATGCGCGGTGTTTGGCTTCGTTCAGAAACCGACAGCGCCGTGAAGCAGGGCAGACATCGCAAGTAAGTTCTCTGTTGGTTCACATGTTCCTTTGCACTTTGGTCTGTGGTTTCGGCTGAATATGAACCGACAGCTGAAACAGATGCAGAGTGGAAGAAGGGGGAGACGGATTGAATTTTTTGGATTGATCGCACGCATTGTTGATTTATCAACGCAATGCCGCTGTCAAATAAAACTCCGATTGACCAGCGTGCTTGAACCTTTCCCAACAATTTGGTGTTGTTATTCATCAATACCACAACATGCTTCCAGTTCAAATTATAAAGAGGTACCAGAGTATTTTAATAAATTACCCAGAAAATTTGAAGTGAGCGAAGGTACGGTCACCCACTGACATACAGGGAAGCACGGAAAACTTCAAGCTTTAGGCAGATGTCGAAATATCGGCAAATCGGAACATTAAAATGAGGGACGAACTGTGTGAATTTTAGTGCACCGGGGTTTGATTTCACTCCCTATTACCCTTGAAGTGAAGGAGGAGTTAAAAGCCAACGTTCCTGGCTGTAGAATCCATTTGTCGTCAAACTCTGTAAAGGACGGCGATGTTCCGCTCTGGAAAATCAAGCAACAAACCATTGAGAATAATACTGCAGTAGTTTAGAATAAGCCCGAAAGGAAGTAAATGTTTGAATTATCTGCACCGGACATCGACTGGAATTTTAAAACTTTAATCATTCCAGTGGAAAATACCTGAAACACACAGCGGACGAAGTAGCGTCTGTAGAAAGCGAAGGATGGAACGCATCTGATCCAGGACCCTTCAACACAGTTGAAGCCGTGTCCAAGGATCACAGCTCAAGGACAGAGGCCGTCATCTGAAGGTCCATCCTCTGCGTTACTCCTCCCTCACCCATTCGGTAGCAGATGTTGACTCAAGACATCTGTCACTATGGGATTGTGCTGAATGTGAGCCGGTATCCGGACTGCAAAACCCCATTATTTTTGACTGAAAACTACATTGTTTCTAATGAGGATAGCACACGCATGGCTCAAAACGTAACAACGATTGAAGGAAGTAGTTTTGTATTAATATTCAGTGGTGTTCATACCGCTGGGTATCGTTTCCCTTCCTTTGATTTCTGGGTCTTGTCTATGAGGGAATAGATGCGCGGTGTATCAGTAAAGTTCCGCTACTCCGGTAGGGTTTGGACACTAGTGATGTCGAACATATTGTCTCTACCGTCCGAGGTTCTTCTGTCAATCGCACAAAAAGATGTTGAAATACTTTTTTTTATGAAGATGATAAACGTGTTTCTCTTTTCTTGTTGGCTGCCTAAGTCCAAAGAGAGAGCGCAAAACAGTACCAGTCAGTATCAAGGAAGTTGTTTGAAAGCGGAGCAAGGACAAGCTAGGGAACTACAGGCTGGTCAGCCTGATATCAGTAGTGGGGACGTTACTGGAAGGAGTCCTGAGGGACAGGGTCCACCAATTTTTGGAATGTAAGAGTCTGATCGGAAGTCAGCATGGCTTTGTGTGTGGGAAGTCGTGCCTGTCGAAATATGTGTAGTTTCTTTGAATAGGTAACCAAAATATTAGATGATGGTAGGGCAGTGGATGTTGTCTATTTCGACTTTAGCAAGGCCTTCCACAAGGTTCCGAATGGTTGGCTGATCTGGAAGGATTGGTGCCATGGAATTCAGGGAGAGCTGGTTCGGTGGATTCCAGATTGACTCGGAGTAAGGAAACAGAGGGTGGTGGTTGAAGGCTGATTCTTGAAATGCTGGCGGGTAGTTAGTGGAGTGCTGCGATGGTCGGTGTTGGGAACCTTGTTATTTGATATTGATGAGGATGTTTTGGATCCGAAGGCGCAAGGATATCAATTAAAAAAGGAATTGGATAGGTACATGGAGGGGCAGGGCTGAGAGGGATAAAGTCTGAATTCCTTATTTGGGACTGGGTGTGTACACACTGTGTCCGGAGTGGACACTTTGGTCCGAAGGGCTGGTTCTGTGGTGTGTTGCTCTGTTACTCCGTGTCTCGATAAAGCGAGGCCAATGGAAGTTGCGGAGTTTGAAAGAATCGCAGGAACCAGGACCCCGGAGATTGGGGGAAACGAGGGAACCCTAGATTCGAGTAGAAGGAGACCACCTTTCCGGAGAACCATTAAATGGAGAGGGAGCGGTGGTACAGGGTCTCCGGAGGATGTGGTCTGTGTTTGAACCCGGATAAAAGGTAAGGCTACAATCACTATCGTTGAGCAAGCTGCGGAGTATTCGGGTTCCACGGAGACTCGAATAGCAGATGATGGGAAGTTTACAATGATTTCTCCAAAGTCCCGGCTGCGATCTGTCCCAAACCCTACTGCTCTCCCGGTACCGATCCCTTTCTTCAACAATACGCACATATCCAACGTCTGCGATTCTAGTTTGACACATTTTGTACCTCAAGGGCAGTGTTGTTCGCAAATCAAAGTGCGATTATTGTCTGTTTCCCCTGAACTCTCTGCCCTGAGACCCACAGAGCGGATACTCAGTAATTTCCGTCATTCTTTACTCTGTTCTCCCAGTGAATTCCGTGGCGATTGTGATCCTGTCCCGGGAAAAGTGCGGCCTCTCCACCTGCACCACTCGCTACCTGGTGGCCATGGCAACGGCGGATCTACTGACCATTGTCACTGAGGTCATACTGTGGCGGATCAGTTATTATTATTTCCCTGGGACTTGCCCGGACATCACCACCATGTGCAGAGTCATCTCTGTCCTGCGAAGGGCAGCTACCGACTGTTCTGTCTGGTTCACCGTCACTTTCACCTTTGATCGGTTTGTCACCATCTGTTGCCAGAATGTGAAAAAAAAATATTGCACCGGGGTAAATTGCGGTTGTGGTTCTGACATCAACCGGTGTTCTGTTCTGTTTCAAAAATGTCCCCTTCTTCTTCACTTATCAACCTGGGAGAGTGATCGACAATGTATCCTGGGACTGTATTGCGAACCCGAGCTACTATACGGATTCCGTATGGGTGGGATATGATTGGCTGGGTACCCTTCTCACGCCTTTGCTCCCATTTATGTTCATCCTGTTGTTCAACGCTCTAACAGTCAGACACGTTTTAGTAACCAGCAGTGTCCGTAAGGGGCTGAGGGGTCAGAACAAGGGGGAGAACCTCAGTGACCCCGAGATGCAGAGCAGGCGGAGGTCTGTGATCTTACTCTTCACGATTTCGGGCAGCTTCATCCTCCTGTGGTCGGTTACCGTTGTGGATAAGCATTTACTACACCATTGCCGGAGTGGATCCCAACACATTTGGCAACAGTCCGGTAACGTGCTGCTTACTTTTAGTAACTGCACCAATACGTTTATTTATGGGGTGACTCAGTCCAGGTTCAGATAGCAATTCATCAACGCAGCAAAATATCCGCTCACCTTAATTATTCAGTTTATAAATATATAAAATATCTGAGTTCCAGCCAGGGACGGGTCGCTGTGAGAGAGACACAACACGGAAGCAGACCCCGCAGCACACCTGGGCAGCGACCACCAGCAAATACGCTTTTTTAAACTAAACCTACCCTTTTATTTTATTTCCTCCACATTCCCGTCGTCGCTCCGTTCTCCGCCGCTCCCCTTGCTACAAACCACTTATATACCAGTGTCAATGAACATCGGTCAATGATCCCACCAACTGTTTGATATTGGGGATTGAGAGCAAACGGAGCACCCAGCAGAAACACCCGCAGTCACAGGGAGAAGGTACGGACTTCACACAGACCGCACCGGAGGTCGGGATGGGCCTTTCTCACTGGAGCGCTGCGGCAGCAGCTCCGCGGAGAGTTTTGTCTGATTACATCCAACACCGGCACGTCCGTTCATATCCTCTGTCCAGCCAGCATCTACGTGAACAGAGACTCTGACTACTACTGTCGAGTGACCATGAGTCCAATGATCTGGAGTCAACTTTGTGATGTGTTCACCTGTACAGGGAATGTCTCTCCAGGGTGCAATCATAATCTGCAGAAACTCTGTCGCTCAATGAAAATATACCCCATTCTAACATGCGACTGTCTTCGCTGAAGAAGGCACAGGTCTGTGGCAGGGAAGTTAATGAAGGGAACTTTAGGGGAAAGGATATATTTACATTTAGATAGGCGGGACGTAGTTGAATATAGCTAATATGGCTGTGTGAGGAAGGACTGCTCTCTCTTTAATTTCATTGAGTGTTTTAGGACGGAACAATGACATTTAATGAATGCAGTGCCCGAGATGTTTTCTCTTGGCAATTTAGTGATTGTTTATCAACTACCCGAAGGTTGACCCAGCGGGTCAAATGACATCTGATAAGATAATAAAAGCACCGGATATGCGAGCAGAATTAGGCCTTTCCGCCCATCTTGTCTGCTCCACCATTCACTCATGGTTGATCCGTTTCTCCACCTCAATCTCCCGCCTTCTCCCAGTAACCTTTATCCCCGTTACCGATCAAGAACCAATCAATCTCCACCTTAATACACCCAATGACTTGGCCTCCACAGCCGTCTGTGGCAACAAAATTCCACAGATTCTCCACCCTCTGCCTGAAGAAATTCCTCCTCATCACAGTTCAAAACGGACGTCCCTTTAGTCTGAGGCTTTGTCCAAGGATCCAAGACTCTCCTTTCAGTATCCCGTAGGTTTCAATGAGATCCCTCCTCATCCTTCTGAACTCCCTCCAGCACAGGCCCAGGGTGATCAATCGCTCCTGATACGTTAAGCTTTTCAGACCTATGATCATTTGTGTGTCCCTCCACTGGACTCCCTCCAGGTCCAGCACATCTTTGCTTAGATACGGGGCTAAGAATTGCTCACCATGTTCCAACCGCCGTCTGACAGCAATTTATAAAGCCACAGAAGTGCATCGTTACTTTTATTGTCTGGTCCTATCGAAATGAATGCGGCTATTACATTTGTATTCTTTGCTACAGATTCAACCTGCAAGTTACCCTTGAGGGAATCCTGAACTAGGAATCTCAACTCCCAATGAATGTCTTATTTCTGATTCTTCTCCCCATTCAGAAAATAAACAACATATTCTTCATTCCAACGTGCCAAACCCCGCACTTCCATGCGCCGTATTCCATTTGTCACTTCTTTTCCCACATTTCGAAACTGTACAAGTCCTTCTGCAGACTCCCTGCCTCCGTGAAACTAACTGGCCCTCCACCTACCTTGGTATCGTTTACAAACCTGGCAACAAAGTCATCAGTTCCTTCATCCAGATCGTTGAGGTACGAAGTGAGAAGCCGCATTACCTACACTGACCACTGCGGATCTCCACCCGTCACCGGTAGCCATCCTAAAAAATACCACTTTCCAACCACATTCTGACATCTGCCAGTCAGCCAATCTTCTGTCCATGCTGGTACCTTGCCTGTAACATCATGTGTTCTTATCTTGTTTAGCAGCCATGTGTGCGGAACCTTGTCAAAGCCTTCTGAAAATCCAAGTAACATCCACGGACTCTCCTTTGTCTAACGTGCTTGTTACCTGCTTAAGGAATTCTAACAGATGTGTCGGTCTAGATACTCCCTCCCCGACTTAATCCCTGCGAACTTCGTCTGATTTTATTATATATTTCGAAATTTCATGCTTTAGAATCGACTCTAAAATATCACCAACCACCAAGTTAAGGCTGAACGGCCAATAATTTTCTGCCTTTTGATTCCCTCCCTTGTGTCCGCGGTGTCACATTTGCGATTTTCCATTCCTTTGGGACGCTCGCTGAATGCAGAGATGATTGAAAGATCACTACTAATGCCCCCACAATCTCTTCAACGACCTCTTTCAGAACCCTGGAGTGTAGTCCATCTGGTCCAGGTGTGAGATCCACCGTTCGTCTGGTGGAGTTCCATCCTCGGCAGCATCTTCCCCATAGCAATGATCTGACCCTGGGGAGTGTTATGGAACAGAATGACCCAGGAGTGCAAGTGCGTAGCTCGCTGAAAGCGGCGTCACAGGTGGACAGGGTTGTGAAGAAGGCTTTTATCAGGTTATCGTTCATCAGCCAGGGCAATGAGTACAGGTGTTGGGATGTTACGTTGCAGTTATTTAAGACGTTGGTGAGGCCGAACTTGGCGTATTTTGTCTAGTTTTGGTCACCGTGACAGGAAAGATGTTATTAAAGTACAGAGTGCAGAAAATAATTAGCCGGTTGCAGCCCGGACTTGAGGCCACCGTTCCAAGGACAGGTTGCGTAGACTGTGATTTTATTCCCTGGAATGTCGAAGATTGAGGAATTACCTGTCAGAGGTATATCAATTCATGAGGGAGCGGAGACAGGCCAAAAGCACACGGTCTTTTTTCCAGGGAGGAAGTGCAATAGGGCATAGGTTAAAGATCAGAGGCGGCAGATTTAAAGGGGACATCAGGGGCAGCTCCTTCACCCCGAGGGTGGTATTTGTTTGGAATTAGCTCCAATTGTGGCTCAGCCAAGCTCATTAACAAAGTTTAAAATACATATAGACAAGCACATGGAGAGGACAGGTTTAGTGGGCAATGCGCCAAACGCGGGCGGATGGGACGAGAAACCTGGGCAACACAGATGGCATGGACGAGTTACGACGAAGGGCCTGTGTCCGTTCTGAATGACTCTATGAGGGGTTTAAAGGGGATCTGAGAGGGTAAATATTTCACAGAAAGTGTACCGGGAGAGCGATGAGCGGAGACCTGGTGGGTGGAAGGGGAAATCCTTTTCCAGTATTCGGGGATTCAATAAGAAGAGGGCTTCGGCTGAAGATTAGACGGAAGAGTTTCAAAGGGAATCGGAGAGGAACGTTTATCTACACACGGAAGGATTTTGTATCTGCCACAGTGGGCAACGGAGTCGGAGGAAATCACTGCATTGAAGAAGCATTCAGACAGGCACTTGCGTGGACAAGGCACAGGCGGGTATCGATGCTTATGGGATTAGAGCAGTCCCCGGTTCCTCCTCCCTGTACACCCACCGAATCTCCGGTCCCTGACCAGACACCGTGTCCACTGTTTCCGCTTCATGTCCACCCATCGAATCCCCCGTCCCCTATTCACATACCGAGTCTCCGTTCTCCTGTCCACACACCGTGATCCCTGTTTCCGCTACCTGCCCAGCCACCGAATCTTCGGTCCCCTGTCTACACACCGGTTCTCCAGTTCCCTCTCCTCGTCCACCCATCGTGTACCCGTTTCATCCTCCCGGTGCACACACCGAGTCTACGGCACCAGATCCCTCGCCCGCCGTCCGTGTACCCGTTTCCCCCTCCCCGTACACCCACCAACTCATCGGTTCCCTCTTCCCGTCCACCCACCGAGACCCCAGATCCCCCTCCTGTCCACAAACTGTCTTCGGTATTCTCTGCCGTACACCCAATTAGTCTCCGGTTTCCACTCCCCGTCCACCCACCGAGTCTCTGATTCGCGCTCCCAGCCGTCCCTCCGGGTCTCCAGTAGCATGAAACTCTCTGTTACATGAGATTCTGCACCTTTTTTTCTCCAAACTTTTCTGCGTCCTCACCATAAAATTCAGTGTTAGGAGTTTGCAAAGGAACATCAAAACAAGCCTGATGCATTTTGTAAACAAGTCCTGTGGACTGATGATGTTAAAATAGAACTTTTTTGCCGCAATGAGCAAAGGTATGCTTGAGAAAAAAGGATACAGAATTTCATGAAAAGAACACCTCTCCAACTGTTATGCACGGGGGTGGATCGATCATGCTTTGGGCTAGTGTTGCAGCCAGTGGCACGGGGGACATTTCACTGGTAGAGGAAAGAATGAATTAAATTAAATACAAGAAAATTCTGGAAGCAAACATCACACAGTCTGTAAAAAAGCTGAAGATGAAAAGAGTATGGCTTCGACAGAAAGATAACGATCCTGAACACACATCAAAATTAACAATGGACTACCTCAAAAGGCACAAGCTGAAGGTTTTGCCATGGCCCTCACAGTCCCCCGACCTGAACATTATCGAAAGTCTGTGGATAGACTTCAAAGGAGCAGGGCATGCGTGACGGCCGAAGAATCTCACAGCACTAGAAGCCTTTTGCAAGGAAGAATGGCGGAAATCCCCAAACAAGAATAGAAAGACTCTTAGCTTGCTGGAGAAAGCGTTTACAAGCTGTGATACTTGCCAAAGTGTGTGTCACTAAGTAATGACCATGCAGGGTGCCCAAACGTTTGCTTCAGGCCCTTTTCCATTGTTGCTATTTTGAAACTGTAAAAGATGGAAATAAAAAAAGTAATCTTGCTTAAAATATGAAAGAAATGTGTCATCTTTAACTTTATGCCGTTTGGAAATCAGGTCACCTTTCAGTCGCTTAGCTATTCACAGTAACAGAAATTTTGAGCAGGGGTGCCCAAAAGTTTGCATGCCACTGAGTGCGGGAAGTGAAGGTAGAGTTGGATTCGAGAGTGTGAGATATTATTGGTTGTGGAGAGTGAGGGTGGGTGGTACTACGCTGTATGGGTATTAAAATCTGTAGTGATTGATATTAGACAGGATGGGATACTACAGGGTGTAGCACGGATGCAGTGAAATTAGACTGTGGGGGATATTAATGGTGTTTGGAGGGCGTGGAGGGTGTGTTAGACTGGAGGGGTATGAAAGCGTATGTGGAGTGAGCGAGTTCACACTGGGTTGGGCATTAGTGAGTGTGTGGATGGAAGTGTTGGTGGGAGATGGCTGGGTGGGGTATAAATGAGTATATCGGAGGAAGGGAAGGATGGGATTTTAATGGGTGGGGTGTTAATGGGGGGTGGGTAGATGGAGAGGAGGCTGTGATCTTACTGGATGAGGTATTAATGGGTCCGGTGTCGGAGGGGAATGTGGGATTAGAATGGGGGTGGTATTAAGGGATGCGTGGACGGAGGGTAAATATTGCTTGTACAGGTTGGGGTATGAATGGTATGTGGATAGAGGGAGCGAGGGTGGAATTATACTGACTGGAATATTAAGGGGAATGTGGAGGGAGAGGAGGGTAGGATTAGACTGGGTGGGTCATTGAAGAGTACGTGGTCGGAGCTGAGGTTGGAATTCTACTGGCTGTGGTTTCAGCGGGTATATGGAGGGTGGGGCGGTGGTATAGACTGGGTGGGATATTACTGGGTATGTGGAGGGATGGGAGGGCGGGACTATCCATTGAATTATTAATGGTTATATGGAAGGAGGGAACGGTAGGATTATACTGGGTGGTGTATTCATGGTTTTGTAGAGGGAGACCAGGGTGGGATTAGAAAGTTGGGTATTAATGGGTATGTGGGCGGAGGAGAGTGAGGGATCTGACTGCTGTAACCCGCAGTGTCCCATTGCCAACGATCGGAACCTGAATGACTCGGCCTAACTTTGACGGACAGTAGGCCTTTTTGGCAAAGGGATGTGCTTGGTCAGTTTTCCACAGTGCCCAGCAGATGTAAGTGCCATAACTGTACTTCAGCACCTTTGTAGCATTGCACTCTGACTGAATGCATTACTGTGGTCGTGTGGGTGGCTCTTCTGGAAGGCTCTGGTCGCCCCATTGCAGGAAGGATGTGATGGCTTTTGATAAGGTGCAGAAGAGGTTAACCAGAATTCTGCGTGGATTCCAGGGTACGTGTTCTGAGTAGAGATTGAAGAGACTTGGGTTGTTTTCTCTGGAGCGGCGGTCACTGAGGGGAGACCTGACAGAGGTATATAAAATTATGAGAGGCATGGATAGGGTTGAGAGCTGGTATCATTCTCCCAGGGTAGAAACGTCTAATACCAGGGGGCTCTTATTTATGGTAGGAAGGAGAAAGTTTAATGGAGATGTGTGTGGCACGTTTTTGTACACAGAGAGCGGTGGAAGCCTACAATGTGCTGCCAGGGGTTGTGGTGGAGGCAGATAAGATAGAGGCGTTCTGCTACATGGGCAGGTGAATGTGCAGAGAATGGAGGGATATGGACCTTGTGAAGGCAGAAGGGATTACCATGTTTAGGCATTTAATTACCCCTTTAATTAGTTCGGCGCAGTACCGTGGGCCGAAGGGCCTGTTCCTGTGCTGTCCTGTTCGACGTTTCTTTTCCTAAACCAGGTACGTTTGGCAGAGCTCAGGGGTGTAAAGGGGGCGATCACTTTTCTTGAGGGTGTACAGTGGATCACCCAACAGTCAATGGAACAAAGACAAGCAGATATGCAGACAACTCTCAGAAACGTGTCCATAACAACATGAGATATAGGAGCAGGAGTAGTCCATCTGACCTGTCGAGCCTGCTCCGCCATTCCATAAGTTCATGGCTGAACTGGCAGCGGACTCAGACCCACCAACCTTCCTGGTCCCCATAAACCTTAATTTCCCAACTGTTCAATAATTTATCGAACTTTGTCTGAAATATATTTAATGAGGTAGCCTCCACTACTTCCATGGGCAGAGAATTCCATCGATTCACTCCTCTCTGGGTAAAAGAAGTTTCTCCTTATCTCTGTCCCAATTCTGTTTCTCCGAATCTTGATGCCAGTTCTGCTCTCACCTGACATTGGAAAAAACTTCCCTGCCTCGGTCTTATCTGTCCCTTTCATAATTTTATGTGTATTGAGAGGCCTGGAGAGAGCAGAGGTGAAGAGGACGTTTCCGTCAGGGGAAGCGTACAGGATCCGAGGGAGCAGCGTCAGATCAAAGGAATTACCCTTTCAATCTGAGATGAGGAGGAATTTATTCAGCCAGAGTGTGGTGAATCTGTGGAAAACATTGCCACCAAGGACTGTGGAGGGAAAGTCATTATGTGTACTTAAGGCAGAGATTGACTGGGAAGGGTGTTGAGAGTTCCGTGTAGAAGGCGGTACATTGGGTGATATAAAAAAATATATCAGGTATGATCCAATGGCGGAGCAGACTCGATGGGCTGAATGACCTTATTTTGCTCCTATATCTTATGGCCGCATGGTCTTTCACGGAATCCCGGGTCATTTTCACAATAATAATCCAAATATCGACACTATTACTAAACACCAACTATCAATACTAATTCCCAAAGCCATAACCAATACCAAATGTGAAAGAGTCTGTCCCCAGAGGGAGCAAAGGGGGTAATGTGTATGCGGATCCAGGAGAGGTGGGTGGGTAACATTCTTGATCACGTGAAGATTAAAAAGGACTTCATAGATGTCTTGGTGGGATGAGAGGCGGCCAAATCCTCAAGGGCTGATCAGGTGTATTCCCGGCTGCTGTGGGAGGAGGAGAGAGATTCCTGCAGCCCTGACTGAGATATTTTCCACCCTGACGGTAGACTGGCAGACAGCAAACATCGTTCCTTCATTGAAGAATGGCAGCAGGGAAAAACCAGCGAACTGCTGGCCACGGAGTCTTTTATCACCGGGAGGGAAATTATCTGAAAGAAACACGAAGGGAGGGGATTTATTTCCACGGAACAGCACAGCGCAGGAACAGACAGTTCGGCCCATGACGTCTGTGCGATACACGATGCAAATTCAAACTATTTTTTTCTGCCTGCTCATAGTCTGTATCCTTCCATTCCCCTGCCCGTTCGCGGACCTCTCCAAAAGCCTCCTGAACGTTGCTCTTACATCTGTTTCCACACCTCCCCGGCAGCCTCCTCCAGAGGTACCTACCACCCTCTGTGTGAAAATACTTGCCCCGTAAACCTCGGTTAAGCGCTCCCCCTCTCACCACAAAGCTCTGCTGTCTGGTATTTGACCTCCACCCTGGGGAAAACATCACTGACCGTCTCCTCTATGTCTACCTCTCCTTGTAATCACTGCTATCGGCTGTCCCCTCAACCTCCGCTGCTCAAGAGAAAAGAATCCAATTCAGTCTCAGATTTTCTTATCTCTGAACCAGGCTACCCGGGTAAATCTCTTCTGCAACTTCCCCAAAGCCTCTACTTCTTTCCAGAACCGTACACAATACTCCAGATGTGGCCAAACCAAAGCATTAAACGGCTTCAACATGCCGTCCCGACTTTCATGCAGAAAAGACACTCGCAAATTTCTACAGATGTCCGGTGGAGAGCATTTTGACCGGTTGCAGCACCGCCTGGTATGGAGGCTTCGATGCCCAGGAGTGAAAGAGAGTGTGGAGGGTTGTGGACTCAGCCACCTCCATCACAGGCACAACTCTCCCCGTCGTTGAGGACATCTTCAGGAGGCGGTGCCTCAACAAGGCGGCATCCCTCAGCACCGGGGATATTCCCTATTTCCGTTACTGCCTTCGGGAAGGAGGCATAGGAGCCTGAAGACACACGCTCAGTGGTTCAGGAAAAGTTTCTATTCCCTCTGCTATCGGATTTCTGAACGGTTCATGAACCCATAAACACAACCTCGTTATCCCTCTTTTGCCCTTCTTTACTTTTGTAACTAAGAGTATTTTTCCCTGTTTTTCACTGTAAAGCTGCTGCATAATAACGAATTACACGACATATGTCAGTGATCATAAACCTGATTCTAACTTTGCCTTGACAGATGAAGGTAAGCTCTCCAATATGCCTTCATTACCACCTTATCAACTTGCGTTACCACTTACAGGGAGCTGTGGGCTTACACCACAAGATCCCTCTGTACACCCCCGCTCCTGAGGATCCTGACACTTGCTGCACACGGCAATCTTTCATTTGTTCTCCCAAATTTCAACATTTCTTACCTGCTGGTAATTAACTCGGTCTGTCATTTCTCCGACCATATCTGTAACTGATCTGAATCCCGTGATAATATTCCTCGCAAGCCACAACTCCACCAATTTTTTCTGTCATCTGCAAACTTATTGATCAGTCGTACGTGTTCATCCACATCAAAGATATTTTCAACTGATCCGAAATTTCATCCTAAATGATGAACTCTAAATTCTCAGCATCCAATGTGGTGACGCCAACCACCCGATAATTTCCTGTCTTCTGCCTCATTCACTTCCTAACCAGCGGTGTCACATTTGTGATTTTCCAGTCCTTTACGAACGTCACTGACTTCAGTGATCCTTGAAAGATCACTGTTAATAACTCCACAATATTGTCAGCTACTTCCTTCGGAAATCGGGCTGTAGTGGATGTGGTCCTGGAGATTTGTCCAACTTCGGTCCCATCACCTCCAAAACTACTTCTCCTGAGTAATGGCCACTACACTTAACCTCTGCCCCCTGACTCTCTTGAGCTTCTGTCATGTTGGTGCTGCCTTCCATTTTCAAGACATAACTCAAAGTACCTGTTCAGTTACTCCACCATTTCCCTGTTCCTCATCATTGCTTCTCCACATTTCCAAGCCGTCCAACGACCACTCTTGTCTTTCTCTTACAGTTTATGTATCTTAGTATACTTATAGAATATTCTTTGATATTACGGGACAGTTTACCCTCCTATGTAATAACTCCACCCTTATTGCTTCTTCAGTCGTCCTCTGTTGGATTTGAAAGGCTTCACAACCCTCTGCCTTCCCACTAATCTTCGCCATATTGCATGCCTTCTCTTTTGCTTTTAAACATTCCCTGATTTCTCTTGTCAACCTTGGTTGTCTCTTCCTCCCCTTAGTGTGATTCTGCTTCTTTGGCTTGAAATTCTGTTGTGTCTCGCAATTACTCCCAGGAAATTCTTCCGTTGCTGATCCACTTGATTCCTTCGAATCAAGTCTGTCCAGCTCCTACCTCATGCCTTTGCAGTTGTTTTTACTCATTTGTAATAATATTACATTCGATTTCAGCTTTTCTCTCTCAAACTGCAGGATGAACTCTATCATATTGTTGTCACTGCACCTTAAGGATTCCTTCACCTTCATTTCTCTGACGGCGTTGTGCAATCAGAGCCCTAATGTCTGCCTCATTAGTCAACACCAAATCCATGATTTCCTTTCCCAAAGACAGTTGTACAACAAGCTGCTCTGCAAAGACATCTCGTAGACATTCAACAAATTCTTCTTCTCGCAGTCCACTACCAACCTGATTTCCCCAGTCTACCCGCATATTGAAGTCCACCATGGTCACTGTAACATTGCCTTTCTCAACTGCTATTTCTCTCTCCTGGTGCATTGTGTACCCCACGTCTTGAATGCAGTTCGGAGGCCTGTACATAATTCCTTTCAGGATCATTTTACCTTTGCGTTTCCTCAATTCTCCCCACAAAAATTCTGCACCTTCTGATCCAAAATCAAAACCTTGATAATGATTTACTGTCAATATCCAAGGGGAACAAGCAAATTGGAATCAAAATTGGGGATTGAAACCTGAGTGTTGCAGTGGAAGTATATTCTGTGTTCTGATTGGAAGTCCGTGACTTGAGGTCTACTGGGACCGGTGTTGGTACCTTTGCTGTGTGTGATGTTCTGTTTTGACTTGGATGAGAATGCAGGAGTAATGTATGACGAGTAAAATGCGGGAGACATAGTAATTGGTGGCTCTGTGGTTACCAAGGAAGGCAGTCTCATTCTGAAACAGGAAACAAATCAGATGGAGAGGTTGGTGTAGCGTTATCAGATGAAATTTAATTTCGAAATATGCGATGTGATGACTTTTGGCAAGTCAGGTCGGGGAAGGAGGCATGCACTTGATGACCTGGAGGAAACCAATGCAGACACGGGGATAATGTACAAACTCCTTACAGATCGTTGTCGGAATTGAACCCGGGTCGCTGGCGCTGTCATAGCGTCACGCTGACCGCTACACTGCCGTTCAGAAACTCTACATAACTCATCAAAATTGGGATTTAATTCTCATAACACAATGTTGTTTTTGTTCATGGTGCAGGTCCTACCGTTCTTCGACCCCCAACATGCAACACCATTCAACGACTACAATTAACTCCTACCTGCTGCTGAACCACCTTTGAGGTCTTCGTTCCTCAGATCATCGGAAACACCATAAATCTGATTCGTTGGCGCCGTTCTGGTCGCAACAGATGCTTCCTGACTGCTGTGTGTTTCCTGTTTACTTCACGCTGCCTATGTAAAGCAGCTGACATAATAAAAGACCACTCCCTCCTTGGGCATACTCTCTTCTGCCCCCACTCATCGGGAATGAGGTACATAAGCTTGAAACCTCGCACCGCCTGGCTCAAGGACTGCTTATATCCCGCTGTGATAAGACGATGGAACAGACCTCTTGTGCAATAAAGATGAAATTTTCACCACACAACCGATCTCGTCATTATCCTTTCACCTTCTGGCCAGCCTGCTATGCTCTTTCTCTGCAACTGTAAGTGTATGCAATGCATTCTGTTATTGGTTTTGCATTGTACTTCCTCGATGTGCTGAAGTCGTGATATGATCTGCATGTATGTCATGCAAAACAAAAAGAAACACTGTACCTTGGAATATGTGACAAAAATAAATCGATTAACAGTCACCTGTCAAAGGAAATTGCACTTTGTGCACGGGGACATGCAGCATTCAACGTCATTCAACGTACTCAGGGGCAGGCAGACCTCAGGGACCCGGTTGATTTTACAATGGGAAGGATGTTGAGATGGACAGGCTTTCTGCAGGTCTTGCCTGCACCTCAGAAAGGCATTCTTCATTTTCTCTTCATTTCCGTCCCAAATCTATTCCGCGAAACCTGAGGCTGTGTGCCATGGTTCTTGGCTCATAAACCAGTGGAAACAATCGTCCGTCCTCTGTCTTCTCTATTCTTTTCATACTTTCATATGTTTCAAGGAGATTTCTTCTGAATTATATGGAATATACAGTCCCAAGCGACTTAATTTCTCCTCATTGGGGAACATCTTCACCTCCGGAATCCACTTGTTTAAACTCCTCTGCACCGCCCCCAAAGCCAGTATACCGTTCATTTTAAGGAAACCAGAACTGCTCGCAGTACTCCGGGTCTGGCATGAGCAGTACCCTGTGCAGTTGCAGCTTAACCTCCCTGCTATTAAATTCACCGTCTCTCGCAAAGAAGGTCAACAATCCATTTGCCTTGATGACCTGATGAGCTTGCAAACCAACCTCTTCCGATTCACGCACACGCACTCCCAAGTCCCTCTGCACAACAGTATGCTGCAATCCTTCACCATTTAAACAATCTTGATCTTCTATTTTCGTTCTAAAGTGGATGACCTCGCACTTATCAACGTTGTTATCAACATGGCAGACCCTTGCCTGCACAGTATTACCTCGATGTACTTATGTCGTGAAATTATCTGCATGGTTGTCCTTTACAACAAAGTTTTTCGCTGTGTCCTGGCATATGTGAGAATAATAAACCAATGACCAATTACCAATCCAAGGAGAGATACAGGTTGTGAACCGGAACATGCGTCAACCAACGGGATTCAAAATTCATATGGGCAGGCAGACATCATTGGCATGGTTACATTTGTACAATGGGAGAGACTGTCAGATAGACAGGCTTTCTACAGATAATATTTGCACTTCAGAAAGACATTCCTGTTCAGGTGATCCCATCCGAATGATAAGTCAAGCTCGGCAGAGAGACCCGCTGGACGCGTGGTAACTCAAAGCTTGTGACGCACACATTTGTAACTTGAATATTTTAACCTCATTATATTTCCCACCGTTATTCTCATGATAGAGGTTGGTATAAAATATGAAGCAAAAATTGCTGGAAGAAGTCATCCAGTAAAGAATAATATGTGGGGGAAAATTAGCACCAGAACAGGGTCAAGGGTACAAGGGCGCCTCTTTTCAAATCAGAGTTGGGGGTGGGTGTAAGACAAAGACGATACGGAGATTGATTAAGACAGGTCAGATGAAATTATTTTCCTCTAATTTATGTTGTGCTTCACGGTAGCAGTGGAATTTTCCCTCTGCAGGAAAATATATTCCTAATGTCAGTGGATAAAAAAACGAAGTTAAACAACTAATAGCTGAGGATCAACCGACCGGACTGAACGCGTGTGTTCCGCAGAGCGATCACTCACATTGCGTTTAGTTTCTCGAATGTAGGAGAGACAACATTGTGAACACCAAATGCAGTGCATTAGACTGGAATAAATTCAAGTGAATTGCTGCTTCAGTCGATTATATGAGTATGAAATGAACAAAGGCAAAGTTAAACACTCAACATTGTCGTTACACATAACCTCTGCCCTTCTTATTAAATACACCTGCTGTGGAGAAATGTTTACCACTACCAGTCATGTATTTTTCTCATAATTTTCTACACTTCGATGCAAACCCCGTATGCCTCCTAAGTTTCAAGGAAACAACCCAAGCTCCCATCCTGATATCTAAAATACTCTATAGTGTGCACCTTGCTGGTGAATCTCCTCTGCATCCGTCTAGTGCGATAAGGTTCTTCTATTTTCTGGGAACCAGAAAAGTGACTCCAATCTAAACATTTTTTTATATTATTGTGTCACGACCTTCCCTGCCAGTGAAGTCAAGTATAGGAAATGCATTGAACACCCCATTATCGATCTACCTTGGTACCTTCAGGATTCCTTGAAACTTCCATGACCGTACCTTTCTCTTCATTAGCACTCCCGAGAACCCCATTGCTCCTTGTGAATATCCTCGCCTTACTCCTGCATGAAAGGTAATAAGCACGTTCATCAATATTGAAGTCCACCTGCCTTTGCTCTGCCCATCTTACAAACTGATAAATTTCATCACTTAACCGACGACCAATTGTTTTATTATCGTCGCACGAACAGAGGTACAATAAAGGGCTTTGTTTTCGTTCGTTCCAGACAGATCGTTCTATTCATATCCATATCGAGGTAGCACAAAAGGAGAAATAACAACGTAATATGGCATTACAGTTGCGACAGAGTGCAGCTCAAGTGGTGAAATGGATCAAGTAAGACTATCTATCTCACGATCAACAACGACAATGATTGTGTTCATTTGCAAACCTTTGAGATCTACATCAAATGTTTGAAGCAACCGCGATTATCGCAGATGCTCTGTCATTTTATATATATTCACCACATCCAGGGTCTTGTATATGGTGGTAGATTTAGGTTCTTTCACCGGTGTGGCTTTCGATGGTAGCTAGTTTATGATTTCAGCGACTTCATGCATCTCAATTGCTTTTACGGGTTGCATTCATTTCGGATCTGCATAGGACTGGATTCTCCATTCGCCTGAGACACTTCAGGAAAAGAAAGTGCCAAATGAACTACCCTTTTTTTTACTTTCTCTTAGAGTGATCTCTATGATCTCTAATCGAAGACAATTCCACAGCGCAACAGAACATCCTTTTGAGGACAGTGTGGTATTGGAGTATGATGACAGGTTCCTTGAAGAAGAATAATGGACAACGTCAACAAGAATCAAAAATGAATTTGCGATGTGAGTCTGAGAGTGTTTCGCAACTACCTGCACTGACTTCTCGGGTCCTCATTGCTTCATCTTTGAGATTTTGAAATTTCGGCATAAACTGTGCATACCTCATCACAATTGGGATTGAACTCGAATGAAAAAAATGATGTTTTCCCCAGTTGTTAAAAGAGACAGCTTCCTTTACCGACTTTGAATTCTCAGTGTGTTGGAGTGGAAACACATCAGAGCATAAATTAACGGCCGTGAAGGTGTATCCGCTCAGAGATTGCTTCAGTGAGATGGCAGTAAGCTGGAAGACAGACTGATTTTCACACAACATGATTCTCACACAACATATTTTACTTGATCATTGCCGTTGTTGGTGTTCCTGGTAAGAACATAGGCAAAGTAACATTTGCAATTTTGTGTGCGCGGTGCTTGGCTTCGTTCAGCAACCGACAGCGCCGATGCAGTTTTATCAGTGAGTGCTATGCATACATCGGGAGTAAGTTCACTGTTCGTTCACAATTTCCTTTTCGGTTTAGATTGTGGCCTCGGCTGATTATAAACAGATTATAAACAGAGAGTTGAAATAGATGCAGAGTTGTGGGGGAACGGATTGATATTTTGGATTGATAGCACGTATTTTTGATTTATCAATGCAATGCCGCAGTCAAATAAAGCTCCGATTATCCAGCGCGCTCGGACCTCTCCAGGTGATTCGATGTTGTTCTTTCAATTCAAATTTTAAAGAGATAACACAGTATTTTAAGACGTTACCCAGCAAGTTTGAAGTGAGCTAAGGAACGGACACCCAGTGAGATTCAGGGAAGCACGGATAAGTTAACGCTTGAGACAGATGTCGAAATATCGGCAAACACAAACATTCAACTGAGGGACTGTGGGACTTCTAGTGCAGCAGAGTTTGATTCCACACCTTATTAACCGTGAGGTGAAGAGGGATTTAAGAGCCACCGTTGCTATCTGTGGCGTCCGTTTGTCGGCAGACGTGGGAAAGGACGGGCAATGTTCCTCTCTGGCAAAACAAGCAACAATCCATACAGAATAATGCTGCAGTAATTCAGAATAACCCCGAAAGGTGGCCGGTGTTTGAATTGTCTGCATGGGCCTTCGACGGGAACTTGAACACGTTAATCACTCATGTGGAAAATATGTGAAACACTCAGCCGCTCAGAAAGCATGCGTGGAAAGCGAAAAGGGGAACGTATCTGATCTGGGACCCTTCAATACAGGTGATGCCTTGTCCAAGAATCAGAGCTCAAGGACAGAGGCCGCCACCTCACGGTCCTTCCACTGCGTTACCCTTCCCTCACCCATTCGTAGGCAGATGTTGAATCAAGAAATTTGTCACGGTGGGATTGTGCTGACTGTGAAGCGGTAACCGAGCTGCAAAACCCCATTGTTTTTGACTGAAAAATACACTGCTTGTAGGAAGCATAGCAAACACCTGGCTCAAAACGTAACAACGATTTAAGCAACTAGCTTTTTATCAATATTCAGTGGAGTTCATACCGCTGGGTATCGTTTCCCTTCTTTTGATTTCTGGGTCTTGTGTATGATGGAATAGACCGGTAGGTTTAGGGCATTGCTGATGTCGAACATATTGTCTTGACCGTCCGAAGTCCTTCTGTAAATCGCACAACAAAATGTTGACATACTTTATTTTAGCGAAGATGATACACAGTGGCATGAATTTGTTTCTCTTTTCTTGTTGACCCCCTAAATCCAAAGTGAGAGCGGAAAACAGTACCAGATAAGTATTAAGGAAGTTGTTTGAAAGCGAAGCAAGGACTAGCGAGGGAACTACAGGCTGGTCAGCCTTATATCAGTAGTAGGGAAGTTACTGGAAGGGGTTATGAGGGATAGCATTTAGAATGAAAGAGTCTGATCAGGATACAGGATGGTTTCGTGCGTGGGAAGTCGTGCCTGTCTAAATATGTAGATTTCTTTGAACAGGTAACCAAAATATTATATGGGCAGTGAATGTTGTCTATTTCGACTTTAACAAGGCCTTCCACAAGGTTCCGCATGGTTGGCTGATCTGGAAGGATTGGGGCCATGGAATCCAGAGAGAACTGGTTCGGTTGATTCAAGATTGGCTCCGAGTATGGAAACTGAAGGTGGTGGTTGAAGGCTGATTCTCGAAATGGTGGCGGGTGGTGAGGGGGTGCCGCGGTGGTTTCGGTGTTGGGACAATCGTTAATTGATATTTATGGAGATCATTTGGATCCGAATGCACAAAGATATAATTTAAGAAGCAATTGGATAGGTACATGGAGGGGCAGGGCTGAGAGGAAGAAGGGATGAATACATAATTAGGGACTGGATGAGTAGACTCTGAATCCAGCATGGATAATTTGGTCCGAAGGACCTGTATCCGTGCTGTGTTAGTCTGTGACTCCGTGGCTCCAAAACGCGCAACCAATGGAAGTTGCGGAGTTTGAAAGAAGCCCTGGAACGGGAACTCGGCGGGTGGGGGAAACGCAGGAACCCGGGATTCGAGGTGCAGAACAGTCAACGTTTCCGGAGAACTATTAAATGGAGATGGAGCGTGGTATTGGGGCATTGGGAGTGTTTTTGAACCCGTCTGGAAGAGAGCGGGAGAATCACTCTCATTGAGCAAGGTGCGGCATATACGGGTTCTTTGAATGGTCGGATCGCGGATGTTGAAAATTTTACAATGATTCTTCCAAAGTACCCGCTGCTGTTCGTTGAAAATACCTCTTTCCCAAACGCTACTGCTCTCTTTCTTCTCCGGTACGCGCGTTTCCGACGTCTGCGATTCGCGTTTTAAACCTTTTGTACATCAAGGGCTGTGCTGTTCACAAACCAAAGTGTGATGTTTGTCAATTCCTTCTGATCTCTCTGCCCTAAGACCCACAGAACGGTTCGTCAGTAATTTACGGAATTCTTCACTCTGTTCTCCCAGCGAATTCCGTGGCGATTGTGAACCTGTCCCGGAGAAAGTGCGGCCTCTCCACCTACAGCACTCGCTACCTGGTGGCCATGGCAATGGCAGAGCTACTAACCATCGTTAATGACGTCATACTGTGGCGGATTAATTATTATTACTTGCCTGGGACTTAACTGGACATCATCCCCGTGTGCAGTGTTATCTCTCTCCTGTTAATGGCAGCCACCGACTGTTTTGTCTGGTTTACCGTCACTTTCATCTTTGATCGGTTTGTCGGCATCTGTTGCCAGAAGCTGAAACCAAAATATTGCACCGAGAAAAACTGCGGCTGTGTTTCTGATAACAACCGGGGTTCTGAACTATTTCAAAAATGTCCTCTACTACTTCATTTATCAACCCAGAAGGGTGATCAACAACGTACGCTGGGACTGTGTTCCGAAGCCGAGCTACTAAACGGATCCCGGATGGCTGGGATATGAATGGCTGGATGCCGTTCTAACGCCTTTGCTCTTATTTGTGTTCATCTTGTTGCTCAGCGCTCTGACAGTCAGACATATTTTAGTAGCCAGAGGTGTCCGTAAGAGGCTGAGCGGTCAGAACAAGGGGGAGAACCGCATTGACCTGGAGATGCAGAGCAGGAGGTGGTCTGTGATCTTACTCTTCACCATATCCGGCATCTTCATCCTCCTGTGGTCGGTGACCGTTGTCGACTTCCTTTTCTATACCATTGAGGGAGTGGATCCCGGTAATGACAACGATTCCCAATAGATTTGGCAACATTCCGGTAACGTGCTGCTGACTTTAAGTTGCTGCACCAATACGTTTATTTATGGGGTGACTCAGTCCAGGTTTAGAGAGCAATTCATCAACGCAGCGAAATATCAGCTCACCTTAATTATTCCATTTATAAATACATAAAATATCTGAGTACCAGCCAGAGTTGGGTCGCTGTGAGAGAGACACAACACGGGAGCAGACCTCTCAGAACACGTGGGCCGCGCCCACCAGCAAACATGCTTTTTTAAAACTAAACCTACCCTTTTATTTTAATTCCTCCACATTCCCGTCGTCGCTCCGTTCTCCGTCACTTCCCTTGCTACAAGCCAATTATATACCAGTATCAATGAACATCGGTCAATGATCCCACCAACCGGTTGATATTGGGGATTGAGAGCAAACAGAGCACCCAGGGGAAATACCTGCAGTCACAGGGAGAAAGTGCGGCTTCACGAAGACCTCCCCCGATGTCGGGATGGGGCCTGGGTCACGGCCGCGGTGCGTCAGCAGCTCCATGGAGAGTTTTGTCTGATTGTATCCAACACCGGAACCTCCTGCAACATCCTCCTTCCAGCCAGCATCTATGTGTACAGAGATTCTGACTTCTACGGTCGAGTGGCAATGTATCCAGTGAGTTGGAGTCAACCTTGTGACGTGTTCACCTGCACAGGGAATGTCACCCAAGGGTGCAGTCATAATCTGCAGAAACTCAGTCGCTACATGACAATATGCCCCATTCTAAAATGCGACTGTGTTCGCCGAAGAAGGCACATGCCAGTGGCCGGGAAGTTTGTGAAGGGAATTTTAGGAGAGAGGATACATTTGCATTGGGAGAGGCAGGATGTAATTGAAGATAGCTGGCATGTCTTCAATTACTTAGGAGGTAACAAAACAGTTCAATGAATGCAGCGCCGGACTATTGTATCCAGGCAATTGAGAAATGGTTTTAAACGAAGCTCATGTTGATCCAGCGGTTCAAATGACATAGAATAAGATAATAAAACCATCGTATATGGTAGCATAATTGCGCCTTTCCTCCCATCTGGTCTGGTCCACCATTCACTCATAGTTGATCCGTTTCTCAACCTCAAATCCCGGCTTCTCCCAGTAACCCTTGGCCCCGTTACCCATCAAGAACAGCCAATCTCCACTTTAATACACCCAATTACTTGGCCTCCACAGCCGTCTGGGGCAACAAATAGCCCAGATTCTCTACTCTCTGCCTGAAGAAATTCCTCCTCATCTCAGTTTAAAGGGACGTCCCTTTGTTCTGAGGCTGTGCCCTCGGATCCAGACTTACCATTCAGTATCCCGTAGGTTTCAATGAGATCCCGCCTTATCCTTCTGAAGTCTCTCCAGCACAGGCCCAGGGACATCAAACGCTCCTCATAAATTAATCCTTTCAGACCTGTGATAATTCTTGTGTAACTGCACTGCATACTCTACAGGTCCAGCAAATCCTTGCTTAGATACGGTCCCAGAATTGCGATTATCCATTCCTCGGGGACGCTGGCTAACTGCAGTGATTCTTGAAAGATCACTACTGATGCCCGCACTAACCACTCAGTGACCTCTTACACAACTCTGGGGTGTAGTCCATCTGGTCCAGGTGTCGTACCCACCTTCAGGCCTTCCGACCTCCCCAGCACCTACTCCGAAGTAGAAGGGTCAGAGGCCTGGGGAGTGTATGGAACAGAGAGACTATAGTATAAGAACACATAACTGTCACGTGACCAGAACAACACTGACCCCGCTGGTCGGAGGACAGTAATTGCGCTTTGGATCGGAAGTGACATAAGTGTCAATGACGGTGTGGCTCCACCCCACCCATCAGGTGTGGGCATAGGGATTGGCTTTTTGGAGATGCACCATTGTCCTTGCACTAGGCTGACCATTGGCCGTGATAGGCACCTTTGTCCTTGACCTCCAAACCATTGGCCTGTCTAAATATCCTGGCTAGGCTCCACCCAGCCTCCTAGCACTATAAAGAGTGTTGCAATCCCCTGGTCTATCTCTTTCAACTGCCCCAGGAGTATTGAGACAACGCTGCAGAGACCACTCGTAAGAGTGGGAATCACCACGTTCAGGAGCGTCTTAGTCAGAATCCAGGGAGTGTTAGGGCCAATGCTTTTTGGGTCAAGGTATTCAGGCATTGAAGTGTTTATCCCTTAAAATGCTGTTCCTTGTTTATTGTGTGTTTGTTTGTGTGAGTGTGTGTGAGCATCTTATCCTCGTTGCAATCCCCCTTCACGTCCCCGGTCTCCTGCGTGTGTGTCAGTGTGCATATATTCCTATTCATTCTGTTCCCGCGTTTGCCTTTGTGATTAATCTATTTTTGGAATCCAAAGCCTGTGTCCAGAGTCCCCCATATTTAAGAATCCAAAATAACCTTTTCACACAACATTTGGCGCTGCGAGCAGGGTCTTGTAGATCTTGGCTAAAGACAGACGCAGGGGGAATGTTTTCGAGCTGGGGGTAAGAGGCCAGTGCAGATACAGAGTAGAGAATCCCTGGGTGGACAGACCAGAGTGAGTGATTTGGGAGTTTGGCTAGTATGCTGGAAAACCACGGGAAGCCAGTGGACTGGGCTAAGCAGTTAGATCCTCGTGGTGAGAAACTGGGACACCACGTGGTGGCCATCCTCCAGCAGTCAGATTTCCCCAATGCCACAGGGAGCCCAAGGTGGTGCTCTTTAGCTTTGACATTCCTTTTGAGGCGCCAGGTCGAGATTCCCGGCCAGTTGCAGGATACCTGTTTAGAGAAGGAAAAAAAATAGAGACCCTCCAGCAACGACGTTGCCACTGCAGGAGGCAGTTCAAACTGCCCAGACACGGGCCAACGACCTCGAGGTCCGGGATACCGAGGTGGCCTACCGGCTGATCCGGGCCCCAAAGGCACAAATCGCCCGCAGGTCTGGATGGCAGCCAGACCCACTTGGACCCACTGGTCCAGCGCGGCAACAAGCCAGACGCATGGCTGGCTGATGGGGATAAATGGATCGATACGCACGAGGAGGGGACGCCCGAGGAGCAGGGGCCCCTTCACGCCCGCCCTCCTCCCTGTGTACTCGAGCCCTCGTAGTCTCGACCCGTCCGCACTCGGTCCCAGGTCCGCCCCACAAGGGAGGGGAACAGAGATGAGGTCTTACCAGTGGAAAATACACGGAACCCTCCGAGATCAAGGAGACCCGAGATTTCTCCATCAAGAAGTTAACCCAGCTGGCGTATCGGTACCGCGAGCAGCCGGGTGAACACCTGGCCGCGTGGCTGCTCCGACTATGGGATGGGGGGCATCCAACGAATGTCTCTCCCATCAGGAGGCGTGCGCGCTGGGGAGCCTGCCTGACAAACAAAGCATTAATAATTCCATGCGGGCGCTGCCGGGGAAGACTGGGAATGATATTACACTGTGGAACTGGGTGGTGACCGCGGCAAGGACCCGGTACCCTCCCCTCATTGAATGGGATTTATACTGGCGACCCCAGTGGAGTAGGATCAGTGAGGGCACCGGGCGCTAGTGACAGGTATTTATGAGAGACCGCTGACCTGGACCTCTTCGAAAACACTACTTCGACCGGCGCACTATCAGGTTTCCTGGTCGCCACCGTGCGTTCCGAATTGAGATCAGTGGTCCTGCCCCTCATGTGACCGATTAGTGGGAAGACCGTACGGGACGCCATCACCCTCCTGGAGGGATTGGAGTATTTGAAACGAGGGACACCCGGCCAGATCCGCAGAGCGGAGACGAGGGCAATGATGCGACCTCCCTGTCCCACGCGCAAACAACTGTACCTAGATCTGTTGCGCGCATGGGTGGACTGCGCTGGCATTGGCGAGCTCCAGACCTCCGCTCTCCACGCGCTCTGGAAAAGCTTTGCGGGGTGAAGCCCGGTCCTGGGAAGAACCAGAGCCAACCTGGCTCCAATCCTGACTCAGGAGACGCCCCCAACCTCCAGACCATGTGGGCTGCTCCTGCAGATACTGAAGCTGCTTCTGCCTCTCCCAGACCTGCAACGGTCTCCCCTGCGCTCATGGCTCTGTTTCGGGACCTGCTGCAGCAGGAAATGTCTCATTTCCGCCAACAGTAAATACCCTCACCCAAGGAATGGCAGAACCCTAGTCCCCTCCCATAGGATGGATCCCCAGCGTGTCTGCTCTGTAACCCTTCTGCGCCCGGGGGACCTGAGGCCACACATACACGTAGCAATACACTGGGGGAAAGGGAATGTGCAGAGATGGATGGCACTTGTCGACACGGGTGCCTATCACACCATCGTACCGGAGAACCCCGATATTTGGAAGGGGCCGCAGATGCAGATAGAAGGGTTGGGGGGTTCCCTTTTGCACGCGAAGAAAGGCCAAGTCCGCATGGTTGTTGGGAACCAACCTCCTCGAACTGTGGCCGTTTTAATTGCGGACTCGGCCGAATGAAAACCGGGAATAAATATCTTAATGGTACAGTCTCTACACACCAACCGAGGCAAATTTAACTTTGAGGTCGCCCGAGCTACTGTCGTAGTCGGGCCCTCAAAATAGGAACCAGTTGTCGTTTCCCGTCCCCCCAAGTTCGTCTGCAGTCAGCAGTATATGGTACCGGGGGGAGATCAAGATATCACAGAGGCTGTGCAAGCCTTGCTGCGGGAGGGAGTCATTAGGCCCGCAGCCTCCCCTTTTAATAGCCCCGTCTGGCCCGTCCGTAAAAAGAACGTGTCCTAGCGCATGACGGTGGAATACCGGCACTTAAGCAACGCTGCATTCCCTCCCCACCCCCAATCGCTTCCGTAGTACCCGATATAGTCACCCGCGTGGAGAATATCTCAGGGCGCCCTCTCGATAGTCAAGTGGAAGTGGTATATCGCGGACCGGGCCGAACCCGGTCCGGAAGGGGTCAGCCGCCTTCCGAAGAGGTCATGTCCTTCATTCAGTCCCAGAACCACTCCTAGACATACCTGAGATCACGCCCTCCCCTGAAGCCTGGGGCCAATCTTTCGACACCCTTGACCCCGAACAGAGACTGAACGCCTGGTTCACAGACGGCTCCAGCTGCTGGAAAAAAGGGAAACAGCATTGGAAAGCGGCGGCAATTTATCCCGCCGCGGGGAAAACATTCACAAAAGAGGGAGCGGGAGGGTCCAGTCAATTGGCCGAGTTAGCGGCGGTAGCACTCATTTTACAGAAATCCACCGGACCATTTCATATCTATACCGACTCTTGGGCTGCAGCCAACGGCATGGCGGTGTGGATGGCACGGTGGCGCGAAAAGGGGTAGGAAATTCACGGACGCCTCTGAGGGCAGGAACACTGGCGCTATATATTGGGCCAAGCCGCCCAGAAACACATATCAGTCCACCATATGGATGCCCAAACACATATAAATACTCAGGAGGCAATCCATAATGCTGCTGTGGACCATGCTGCCCATATATGTTGCTCTACCGTTTCCCCGGCTGAGCCTGACCTTAGTTCCCTAGCTGCATGGGCACACTGTAAGACCGGACACCAAGGGGCTGATGGCACGCGTCGCTGGCAGAACAGTTCGGGGTCTCCCTTACAGTGGACCAGTGTAAGACACCTGTTGTAAACTGCCCTGTCTGTCAGCAGGTAAAACCACGAGTTTGGCCGACGGGGCCACCGGGTCACATTCGCCGCGGCACGGGAGCGGGTCGGGTGTGGTAGGTTGATTACATCGGAGCGCTCCCACGCCATTATAAAAAGCAATACGCCCTAACGATGGTCCTGATAGCGGTGCCCTGTGAAAGGGCCGACCATAACAGCATCATCAAAGAATTGCAGTACCTCTCCTCCATCTATGAAGTCCCATGGGAGGCACAATCCGATCAGGGCTCATATGTCGTGGGGGCCAAGGTACAAAACTGGGCGGCGGAGGCGGGGATCTCGTGGCTGTTTCAACTTCCCTACCACCCACAGGCATCATGCCTGATAGAAAGGGTGAACGGCCTTCTGAAGGAAACGATATGCAAACTGACGCCCTCCCGCACTCTGTGGGAGTGGTCGGGCGTGCTGCAGCAGTCTGTCGATCAGCTCAACACACGGCCCACTGGCCAAGGTCCATTGTCCATTATCCCGTCATCACCCGACATGAAAGACCCCGAAACCCCAGGGACCGAGGACTCCGGGAGGGTCTGGGTCTGACAGCTACACGGTCCCCCTCAGAAGGGGGAAGTCGTTGCGCACGGGTCGGGTACACTCGTTGGGTCGCGATACCGGGTCGAACTAACCTGTCCTGTCTCCATACCCAACATCTGACCTGCCGGGAATGAGTTTCTTTCCCCCCGGCTGCAGGATGATTGGCGAGACGTCTGCTCAAACTTACCTCGAAATTACCACGAACCCGCCAGCTACTTGAATATATTGGACTATTGAATATATCGAACCCCAGCACACGCCGCTGAAGCCAACGATTCCCTTGGATACTTGCAGAATGAACAGCTTACATCGACTTCTTTTATCTCGCCGTTGCGCCTGTCGGGTTCGGTATATCGTTGTTCTAGGTAGGGGGGCCGGACGGCAGTTCTCTATTTCCCCCACCGCTGCACATTCCTCCAAAGATTCCGACTGTGGTGGGTGTTTCAGGAAATGGCATTTCCCTTCATACAATTTGACCTCCACGTGAGTCCCAACCCTCAGAGCATTCCACAGTCACTGAGTACGCCAAGGAGACCTGGTGTAGACTACAGAATGAGCACAATCCCACTTTTTCAATTGGCCGTTGTGAGTTTCAGCAAGACTGGTATCCGGGTGCCTGCATAACTACTGCCCATGGTGCCGCTAAGCTGAGGCTCCCCAAACTCCGAATGGGACCCACTGAATTTGTGGCTACAGTAACTACCCGTGGACGCCTACAGTCCGGTGTGGTTCCTGTTTTCCAGTGTCTGTGGTATTCCGAATCCACGCTCGGTGAACAGGGGAAGTACCCAGCATAAAGCGGGTACAGGGACAGCAGGGCCATCGCGGAAGTGGAGAGGTTCTAAACGATAGCCTGCTCCCTTATTGCACAGCCAGACTGTCCCATGAGAAACAACGACGGCAGCGGAGCTGGCTGCCCTCAGGCTGGTAGCCGGGTAGAATCGGACGGCCCTGGATAATCCACTCTCTGCGGATATTGGTACATGCTGTGATTACTAAAGAGTACGGCACTCTTATCTCTGATAAACCCAGCAACCAACCTGGCTGATCACTTTAGGAACTAGGTGGGCAGAACTCAGACCGGGGGACCAGCTGCTCCAGCATGAGACTTTATGGGGTAACAGGTGGCCGTTTGGGTCACCGGGGGAATGTTGGGCAACTGTCATCCACTGGGCACTGGCCTCGTTTTAGTTCTTATGGCTCCTTGCATTTTCTGATGTCCTTGAAAATTAGTATTACCACATTTTGACACATATCTCTTTCCTTAGTTGTAGCTGTCATCTTGATTGACGTTGGTCTACATTCCGAGGGGTAGAATGTAGTATGGGAGCACATGGCTGTCACGTAACCGTAACAACATTGACATCGCTGGTAGGAGGACCGCATTGCTCTTTAGATCAGAAGTGACCACACCGTCAATCAAGGTGTGGCTCCACCCCACCCATCAGGTGTGGGCATAGGGATCGGCTTTGGAGAGGCACATTTGTCCCTGAACCTTCTTGAACATTGGCCGTGCAGGCATCTTTGTCCTGGACCTCCAAACCATTGGTCTGTCGAAATATCCTGGCTAGGCTCCATCCAGCATCCTAGCACTATAAAGAATGTTGCAATCCCCTGGTTCTCTCTCTTGACTGCCCCAGGAGTAGTATGACAACGCTGCAGAGACCCCTGGCAAGAGTGGGCATCACCACGTGGTTTGGGAGCATCTTAGTCAGATACCAGGGAGTGTTGGGGCCTTTGCTTGTTGGGTCAAGGTATTCAGGCATTGAAGTGTTTATCTATTAATAAGCTGTACCTTCTTTACTGTGTGTTTGTGTATGTAAGTGCGTTTGCGTACCTCATCCTCGTTGCGATCCCCCCTCCCGTCCGCGGTCTCTGCGTGTGTGTGAGTGTGCATATGTTCCTATGCATTCTGTCCCCGCGTTAGCCCTTGTGATTAAACTACTTTTAGAATCCAAAGCCTGTGTCCAGAGTCCTCCATCTTTAAGAATCCAGAAGAACCTTTTAACACAACATCAATCCTGTAATTGTGAAACATATTAGTCAAGAATGAGATGTGCGGCTTGTTCAGCATGGACACGCTGACACCCTGTACTTCCTTTCTGCAGTGCCAATAATTCTGCCTCTCATGGAAGTGCGAGTGGAATTCCTATCTATCTTGGTCTCTCGGGAAGATAAGTCCTGCTAACTGGCGCTCAGTTCCAACGCCTGAGAGATTACAGTATATAGTTGCTTTTACAGACTGTAAAGTAGGCTTCTAATCCAAAGAGAATATAGAGCTCTACTGAAGATGGAGGGCGTTTGTTGCCGTAATGAAGCATAATTTAAACTGTGCAACAGAAATGCCAATGGTTACGAAGCTAAGAACAACAATTTCACGTTTGGTGATAAACCAAATCCAACACCGTCAACTGAATTCAGATGACTCCTTCTCACAGTAACAGGGTAAACGGGCCGAGATGTTCCACGTTTCCCTGACATAGTAATTGGAAAACGTCAATGCGGATTGTAACCAAGCGACAACGACTTGTCCGTCAGTGTTTCGAATGAACATCAGTTTTATTGTCACTGACATACGTCATGAAAGTTGTTGTTTTGCGGCAGAGTACAGAGCAAGACATTAAAATTAATGTAAGTTAGAAAAATAATTAATTAGTGCAAAAGAGAAATAAAACAGCATTCACTTTCCACACAAAATATATACTGGAAACAGATTCTGGAATACAATATCATGGGATTGTCATCTGGAGACAACACTTCTTGTAAAATTAGCAGAAATAACGCTGAAAATAATACAATTGCAAGAAACGACACCAAATGTCACTGGTGAGAGGGGAAATGGGCGGGTGTTCAGTGGGAGATGTCCGGGTAAGGTCCACACTTTAAGAAGGGAGAGAGGAAAACCATAGATAATTGTAAGCCAATTAGTCCGACTTCAGTCGACGGATGTTGTTTACTTGGACTTTCCAGCAGGCCTTTTACAAGGTGCAGCACTTGAGGTTGCTGAACAAGACAGGACCCGATGGTATTACTGGTAAGGTACTAGCATGGATCGAAGATTGGCTGACTAGCGGAAGGCAGAGTGGGGATAAAGGGGTGCTTTTCTGCCAGTAATTAGTGGTGTTCCGCAGGGGGTCGCTGTTGGGTCCGCTACTTTTAACGTTATATGTTAATGATATGGATGATGGAATTGTTGGTTTTGTGGCCAAATTTGAGGATTATGAAAAGATAGTTTCATGATAAGGTAGTGTTGAGGAAGCAGGTAGTCTGCAAACGGACTTGGACAGGTTGAGAGAATGGACAAAGAAGTGGCGGATGGAATACCACGTAAGTAAGTGTATGGTCATGCAGTTTGGTGGATGGAATAAAGTTGTAGACAATCTTCCAAAAGTAAAGCGAATTCAAAAATCGGTGATGCAAAGGGACTTGGGAGTCAAGTGTATTATTCCCTAAAAGTTAACTTGCAGGTTGAGGCGGAAGCAAGGAGATCAAATATAACGTTAGCATTCATTTAGAGAGGAATATAATATAAACGCAGGGATGTAATGCTGAGGCTTCATGTGCTTTGGTCAGAGCATATTTGGAGTATTGTTAGCAGTTTGGGTCACATATCAAATGAAGGATGTGGAGGCTTTGGAGAGGTTTACCACGATGCGGACACGATTGGCAGCATGTGCTCTCAGGAGAGCATTGACAAATTTGTGTTGTTTTCTCTGGAGAGGCGGAAGTCTGGGGTGAGAACGGCCAAAAGTTTATAAATCATGAGAGGTATAAATAGAGTAGAAGATCGGTATTGTTTTCCCAGGGTCTAATTGCCTCATACCAGACGCATGCATTTAAGCTGAGAGGGGCTAAGTTCAAATGCGATGTGCTGGATAAGTTTATACGCTGCTCGGGTTGGCGGTGGAGGCAAATACGATGGAGTCGTTTAAGAGGCTCTTAGGTAGGTACATGAGAATGGAGACGTATTGATATGGTGAAGGGGAAGGGATTAGTTTGTTCAGGCGTTCATTTATCAGTTTAATTAGTTCATCACAACATCTTGGACCGAGGGATCTCTGCTTCTGCTGTTCTGTTCTGTGTTCTATCCTAGGGCAGCAATGCCCACTGTCCCTGAACCACGCTCCGATACTAAAGCCCGATCTGTCCAAAAAGGGCGCTCTGCCACAAAAGCCCACTCCTCTCCGAATACTCAATATGCCCCTAATGCCCGCTGTACTCCTAAAGCCCGCTCTGGCGCCGTCTGCTGTGGTTAGGACTGTGGGTTTTTAAATCCACTGACGAATTGCAAATGTTCATCCTTCTTCGCGAACGAGTGTGCTTTATATTGCAGAATCCACAGCAGCGATGTTCACGTTCATTGCTCCTGCACTAACAAGGTTATTCATTCCGTGAGTCATAGTAAACTCAGAGCGGAGCTGAAGAACGAGGAGAAATACCGCTGAATAAGGTGACTACGTTCTTTAAATCATAGACGGAGCAGATGATTCCTACAGTAGAATTACGTCATCGGTCACGCTTCCTCCCTACACTCACCACTTGGTTAAATGTGGAGCCATGGTCTGCAACTGAGCACTCGAAAATACCCATGGATTGAATACAGATGAATTTCACACACAGTTTACTCTCTCCAGTTTGGAGTCGCTCTGCAGCCAATTTCCCCCAAATATGTCAGGCTCACGTCAGCTGTTATATACCCAGAAGAACGCTGTGCAGAGTCTTGTAACTGTCAGGCCCTGTCCACTCAGGATCCGCTCTCTTTTCTCTATCCTATCCGCTGTTTCTCATTCTCCCCTTTGGTGTTGCTTCTTGTACTTTGCTCCCAATCTCTCTACGTGATGGTCCCTGTGTTTTTATCTTCCACCATAAACTCGTTATTTACTATCACTCCACTCGACACCAGTTTAAATCCGTACGTTTGCCGATGAGACTCAATTTTTCGTGTTGCACAAAGCGAAGTCTTACAATTATTTTTCAAATCTTTCCGTGAGCCTCTCCTGCTCATTTGATTTTCTCTTCCAAAACTGAACATGTTCGAACACTTTCGTCATAGTATTTCCCTAATTTGGAATTTCGAGACCTCTGCGGCAAGTGTCAGTAGCTTCCCAAATGAATAATTGGAGAGAAAATGTGTAGGGTGTTAGAGATACAGATAGAGACAACCGTTACATCTTGCGTTGAGATGATGAGATTGCGGGACAACGGAATTTCTGTGGAACGGGAGAGACCCAGCGGTTTCATTCTCAGGGATATTTCTCACTTTGTGGGTATCTTTATATTCAGTCGGCTGCTGTAATCCTCCATCCTTACTTCCCTCCCCAAGTAGCACACGATGGTAGGGTGTCACTCCCACAGCTTATCCCTTGTAGCTTTTATATCAGCCCAATTGCTTCACAACATAAAACATAAACTGGTATGTTGTGTCCCAGAAGTAATGAACTGCAGATGCCGAAAATATGAATCACAAACAGAAAAATATATAAAGGCAGAATCAGAGGAAAGGGAAGCTGACTTGGCTTCAGAGAAGTCGCTGAAAATATTTACCGGAGTGATTGCTAGGACGAAAACGTTTAGTTATGTAAATGGACCGGAGAAGCCGGAGTTTCTCCCCTTGGAACAGAAGAGTTTGTGAAGAGATCTGATTTAAGATATATGAAGTTATGAAGGGCACAGAGAGAGTAGACAGGGAGCGCGACTGAGACTCTGAATCAAGACATGAATCGGTCTGTGAAGAAGATGGGGACGAGTCAGTCGGAACGGGAGGGTGTGGTTCGGAGAGAGATTCCACGGGGTAAAATAGACAGAGTGTGGATAATGAATAGATAACTCTGTGCGAACAAATCATTTGGAAATCCTGGGACATGTTGCTTGTTGTGGTGAAATGGAATAGTGTGAGAGCAGGACGCTGCACTGATCCGTTTATCAACTTACCGGGAATAGGTGAGGGACAAGAAAGTTATCCCCATCTATTTTCAGGATATTTCTATGTTATCTGTCTTACTCTCACCGCCAACCTCACTTGTTTTGTCGTATTCTGTCAGTTTTTCAGGTAAATTAAAAAAAAACTACTGTGCAGAAACGGTGAATCTTATATTCTGTATTTTATAATGTAACAACTGTAAACCTTCGCAGATCGCTATACCACAAATCGGAATTGGATCAAAAGTTTGGAAGGTAATAGTGCTGCTTCGTCGAAGCCTTCCTGCCGCACATCATTTCAAATCTTCTTCCCCATCCCACACCGACCTGTCTTCCCTCGGCCTTGTTCACTGCCGCAGTGAGGCCAAACGTAAACAAGAATGTTGACACATATTCTAATCGGGTAGCCTACAACCCAATGGTAGAAACATAGAACTCTCTAATTTCATGTCATCTGAACTCCCCGTCTTCCTTACTCGCTATCAGTCCAGCAGGAATCTACTCTCCTTTTGTTCCCTTTTGCCATTCCCCCTTCCCGCTTCCAATACACATTATCCTCCCCCATCAGCGATCACCCACCCACCTTAATCTTGTTCCCACTATCACTAACCAGTTTATGTCTCCAAACCACCACCCCATCCCACTCTTTTCAGCAGCCTAAACCTCCTCTCATCTGTTTCCGCCTGCCTGTATAAAAGCGCCTTCTCAGCTCCCGGGCTCCATCTGTCCACCATCTGTTTCCAGTTGTCACTGTCTCTCCCTCCCTCTCATTTCTGTATTCTGGCCATATTCTCTCCACACGTTCAGTCCCGTTGCAGGATCTCAAAGCGAACCGTTGACTGTCTCTTTTCCTGCACAGATGATTCTTGAATTGCTGAGATCCTCCAGCAGTTTACTTCTGGATAGATACAAATAAACAGTGGCATCTGCTCGCTGTCAAGAGACGGGTTCAACGCGGAATTATATTTTGCTTATAAAGCCCATTTTTATGCAACATGGAACACAATGAGAAAGAATGGATATCTTTATACTGCTGTGAACAACTTTGCCCAACGGAAAATATTTTTACCGGGCAGTGAAGCTCACACTTCATCGAAATTGTTCGCACGATGTTCGACATCTCTTCACACTATGTAACACTTATCTACACTGGAGTAGTCAACTTGCAAAGAAATAAACAACGTTATGCACTTGGACACGATTCTTTAGGAATTCACAAGACATTATTTGACCATCAAGTTAATCTGCTTTTACACAGAGAACGATAACGTTTGTAGAACCGAAAATGTTTGTACACGACTGACATGTTTTACTCAATGTGGGATAAACTTTTGTACAATAGAGCCATATCTAAAAAAAGAAAACAATTGTTTCACAATAAAAAAATCTTCCATCCTCACGAATATTGTGCACAAAGGGCCTCAATGGTACACAATAAGGAAACGCCATTTGATGTCAGCAAGCATATTTAGCGTGGATCACCTGTTAGTTCCAGAGGCGAACGCCTGTCTACAGTGGGGCACATCCTTGTAGAGATGTATATTTATTGGGAGTCATCTTGAAGAAAATGTTTTACTTTCGTACAACATGGAATGCGTTCGACACAAAGAAGCTTCAAGCAACTGAGTAAATTTGAGGAAAATAAAATGAGTAGTAGATGGGGACTGTACAAAACAGGCAAGGAATCCTTCAATGGAACAGGAACAACTTTACACCACTGGAATTTCCTTTACACGAAAATCACGAATGCGGTGTTTCCGTCTCATTGCCCATCTGTCTCATCGCTTGTGAAAATTTTCCTGTTTCTGTCTGCTTTCCATGTTCTAAGATGAAGCAGTACAACACGCAGCCAGATCCTTCGGCCCATCGAGTCCTACTTACCATCGAAACCGTTGACAATGATCACATTTCTTCTCTTCCTTCCACATCTAATCCTGCCTAAGATCTCCAACCACTTGCCACATTACACAGACGTACTTGATCACGTCAATATTATCTGGGATCTCTTTCTCTACCCCTTCTCGATGTTCCTTATTTTTTCCGAAATAAACTTAGGATATCATCACCATGTTGGTTCCTGGTCCCTGTAATGTGCAACATGGGCTGTATTATACCACTAAAGGAGTGATATAAAACACTCTTTTCTGTTCTCCCCATTTTGACCATACTTTATTGTCTTTCTTCCCGACATTCTACCTTTCATTCCCTTCCCGTTGGCTGTTGCTTGGATCAAACACCAGTGCAGCTGAAGCTGGCATTGGCCATATGATATGACGAGACCGAGTTGTCTGTTCTCCGGATTAAAAATCGGGGGAACCTACTGAGTGTATATCTCTCGATGTACGATGGGGATGCAACTCAGTGACAAAGCCCGTGCTTCGCAAGTATGAATTCCTGGGTTCAACACCCAGCATCTCTATCCTTCTGTTAAGTATTTTTATCATGATTGATTTTATGTGTCAGGAGAAACAAATAACTCGACAGAGAAAGAGTCCATTCGCCTCGCCGAGTTCATGTCAGCTCCGAGCAGTGAACTCCAGGGATTCCTACGTGATCGCAAATTATGCAAAAACCATGCTCTCGGCCGAATCTATTCCGTTTCTCTTTGGAAGCCTGAAATGATTCCGTTTCCTAAAACCAGTAAGGTAGCGATTTGCATGTAACTCTTCTGAAAATAAGGAACCTTTTCCTTTCCTCTCGGATGATGATTTGCAGAACATTTTGCAACTGTGCCTCATGGTCATTGAACAATTTGCTGTAGGAAACCGCAACCTGTATGTGATGAACATAGACCAGTCAATACCTTTCAGACGTCTGTGAACCGTCAGCCAATTACTGCAGGAACGCATGACCAGCACTACACGGTGGGTAGAAAGGCCATTTTATGTGTCCATTCTCTGTATTGCCTATTTGGATGAGTTAAATCTAATGTAGTCATGGTCAAGCACAAATTTTCAACGGGAGGAAAGGTTCCAGTTGCATGAAGATAAACTTAAAGTTTACAGGAAACGTTGGCTGGAAATGACAATTCAAGGTTTCAGTGTCTGTACAATGAGAGTGAATTAAAGACATGATTCGACGAAGAACAAGAAACTACATAAGTTAGAATCTGGAACAACAAACAATCTGCTTGAGGAACTTAGCATATCGAGCAACATCTGTGGAGGGAAAGGTATCATCGACATTTCGGTTCATGAGTATGCATCAGGATACGTTCGGTTTCGCATACTCGCATGAAAGAGAAAAAAAAACATGTGTGACGACAACCTTCACCACCCCACGGATGTCAAGGTGTACAATTGGGAACGTATCATAATAAAGTAAAAGTTGCTTCAGGCATTAAAGCTTAAAATAGCACGGAGACGTGAGAAGACATGAATGCGCAAACTGCACTTGGAACAGAAATTATGACAGTAAAGTGAGTAGAAAATGCTGTCAAGATAGACCAAAGGAAATCCGCATGCCCTCTGAAAGGTTTTCGACAAGAAGATACAGAAGGGAAATCCGGAAATGTTGGAGAAGAAGAAAGTTGGCGCGGGTATTAAGTTGGATGGTGGCGATAACACTCAAAGATTATGGAATAACGTCTTCATTAACGCGGGGTTTGGGAAAACCAATTTCGAAGGACGTGTGAAACATTTCATGGGATATAACTTAAAAAAATGATTAAAAACACAGTTAGGGGTTTTGTTATCGAGTAAGTCACAAGGTCTGTATGGGATGTAGTCCAGTCTGTTTCAATAACCAGGAATCGAAACTGAAGGAGCTTTGCCGATTTATTTTACAATTACCTCTATTCTTATGATGAAAGAGACGCGCGACTATTAACCTTGCCCTGTAGTTTAAAGGGGGAACAATTGGTAAACCAATGAATTACAGATCACGTCGCTGGCTGTTTAATTATTGGGATCCATTCTTTGTGGTGGTGCAACCGTTAACGAGAGTATAAACCTGACAAGTTCATGACAGTCAGAATCAAGTTTTGAACTGAAGGTGGTCATGTACAAACTATGGCTTCTCTGAGGAGGTGGAATGATCATATCGATGAGGAAAATGCGTGTTATTTAATATAACGGAATTTTATACGGCCTTCAATCAGGATGTATTCATATTTAAGAGGAAATAGTTATACAAATGTTTATTCACGAAAGAATATGTGTAGAAAAAACGGACGGCACCTTGAGACCAATATTTGCGCCGAAATTACGATTTGAGCAGACCGAGACCAATAAGATCGTTAAAATCCAGAAGGAAAAGACCAGTGCAACACAGAAAAATTCAATAAGCAATGCAGTATTGCAACAGCTGACATTGATTTTCCACAGAACGGGCGCATTTTGATAGCACGCCCTCCCGCGCCATAAGAACGCGAGCAACTGGAAAACACAACCATCTCCGGGTTAGAAAAGCTTCATTTTTAAAGCTCTTTCACACTTCAATTGTATTGAGAAGGATGTTCGTCAAAACCACGTGTTCTTTTACCATGGAATCCATTGGATTCCGACATCCTTCACCTGACACCAGTAATTTGAGTCAGATTTCCCCAATAACCACAGAATGATGCACACTCATGTCTCAGAGGTCAATAATCCCATGGTTTAGAATATAATTCTACCAACAATCTCATCGCTAGTACTTTATTCTTTGCATCGGTTTCCCATCCTATCTAACCCAAATGATGCAGCCTTCGGTGAATAAAACAGGTGACCGATGGTCAGGCATATCCTTTCATGATTTACTGTATTTATCTTGAAGAAGGATACGGAATCTGGTGAGCTCAGCGAGGAGAACAGTGATATCCTGGAACGTATCGGCATTATGATTTTACAGGTTAACAGGGACAGGTTTACCACACAAAAGTTTAAGAGTATATGCAATTAACTGACACAGGTGGTAGAGACACGTACAATTGGAACGGTTAAAAACATTTGGATAGGTACCTGAATAGGAAAATATCAGATGGACATGGGCAAAACCCAGGAACATGAGTATCTTGCCGGCATACATGAGTTGAGCTGAAGGGCCAGATTCCGTCTGTATATCCCAATGATTCTACGAACGTTAATTTCAATACTCCGCCAAACTGAAATTGGAGTTGTAAGTTATTTACAGAGCTGCTCCTTTCATGTAAATACATTTTTCACTGCATTCTTCTGTTCTGTCCTGAATTTCCTTTGTGTCAGTGTGTAGATACATGTGTTGGGACACATACCAATCATTTGCAAAATATATCTGAATTCTTGCAGAATATATGTCGGGCTATTCAAATACTTGCCTGCATAAGAATAATTTTGTGCTTGCCACGTCTTTGAAGATATTACATAGGACATCCAATATAATATGAAATTGGTTGATATAGCGAACAACAAAATCATTGTTTTTCTCTGCTTCTCCACCCTTCTGGGGCGTAATCAACTATTCGAAACTTCTATTGTTTAAATGGAATCATTCCACGTTGACGAGCAGTACGAATCAAGAGTTCCTTGACGCTGACAAAATGAAATCTCAAAATTACTGGCCGACGTTTTTGATCCGGAGCAGGTTTGAATCCTAATGCTCTATGAGCTAGTCCAGAATGGGGTCAACAGGAAACACATCGGAGCCAAACACATCGACCAAAGGTATAGAAACGAATTCTGTGGGGTTACCAGTCTCGGTGTCTTCTGGAAAGTTGATGATTCTTATATTTTTCCTCCTGCTGCGTCCTTCCAGGTCGATGATCCTCTGATGTTGCTTTTCCAGGTTTTGCTTGGTCGTATTTAAAGTTTTTTCAAGTGAGTGAAGTTTGGCATCTCTCTCTTTACCAGCCTGGTCGCGTTCAGCAATTAGTTGCCTTTGTTTGGCATTCTCCTGGATGAAAATATTTTGTTTTTTCTTCGAAGTCCTGTAAAATGGACGTTAATTCGGCAAAGCTCCCGTCAAACTTTCTATCCAGATTAGAAATAGCTTCCAAAGTAGGTTGGTTTCCATTACCTTTACCATTAGCTGACGATTTAAATCTGGTATTCATTTTAACAGTTAAAAATCAAGATTAAACTTGTGCCAGTATTTTAAAAGACTTATTAAATAGTGGTAAATAATAGATTGAAAAGTACTTGGACCAAAGCCAAGTTATGACTTACTCCATCGAGGGCCACCAACAGACTGACTGTCCGTTTTTAGTCAATAAAATTAGAGCCAATATTGACATTGTTCCAGAGTTCTGCTCTCTTCCTCTTTCTCATGCGTTACCGGTATATATTGTTCGAGGTTGAAGGTTGTATCAGGTGAGAAATGTGTAACTTTACAACAACAAGCTGGCTGCGCTTTCAGTGAACCTTTCAGTTTACGTCCACAAGCATGTCTTTTCAACCTAAGTCAACAAGTGAGAACTTTTGTATTATACCTGTGTCAATATCTTTCCAATATTAAGAATAACGAAAATCAATATCTCGATTTCCGCGTTGACGATATTTTACAAGTTTTGTTTTATCTGTGGTATCACTTACCAAACATGTTATGCCCGAAGTAACCATTTACCTGACTCCAGCCTGTTGCCACAATCAGTGATCTCTTCAACATTTTCAGTTCCAACACTGGGCCAAGTCTCTATCACTGGGACAATCAGCGGCTCACTGGTATGTTTTGGACTTCAGGTCCCCCGTTGAACACTGCTGGAAAGTAGCTGATGCAGCCTCACTCCGCTCCGCCGTTATCCCCCAGATGGAGTGTAACAGCAGAGTCCGGACGGACTGCACTTCCTCGCTAAGTTTATGAGGCAGCCAATTCCAGCACAGAATGGAAGGAATGGGAACCATTCGGCATTTTTCAGCAGATTTGTCAAATGAAATGGGTCGGTTTTGATGCGGTTGGAATAACTCTTTTTTTTCAGTTAATTTAACGGCGATTGTGAATTTTGTCTCGGGGAAAATGTGGACTATCCAAAGGCATCACCCGTTACCTGGTGGGAATGGCAACAGCAGATGTCATGGTGGTTGTCGTTACTGATCTTGTGGAGCAGACTAATTATATTTATATTTATGCCAATTTTTTGCACCTTACCCAGATTTATGCCTTGATCCTTCCTCTGAGGATTGTAACCAGGGACTGTTCCGGTTTGGCTTTCAGTGGGTTTCACGCTCGATCCCTCCATCGCAATTTTTTGTCAAATACTACTGGATCGATACTGCACCGAGAGAACTTCAAAAATTCAATTTTAGTCCTAAATTTATATCTGCGATTAAAATGATTTATTATGCACCTATGGCTTCAATACTTACTAATAATCAAAGATCTCCTTTGTTTAGGCTTTTTAGAGGTACTAGACAAGGCTGCCCGTTAAACCCTTTATTATTTGACATTGTTTTAGAACCTTTGGCTATTGCATTTCGGGATTCTTCAAATATATGTGGTATTACCTGTGGACAGAAGATTCAGAAGATATCTCTTCATGCAGATGACCTGTTACTTTATATTTCTAATCCGTATGAATCTATCCCGGCAGTATTATCACTACTAGATCAGTTTAGTGTTTTTTTTCTGGCTATAGATGAAATTTTAATAAGAGTGAACTTTTACCATTAAATATGCAAATTCCAATGTATCGCCAATTACCTTTTAGATTGGTAACTGATTATTTAATGTATTTTGGTGTTAAAATTACTAAGAGACATAAGGACTTATGTAAAGCTAATCTACTGCCTTTAATTGACCATGTTAAACAATTATTTACTAAATGGTCCCCACTGTCTCTATCATTAGTAGGCCGAATTAATGCGGTTAAGATGACTATTTTACGAAAACTTTTATATTTATTTCAAGCGTTTCCAGCTTTTGTTCCGAAATCTTTTTTTGACACTATTGATTCTAAAATTCTTTCATATATTTGGCAGAGTAAAAACCCATGCAAAGTGAGAAATATTTACAAAAACTAAAAGACGATGGTGGTATGGCCCTGCCTAACTTTAGATTATATTATTGGGAAATCAATATTATATATTTAATTTTTTGGACACAAGATTCAGATGTAATTCAATGCCCCAAATGGGTACACTTTGAATCCCATCAGTACTTGAATTTTCATTAGTTTCTATTTTAGGAGCTCTACTTCCTTTTGCACTTACCAAATTAAGTAAACGTATGATTAACCCAATTGTTAAACATACAATACCAATATGGTTTCAATTTCGTAAATCTTTTGGATTGAATAAATTTAATCTATCAAGTCCCATTCAATCTTTTTTTTTCTTTTATCCATCTAGAGTTGACTCAGCTTTTTCCATATGGAAAAGGAAGGGAATGGCATGTTTTCGTGATTTATTCATTGATAACTGTTTTTCATCTTTTGAACAATTGTCTAACAAATACAATTTGCCTAGATCACACTTTTTTCGATATTTGCAAATTAGAAATTTTTAAAAAGCTACTATATCCGCTTTTCCCACACCTTACAAAACTGAAACTACGGGAAAAAAAGTTTTGGTTTTAATCCTTGTCAGAAGGGCTTGATAGCAATAATTTATGATGTAATTGTGAAAACTCGTTCAGAACCACTGGGCAAAATTAAGAATGAATGGGAAAGTGAACTCCAGACAACTACACCTACAGAGACTTGGAAGAAAATTCTTCATTTAGTTAATACATTTTCAATGTGTGCCAGGCATTCTTTGATACAGTTTAAGGTAGTTCACAGGAATCATATATCAAAAGATAAGCTAGCTCGTTTTTATCAACATATAAATCCTATATGTGACAGATGTAAATCGAATGTGGCTTCTTTTACACATATGTTTTGGTCCTGTCCTCTTTTGGAAAAATATTGAAAAGATATTTTTAACATTATTTCAAATGTATTGAAGATTGAATTACAACCTCATCCTGTCACTGCAATTTTTGGTTTACCAAGGATAGAATCTGGCCATCTATCTCCCTCGGCTAACCGTATGATTGCCTTTGTTATATTAATGGCCAAAAGATCCATTTTGCTTAAATGGAAATATCCAATGCCCCCAACTATTTTTCAATGGTTATCTTAAACTATATCATGTTTAAACTTGGAAAAAAAAATAGTAGTGGTACTGTTGATCCCTCGCTTAAATTTGAGGGATTTTGGAGTACATTTATTCAATATTGTCACGTTATAGATTTAGAGGAACGGAGTTGATAACATAATATTGCTCTGTTTCTTTTGAGAAATTTTAGTCCAGTTTTTTTTTGTTTTTTAATTTTTTTTTCCTTAGCTTAGTTTGGTTTGATATATTGTTTATAATTTTTCTCATTGTTTTGTTTTTTTATTTTTTTATATATTTCATAATAAATCTTTTTCTTTTATATTATATTCAGTCACTAACAAATCGTTGGATCTGCAGATTTTTTTATACTCTATTGTTCTTTATGATTATCCATGTCATGATTGTTCTCCTGATCTCTTTGTATTACATGTATAAACATTGATATTAATTTGAAAACTAATAAAAAGATTGAAAAAGAAAGAAGATGGACATCCAGTTGTTCAAAATACGCTAAAATAAAATCAAAACATTCACATGCTTGAAACATCTTCATTCTGGAAGCACTACTCAGAAGATGCAGCACCTGTGCTGGGTATGAAGAAGACTATTCTACAGTGCAACATATACAGACGGAAGACGGAAGCATGCACACAGCAACCAGCTCCAGTATCTTACCAGTGATAGCAACAGCTGCAAGTACAGGATAGAAAATGTTCGCGATATAATAAATTGCTGGATATCCCATTTTCTGCGTGAAGCATCAACGTCCCAACTGCTCATATGAACCAGTGATTGGCTCATCAAACTCTTACACAAGAGATGGAAATTCCACTGAGACACTTAGTATGACCATCTCCTCATCACATCAGGCACAACCCACTGAACAAACACTTACGATAGGCTACTTTTATTCATTGTGTCATTGTGTGATGAATTTGACTGCTCACGAGATAGTAGAAGTTATTAATTAGAACATGTTAACACTTCTCAAAAGAGTATGCAGAAAGTTTAATTCGTACAATACGTGATTTAAGCTTCTGAAACAGAACAATTCTTTGGATAAATATTATTTATAAAATGGACACTCAGCTTGAAATATGTATCATTTGTAACAGTTGGCGGAGCTGCTTCCGGTTCTGAAAATAAGAAAGGGAGTTTAGTTTGGCGGGTGAAATGAAGTCCACGTCTTCCTTGAAAGGGAAGATTAATTCCTCCCTTTTGTTTTCGTGGAGCTTTCGTGCTGAAGGTCAGAGTAACAGCTGAAGACTTTAACATATTATCCTCGAGCTGTACTTCTGTGGTATGTCCCTCGCCGTGATAACACCTCCAGGAAATCCTGCCGGGCCAGTTCTTGTTGTTTACGCTGACAAATTCACATTGTGATCCATTATCACTGCGTCTCAAAAACATGAAACACCCCGCGCCCATTTCCCCATCCATTGTCCTCTCACGATCCAATTCATCGCCCATCCAATTGTGTTGTAGAGCTGCAAATGTTCTTAAGTTAATTCACTACTCTTCATCACCTTTTGAGAGCAGTACCTTCTGATAATGCAGCATACCACTATGCATCCCTTGTGGAACCCTGACTGATCTACAGTCCTGGGCACGTTGGAGAAAGTCCCACAACGGGGACCAAGCTTGCGCCGCTCACACCCTTTGAAAACTCTGGTTGTGTGGTGATCCCTACCAGATATACATTTCCTTTTGACTCCAATATTGCAGTGTGTTACATTTATCCACAATATGTGAGCAGCTGCCACTTCTTCCGAACGTTCTTCATCCTGATTACTGCTCCGACATTTTATTGTCAACAGCACCCTCTTTCGCGTAATTGGATTAATTTTAGGCCTCTCGCATTGGTTTGCTTTGTTGATTTGTTTGGGATCTGTGCAACAATCTGGGATCGACCAAGGCGGCATTTATAACCAACATCAAATTGCCGCTGAGACAATAGTAGTTAGCTGCTCTCTGCTGGCGGTGTATGGAACACATTGAACGAAGTACAGTGTAGAACTCATGATAGATTTCCAGATAAACAGTGTGTGAATTGCACAGGATCTCGCAGGTGGTAATGTTTCCCTGCACCCACTGTCATTGTCCTTGGTGATAGAGGTGCTGCCTGGATTAACATTGCACATGGTTACACTGCAGACACTGAACCTCTGTGGTAATGGAAATGGAAATTTGATGGTGCGCCAATCAAACAGGTTCGTTTTGTGGACTGGATCAAGCTTGCATAAATGGAGAATATTACAGCAAACTCCAGCCCTGTTCTTTCCAGATGTTGCAACGAAAGGCGGTGGTAAGTGCTGAATCGGAGAGCAACTATAACCATTTCACCATATTTCACCTTTAATCAATGCGTCATGTTGCAAGGCAGTTTCAAACTCAATTTGCCTTCCGTCTTGAAGCCCATGGGCTCTATCCTTCCAGACGGGTCTCTCATAAAGTTGATGTAAAACACAGTTCATTCCGCTGAGGTCAATGGCATGATTGCAGCGCACCGACGTTGGTGCACAGTTCGTTCGGCTTCGGAACAGGTGATGAATTTAATTTTGTGCAGGTTGAGGAAGCAGTGCCTTGGGAAATCTCTGCCCTTGTATCAACAGGGCTGATTTGAAACGAGAGTAACAGTTCCCACGAACCTCGTGGAAGCTGCGAATGTAAAGGCGCAATATTCCCGGCAGCTGAAATTTTCTGCTGGCTTTAACTCACACGCATATACGGATGTCATGCATGCATTTTATATTTTTGCAAATTCCTGGAATGTAGGAGTACGGTGGTAAATGTCTGAATCACGGACACCTTTCCGGGGGAGCAGCGGAACGAAGGGCAGGACTGGAAACTCAACCGCCAGGATGTAGAAACCACGCGTGTTGTCAGGATGGTCTATGGATGTAAGACCTGAGGCGCTATTGCACTATTGCACGTTATAGCTAAAGTGGGGCGATATTCAAAAGTTTTCAAATGAGGGCACAGGGGTAGAACTCAGCCACACAAGTTCAATTACTTTGGGGCGGAGGAAGATGAGGTAGACCACCTCCCTCCTAACTCGCAGCAAGAGCTAGAGGAGCAGATATTCAACCAAATCACAGAGGTGTAGGAGAAATTGGCTATGGTTCCAGGTGATTCCAGCTTGTCTCACGTCAACTGCTATCACTTTAATCTAAAAGCTGCGGATGAGGGTGGAATTTTGAAAGTGCATCGAGGAGAGTTTTATGAGCCAGTTTGTCAACGGCCCAACAGAGATAGGGCAGCACCGCACCCATTCTCAGGGAATGCAGCAGGGCAAGATGTTGGAGCGTCTGGGAGAGTATTTCAAGGTAGAGACGATAACTGTTTAATATTTAATGCTGTTGTGGAAAGGGATGAGGACCGTATGCAAATTAAGTTCATGTATTTCAATGTCATAAAACAGGACCTGGGAAAAGTGATCGGAAGCAGCAACTTGCAGGTAAGTCCACGTCAAACATGAAGGGTTCATGCAAAAGTGAAACTACAAATGGGAGTTCATGGCCATTGTATAACCGTGAAGGTAAAAGTTTGGACAGAAAATCGAACCAACCCTATTTTGTCCAGGTAAAGTTCCAGGGGACTGCAGGATCACGAACGATGTCGCCTTATTCAAGAAGAACCGAAAGAATAAAGCAGGTAATTGCAGTACTGTGAGTGTGACGTTAATGGTGGGGACGTTATTGGTAAAATCTCTGATGGACAGGATAAACCTGCATCTAGAAAGGCAAGAGCATGGTCAAATTAGTCAGCGTGGCTTCGTTAGGGTTCGACTTGTTGACTCAGATGATTGTTTTCTTGTAAGTTCAGGGAAGTCCCCGACTTACGAACACCAGAATTCCTAACGCCCGTACTTACGAACCGATCTTCGTGGTCGGTTCGTAAGCGGGCAGGGCCGCCGATCCTACCACGGCGGCGGTACACCTTCTTCGGACCAACCCCGTACCAGGTGCACGTATGCCAGCCGGGGAACCCCGGGCCAAGTGCGTTTGTGCCGCTGGGGTCATGTGCGGACGCGATTACCGGCCCAAGTGCGCATGCGCGGACACTGTTCCGAGTGACATACAGAATAGGGTTACGAACAGTCTCATAAAAGGAACTCGTTCGTAACCCGGGGACGTCCAGATATGTTGATGAGAACACTGTATTTGATGTCAGTCAGGCGTTTCACAGTATTCCACTTGGAATCAAAGAGTCATCAAGTCAAACAGCACGGACACGGACTCTTTTGCACCCAGTGTCCCACAGAGCAATCGGTTTACCGGTATCCCTTTTTCCGTGAAATCGCCCGTGGCCTTCAGTATAATTTCGTTGCAAGTGATCATCTAAATCCTTCTTAAATGTGAGAACTCTTTCCAGAATGTCGCTCTTGGTCAGTGCGTTTCAGAATTCAACCCAGTTTGTGCAGGAAATTCTTCAAGTCAACGCACTTAAAGCTTCGTACTTTAAGACGGCGTCGCTGTCAATCGGCTCCTTGCCGTGGGGAAATGTTTATCATTAGCTGCCCTATGTCTGCCCCTGAAAACTTTGTATACTTCCTTCAGTTCTTATTCGCCTCGCCTTCTCTTCTCAAAGGAAATAAACCCAAACCAAGCTGTCTGCTCATTGTGGAAACACTTTATCCCAGGAAAAATCCTGTCGAAACTCCTCTGCACTCTGTCCAGTTTAATCACATGATTAAAGGAGGAATGAGAAAGAGAAAACCCCAGAGCTGTCTCACACTGAACACACTGTCACTAATACGAGACCGATTGTGTCAACAGACCGGAAATGGACGACAGGTATTCTGGAGACCGATGTGGCTGACAGCGATGGGGAGGGTCGATTATTTAAAATAATTATATACGGTGTGAAAGTTTCAAAATCGACGTATTGCTTACGTGGGAACTAATATAGGCCACCCAAGGACAGGACTGATGAATTGCCGCGATATGGAGTGAGTGAGGGCAGGAGACGCGATGTTTCAGATGTCCTCTTTTTTATGGTGACGGGAACAATGAGTCTGACCAGGAATGCGTGGCATCTTAATTGCGCAGGAACAAAAGTTTCGATGAGGCCATGAACACTGGAGGAAGTAAAGCACGTCTGGATTTGGGAGATCTTACAGAAGGTAAAGTAGGCAGTCTCCGCTGTAATGTAGGTCAAAATAATGTCAGACCGAAATATTACGATCAGCCTGGTTAAATTTCAGATGTGACCAGAGACATGGATGCATGTGCAGGCAACAGAATGTATCGGTGAACTGAAGATGGCAGCCCTGGTTTACTTGCTCTTTTGTTTTAGGGCTTCGTTTTCATCCAACACTGGATATTCAACACAGAGATGAGACATATTCGTCAGTGTTCGAGTTCAACGTGATCGGCACCATGTTCTCAGATGATGTTGCGAACAGATAGCAGGTAGGTGAGATGGAGAAGAGGACCAAGGGGAGAACCTTGGAAGATGCCTGCGATAATTATTAAGCTGTAGGAAATAGAAAATGTCATTTTTTTGCCAATGACCACAGCCAAGCCAATGTGGTTCTGTCAAGCTGGAGAGATGTTAGTAAAGTATTCAACTGTGCGAAAATCTGTAAGAATGAAGAGGGAGAGATTACTTTCGTCACAGTCATTTCAGATGACAATAAGCAATTCAATGACCATTTACTAAACTGCTGAATTAAGCTTCTATGTGGGCAGGAGAACTGGATCTTTTTCCTTTGCTCCAGAGTGAGCCTGACAGCGTGCAGAACACAACGAGAAGTGTTTACGTCAGCATTGCCCGTTACATATTGAATGATCAATTGGAAGTAAAGTATGTTTGTTTTACCTGCGCTGTAATCATGAAATATATCATGCGATAACTAGATGTGAGACTTATTCGGGAGGGACTGGCCAAACCCCGACACATCCTCTCAGTGTCAGCGATAATTCTGTCTCTTATGGAGGAGCGACTGGAATTCAAAAGATACAGATTCGATCCTGGATTATTGGGCAGACTTGTCCGACTGCCTGGCACGCAGACACAGTGCCTGGGAGATTCGAGTGCAAAGCTGAATTTACTGGCTATGAACGTGATCTTCGAAACCAGATGGAACATACATTACTCCTGAAGATTGTGGTTGTTTGTTGCTGTGGTGAAAGGGAATTCAAAAAGGACAAAGATATGCCAGTTGTCAAAACCAGCAACAAGAGAAACACACTGAACATGATTTAGTGTTAAAAACTATTTTATTAATCAGTACTTATGATAATATGTAAAATAAAAGTAAAAATGTTAGTATGTTAGAATTCAAGAATGTTAAACCTCGAACGTTAACCCCAAAACTAAACTCTTCGTGTGTGTGTGTGACAAAGTCCAAAACTCCCAGTTCCTGAATGGTTCTTAAAGTTCAGTTCCGCAAGCCATAAGGTGAAACATGAGCAAGGGCTTCTGCAACAACCACCGTTGTCTGAAGATAAGATGTAGATGTAGAAAAACATAGAGAGAGTACATACGAAATCCAAATGTTCCTCGATGGAACCCAAACGACACTTCAGTGTTTACTCGGTAGTGACTTCCTCACCCCGAAAGCATCCGAACCGTGGTCATCCACACACAAATACCTGTTTCCTTCTACAGGTCAGCAACAAAGTGAACTCCACCGGATTACTTCCAACTTCCATACATGGGTTTCAGTGGCAAACACAGTTATTGTTTCTCATCCATCGATAGAGAAAACAAGCAGGCTGGTGTCTCTCTCCCTTCTCTCTCTCTCCTTGTTCTTCTTCTTCAACAACGTCATTACGTCCTTTATCTTCTATTGACGTAAGCACGCCCCACACACACATACACACACACTCTCTATCTTAAAGGGACTTTCACTGAGTCCATAACACCTCCCACCTAAAAAAATTTTTTCCCAAGAAACATTCAACCGCGCATACAGTTAGTAATGTTAATAATTATCATGCTACACAACTACAGACTATCAGATTAGTACAGATACATGTTTCCCATTTAACATCGGGGAGGACAGTCAGCAATCACATTATCTTTGCCTTTAATGTGAGTTATCATGAGATCAAACTCTTGCAAAATTAAACTCCAGTTTAACAGCTTTCTGTTCTTGTTTTTGACTCGGCTCGGAAACACCAATGGGTTATGATCTGTATATACAGTCAATGGTTTCTGAGCGGTGCAAACATATACACTGAAATGTTGCAAGGCTAAAACAAGCGACAGTAATTCTTTCTCTATGGTGGAATATTTCTTTTGATGCTCAATAAATTTCTTTGAAAAGTAAGCTACAGGATGGTCAATATCATCAAGGTCACCCTTCTGCAACAACACAGCTCCTGCAGCTTCATCACTGGCATCTACGGCTAATAAAAATGGCTTTTCAAAGTCAGGTGTTTTGAGCACAGGATGGTAGCATAAAATGGCTTTCAGCTTCTCAAATGCTTCTTGACAAGAATCTGTCCAAACAAACTTTACTCCCTTCTTCAGAAGATTAGTTATGGGAAGAGCAATATCAGCAAAATTTTTGGTAATATCCAACCATTCCCAAAAATCTTCTAACAGTCCTCGTACCTGTGGGAATAGGGAACTCAGATATTGCTTGAACCTTTGCCTGAACAGGAGCTTGCTTGCCTTTACCTACAACATAACCAAGATACGTCACAGTGGCATGGCCAAATTCACTTTTAGCTAAGTTAACTGTAAGGTTAGCCTTGGAAAGTCTTTCAAACAACCTTTCTAACGCAGAGATGTGATCTTCCCAAGTATCATTCCCAGTCACTAAGTCGTCAATGTAGGCATCTGTATGTTTTAACCCATGAATCACTGAATTAATCATTCTTTGAAATGTGGCCGGAGCATTTTTCATTCCAAATGGCAAAACATTGTATTCATACAATCCAGAAGGGGTTACAAAGGCAGAAATCTCCCTTCCTCTATCTGTTAATGGAACACACCAGTACCCTTTTACTAAGTCAATCTTTGTAAGAAATTTTGCCTTTCCCACTCTATCTATGCAATCATCCACCCTAGGAATAGGGTAAGCATCTGACTTTGTTACAGCATTCACTTTCCTGTAATCTGTGCAAAATCTAACAGTTCCATCAGGTTTAGGTACAATAACACAGGGCGAACTCCAATTTGAAGTAGAATGTCTAATAATATCATTTTCCAACATGTATTTTATCTCCTGATCAACAAGTTTACTTTTTTCTACATTCATTCGATATGGGTGTTGTTTGATTGGTTTTGCATCCCCAACATCAACATCATGGGTAATTATCGATGTTCTGTTTGGAACATCTGGGAACAGATTTTTAAATTTTAAAATTAATTCTCTCATCTGTGTTTTGTAAAACTTGTAAATGGTCCAACTTCGTTTCAAGGTTCTCCAGGATATTTTGTTTTTTTTAGTTTTGATGGAACAATATTTGGTCTAAATTGGCCTTCCTCAACATCAACATCAGGCATTCTAGAAAACAACCTTTTACACCATCCACCAAGGCCACAACTGAATCCCTCTCATAATAAGGTTTTAGCATGTTTACATGACAGAGTTGTGTTTTCTTGCGTCTATCTGGTGTTTTGATTATATATGTTAAATCAGTCACTCGAGATTCAATAGCATAGGGTCCAGAAAAACGAGATTGCAAGGGATTATTTTGGCAAGGGAAAAATACCAACACCTTTTGCCCCACTGCGAATGTCCTAGGCCGAGCACGTCTTTCAAAATATGTCTTCATTCTTATCTGGCTGGTTTTCAAATTCTCTCTCGCTAGCTGGCAGACTCTCTCCAACCGAGTTTTAAATTTTTGGACATGGGGAGGTCTCCATTTCCTCATTAACACTCCATTTTTGACATAACATCCAATTGGCACTTTTTTAATCTCCTCACATGAGAGTGCTTTTTCTTTCAATTCTGTCAACTCAGGGTCCTTTGTCTGTTCCACCATAAAATCCTTCCTCGACAAAGACAAATCTTTAAATTCAGGCTCACTATAAGGATGTTGATCCTCCAGTGAAGACAGAAAAGTCTCAGATAAGGCATCATAATTTTCTTCCTGTTTAGGACTGTCACAAGGAACCACATCAGACTGCACAGGACTGTCGGCCTAGGCTAATTCTTTAATTCTAGCTCGAGTCACCGCACATGATGGGTAAACATCTGGATCATTCTCAGACTCATCAATCCTTGGTTTGGTCGTTAACCGTACCACAGGAACAATTTCTCCATCTGCAAGGTCATTTCCCAATAACAAAGAAACTCCTTCCACTGGCAACCTAGGTCTTATCCCTATCTCGACTGGTCCTTCTACGAACTTTGACTTTAAAATCACCCTGTAAAAAGGGACAGATATGGTGTCATCTGTAACGCCTCACACTAGATTTACTTCACCAGTGTCAGTTTCTTCACCAAAATTTAAAACACTGTATAGCAAGAGAGATTGACTAGCCCCAGTATCTCTAAGAATTTTCACTGGCACCTGGGGTGACTCATCATTCAGTGAAACAAAACCCTCTGATACATACGAATGGAATTCTTTTCTCACCTCCTCCAACTTTTCCGCTTTTCCCTCTTGCAAGGACACATCTTTAACAGCATCTCCTAAACCTTTTTGATTTTTAATTGCCTAAAAGCAAGCATTGGGCACAGCTTCCTTTCTTTTCTTCAAAAGGGCACAATTAGATATCACGTGGCCAGGTTTCCTACAGTAATAACAAGTACGCTCAACAGATTTCTCCAGCCCTGGCTTCTTTTCATCTTTTCCTTTTTGATTACCTCCCAATTTAATCTCTGGTTTACCTGGATTGTCCTTGTAACACTTTTGAAAGGTTTTAGGTTGTCCCCATTTGGATTTATGGGTTAAAGCATAATCATCTGCCAACCTAGCAGTTTCTTGTAAAGTTTCCACTGCCTTTTCATTTAAATATGTTGTTAATTCAGCTGGAACACATCTATTAAAGTCTTCCACCAGTATCAATTCTGTCAATTTATCATAATCCCCATCTACATTTTTAGCCATGTACCATCGTTCAAAACATATTCTCTTTCCATTGGCAAATTCCATATAAGTCTGATCTGCAGATTTCCTCAAGTCTCTGAATTTTTGTCTGTAAGCCTCAGGTTCCAATTCATAGGCCTTCAATATAGCTTGTTTTACCTTGGTATAATCAGCTGCATCCTCAGCAGACAAAGCAGAATAAGCTTTTTGAGCTTTACCTTTAATCACACTCTGTACCATAAGAGCCCATCCTTTCCTTGGCCAGTTTGAACTCACAGCAACCTTTTCAAAATGTTGGAAATACTGATCAACCTGATCTTCTTCAAAGGGAGGGACTAATCGAACCTCCCTGCTGGCTAAAAACCCATCATCAGAATCAGATTCCAAACTCTTTCGCTTCATTTTTAACTCATGCTGCCTCTGTTTTTCCTTCTCCTCTGCCTCAAACTTTAACCGAATTAGTTCCCGTTCCCGTTCAGCCTCTAACTTCATCCGAGTTAAATTTGTTCGGCCTCTAATTTATTTTGTTCTCGTTCAGCGTCTAATTTCCTTTGTTCTCGTTCAGCCTCTATCTTTGCCAGCTGCACCTGTGCCTCAGAAATTGCTATTTCACTGCCAGGAAACTGTTTTAACACTTCCTTCTCAAACACCTTCTTTTCCACATAATGGCCAGCTATCAGTCTCTGAATATCTGCCTTTCACATAGACTGCTTTACTTCTGTAAGGTTTAGCCTTGTAGCAATCTTTATCAAATCATCCTTTTTCGCCACCTCCAATCACTTTTGGGTTGGTGACTCCAAAAATGCCTTAATATCCATTGCTGCTGGTTATCACACACACACGCCAATTTAAAAAGAATTTATCAGTCCTCCCTCAAAAATCTTTGGATTGAATCCCGAACAAATCTTGTCAATCTGGGGAACGATCCCAGATTACACTCGTTAATCTTTGGATTGGATCCCGGACGAATCTCGTTAACCTTGGGAACTATCCCGGACGAGCCCCCAATTTTGTCACGAACCAGCAACAAAAGAAACACACTGAGCATGATTCAGTGTTAAAAAACTATTTTATTAATCACTACTTATGATAATACGTAAGATAAAAGTAAAAATGTTAGTATGTTAGAATTCAAAAATGTTTAACCTCGAACGTTAACCCCAAAACTAAACTCGTCGTGTGTGTGTGTGACAAAGTCCAAAACTCCCAGTTCCTGAATGGTTCTTAAAGTTCAGTTCCGCAAGCCATAAGGTGAAACATGAGCAAGGGCTTCTTCAACAACTACCGTTGTCTGAAGATAAGATGTAGATGTAGAAAAACATAGAGAGAGTACATACGAAATCCAAATGTTCCAAGATGGAACCCAAACGACACTTCAGTGTTTACTCGGTAGTGACTTCCTCACCCCGAAAAGCATCCGAACCGTGGTCGTCCACACACAAATACCTGTTTCCTTCTACAGGTCAGCAACAAAGTGAAATCCACCGGATTACTTCCAACTTCCATACTTGGATTTCAGTGGCAAACACAGTTATTGTTTCTCATCCATCGATAGAGAAAACAAGCAGGCTGGTGTCTCTCTCCCTTCTCTCTCTCTCCTTCCTCTGACTTTTTCAACAACGTCATTACGTCCTTTATCTTCTATTGACGTAAGCACGCCCCACACACACATACACACACACTCTCTATCTTAAAGGGACTTTCACTGAGTCTGTAACACAGGAACATGAGGAGGTCTCCATTTCCTCATTAACACTCCATTTTTGACATAGTATCCAGTTGGCACTTTTTCAATCTCCTCACATGAGAGTGCTTTTTCTTTCAATTCTGTCAACTCAGGGTCCTTTGTCTGTTCCACCATAAAATCCTTCCTCGACAAAGACAAATCTTTAAATTCAGGCTCACTATAAGGATGTTGATCCTCCAGTGAAGACAGAAAAGTCTCAGATAAGGCATCATAATTTTCTTCCTGTTTAGGACTGTCACAAGGAACTACATCAGACTGCACCGGACTGTCTGTCTTGGCTAATTCTCTAGCTCTAGGTCGAGTCACCTCACATGATGGGTAAACATCTGGATCATTCTCAGACTCATCAATCCTTGGTTTGGTTGTTAACCGTACCACAGGATCACTTTCTCCATCTGCAAGGTCATTTCCCAATAACAAAGAAACTCCTTCCACTGGCAAACTAGGTCTTATCCCTATCTCGACTGGTCCTTCTACGAACTTTGACTTTAAAATCACCCTGTGAAAAGGGACAGACATGCTGTCACCTGTAACGCCTCGCACTAGATTTACCTCACCAGTGTCACTTTCTTCACCAAAAAATAAAACACTGTCCAGCAAGAGAGATTGACTAGCCCCAGTAACTCTAAGAATTTTCACTGGCACCTGGGGTGACTCATCATTCAGTAAAACAAAACCCTCTGATACATAAGAACGGAATTCCTTTCTCACCTCCACCAACTTTTCCGCTTTTCCCTCTTGCAAGGACTGATATTAAACAGCATCTCCTAAACCTTTTTGATGTTTAATTGCCTGAAAGCAAGCATTAGGCACAGCTTCCTTCCTTTTCTTCAAAAGGGCACAATTAGATATCACATGGCCAGGTTTCCTACAGTAATAACAAGTACGCCCAACAGGTTTCTCCAGCCCTGGCTTCTTTTCATCCTTTCCTTTTTGATTACCTCCCAATTTAATCTCCGGTTTACCTGGATTGTCCTTGTAACTCGTTTGAAAGGTTTTAGGTTGTCCCCATTTGGATTTATGGGTTAAAGCATAAATGTCTGCCAACCTAGCAGTTTCTTGTAAGATTACCACTCCCTTTTCATTTAAATATGTTGTTAATTCAGCTGGAACACATCTTTTAAAGTCTTCCACTAATATCAATTCTTTCAATTTATCAAAATCCCCACCTACATTTTAGCCAGGCACCATCGTTCAAAAGATATTCTCTTTTCCATTGGCAAATTCCATATGTCTGATCTGCAGATTTCCTCAAGTCTCTGAATTTTTGTCTATAAGCTTCAGGTACGAATTCATAGGCCTTCAATATAGCTTGTTTTACCTTGGTATAATCAGCTGCATCCTCAGCAGACAAAGCAGAATAAGCTTTTTGAGCTTTACCTTTAATCACTCTCTGTACCATAAGAGCCTATCCTTTCCTTGGCCAGTTTGAACTCACAGCAACCTTTTCAAAATGTTGGAAATACTGATCAACCTGATCTCTTCAAACGGAGGGACTAATCGAACCTCCCTGCTGGCTGAAAAACCATCATCAGAATCAGATTCCGAACTCCTACGCTTCATTTGTAACTCATGCTGCCTCTGTTTCTCCTTCTCCTCACTATCCAGCTCCATCCTCTTCAATTCCATCTGCCTTCATTGTTAGATCAGCCTCTATCTTCATCTGAGTTAGCTTTTGTTCGGCCTCTAATTTCTCTCGCTCGGCCTCTAATCTCTTTTGCTCTCGTTCAGCTTCTAATTTCTGATGTTCTCCGTTCAGCCTCTAATCCTTTTTTGTTCTCGTTCGGCCTCTATCTTTGCCAGCTGCAACTGTGCCTCAGAAATTGCTATTTCACTGCCCAGTAAACTGTTTTAACACTTCCTTCTAAAACACCTTCTTTTCCACATAATGGCCAGCTAATTCAGTCTCTGAATATCTGCCTTTCTCATAGACTGCTTTACTTCTGTAAGGTTTAGCCTTGTTGTAGCAATCTTTATCAATCATCCTTTTTCGCCACCTCCAATCCTTTTTGGGCTTGGTTGACTCCAAAAATGCCTTAATATCCATTGCTGCTGGTTCCCCACACACACAAGCCAATTAAAAAGAATTTATCAGACCTCCCACAAAAATCTTTGGATTGAATCCCGAACGAATCTTGTCAATCTGGGGAACAATCCCAGACGACACTCGTTAACCTTGGAACAATCCCGGACGAGCCCCCAATTTTGTCACAAACCAGCAACAAAAGAAACACACTGAGCATTATTCAGTTTTTAAAAACTATTTTATTAATCACTACTTATGATAATATGTAAAATAAAAGTAAAAATCTTAGTATGTTAGAATTCAAGAATGTTAAACTCGAACGTTAACCCCAAAACTAAACTCTTCGTGTGTGTGTGTGTGACAAAGTCCAAAACTCCCAGTTCCTGAATGGTTCTTAAAGTTCAGTTCCGCAAGCCATAAGGTGAAACATGAGCAAGGGCTTCTTCAACAACCACCGTTGTCTGAAGATAAGATGTAGATGTAGAAAAACATAGAGAGAGTACATACGAAATCCAAATGTTCCTCGATGGAACCCAAACGACACTTCAGTGTTTACTCGGTAGTGACTTCCTCACCCCGAAAGCATCCGAACCGTGGTCATCCACACACAAAGACCTGTTTCCTTCTACAGGTCAGCAACAAAGTGAACTCCACCGGATTACTTCCAACTTCCATACATGGGTTTCAGTGGCAAACACAGTTATTGTTTCTCATCCATCGATAGAGAAAACAAGCAGGCTGGTGTCTCTCTCCCTTCTCCTCTTCTCCCTTCTTCTTCTTCAACAACGTCATTACGTCCTTTATCTTCTATTGACGTAAGCACGCCCCACACACACATACACACACACTCTCTATCTTAAAGGGACTTTCACTGAGAGAACAAAGAACAAAGCCCTCACTCCTGGTGATACACCAAATCCGACACTTGTCAATTGGTGTAAAATGACTCATTCTCATGGTAACAGGGGAAAGTGACAGAGCTGTTTCACGTTTATACGGCACAGTGACTGGAACACGTCAACGTGGAATTGTAACCAGAACACAAGGAGTATATTATATTGAAGATTTTCAAAACGAAACGCCGTAAAATGGCAATGCATTTGGGTGACGTAACAAAAATATTTTAAAATTCCTTCCTTGTGCTTCTGATTCAGCATCAGGAAGTTTTCGCAAACAAAGGAGGCAATTATATGCGTGTTGAAGGTTACAAAAACTACTTTATTAGAATTATGGAAGAACTACTTGCTAACCAAAAGAAACACAGAAGCAAAGAATAGAAAGACTACTGATCAATCACTCAGTACTGAGCTACAGTGCTGGAGGAAACTCCAGCTGTCCAACAGCCACTTCCGCTGTTCTGTGTGTCTGTCTGTTCCTCAGGTCTGGTCGCGACTCCAGCCGCTTTTGAACCCTGCAAACCCTTTAAACACCTTATACGTTTCCATGGTAACAAGTTGCATCTTGGCTCTTGTGACCTTGTGGCCGAGACACAATTTGAAAGCAGACAGCAAGCTTTGGAATAATACACGTTTTCAACAGTTGTCAAGCAGTCAATTTGTCTTCTCAGCTTATAATTTTCTTTCGGAAGCACAATCAGTGCGAGGGGAGAGCAACTGGGAAGGAATAGGCCACAATGAAAACTGCACAGCTCAAGACTGAACAATTATTCAATATCCAGCCAGCATGAGCAGACACAGCAATCCAATTCAAAAGCTGCTTTGTTATCCATGCACTTGCACAAACTGAGGAGGAAGCAAATATAACTTAGAATATTTAATCCCCCCTTCCGATTTAATACATTGGTGACGACTTCTATGCAAGGCACTTAAAGCAAATGAGGAAAAATATCGCTACAAACACAAGAACCGGTGGGTATATCACTGTCCTGTGTCAATGTATTATTTCGGACATGAAACAATTGAACAAAATTTTGGTAGATTCAGAGCCCTGTAAAATCTGCAAAAAGCAATGCTGATTAATGTCTGAAAATAACAGAAATACAGGCGACTGCATAAATGTCAATGGTGCGACGTGAGGTGGTCAGATCGTTTGCTGGAAAATATCCGGCTGCTTCGAGTCCAACGGTGCTGTTCTATGCTGAAAAGTGTTGGTATTCAATTTGCCCACATGATCGATTTAGTTTGCATCTGTTTTAGATGACCTCCATATCTGTATGATGTGTTTAGATAAGAAGTTAAGATAATATGTTTTTTATTAGTCGCATGTACATTGAAACATGCATCTTTTGCGTAGAGTGTTCTGGGGCCAGCTTGCAAGTGTCGCCACACTTCCGACGTCAACATAGAATGCCTCCAACTTCCTAACCCGTAAATTTTTGGAATGTAGAAGGAGACCAGAACACCCGGAGGAAACCCACGTAGACACGGGGACAACGGACGAACTACCTCCAGACAGTGGCCGGAATTGAACCCGGGTCGCTGGCGCTGTAAAGCGTTACGCTAACAGCTATACTCATGTGCTTGATTGAGAGAAAGGGGTAACTAAATCGAACTATCGTCAATTCAGTTAAATCTCATGCACTGTGACTATTGCTTGCCGCACTAAATCCATCGAAAGGCAAAGGTAAGATGTGAATCTTTCTCTTCCAAGAAAACGTCCCCTTATTTAAATGCCAAAGGTAAGTCCCTTTCTGAAATTTAGAAGCCATGGTACTGCGTTCTCTGTTACAAACGATACTTATTTGAAGATGATTGTCCATGCTATAAAAATGAGCCCAAGAATCGTTCCATTTAAACAGCACAAACCTTGTGCTCATAGAAATGGAACGTGCAACATTCACCCTTGAAAATGTTAACAAAAATATTACATCCGATTGTTTTTGTAATTACCTCGAGCAGCGAATTTCATTGCACGGTGACACAATGCATTCAAATAGTTTACCTGAAGTTTTTGTTCATTGGGTTGTGCCTGACGTAATTGAGGAAGTGGTGCCGTTAATTGGCTCAGTGCACGTTTCTTCCACTGCATAAGAGCTTTCAAACGAATCACCTGTACATATGGGCACTCGGAACATTTCGATCAAATGATCGCTGCTTCACAAAGAAAATAGAATATCCAGCAATTTACCACATTGCGAGATTATTCTACACTGTAATGGCAGCGGTTCGTATCCCTGGTAAGGTACTTACTCTGGCGATGTTATGTGCTCTTCCTTCTTCTTGCTGGACCTGCTGCGTTGCAGTATTGTCGAACCATTACAGATTTGTCTCGCCTGTTTAGTGTTTTCAGACTGTTCACGATTAAAGATATTATTTTAGTTTCAGGTATTGCTGATCTCATTTTAATGTCCGGTTATTTGATCAATTGCAGCAATTGAGTTAGTGCTAATATTGACACTGTTCCAGCAATTTACCCTTCTCGAATTTCTGAAGCATTTACAGTCGATGTTGTTCTAGTTCTGAGTCTGCATCAATACAGAACTTCGACCCCTACTGCAATGATAAGAAACCCTTTACCGTCGCCACATCTCCTTCAGTGAGCTTCCAAGCTTATCTGCGAGACGTAGGTCTTTTCCTTCAACCTCAATAGAACCAAACATTTTCTCAATATTTGTCGAAGTGTTTTTGTTCAATTGAAACAATAAAATGAAAAATGTCCCGTTTACCCTATTGGCCTCCGTTTGCAAGTTTTAATTTTAACACTTCCCTTTCCTGAAGTTGAAAGTCCACTGGAGTCCTTGTTTTTCTTGCTATCAATGGTTACTTCACAGTTCGCAGCAAGGATGATGGGCCCAGTCTCGATGACTGTGTCGATCAGCAATTACCGGTATTTGTCGTGAACTTTAGAGCCTCCGTTGTAAACAGTTGGAACATTGCCATCTCAACTGTCACTCGGGTGCCAAGTTGAAGTGCGTCGCCGTATACTGAATGGACTGTATTTCCACTCGCCAATTTTAATCCAACCTGACCAGACCAAACCTGACCCCATCCGCACAACGCATTTTCCATGAATCAGGTTTGGTGTGCTTGAAACTAAATTGTATTTCTTCCTTACAGTTAATTTAATGGCGATTGCGATCCTGTCTCGGGGAAAACGAGGACTCTCCAAATGCATCACCCGTTACCTGGTGGACACGGCAATGGCGTTATTATTGCTGTTGTACTGGAACAGATCAATAATATCTACATTTATGCCCCTACTTCAGTCGTTATTCCGATATGCGCGGTGACACTTGTCCTGAGTCTCGCAACAATAGATTGTTCTGTTTGGCTCACGGTGTCTTTCACGTTCGATGCTGTATCGCAATTTGCAGTGAAAAAGCTCCGAGAACGATTTTGGACAGACAAAATAGCGACCGTATTGGGAGCTGTGCGAGGTGTGCTCCATTTTACTTTTCAGTGGAACCTTATGTTATCATTGACAACGTCCCCTGGCGCTGCATCACCAATGCGGAATACTTTACTTCATCAGTGTGGAAAGCATACCAGTTGTTTAACAGCATCATCACACCTTTATTGCCAATTGGCTTAATTCTATTGTTTAATTTTTTGACCGACAGACATATTATAGAAACAAACAGAGTTCGTCGGGGACTCAGGAGCAACAACGAGTATCAGAATGATCCAAAGGTGGAGATGCGGAGGAAGTCAATGATTTTGTTTTTCGCTCTATCAGCAAATTTTATTTTGCTGTGGATACCCTTCATGGTGTCGACGATGAGATGGCAAGCTGAAAGCTATTATTACACAGACAGATATTTGAATACCCCGACATATATCCTGCAGCAGTTTGGTTTCATGTTACAATTTCTCTGTACCTGCACCAACACGTGTATCTACACACTGTCACAGAGTAAATTTAGAGAGGAGCTAAAGAATAGAGTAAAATATCTGTTTACAGTAAATAGACAACTTTGTAGATAGGTTTTCAACTTCTGTTGAGCGTTCAAATAAATATCTAAACGATTCGTATGTTTGATAAAGTTCCACAAATCCATGCAGCAAGGTGCATGAACGTCAATATCCTGCTACTTCCACCGAAGCAAGCAAAATGTATTCAGTTAATTAGGACAACGTGACCAAAGAATTAAGTGCCGACGTTGTGATTTACGTTTCAAATCGCCCAATTATCCATCCCTGGTACACGAGTGCACATCCTCTGTGGCACCCGGAGAAGTGTAATCGGAAAGAAATCCTGGTGTCATATAAACTGATCCGGAATATATGGCATTTCCATTGAAGTCCGTGCAAAATATGTCATCTGATGCCTATTCATTGAGGAAAGTCCAGGTCCATAGCACCAGTGAAGTTTACATCATCTGACAAAGAAACTCGTGGTTTTAACTGGAAATGGTCACGTTTTGCAGATATTTAGGCACGTATTTGGTGAGAAGAGCTCGAATGTGAGATGCGTCCGTGACGCCGTAATCAATAAGAAATCATTGACGAACATTTCTGGGGCAAAATGATATATTTCATCGACCTGGTTTGTCTTCCTCACACTAGAGAAAATGAATTTAAGACATCTTTCTCAGTCACATGTACATTGAAACAAACATTGAAATGTATCTTTTGCGTAGAGTGATCTGGGGGCAGCTGGCAAGTGTCGACACGTTTCCGGCGCCAACATAGCATGCCCACAACTTCCTAACCCGTACGTCTTTGGAATGTGGGAGGATAATGGAGCACCCGGAGGAAACCCGATGGATGTTGGTGTGAAAGGGAGAACGTACGCACTCCTTTTAGAGAGCCGCTGGAATTTAACCCGGGTCGATAGTGCTGTAAAGCGTTACGCTAACGGCTACACTACCGTTTTGATTGTCTCAAAATGCCGTAATCCTTTCCACACCTCTTCATTTGTGCAGATATTTCTGAGTTTTGGTATCGGAGTTTATTTAGATTTCCAACAAAGTTTAAACACCCTTTGAATTAATTTCTTATCATTGAGTTGTTTGCAGATCAGGATCTCTCTGACCATAAGAAAGTAACTCTTGACTTCGCAGGTCAGGCAGCTTAATTTGGTTTGGTAAATACGGGTATCTGTGTCAATGAATGCTTGTGAACTGACGAATGGTTTTAGAATTGAAGAGTTAATTCTGCTTCTCCACCACAATGGTTCCCTGAATTGCTGAGTACTTCCGGGATTTTGTTTTTATCCGTTTCTCTTTCAGACTCCAGCTTCTGCTTGTTTATCCCATGATAGTAGATTTGCTCTGAATCGTGCTGGACTTCTTTTCTTCATCACCAGAAGAAGTTTACTTTAAAGTTGTAACTGGAACGTTCTTCCATCGCCAGTATGCCGAATCTTGTATGTCCAAATGTAACAGGAAAACTGTGTGAATGTGTATCGTGTGTTTGTCCGATAAATCAAAATTTATTTGTGCTTTTGCACAGCCGATGAAAGTTGAATTTCGATGCCCACACTCTCAAACTCGTTGATGATATTCTATTGGAAAGGATGGACAGATCCTTGTATCCGCTGGTACTTAAAAGAGTTATTTAGCGGTTCGTGACATGATGGATATGGTCCAAGTGCTTTCAGTTGTGGGAATATCTAGAATCATCAGAGACTGGTTAAACCCAGCTTTGCCTTGAAGAGCGTGTGGAAGTATTTTTAGCAACATCTGTATCTTTTCTTTACACAACAAATTAATGTTCTTCCTCATGCAAGGCCATCATAAAGCAGAAACTCTTACTTTCTTTTCCTTTCAATCTTTTTATTGAATTTTAAATCAATTCAAATTAATATACATAACATTAATAACTAAACATATGATGAGAAGATATCAGGATAATAATAATAACAGTTAATTTATACTCATAAGGAGTAAAATATGTAATCTGGATCCCCCGTTCTCTTGCTAAGTGAACATGATACAAAAAAAGAAATTTATAAGAAATTTGATTATATGAAAAGAAAGCCCCCAAATCAAAAAAAAAGTATAATAATGAACAAAAGCAAACCGAAATCTTCAAAAAAAACACTGATATTTTTTCTGTTAAAAAATACATTATTATGTCGTCAGCTTTGCTCCTCTGTATTCAAATGTTATTGAAAGGGATTCGAAAAGGGTCTGCTTATATCATGTGGATATATTGAATAAATGGACTCCAAACTTCCTCAAGTTTAAACGAAGGATCAACAGTACCACACCTAATTTTTCCTAAGTTTAAACATGCTATAGTTTGAGAAAGCCATTGAAATGTGGTAGGGTGTATAGGGTCCTTCCATTTAAATAGAATTGATATCTTGGCCATTAATGTAACAAAAACAATCATACGACAAGCAGAAGCGGTTAAATGGCCAGAATCCATCATTGGTAACCCAAAAATTACAGTAATAAGATATATCCAATATATCCGTTCCAAGCCTAAACTTTGGAGGCTTCGTGGGCTTCGCTGCGGACGGCTTCGGAACTGAAGAGTTTTTGTTTTTAAATTTTAGGGTTTTAAGTATGAGGCTTAGTGTTTAATAGGGATGTAATTTATTAGGGTTAGTGTTTTTGTAAGGTACTTTTATAAGTGTGTAAAAGTTTTAAGTGGTAGAGTGGGGGCTGGACTGCGCAGGCGCGGCGCGGGCGGTTTAAAAAGCCAACCGCCATATCCAGCGGGCAGTGTAAGAGCGGGCAGCGGAGTGCGAGGGAGTAGAGTGTTCTGGGTTTTGGATCAAGGGTCTTAGGCTTAAAGGGACGAGGAAAGGTAGGTGGCTTGAGTAAAGGAAGGAGTGTGAGTGCGGTATCCTGTACTCAGTGTCAGATGTGCGAGTTTTCGGAGTCTCCCTGCCTTCGGGTGGCTACATCTGCACACGGTGTGTCGAGCTGCAGCTCCTGAGAGACTGTGTTAGGGAACTGGAGAAGTAGCTCGATGACCTTATTCTGGTCAGGGAGAGTGAGGAAGTGATAGAAAAGAGTTATGGGCAGGTGGTCACACCGGGAACATCAGAATCAGGATATTGGGTCACAGTAAGGAGGGGGAGGGGGTAGTCAGGTACTAGAGAGTACCCCTGTGGCTGTACCCCTTGACAATAAGTACTCATGCTTGAGTACTTCTGGGAGACAGCCTACCCGGGGGAAGCAAAAGTGGCAGTGTCTCTGGCACAGAGCCCGCCTTGTGACTCAGATGGGTAGGGAAGGAGTGAGGAAGGCACTGGTGATAGGGGACTATATAGTTTGGGCAGACAAGCGATTCTGTGGACGCAGGAAAGAAACTCGGAAGATAGTTTGCCTCCCAGGTGCCAGGGTCCAGGATGTTTCGGATTGCGTCCAAGATAACCTGAAGGGAGAGGGAGAACAGCCAGATGTCGTGGTACATATTGGTACCAACGACATAGGTAGGGAAAGGAATTAGGTCCTGAAAAGAAACTATAGAGTATGAGGAAGGAAGTTGAGAAGCAGGACCAGAAAGGTAGTAAATTACGATTACTGACTGTGCTAAGCGACAGTGGGAACAGGAACAGAATGAGGAGGAGGTTAGATGAGGCGGAGGGATTGGAGTAAGGAGCAGGGATTTAGTTTCTGGATCATTGGGGCCTCTTTTGGTGCAGGTATGACCTGTTCAAAGAGGACGGGTTGCACGTGAATCCCAGGTGGACCAACATACTGGCGGGGAGGTTTTCTAAAGCTACTGGGGAGAGTTTAAACTAGAATTGTTGGGGGGTGGGATCAGTACTGGAGAGACTGGGGAAGAGGTGTCTGGCTCTCAAATAGAGGAGGCCAGGTGTAAGTACCATAGGCAGGTGATAGAGAAGGGAAGTGTTCACACAGGCTTGAGATGTGTCTATTTTAACGCAAGGAGTGTTGTGAACAAGACGTATGACCTTCGATCTTGGATCGATACTTGGAGCTATGATGTGGTGTCCATTACGTAGACTGGAATGGTTGATTCAACTGCCGGGTTTTAGATGTTTCAGGAAGGACAGGGAGGGAGACAAGAGAGATGGGAAGTGGCAACTGTTGATCAGAGATAGAGTCACGGCTGCGGAAAAGGTGAATGTTGTGGAGGGATTGTCTACGGAGTCTCTGTGGGTGGAGGTTAGGAACAAAAAGGGGTCGATAACTGTGCTGGGTGTTTTTTTTATAGGCCGCCCAATAGTGACAGGGTTATTGAGGAGCAGATTTGGAAGCAGATCCTAGAAAAGTGTGAGAATAACAAAGTTGTTGTGATGGGGGATTTTAATTTCCGAAACATCGATTGGCATCTCCAGACAGTGAGGGGTTTAGATGGGGTAAAGTTTGTTAGGTGTGTTCAGGAAGGGATTCTTGACAGAGTATGTAGATAGACCTACAAGAGGAGAGGCTATGCTTGATTTTATATTAGGTAATGAACTTTGTCACGTGTCAGATCTCTCAGTGGGTTGACATTTTGGTGATAGTGATCATAATTCTATCTCCTTAACGTTAGCACTCGAGAGGGACAGGAACAGACAGGCTATAAAGGTGTTTAATTGGAGTAAAGGGAATTATGAGTCTCTCAGGCAGGAAATTGGAGGATTAAATTGGGAACAGATGTTCTCTGGGAAAATACGGAAGATACATGGCAAATATTCAGGGGATATTTCTGTGAAGCTCTGCAGAGACAAGTTCCGATGAGACAGGGGAGTCATGCTAGGACACAGGAACCGTGGTGTACAAAGGTTATAATACATCTCGTCAAAAGGAAAAGAAAAGCATACAAAAGGTACAGAGAGCTAGAGGTTCTGGAGGAGTACAAGGCTAAAAGGAAGGAAATTAAGAAAGAGATTAGGAGAGCCAGAAGGGGACATGAGAAGGCTTTACGGGAAGGATTAAGGAAAACTCCAAGGCGTTCTACAAGTACGTGAATAGTGAGAAGATGAAATTGGAAAGAATAGGGCTTATCAAGTGCAGCAGTTGGAAAGTGTGTATGAATCCGGAAGAAATAGCGGAGGTACTTAATGAACACTTTTCGTCAGTATTCACCACGGCAAAGATCTTGGGGATTGTAGTAGGGACTTGCAGCTGCCTGAAAAACTTGACCATGTAGATATTAGAAAAAAGGTGGTGCTGAAACTTTTGGAAAGCATCAAGTTAGATAAGTCTCCGGGACCGGATGAGATGTACCCCAGGTTGCTGTGGGAGGCGAGGAAGGAGATTGCGGAGCCTCTGACGATGATTTTTGTGTCGTCCATGGAGACGGGAGAGGTTCCAGAAGATTGGAGGGTTGCGGGTGTTGTTTCCTTATTCAAGAAGGGGAGTAGGGATAACCCAGGATATGTTAGACCTCAGTGGTTGGTAAGCTGATGGAGAAGATCCTGAGAGGCAGGATTTATGAACATTTGGAGAGGTATAATATGATTACGTATAGTCAGTCGGGCAGGTCCTGCCTTACGAGCCTGATTGAATTTTTTGAGGATGTGACTAAGCACATCAATGAAGGGAGAGCAGTAGATGTAGTGTATATGAATTTCAGAAAGGCGTTTGATAAGGTACCCCATGCGAGGCTTATGGAGAAGGTGAGGAGACATGGGATCCAAGGGGACATTGCAGTGTGGATACAGAACCGGCTGGGCCACAGAAGGCAAAGAGTGGTTGTTGAAGAGTCGTATTCTGAGTGGAGGTCGGTGACCAGTGGTGTAACTCAGGGATCTGTACTGGGACCCTTACTATTTGTGATTTTTATAAACAACATGGATGAGGAAGTGGAGGGGTGGGTTAGTAAGTTTGCTGATGACACGAAGGTTGGGGGTGTTGTGAATAGTATAGAGGGCTGTCATAGGTTACAGAGGAATATAGATAAGATGCAGAGTTGGGCTGAGAAGCGGAAGATGCAGTTCAACCCAGATAAGTGTGAAGTGGTTCATTTTGCGAGGTCAAATATATTGGCGGAATATAGTATTAATGGCAGGACTCTTGGCAGTTTGGAAGATCAGAGCGATCTTGGGGTACGAGTCCATAGGATGCTCAAAGCGGCTGCGCAGGTTGACTCTATGGTTAAGAAGGCATATGGTGTATTGTCCTTCATCAATCGTGGTATTGAATTTAGTAGCCGTGAGGTATTGTTGTAGTTATATAGGTCCCTGATCAGACCCCACTTGGGGTATTGTGCTCAGTTCTGGTCGTCTCACTACAGGAAAGATGTTGAGGCCATAGAGATGGTGCATAGGAGATTTACAAGGATGCTGCCTGGAATGCGGAGCATGCCTTATGAAAGCAGGTTGAGGGAACTCGGCCTTTTCTCCTTGGAGAGGAATAGGATGGGTCGGGGGACCTGATTGAGGTGTATGAGATGATAAGAAGTATTGATAGGGTAGATAGAGGCTTTTCCCCAGGGCTGCATTGGTGGTCACAAGAGGACATAGGTTTAAGGTGCTGGGGAGTTGATACGGAGGAGATGTCAGGGGTAAGTTTTTTTTTACTCAGAGAGTGCTGAATGCGTGGAATGGGATTACGGAAACTGTGTTAGAGGCTGATACGATAGGGTGCATGGAGCTGAGTAAAATAGAGGGCAATGGGTAAGCCTTGTAATTACATGGTTAGGGGCATGTTCGGCACATCTTTGTGGGCCGAAGGGCCTGAATTGTGCCGTAGCTTTTCTGTGTTCTATGTTCTATGTTCTGAACTCAGCATCAATTCATCTTATTTAGCTCTCAACCAGGACTCACCAAGAAGTATTGTGCCATTGTCTCACGCACCATCACCGTCGTCATCACCTCTGGAGATCTCCCCTCTGCAACATCCAACGTCATAGTTCCTAACTCCTCCAGAAGATCCACAATCTACTGCCACGTTTGGCCCATTATTTCTGCCTGTTCCTGCCCTGCTGAACTCGTGTCGTCATCTCTCGACTCCATTTTGTACCAATTGGTTCAGTCCCTTCCTATCTACATCCTTGACATTGAGTTTGCTCTCCATTCGTTAACAACTTAAAGTCCTCTTGACCTGACCGTCTCATTTTCACTATGTACTTGAAGTCCCTGAACACCTTCATCCCCCATCAGGAAGGTCTTTTATCTCTCCATTTGTT